>NC_047086.1:316052079-316698190 GCF_902459505.1 Geotrypetes seraphini
CCTGCCATTGTATCGGGTGATGGTGCGCCCGCATCTGGAGTACTGCGTCCAATATTGGTTGCCGTACCTTAAGAAGGATATGGCGATACTCAAGAGGGTTCAGAGGAGAGCGACACGTTTGATAAAAGGTATGGAAAACCTTTCATACACAGAGACTGGAGAAACTGGGGCTCTTTTCCCTGGAGAAGAGGAGAATTAGAGGGGATATGATAGAGACTTACAAGATCATGAAGGGCACTGAGAAAGTGGAGAGGGACAGATTCTTCAAACTTTCGAAAACTACAAGAACAAGAGGGCATTCGGAAAAGCTGAAGGGGACAGATTCAAAACCAATGCTAGGAAGTTTTTCTTCACCCAGCAGGTGGTGGACACCTGGAATGAGCTTCCAGAGGGCGTGATAGGACAGAGTACAGTATTAGGGTTCAAGAAGGGATTGGACAATTTTCTGAAGGAAAAGGGGATAGAGGGGTACAGATAGAGAACTACTAACACAGGTCCTGGACCTGTTGGGCCGCCGCGCAAGCGGACTGCTGGGCACGATGGACCTCTGGTCTGACCCAGCAGAGGCACTTCTTATGTTCTTAATTTGTGCATTTGTATTAGGGGGGCAGAAACTAGTCAAGTCATGGATGGAGAATGGATGTAGTTTTCATAATGCAATGAGCGTCAGATTCTGTAATGGGCATCTAAAAAACCGGCATGTCAATCACACGGGCGCCCATCACAGAATCGTACATGACGGCACCTAACTTAAAACTTAGACACCTGCAATATAGCCAAGGGTTTTAAAGGCCCACATTATAGGCACCTAAATCCTTTACAGAATTGTGTCTAGCGGTGTCTAAGTCTTTTTCCACCTCTAAAATGCGCCAAATTTTGTGTTAGGTACCGCTAGATGCCATGCGAAAGATGCCTGTCTTTCGTAGAATGGCTCCTAAAAAGAGAGACGCCTAGCCCTCAATTAGTTGTTTGGGGTTTTTTTCAATTATGAGCCTGTTAAAGCTCATAATTGAAGCCAATTTACTAATTAGGGGGTTCTTTCATTAAGGCGCACTAACCGATTTAGCGCGCACTAAATGTTAAGGCGCCCATAGAATATAATGGATGCCTTAGCATTTATTTTTTATTTAATTTAATTTAATTCTTATATACCGCTAATAACCGTGAGGTTTCTAAGCGGTTTACAAAAATGATGCATTAAAAGATAAAATAAATAAAAATAAATAAGATAGGTACTTGGAAATTCCCTAACTGTCCCAAAGGCTCACAATCTAACTAAAGTATCTGAAGAAACAATTTATGAAAAGTAAAGATAAAAATATAAAGACAGAGGTAGAGATAGAGATAGAAATGAATATTCCAACAAGATGGCGGCCAGTTAGGTCATCTTCTGTGCTGTCTCCCTTGTCCTGCTTTTGTTTTTGTTTTATTTTGCCTTTGTAGATTTTTCTTTTAAATTTATTTTTTGTTGGTTTTTTGTTCTGTCTCTGCTGTTTTCATTTGGGACTTCCAGTCTCGTTGGTGTTTGCTTCTTTTGAGCTCACCTACCGATTTCCAGTTTGACAGTTGCTCCGATCTGGCAGCTGAGGGAGCCGTTGCCTGATGCCTGAATGGTTCTATGGTGGCGGTTAAGAGTTGAAGAATTGGGTGCTGTTTCTTTTCATGGTGGATGGGAGAGTTCTGGCTTTCGGCTCCTTCTTTCATGTCCAGCCACTAGCGGAGAGGAGTGTGGGAACACTGCTTCGCCCCCTCCCAAACCAGAATAGGACCAGCTCCGTTGAATTCAAGCTGCAACAACGGCGTGCTGAGGGCAGATGAAGGCGGGAGCCAGCCCACGCCGCCACGGAGGGACTACATCGGACCGGCATGCAGGTCAGTCGAGCCAGCTCGACCTCCTCCCTGTTACCAGCAGGGAGAGGAGATTAAATCTTTTTCTCCCTGTTAGGTCGTGGGAGAGGCGGAGCGGTGATCGCACTTCTCTCCTGAGCGGGCTGGCGAAGAGATGTCAGCCCGCTGCTTGAAAGCAATCTTTTTTTTTTCCCTACTGGGTCGTGGGAGAGGCGGAGCGGTGCTGACACTCTTCAATATCAATATGAAGATCTACATGCGGTGGAACTGTGACCAGGTGCCCTGCCGGAGAGGGGCTCTCGATACTACTGCTTGGTCTCAGTGAGCCGTTAGCACAGCTTCTTTTAAACTGTTCTCCCCTGCTGGATCGGGGGGGGGGGGTGTGTAAATTTAGTGTGCGCTAAATCACTTGGGGTGCCTTAATAAAGGGACACCTAGGTTAGGTGCCTATTTATAGAATTTCCCCATGAGTGCACAGTAATTAACAAGTGCTAACTTCCATTTATGCAGATAGCATGGCTTCACTTAGTGCCTCCTCAATACGAGACACTAACCCCTGGATTCTATATATGATGCCCAAATTTGTGTGCTGATCCAAGATTCGTGTGATCTAATTAGCTAGCGAGCCATTAATGAGCAATAATTAGATGCTAACAAGCATGATGTTAATTGGTACCAATTAGGATTTGTACGCGCATCTGGATGCACACTATTCTATAATGCTGGGTGCCCAAGTCCTATAGCGTGCATGGGAGTTGGGGACATGGCCATGAGAGAGGCATGGGCAGGTCAGAGGTGTTCCAAACACTGGGCACAGTGTTATAGAATATGGAGGATCCATGCCCAACTTGTCCACCAGGATTAACACCAGGTTTCTTCTAGCTTAAGTCCAGTATACAGAGTTGGGCATAAGAATCGTCTCTAAGCGCCTTTATGAAATATTGCTTAGCGCAAATCTTTTCTTGCACCAAATTCTGAGCGTCATTTGTAGAATTTTCCTCCCTAAATGCAGCCATGCGGGGCTGATATTGTTGCTGATGTTGGTTCTTGGGGGCTGGGATATTCTTTCGGCTGTGTGCATGCAAAGTGCTATGTGTGAGTGACTGATGAGAATGGTGTGCTAGAGGTGCAGATTTGCATTTTTGGACTATGAGTTTTTGTGTAAGCTATATCATCCCTTTAATAATAATAATAATTTTATTCTTATATACCGCCAAAGCCATAGTAGTTCGAGGCGGACAATCAGAGAACTCACAATGTATAAGTTGTCGAGTACATGTATGCAGAATAAAGAGAATCATAGAAGAGAGGTAATCAATGTAAGGTTGTCGGGTACATGCAAGCAGAATAAAGTGGTAAGGCTTTAAGAGTGCTTAGGTTACAAATCAGTTGAACAAGTTTGTTTTTATTAGTTTTATAAAGTATAGATAGGATGAGGAGAGCTAAATGGTGTTACCCAGTCAATTGTTCAATTGACCTGCTTGGAAAGTAAGAATTCTATCCAGGTATCTTTTATAACGGCAGGCCTTTATTGTTGGATGGGGTTCATAGACATAATCGCGGAAGTCAAAGGTGCACGCCAACAACTGAGCGCAAGACGGAGGCGTGCGCTGAAGAAAATTACTGTTTTTAGGGGCTCCGATGGGTGTTTTGTTGGTGAGCCCCCCACTTTACTTAATACAGATCGCGGCAATGTTGTGGGGGATTTGGGGGGTTATAACCCCCCACATTTTACTGGAAACTTAACTTTTTCCCGAAAAACAGGGAAAAAATGAATTTTTACTAAAATGTGGGGGGTTACAACCCCCCACAACGCGGCGCAATCTGTATTAAGTAAAGTGGGGGGGGTTCCCCCCACGCCCCCCCCATTGGAGCCCCTAAAAACAGTAATTTTCTTTGGCGCGTGCCTCCGCGCTGCGCTCAATTGTCTGCGCGCGCCTTTGACCTGACACCGTTGGATGGATAAACATATGAACTCTACGTGAAGGCCTAATAGAACAGTCCAAATTAAAATGAGAAACCAAGTACAAAGGGGCCGAACCAAGCATAGGTTTGAAACAAAAACAAGCAAATTTGAACAAAACTCTGGCTTGCAGAGGTAGCCAATGATTGATAGCCTGAATGTGAAAGGCTTAAATTTTAATTAAGCATCAACTATTATTTAAAGAAATAAGAAATGCATCTTAAAGGCACAGTTGAGGGCTTAGTTAGAGACACAATCTTTTTGTTTCCTTCTAATATGAAGGATCAAAAGAAAAAATTGCTATAATGCTATCTATAGCATAATGGGAGTCTGCAGCCCAAGCAAGCGACAACCTTCAAGTTACCACAAAGCTGCCGCTAATGCTGGCCATTGTTTAGGCACTCAAAACTTGTTTTATGCTGTCATGGGTGTCCTTCATAGTATGTGCACGGCCAACTGGAAGAGATGGCAAAACATTGCCATTATGCAGCAAAGCAGCTTTAAGACTCATCTTGATGAATCAATGGGATAGTCTCTACTCATCTGGATCATGAATGATGTTGAGGGCTGTCATTACACCATTACAGTGGCATAGTAAGGATAGGAAGCACCCAGGGTGGCGGCGCCTCCCCTCCTCTCCATGCCCCCCACTTCTTTTTGCCCCATTCCATACTTGCACTCTCCCCCCGCCCCCTCCCCCCAGTCTTCTTAATTTTTGCCAGCGCGAGTGGCTTCTGCAAGCATGCTTCTTGTGCCAGTGTTGACGCTGCCATCAAACACCGGAGAGGAGGTATGGGGGAGTCGGGAGCTGAAGAGAGGTCATGTGGCGGGGTTCCGCTATAAGAGGGGGGGGGATGAAGGAAAGAAGAACATGTGGCACATGCTGATGATTTGAAATTACAGCAGCCAGAAAAGGAGGTAGGTGGGGGTGCAGAGCCACTGCCAATTTTTGGGGAGGCCATGGCCCCTATGCCCCCTCTCCCAGCCTGTTCCTACAACTATGTTTCTACATACATTTTCCTTACTGTAGAACATCTTTACTAATTCACCAAACCTTCAAACATCCTGTCAGATCCTCATAATTCAGTTTGCTGTCGCTCCTCCCTACAACTTCAATGAGATTTTACTACTACACTTTCCTCTCCGGATTCGCGGTTTCCGTATCTACAGATTCGATTATTCGTGGTCTTAAAACAATTTTGGGGCTATTTTAAGCCCTGTAAGCCCCCTCTTAAGTCTTACCTGGTGGTCTAGTGGGTTTTTGGGGGCAGGAGTGATCTTCTCACGCTCCTGCCCCATGCAAATCGCTCACAGGAAATGGCTCGAGAGACTAAGGGAGCTCAAGGCAGCCATTTCCTGTGAGCGATCTGCACTGGGCAGGAGTGTGGTAAGATCGCTCCTACTTGAAAACCTGCTAGACCACCAAGTAAGGCTTAAGGAGGGGGGGGGGAGTTTCCAGGGCTTAAAATAGCTGGGGGAAACGGTGGTTAGGGGCAGAACTAGCCCAAATATTATTCACATTTTTTTAATATTCGCGAGCCAGCTCTGCCCCTAACCACCGCAAATACAAAGGGGGACGTGTACTACTACTATTAATTATTTCTATAGCGCTCCCAGACGTACAAAGTCACAAAGAAGAAAACAGTCACTTCTCAAAAGAGCTTACAATCTAAACAGCCAAGACAGACAAACAGGATGTCATGGAACAGTTAAGGGGAAATTTTAAGGTTCTCATGCTTCTCATTTACAAACCAGCCCTCTTGCTTTGGAATAAACTCTCTCCTCATGTAAAGAGTGGTTAATTTAGTCAAATTCAAGACTTTTCTTTCTTTTCTCATTTTGACATTTTACGTTCTGCCAGACCTATCCTCTCTTCTCTTTATTGTTATTGGAAACTGACAATTAGATTTTATCTATGGCCCTTAATGTTTCTTATCTGCCTTTGCTTCTAATTTTGTCTTCTGTTTTTATGTGGCTCTTTGATACTGCAGGTCAAAAGGTGGTAAATCAAATCCATAAACCTTAAACCTTAACATTTAATAAGAACTACCTTTTCTTTTGAGAAAATTTGGAATGATGTCTCTGATTTTGGAAAAGGCAATTTGCATACGCTTTTCAGGGCTTTCGAAATGATACACAGTAGTTTTAATTTTTTTTTTTTTTTTTACATCTTTCCACTATTAATGGAACATTGCAAGGTAATGCAGTATTGATTAAGACATTTCAGCAACAAATGAAGGATGCTAATTCTGCAATTGAAGAACATAATACCCAAAATAAAAATTTTCAGACTATTAATTGAGCATTAATTAAAGATAATGTGGATTTGAGGCATAGGAAACATAACTTAGAAAACTCTGTTAGGTTCTATGAACTATGGGTTATTAATTTTCCTAAAGAGTCTTTTTGTTATACCTCGGGGCATGTTTAAAATATGCCTGACAGAAATTTTACAAGTTTCTCCTGAAAATTTTCTACCTATTTCTCAAATCTATTATCTGCCAACTAAAAATAAATAATCTGGGAAAGAAAAGGACAGGCCTAGCTTGGAAATGAATGTTTCAGAGATTTTGGAGGCCCCTGAGGGCCAATCGCAAACTTTTGCCACTTTGATTGCTACTTTTGCTCTCTCTTCTGATACAGATTTCGCTACAGAAACTTAGAAGCACAGGAAAATCTTTATGTTGCTTAAACCTGGTGTGCTTCAATTATGGGCACTCTTTTTCCTTAACTATCTGTGCAAATGCGTTAAATGAAAGCAGGTGAAATATGTTGTTTATGTTTTTGTTTTAACAGTCTCAGTTATCGTCATTTATCACTAATAGGAAAATGCTCTCATCAATTAAAAACCTTGCTGATAATGTAGATAATGTAGTATATATCTGGAGAGCTTAGGTACTGTTTTGCTTTACTGTTATGTGTAATAGAAGTTTTCTATTCCTTCTTTTTGAATCCCCCTCTTGTATACCACCCCCCACAATGTCATTGACTTTATTCTAGGATTGTTCTTGCCTTAATTTGATTTCTGTTATCACTATTTTTTCAAGATTTCTATATAAGTGGCATTTGCTTGTTTGCTATTTGGATAATTTGCAAAATAAAGAAATAGCTTTCAATGCAATACAGAGAGACAGATGTGCTATATTCTTTTAGACATGGAATGACAAAATCCTTTCGTATGTCTGGCCCCCAACTGAAAAATGCTCCACTTTCTGCTTTATTTATTTTTCAGTTTCCCAGATTTGTTTGCAAAGTTATGCAATTAATTACATTGCCATAAGAGATGCAAGCGCTTACCCTGCCAGATGGAAGACTACAAGATTCTAATGCGGTTTCCACTCGTTTCCTGTCAGCTGAAAATAAGCGATATATGCTGTGAAAGGAAAATCAAACAATGTGATGTGGGGACATAAAATATATTTTTAAAACCACACACGTATCCCCCCCCCCCCATTTTACTAAACTGCAATAGCAGTTTTTGGCGCAGGGAGCCGCGCTGCTCCCGACGCTCAGAGGAACTCTATGAGCATTGGGAGCAGCGCTGGGCATTCAGCGTGACTTCTTGCCCTAATAACCGCTATTGCAGTTTAGTAAAATGGGGTGGGGGAGATAATTTTCACAATTTTGAATGGCCAGAAGGAAAGCTAGAAGAGTATTAACGTCACTCACACATCAACTAATGCCCCAACAAGAATATTATGCACTTAAAGCAAACATATAATCAGCATTATGCTAAATCCTGTACCACTTTGTCCTTATGTTTTGTTAATAGTCCTGTGTTTATTACCACATAGCTACAAAGTCGAAAGAGACAAAGAAGTGTATAGAAAGAAAGAAGGAGAGTCAGAGAAAATAAAATCATATACTCTTTAAAGGAGTGGCAAGTCAAATGCGTGCAAGGCAAATGCGCGCTGACAATTGCACGCAGACATTTCAGCACAACGATAATTGCGCGCATGACAACTCAGCGCAATTGCACTTGCGTGCACGACAACTCAGCGCAAGACAATTGCGCGAAATGACAATTGAGGGCAGCGACAATTGCGCTCATGACAACTTAGCGCAGGACAATTGCACGCAGCGTCTTTATTCAATAAAACTGCCACACGCAGATCAAATTATTCAAGAAAAATTTTGTGAAGTCATGGAACAAAGATACCCTGCAGGGAAAAGAAACACACAAATAAATGATTACGGGTGGTAAACTTAGAATAAGGTAAATAACAGAACTTACCGAATGTTACATACCTCAGCTTCTCTTTCCTCTTTGCCTGGTTGTATTAGCGGAAAGAACAGGTGAAAACCCCACAGCAAAAGAGAAAGACCAGAGGGGAGAGGGGAGGGATGAAGCAGGTTAGCTTGGATCAGAGGAATAGATACTGGGGGTATGGGAAGAAGGCACTAGGGCCAACAGACCACAATACTGCAAACACAATATAGATCTGCGCACATTTGCCTTGCGTGCTATTGTCTTGCGCTATAAAGTCCTGCATGCATTTACCTTACGCTATAAAGTCCTGCGCGCTATTGTCTTGCGCTATAAAGACTTGCGCGCACCTGCCTTGCACACAAATGACTATGAACCCTTTTAAGCTACTGTGTCAGGGCTGCCATATAAATGCAGGGTACCCGGGAGCAATTTTCTGTGACCTGTACTAGCACTTGACAGTTTTATATGCACTTGGGAATCCAAGCAGATAACCTGGATTGTATTTTTGCAAAGATGTTCCACTTTACTTACAGTTAAGATTAATAAATACTGCATATGTGGCATGCAAATAATTAAAAGGTAACACAGGTTTAGCCCCAAGGGCCAGATATTACAAACAGCGCCATAATCGACAGCCGCTTACAAAAGTGGCGTTGATCGCATGTCCATCACGCAATGGCACCATTTGGAGAATCGCGACTATGTGAAAGGTAGGTGCCTGAAATGTAGGCCAGGGTTTTCAAGGCCTACATTTTCGGCATCTACCTTAGATGAGAATCTCATCTAGAGAGATGCCTAAGAGTGCCTAAGGTCAGTCCCAGCGTTAACCATGCCTCTGGAATGTATATCATTCACTCAAGGTGATTTGCTATTGTTCAGATTATCAAATTACCCCATTACATCTTCCAGTGTTACAGAGATTTGTTTCAGTTTCTTTGACTCATCAGAGAAACTTTGCCTAAGAAAAATCAGAAAATATGCAGACGTTTGAACCTAGAAATTGTTCATACATATGCCTGAAATGATTATGTAAAATCCGATTCCTCTCTGGCTCCAGTGGAAAAGTTATCAGTGGAGTGGATTTAGCAGTAATCACTTCTAAAGAACGTTCAAGATAATCTGTCATATCCAAACCTTCCACTGCTCCTTCCCCAACTGGGGTATAGCTCTCAATTCCAGGTACATAAGATAGATACTGGGCACATATCATAGAGGGAAGGTTCTCACTGGAGAATTACAATATTCACAAATATAACCTCTCATAAATAATGCAAATTTCATAACTTAAGACGTTAAAAGTCCAAACCCTCATGGGATCAATTATTTCACAAGGAGGAAAAGGTCTCAGATCCCCGTCTGATGCCAGAACAAATCTTGCATACAGACTTGAAAGGGAAACAACCTCATTGGCTAAAAAAACAAACAAAACAAAACTCCTTCCATCCAACTATTCATAAATTTATTAAACTATACCTGCATTACTTGTGATCTCAATGCATACTTCTCATTTCCCTGCAATATTCCCCTGCAAATATTCCTTAAACATCTCCGTCGATGCAATAAGAGGAGACCTCAGGAAGCTAATGAGTCTAAAACTATTCCTCTTTGTAAGTTTACATTTTGTAACTTCTCTATCCTTAATTGCATTCAACTCCAATCTTTTAAGTTTCATAACAGCTCCAAGCTGCTCTTTCTGTTGGCTTAATCCACCACCCAGAGATTCTACTTTAGCTTGTATGTCCCCAGATGGCTCCAAAAAATACCTTCACCAAATACCAAAGACAGAAATCCAAAGTTTTGATGGCTTCCCAAATGGTGTATATTGACTAGTATTGGTTTCTATAAACCTCCAAGAGCGATGACGAGCTGATTCAGATTGACATTGCTAGTAACATTTGCAGCAGCAGAGCTCTGCTTCCCAATGTTCACACCACTACTTATAGGTTGGAGGGAGGGGAGATTTCCACACTGACTCCCTGCTCGATGGGACCAGCATCAGCTGCTCTTTTCTCATTGATAACCATGCAGAACTCCACAAGTTTCTCCACAGTCTTGGAGGAACCAATCTTTCCTCTGGGCTCAAAATTGCCCACTCTGCATTAAGGGCTGATACACTATGACCAGATCCTCCATAGGCATTGCAACAGGTCCTAATGTAATGATACCATCTTCCTTGAGGATAGTCTGAGGCAGACCTAAAACAGAAGTCTACACCAACAGGTAGGTGCATATCCATCCTTTACTCTTCTATCTCATTATATCAGCACAAACGGACAGAAAAGTGGGCTAACCAGATGCCAATACAGGAGTTGAGTCACAGCACCTCTGACTTAATGCCATCTCTCAGCATACTTTAAGAGTCAATCAATGTACAATAACTATTTCCCTTATGCATTGCTGAACCCAGGTAAAACACACCTGAGACGAGACAGTGATGAGAAAACCTTTGAAGAAAAATCGGTTGCTGTTTAAAACATTTCACAACTATAAAACTGGGGATAATTTTGTAAAGCATTTTCCACATTTGAAGGGCAGAAAATGTCTGTTACATACAGTACATACGCAGGTGGTTTTGCATAGCGAGAGGTATGACCAGTAGAAAAAAGGAGGTATTGATGCCCCTGTTAAAACTGGTGAGACCTCATTTAGAATATTGTGTACAATTCTGGAAACCACACCTTCAAAAAAGATATATACAGGATGGTGTCGGTCCAGAAGAAGACTACTAAAATGGTTGGTGGTCTTTTTCATATAGCATATCGAGACAGACTTAAAGATCTCAATACATATACTTTGGAGGAAAGGTGGGAGAGAGGAGATATGTTAGAGATGTTTAAATACCTTTCATTTGAAAGAACGTTCTGGAATGAAGGGACATAGGCTGGAGTTAAGAGGTGATAGGCTCTGGAGTAATCTAATACAGTTTTACAGAAATGGTATAAATGTGTGGAATAGTTTCCTGGTAGAGGTGATAGAGACAAAGACTGTGTCTGAGTTCAAGAAAGCATGGAACAGGCATGTGAGATTACTTTGGGAGAGGAAGAGATAGTGGATGCTGGCTGGGTCATTTGGCCTTTATCTGCCTTCATGTTCCAAAAAACAAGTGAGAGTGCAAAACTGGAAGTTACATCAGAAGCAAGGACTCCAGTGGCAGAGGGGAAGCCCGAACAAGTCTCTGGTGCAGATTGGGGCAGCAAGGCTCTCTCCTTCCCACAAGCAAGGCTCTCTCTTCTCCTCCCTGGCCAGGCAAAAGCAGCGGTAGCAAAGGGGCCAATGAATTGGTAAGTCCGATTTTCTTTAATAGTAAACCAATTTGAATCGATTCACCAAAAGTGAATCAGAGAATCGATTCGAATCGTGAATCGGGCAGCACTAGTGCAGAGAAGAGCACACATACTTTTATGCCCAGACAAGGGATAGAGTTGTAGAGCAGATGTAAATTGTGTGAGAGGTTTTGGGCATTGTTGGAGATTATTGTAGGAGGATATTTTATAACCTATCCACCTTAATCTCCCTCTTGGATTTTGTATTTGCTATATGACTACAGATTAGTCCTCTCAGGTCTTTCGAAGGCTAAATGTAAAGTTTTTCTTCCAGACCCCATAGATTTGAAATAATCTACCTTTCCCACTCATACAGAATTCTCTTGCAAGGCCTTTCAGGTCCATTTTAAGATGCATTATTTTCACGTCACTCTTGGTGCAAGTGAGACTGAGCCCTGTGCCCTTCATATATTTGTCTTTCCCTATTCCGATTGGTCTTTTCTCTCCTAAACGTATTTTTGCTACTGGGGCACTATAGTATATCTGCAATAAACCATAAATTAAGTACCCTTTTGAGAGATTTTATTGATGCTTAATAGAAAATTTCTCTCACGGAAACATCTCTGGTATCCCATAACCTGCTATCCTTTCATTCTTCTTTACAGTTTGACTTGCTCGTCTTAACACAAAGAACAGTTTTAACTCTCCCTATACAATAAAACCACTATAGCATTTCCAACAATGAAGTGATTTAGCTATTTAATTAATTAGGTGATATACTGACCCTTAATTGCACACCAGGAGATTTCCAAACTTTCTGTCATAATTGCTTTCTCCCACAGAGAGCAAGCCATTCTGAAGTATGACCCTCTTTTAAAATCATTGAGAGAGTTGTTAACTAAGTGCCCCCCTTGAGGTTGATAGTCTCTATCTGTGAAGTAGTTACAGAATAAATCTAAGAATATTATGGCACTGACTTTCTGCACTGTATTTGTGTCATTAGTTCACTGTCCTCAATGCTAAAGAATGAAAGTCTAGATTAGTGTTTTTCAATGGAAGGTCCAGGAGCCAATGGTGGTCTCTGGGGTAGTTTCAAGTTTTATTAAAAATTTCTTATATGGCTCAATCATACTTCTGAGTGGTGTACAATTAAAAATTTGTTAGCAAAGAAAAACGTTATTAGAGTTTAAAACTTTACAAAAATAAACTAAAGGGTAAGTTAGCAAAATGAAGAAGACACAAACTTAAAATGGAAGTGAACAAGGGGGAAAGAGGCAAGAACTACAATAACCAAAGGAAAGTGAACATAAAAGGAAAAAATGATAAGGAAGGGGTCTGAGTACCTGGGGACAAATTTGTCCCCGCGGGAATTCAAGTTTCCATATGCATTTTGTCCCTGTCCCATTCCTGCAAGCTCTGCCTTAACCGCACAAGCCTCAAACACTGGGACAAAACCGGTGGCTCTGTGGCCATCCATGTGTAAGTTCACTTTTTTAACCAGTGCCCACCCTCTTTATGGGTACTCCTGCTTCCCTTAATCACTTATCAGTGTGGTATACCATGGGAAGAGAGAGGTGCCCTATACCATCTTTTTCTGCCCTTCTTCAATTAAGAGGAAAATTCATATGAACAAAGAATGAACAAAACTTACTTCTTTACAGGAATACGTCCTTCAGGACCAGCTTGCAGCTTAAGCTTGGTGTAACTATTAAGGGAAAAAAAAACCATAAAATTATAAATATACATAGACAGACATAGTTTGAGCAAATATTTATACATTTAGAGGCAAATTTTATGAGGCACCTAAAGTTAGTGCCTTACTGAATTAGTAAATTGGCTTCAATAAGCTCATAATTGAAAAAAAAATGAATTGGGTGATGGGTGCCTATCTTTTTAGGTGCGATTCTACAAAAGGTAGGTGCCTATTGTATGGTACCTAACACGAAAGAAGGCATGTTTAGGGGCAGTGAAGGAATTAGGCGCTGCTAGGTGCGATTCTCTAAATGACTTAGGCACCTATAATGTAGGCCTTTAAAACCATGGCCTATATAACAGACACCTAAGGGCTCCTTTCATCAAGCCGCGCTAGCGGGGTTAGTGCGAGCGACTTTTAATCATGCGATAACCCCCGCGCTGGCCCAAAAACTACCGCCTGCTCAAGGCGGGCGTTAGCGGCTAATGCGGCCGGCGGTTTAGCGCGTGCTATTCGTGCGTTAAACCGCTAGTGCGGCTTGATAAAAGGAGCCCTAAGTTAGGCACCGGTAGATGTGATTCTGTAAAAGGCACCTAATCGTGACTGACACGTGAGTGGTGCCTATCGTTTAGATGCCATTTACAGAATTTCCCCCCTGATTCTATAAATGGCGCCTAAATCAACAGCACCTATTTATTTATTTGGATTTATTAACCGCCTTTGTGAAGAGATTCACCCAAGGTGGTTTACAGCGGGTATAATTCAACATAAAAATTACGATTTTGTTAACAGCATAACAGTAGTAAAAAGATCAAATATAAACATAAATACAATGAATGAGCTAAAGTCAAAATCAGTAAATTGAAACTTATTAATAAGACTACCATGAAACAGTTCAAAAATAAAGATATTACAGCGCTGAAATTCAAATAAGAGATAAAACATACTAAACGAGAGGAGACATAATACTTATGAAGCATCTAATAAGCACAAATCAGAACATTCAAATAACAGATATAATGCTAATGTGTTTCTATAATACAGCTTATCCTATAGCCAAGGGGTCAAATGCAGATGTTAGATGGGACAAGATGGTTGGTACAGTGTGTTGGAATGAACAGATGGGAGGCTAAACTCAAGGCAAGTTGCTTATACAGTTAAACAAGTTATAAGAAACTGATTTAGTTAGTGTGTGGGGCAAGCTAGTCAATGACCCTATGGATTAAAGGTTTGGGTAAAGATCCAAATTTTCATCTGTTTTCTGAAGTTAAGATAGTCTGGAGTTAGACATAGCCCTTCTGGGAGTAAATTCCAGACCGTAGGGGGCTACTCTTGAGAAGGCTCGCTGGTGAGTATCACATCGTACAATTTCTTTCGATGAAGGTACAGATAGAGATGCTGAACGTGACCATTTATTTTTTTCATCAAAATGGGACATCTATTAATATTCAGTCCCACCCCTAATCCCGCCCTAGCCCCACCCCAATCCCGCCCTATCCCCTCCCCCAAACCCACCATAGCCCCCACCCCCAATTTCTTCCATTCATTTTTTATGTAAACACAATATTTTATTGTTGCATAATGGTAACCATAAAATTTAAAAAAACACAAAGCACCCTATACGCAGAGAAAATGTTAATTATCATTTATATTTGGGGGGTTTTCAATGATGTCAAAAATAGACAAATAGACAAATGTAGTGCAAAATATAGACAGCAGATATAAATTCTCAAAACTAACACATTTTTATCATTAAATTGAAAATAAAATATTTTTCCTAACTTTGCTGTCTGGTGATTTCATGAGTCTCTGGTTGCGTTTCCTTCTGACTGTGCATCCTATCTTTCATTTCTTTCTGCACTCAGGCCCAACAATTGTCCCTTTCTATTCCCTCCCTCCTGCCTTCCTATGTCCTTAGTGTCCCCAGCGCCTCCTTCCTATGTCCTTAGTGCCCCCAGTGCCTCCTTCCTATGTCCTTAGTGCCCCCAGATCCATTGTCAGTTCTCCTTTGTACCATTGTTACAGGTCTCCCTCTCTCCCTCCTCTGTTATGAGCTTGCCTCTCTCTGCTCTTCCTCAGGGGCTCTTCCCCTCTGTCTGCACCTCCCAAAGTCCTGCTTCTGCCTCCTGTCTTTCCCCTTTGATCCAGGCCCTTATCTCTCTAGTCTTTCTTCTACTTACAACCCCCCTTCTCTTCTGTTTTCTCTCCTTCCTTCATCCCTCCTTCCTATGTCCCCTCACTGCCTTCTAGCCTTTGTCCCACCCCCTCCCAAAAAGCCTGCCGGCATACCTCCCCCAAAGCCAGCCTCCCCCAAAGCCAGTCTGCCTGTCTCCCCCAAAGTCAGCCAGTCTGCCTGCCTACCTCCCCCAGAGCCAGCCAGCCAGCCTGCCTGCCTGCCTACCTCCCCCAAATCCTGCATGCCTACCTCCCCCAGAGCCTGCCTGCCTGCCTCCCCCAAAGCCTGCCTGCTTACCATCCCCAAAGCCTGCCTGCTTACCTCCCCCAAAGCCTGCCTACCTACCTCCCTCCCCCAGAACCAGCCAGCCAGCCTGCCTGCCTGCCTTCCCACCTAAAGTGTGCCTACCTACCTCCCTCCCCCAGAGCCAACCAGCCAGCCTGCCTGCCTGCCTACCTCCTTCCCCCCTCCCCTCCCCCCCAGAAAACAAAAGCCTCCCTCAAGGCCCAATTTAAACTTCCTCCCCAGTTCACTGCCGCTGCTCATCTGCTACCACTACTCGTACCCGGAAGCCTTCTTCCCAACGTCAATTCTGACGTCAGAGAGGACGTTCTGGGCCAGCCAGGCAGTGATTGGCTGGCCCAGAATGTCCTCTCCGACATCAGAATTGACGTCGGGAAGAAGGCTTCCGGGTGCGAGTAGTAGCAGCGGCGGTGGACCAAGGGAGAAGTTTAAATCGGGCTTGGAGGGAGGCTTTTTTTTTGTGTGTGGCAGGGGAGGGACAGGAAGCGATCGCCTGTCCCATTGTCCCAGCGCACAGCTTCGGGACGCTGTCCCTGAAAACGGGACATTTTGGCGTCCCAAAGCTGTGTGTGGGGACAACGGGACAGGGGATCCGAAAACGGGACTGTCCCATTCAAAACGAGACGTATGGTCACCTTAGAGATGCTCCTTGAGAGAACCTCAGCGGTCTCAACGGTGTATAAAGGGTTAGCTTGTTCTTTAAGTATTCTGGCCCATTTTGTCTGAGGATCTTGAAAATCAAACAAAGAGATTTAAATTTTGCCCTGTAAGGTACTGGTAGCCAGTGTAGTTTGTGCAGGAAGGTGCCTAGCCAATTTCCACGCAGAACTTAATTTTTTTAAAAAATTGGCTTAAATGACGTGATAATTGAAAAAGCCATTACAAGTCAATTGAAGTCAATTAAAAATATGATTATATTCTCTCAGGCCCGGATTCTGTAACTGGCGCCATTGTCGGCTGCTGCCTTAAAAGTGGCCACCGATTGAGTATCAATCATGTGATGACACCAAGTACAGAATCGTGCCCCTGGCAAAGGTAGGCATGTAGAACTTTTGCAAAGAGGGTGCTCTCTTTCAGAATAAGTGCATACTCATTCCTGATACTGCATGCATATGTGCAGTATTCTTACATATGTGCATGTTCTCTTTGCAAATAGTGTACCCTTTCCACAAGCAGAGCACATATTTTTGAAAGTGTGCACGCTATCGGCGATCTATACAAAAAACCCATGATTTTGTAATTTATTCTGGTGTTTTCATTTGAAAATGCATGTAACCTTCTCCATGTCATTTCAAACCAATGCACATCCGCATAGAAAACATAACCAACACCTGCATTACAGGTACGGGGATTTACACCAGCCCAAGAGCCATTTGACCTTTATTTACCATCATGTTTCTATCTTGTTCTAAGATATAAAGGGAAACTCAAGTTGCCCAGACCTAGATGTCTCAACTCAAGTTTCAAGTTTATTGAGATTTTGATTTAAACGCAATATCAAATATTTTCAATGCGTATAACAAAAATAAATTTGGGGAAATAAATAAAACCATTTGAACAATAAACATACAAACATATCCATAGATGATTAAAAATACATAAGGAATACAAGGATAAACTACATTTGTTTAAAATAAAAAAAACAAAAGCAAAAACATTTAGGGAAGAACAACATTAGGAAACATTGATTTTTTTTGTAAAACTTGGTCTAAAGTACATATTTAAAAAAAAACTTAATCTAAGAGTTAGTAGGAGGATCATAAAAAGTAGGAGGATCATAAAAAGAGAAAAAATTATCTAATCTAAGATTCATATACATCTTTATAAAGGTAGCTTTTTAAATAACTCCACTTTGTACAGCCTTTCTATAATGTCGTTCGAAGTCTTTTGTTTTTCCAAATATTTCCCCAACCACTTCTACATCTAAAACCTTCTTGTTTACACTTGGGGGTTCTTTTATTAAGGCGCGCTAAATACTAAGGCATCCATTATATTCTTTGGCTGCCTTAGTATTTAGCGTGCCGTAATAAATCAGCCCCTTGGTGTTTTATCCACATATTGAAAGTGTTGATTTGGCACTGCAACACCCCCCCTACACACACCCTTTTCCAGACACAGGCAATACTTCAGAAAATGGAATGGTCCTTATCAGGGCTTTTGACCATCCCCACACTTCTAGAAACCTCTCTGAGCTACAAAGGTGCTGTTTCTGGTCAAGCCATTTCCAGATGGATTACAACATCAGTTTTAGCATCTTGATTTTTTTTAATTTTTTTTATTGTACTTAGTAATTAGCATTTGGCTTATATTTCTACAGGTTGAAGATCCTGGAAGGCATTTTATCTTTCTGTGGCCTTTGAACTGTTTTCCCAAATTAATGCCCCTTATAATGAATACTCCCAGCAGTAGCATTTTTCTCTGTCCAGTTGTCTTTATTAGTGCCTTGTTTTATTTGTTTTCATCTGTACAATCTACTCTTAGTTCTACATTGGTCTTGTCTTTTCCCCTCCCGCCGTCCTTTCTTTCAGAGCACTGGAATAATCTATCACTACTTTAATAGTTTCTAGTGAATTGGATTCCAAGATCCTGTATTTCATGTGGGAAGGAACAGGTAAGACGTTAACAAAGGAGTAATGCAAGGGAGGACTAATAGACATGAGAGTAAGAGATGATAAAGATTACCTTGGACATTTCTTTCTGTAACTGATTCACTATTCTGATAAGCAATACCCTTTCTATCAGTCACAGCCATTACCTTCAAAGCTGCTTGGTATCAGTACAATGTTATGCCTTACTTTCTGGCTAATAAAATAAATTTTATAAGAAGCTACATAATTTTCACCAGTCAAGGGCGGAGTGGTGGGTGCAATCCTCCCCGAGTGCAAGGAGGAGTGTTGGAGCAGTTGTGGTCTGCTAGCCCCCGGCCCTCTGACATCAACTTCCTGTTACATGGCATGGACCAGCAGGGCTGACAGCTGCACACAAGTGAATTGTAGCACCACTCCGTACAACTCTCCCATTGCCTAGAACAGTGGTTCCCAACCCTATCCTGGAGGACCACCAGGCCAGTCGGGTTTTCAGGATAACCCTAAAGAATATTCATGAGAGAAAGCTGCATATAATGGAGGTGCCAGGCATGCAAATCTGCTCCATGCATATTCATTAGGGCTATCCTGACAACCAGACTGGCCTGGTGGTCCTCCAGGACAGAGTTGGGAACCACTGGCCTAGAACACAGGTGTCAAAGTCGGTCCTCGAGGGCCAGAATCCAGTCGGGTTTTCAGGATTTCCCCAATGAATCTGCATGAGATCTATTTGCATGCACTGCTTTCAATGCATATTCATTGGGGAAATCCAGAAAACCCGACTGGATTCCGGCCCTCGAGGAGGGACTTTGACACCCCTGGCCTAGAAGAAGAGGGTGCTTTGACCAGAGAAAAAGGTGCTCTGTTTCCCTGCCAGGTATGCCATTGATTATCACCCATAGCAAATCTACAGGAGTATCAACTTGGGCTCACCAAAAATTTAAGAACAGAAAAGAACATTCTGTACCCTATTTTGCTGTTGTTCAGTATTTAGGAGATGCAGTTGGATCACATCTAGTACTAAGTAAAGGACGGACGGATTTAGAGTAATCACTTTATTTCAGCTGTTGCCAGTATGCAAAAACATTGAATGAAATTACTTTATGTGATAAAGATAAATCAAAGTTTTTATTTTTACTTAGTAGTACAAATTGCAATGCTGAGTGATTTTGTTGATGATAAAACCTCAATTTGCTTTTCAGTTTTGTTTTGTTATTTTTTATAATTCATGCATCATTGTTGCTTGGTGTTTTGTCCCTACAAGGTTACCTTACTCTATTCAAACAGCCATGTACTCAAAGACTTCATTATTTCTTTTTTGCTGTATGTCCAGCTCTTCTATACTGCACTGCATTGTATTGTACTCAAAGACTTCATTATTTTTTCGCTGTATGTCCTGCTCTTCTTTATTGTAAACCGCCTCAAACTACCTTGGCTTTGGCGGTATATAAACAATAAATTATTATTATTATTTTGTGGCCTTGACTATTGCAGCTTTGGGTATGTGGGGTTGCCATCTATGCATATTCAATCCTTGCAAGTGGTTCAAAATTCTGCAATTCATCTGTTATATGGTCTATCTAAGTATGATCACATGTCCTCTTACTTGAAGAAATTGCACTGGTTATCTGAAATAGATTGGATTAAATTTAGGCTGTTATTTTTGTTCTGTCAAAGTATGTATCACAGCTCATCTTTCTACCAATTAGAGGCTTTACAATGGTACCGGCCCTGGAGGACCCTCTAATCAGGGGATGTGTGCATGCTGGAGGTGCCTTCATTTAAGGAGATTTGACTGGAATGAACAAAAAGGGCCTATTCCATTGTAGTACCCATAGAATGGGGGGAAATACCAGTGGCACTGGGATGACAACAGGATGTTTATGTTTATAAATGCCTGTTACGTTAGCATTTATTGTTGCAGACAGGTTCAGGACTTCAAATATCTTGAATAGACAAGATTTCAGTGTATGGGGGATAAAACCAGCTCCCCTTATTCTGTGATGTGTGTGGGAACAATGGAGAGTTGGAAGAATTTCATTTATGTCTGTTATGTGTTTGTTTTATGTTATTTTGTATTCCATCTTGGATAAAGGCAACTTGAGATTGGTTGGAGCCATGAAATTATGTAGACACGAAATCTAAAATGTTTTCAGTACCTGGAGTGACCTTATAGAATGCTTTGCTTGGACAATTAAGGTTATGTACAGACTGCCCTAAATTCAAGAAATTAAAAAACTCAGTTGTTCATTGACACTTATATGTAGAGATAGCAGTAAGTTCTATTTGTTTCAATTTTTGGAAACATTATTACGCAGGATGTTCATTATCACCTGCTTGTAGGCTGCAGAACATAGGGCTCCTTTTACGAAGGTGCACCAGATTAGTGCGTGCTAGCCAAAAATCTACCGCCTGTTCACACTCTACCACCGGCTAGCACTCGTGGCAATTTAGCGTGCACTATTCCGCGCATTAAGACCCTAGCACACCTTCGTAAAAGGAGCCCATAATGTATGTTGTATGTGGACAAGATGTTAAATGTAGATATGGTGGTTGGATGTCATTTTAATTTTATGAATGTTTGCTACTTGGAAACTGCTTAGAGCTTAGGTGGTATAAAAAATTTTTTAATAAATAAAATTATAAATGGAAATAAATCTAAATCTAAATCATGACTATGGAGGCTCAGTTCTTCTCTAAGGAGAACCACAAACCTTTCTACCTATCTTGACAAGACATGCCAGAGGTAGGTAAGGTAGTTACAATATCATTCTTTGGCTTGAAGTGCAAGGGTCCCATCTTTCATTGTCCGCAGTAATCAAAGGTGTTTTTTGCACTTCCAATACGTAAATTATTCTGGCACCATTGCTTCCTTCTACAACACGATTTGGAAGGCAAAGCTAATTTAGGGGTGCTTTTACTAAGCTGTGGCAAAAAGTGGCCTTAACACTACTTTATGTTTTTTTTTTCCCCCATATCTTAATGCCATTTTTACTGCAGCTATAAAAAATGGCCTTTTTGTATTTTTTTTGTATTAATAGTCATGTGGATTAAAAACAGGCTGGCAGATAGGAAACAGAGAGTGGGGGTAACTGGACAATACTCGGACTGGAAAAGCGTCACAAGTGGAGTGCCGCAGGGTTCGGTGCTTAGACCCATGCTCTTCAACATATATATAAACGACCTGGAAATTGGTACGACGAGTGAGGTGATTAAATTAGCAGACAATATGAAGTTTTTCAGAGTAGTGAAGACGCAGGAGGATTGCGAAGACTTGCAACATGACAAACACGCTCAAGAAATGGGCTGCGACATGGCAAATGAGGTTTAACATGGATAAGTGTAAGGTGATGCATGTCGGTAACAAAAATCTTATACACGAATACAGGATGTCCGGTGCAGTACTTGGAGACCCCCCAGGAAAAAGACTTGGGAGTACCGGCCGTCAATGAAGCTGTCCGAGCAATGCATGGCGGTGGCGAAAAGGGCAAACAGAATGCTAGGAATGATTAAGAAGGGGATCACAAACAGATCGGAGAAGGTTATCATGATGCTGTACTGGGCTATGTTACGCCCTCACCTGGAATACTGCATCCAGCACTGGTCGCCGAACATGAAGAAGGACACAGTACTACTCGAAAGGGTCCAGAGAAACATAGAAGATGACGGCAGATAAGGGCCATAGCCCATCAGGTCTGCCCACTCTAATGACCCACCCCCAAGTCTACTATCCTAGGGATCCCACTCCTGGTGACAGGTTCCCTTGGCTTAACCCTCTAAGGGATCCCACATGGGCATCCCATTTGCTCTTAAATTCTTGCACACTGTTTGCCTCGATCACCTGCACCGGGAGCTCGTTCCAAGGATCAACCACTCTCTCGGTGAAGAAATATTTCCTGGTGTCGCCATGAAATTTCCCGCCCCTGAGTTTGAGTGGATGCCCTCTTGTGGCTGAGGGTCCTTTAAGAAAGAGAATCTCTTCTTCCATCTCAATACGGCCGGTATATACTTAAACATCTCGATCATGTCTCCTCTCTCCCTACGTTCCTCGAGTGAGTACAGCCGCAAATTTTTCAGCCTTTCCTCGTACGATAGATCCTTGAGCCCCGAGACCATCCTGGTGGCCATCCGTTGCACCGACTCTACTCTCAGCACATCTTTTCGGTAGTGTGGCCTCAAGAATTGCACAAGTATTCCAAATGAGGTCTCACCATGGTTCTGTATAATGGCATTATGACTTCCTTCCGGCTGACAAAACTCCTGCGGATGCAACCTAACAACTGTCTTGCCTTAAATGAAGCCTTCTCCACATGATCAGCAGTTTTAATGTCTGTGCTGATAATCACTCCCAAGTCTTGTTCTGTTGAAGTTCTAGCTAAGGTCTCACCATTCAAGGTGTAAGTTCTGCACGGATTTCTGCTGCTGAGGTGCATGATCTTACATTTCTTAGCATTGAAGACCAGCTGCCAGGTCGAGGACCAAAGCTCCAACAAATGTAGGTCCTGTGTCATAATCGGGTGAATTGCCGTCTCTCACTATTTTGCATAGTTTGGCGTCGTTAGCGAATAACGTTATCTTACCTTGAAGCCCCTGGTAAGATAACGTTATTCGCTGACGATGCCAAACTATGGTTAAGGGGCTGGAGGAGCTGCTGTACAGTGAGAGATTAGAGAAACTGGGCCTCTTCTCCCTTGAAAAGAGGAGACACGATTGAAACATTCAAAATAATGAAGGGAATAGACTTGGTAGATAAAGACAAGTTGTTCACCCTTTCCAAGGTAGAGAGAACCAGAGGGCACTCTCTAAAGTTAAAAGGGGATAGATTTCGTATAAACGTAAGGAAGTTCTTCTTCACCCAGAGAGTGGTAGAAAACTGGAACGCTCTTCTGGAGGCTGTTATAGGGGAAAACACCCTCCAAAGATTCAAGACATAGTTGGACAAGTTCCTGCTAAACCGGAACGTACGCAGGTGAGATTGGACTCATTTAGAGCACTGGTCTTTGACCAAAGGGCCGCCACGTGAGTGGACTGCTGGGTACGATGGACCACTGATCTGACCCAACAGCGGCAATTCTTATGTTCTTATGTTCTAATATTATCGAAACTCTACCTATAAACAATAATCTTTGCATTGAATTGAGAAAAAGGCTCAAAACACCCAGTGAAAATTCCCTGTGTTGGAGTTAATTACTCAGAGACATAAAATCTTCCAATTCGATATCTGGACAAGAAGTTTTAGAAAAAAAAACTTGACAGTCCCAAATTAACATTTAGAAAATAACTATTTTTTTTTTAAAAGAAGATGAATCTCTGCCACCATAGGCAGAACGGAGGGTGGGTGGGGGCACAAGGGCCATGGCTTCCCCACAAATTGCTGGTAATATAACAGGGCCCAACAGTGATCCTGCAGGGAACGAAGAGGTATCTTGCTATTGGCCAGCATGCTCAGCTGTGGCCCCTCGCCACATCTGCTCCTTCCCACCACATATATACCTTTAATTTCTCATAAAAGCGCAGCGCCGTCCTGACATTGGCCCCGGTGTCTTCCCTCCACTGCGGCCCGTCCTAGCGGAAACAGGAATTTGTCAGAGAGGGCGTGCTGCAGTGGAGGGAAGATACTGGCACTGACATCAGGATGGCAGTTCACTTTTACAAGAAATTAAAGATATATACGTGGTGGGAAGGAGTTGAAGTCAGCGTGGGGACACGGCCAAGAAAGTCAACCAGCAGACACGCTGGCAGGTAGAAAGGCGCCTCTTCCACTGGAGTGACATTTCAGATTTGAGGGAGAGAGGGAGCATATAGGACTTGGGAGAGAGAGTGAGGGAAGGGAGAGGTGTTGGACTCAAATGAGGGCAGGAAGGAGAGATGTGAGGAAGGGATGGAGGGAGAGACACACATTGGGTCACAGGAGGGAGGGAAAGGGGTGCTTTGAGACAAGGAAGACAGGAAGGGAAAATGAACTAGGGACAAAAGAAGGAAAGAGGAAGGGGCATGAATTTGGGACACAGAAGGGATAAACGGGGCACAGACTTGGGATAAAGGCTGGAAGGAAGGAGAAATGGGGCACTAATTTGGGACATAGGATAGAGGGAGGGGGAAAGAGATTCTGAAGTGGGGGAGGGAATATAAATGGAGAATTGTTGAGCATGGGTATGAGTGAGAAGGAAAGGAAGAAAGAGAAGAATTGTTGGGCATAGTGAGGGAGACAATTGTTGGATATAGTGATGGGAGAGAAGTGAGGTAGAGAGAGATGAGAGGGAGAAATGTTGGACGTGGTGCTGAAGAGGTAACAGTGGAACAAATGAAAGGGATGTAAGAGGGAGGAATGCTGGACATATTGGTGGAGGGAATGGAAGAAGAGACGTTGCATGGAGCTAGAGAGGGGTGACAGAAGGATGAATGTTGGGCATGGTGCAGGTGGGCAGGGGTGAAAGATGCTGTACACAGTCTGGGGGATAATAGAGGGAGAAATGTTGGATGTGGCAATAGAGAGGGGTGGGAGAGATGCACCCTGTATTCCTCTCTCTCTCTCTTTTTCCCCACTCCCTTTGCAACAAGGGAGGGAATGAGAGAGAGATGGTGGACAGTGAGAGAGAGGGAGATGTTGCACATAGGGGTGGAGGAGAGAGGAAGAAATGCTGTGCAGTGGTGTGGAGGGGAAAAGGATGTTCTTTGTACAGTTTAATTTTGTGGTTACCATTGTGTATTGTTAAAAAGATTATATTGTATGTATATGAAAAAATGAATGGAAGAAATGGCATTTAGAATTAGTACTATTATTATGGAGGTGGGGTTTGGGGCGGGGCTGGGGAGGATTTTGGGCGGGGCTTAGGCAGGTCTGGGGCAGAGCTTTTGGGCCTATCCAAACAAAAAAGCGTTTTGCTGTCTATATCTGCCGCTAAGATTCTTCTTCTTCAAAAAAAGAGATGTTATTTTCTAAACGCTAACAATTTGTGACTGTTAGTATTTTTTTTAAACTTCTTGTCCAGATATTGACTTGGAGGTTCTTATGTCTGTGATTCAGTAGCACCAACACAGGGAGTTTTCCCTTAATGTCCCAAGGCTTTTCCTCCATTCGATTCAAAGATTATTGCTTATAGCTGGAATGTGGGTTGTGTTTTGATTATTTTGAGTACTTGACTTTCACTGGCCTTCTATTATACTCCAAAGTGGTTTTTCATGAGCTAATATTGCCATTAGAGTGTGGCCATTAAAATGTTTTAACAGAAACTGAGGAAATGAGCACTTAGCACCACCCATTTTCTGGGCAGAAAAGGCTCATGTGGTATTCCTGCATTAACTAGTTAGTGCGCAATAATATAGCTAAATAATTGATTAATGAAGGAACACCCTGAGTCCCTAGACCAGGGGTGTCCAACCTGTGGCCCGAGGGCCACATGGGGCCCCGTGAAGTATTTTGTGCGGCCCTGGTTGAGGGCGATGGAGTGTTTTCCTCTGCTGTCCCTGGGTGTTTACGGCTTGCCAGCTCCCTCCTCTGTCTTGCTGCAACGTTTGC
The DNA here is from genome assembly GCF_902459505.1 of Geotrypetes seraphini. Taxonomy (NCBI): domain Eukaryota; kingdom Metazoa; phylum Chordata; class Amphibia; order Gymnophiona; family Dermophiidae; genus Geotrypetes; species Geotrypetes seraphini. The sequence continues at coordinate 316,077,640 of NC_047086.1, forward strand.
GCATTTGTGCAGCCCCAGAAGCATTTTTTTCGGACAATGCGGCCCAGGGAAGTCAAAAGGTTGGACACCCCTGCCCTAGACAGACCCCCTTAAAAATATTTTTTTAATGTTGGTTAATTTGGCAGTTATAGCAGGAAGCCTGAGCAGGTCCCATGATATGCCATTTTAAGCTGTGCTAGATATGCATTAACGCCTAACACTGCTTAGTATATGAGGAGCCGCTGAAGAGTTCTCAGCCCAACCAACAAAGTTGGGGCAGTCTCCATCAAGGGCTATACACTTACGGCTCCTTTTACTAAGGTGCGCTAGCGTTTTTAGTGCACGCAGGAAATTACTGCACGCTACGCAGCTAGAACTAACGCCAGCTCAACGCTGGCCTTAAGGTCTAGCGAGCATGCGCTATTTCGTGCATTAAAGCCCTAATGCAGCTTAGTAAAAGGAGCCCTTAGCCCAGTGATTTTCCTTTTTTTTTCCCATTCTATCAGAAAAATATGGAATGAAAAAAGTGGAAAATTTCTGAACTAATACTAAGCTGCGCTAGCGGTTTTAGCGCACGATACAATGCCTCCACTGAGCTGGCGTTACTTTTTCCATGTAGCGGGGGGAGGGGGGTAGCGTTAAAAACACTACCGCAGCTTAGTACAAGGAGCCCCAAGTGTATAGCCCTTGATGGAGACTGCCCCAAATTTATTAGTTGGCCTGAGAACTTTTCAGTGACCCCTTAGATTGACTACTGATTTAAAAATAAGGTTTAAACTAGGACAGCTCTTTATAAATGGTGAGTAGTGGAAAAGGAGCAGTGATTGGTGCTGCTTTTTTTTTTTTTTTAAGTTCAGAACATTTTTTATTAAGTTTGAGCATTACAAATAGGCAAAAAGGTAATAACAAGAAAGAACCCATTTTTATTTTATATTGCAATTCAGAATGTTTTCCATTATTTATGAATTTTCTGGAGGGTGAGGATCTACTAATCATGATGTAAAATCAGAACAACCGTATAAAATTAGCTATCTCTCACACAAATGTTTAATATCTCTCGCACAAATGTTTAATATGTCTTTCTTCTGCTAAATGTGTTAACAGGAGAATATGTAAGTATAGAAAATGAAGCATGAAACATAAAAATTGTGCTGATATAACTCCATGAATAACTGAAAGTTACAGAAAGAAAATGTCCAAGGAGCATTGAAAGCACAACATGAATACAGCCAGCAGCTCATTAGAAGTACAGAGAGTGCCAGCATGCCTGGAAAGCCTTTGACAGGGGAATTTTTGCCAGCCAGCAATTTGTACTAATGTAGTATGTTCAACAGTATGTTCAATAAAAATGCCACTGAGCAATACAATAAATAAAATAAATATACAACTATACATGGATGTGTAGAATGTGCTCAGAAACACTCCCCTCCCCCCCTACATACACACACACACACCGGTCATCGTTCTGGACAAAGACTAATGGAACGGAGAACCATCATAGCTACATAATGTTCTCCATTATATGTATCTCATTACATCCTGGACATATATCAAAATTTATATAATGACGATAAGAATGAAGAAGAAATAAAACTACTTATATGAATGGATTGTACACTTATGCAGTTCTCCAGTTCCTTTGTTGCAAATAGATAACATATCCAATCTCTCAAGTCCAAACATCCAAACAGTGTCCGATCCCAAACATCAAATTGTGTCCACTGTATACTCACTCCTAATGTGTAAATCTCCCCAAAATGCCAAAAATGCATAGCAAAACGTATAAAGAAATGACCAGTGCTAAAATCCTGGAAAATACTTTAAATACAGGTCACTCCTCTACTCCAGCCGAGTTCAACACGTATGTTCAACAGCAACTTTCCTCAAAAGTTTCAGAGAGATATGCACCTGTGACCCTTTGTGTGAAATTCACTGCAGTGTCCACCAGGGTGCCCCACGGGCATGTCTGATGACATACCTTTGATACCAGTCTACTAAAAATGCTGGCCCTTCTACATCCCAATGGATTGCTTTGTGCATTTTGCATTTGGACATTTTGTTTTGCAAAAATTGTCAAAAAAGATAAACACACTAAGGGCGAATATTTCTAGAAAGGGTCATAAGTACATAAGTACATAAGTAGTCGCCTCCGCTGGGGCAGACCAGAGGTCCATCCCGCCCAGCGGTCCGCTCACGCGGCGGCCCATCAGGCATATTGCCTGAGCAGCGGTCCCTGACTAATTTTATACCTACCTCTACACTTATCTCTAAACCTTCCACTGCTCTTATCTGTACCCCTCAATCCCTTTGTCCTCCAGGAACCTATCCAGGAGGACAAAGCAAAATAAACTTTGCCAGAGAATGTGGTGAAATCAATTAGCTTAGCGGGATTTAAAAAAGGGTTGGATAATTTCCTAAACGAGAAGTCCATAGGTCATTATTGAGATGGCTTGGGGAAATTCACTGCTTATTCCGAGGATAAGCAGCATAAAATCTGTTTTATTATTTGGGATCTAGCTAGGTACTTGGGACCTGGGTTGGCCAATGTTGGAAACAGGATACTAGACTTGATGGACCTTCGGTCTGTCCCAGTTTGGCAATTCTTATGTTCTTACCTGCCCAGTTGCGGCAAGACCCAGATAACAGCAACAATCATGTCGCCAGTCGCGAAAGCCTAAAAGAACAGCTTTAATTCGGATAGAACGCTCAGTAGCTTAAATTCACTTGAACTTGCTTCAAAAGCAAATAAATTGGAACTGCAAGGGCAGAGAGTTGGTTTACTATCCAAGAGGGTAGTAAAATTGGAACAAATTGTGGGAACAAAAGAGGAAAAAGAACAAGGAACCGGCGTGGCTCACTGTAGCAGTGTAGGAAGCGATCAGAGACAAGAAGACTTCGTTTAAGGAATGGAAAAGGTCAAAAACGAATGAAAACTGGAAAAAGCACAAACATCATCAAAGCAGGTACCACAAGGTGGTAAGAAGGGCCAAAAGAGACTATGAGGAAAAAATAGCCAAGGAGGCGAAAAACTTCAAGCCGTTCTTTCGATATATTAAGGGGAAATGACCTGTGAAGGAAGCGGTGGAGCAGTTGGATGACAATGGAATAAAGGAAGTGCTAAAGGAGGACAAAGCCATCGCCGACAAACTGAACACATTTTTTGTGTCTGCTTTTACTGAAGAGGATATACACAACAAACTGTAAGCCGACAGGCTATACACAGGAAATGAGGACGGGAAACTGACAGGATTGATGGTCAGCCTAGAAGAGGTATGCAGGCAGATTGATAGGCTTAAAAATGATAAATCCCCGGGACCGCATGGCATCCATCCAAGGATAATCAAGGAACTGAAAGGGGGCTATAGCTGAACTGCTTCAGCTAATAGCCAATCTGTCGATCAAATTGGGAAGGATTCCAGAAGACTGGAAAGTGGTGAATGTCACGCCGATCTTCAAGAAAGGTTCAAGGGGTGATCCTGGAAACTACAGACTGGTGAGTCTGACCTCGATACCGGGAAAGATGGTAGAGGCGCTGATAAAGGACCACATCATTGATCACCTTCATGGACAAAATCTGATTAGGACCAGCCAGAATGGCTTCAGCAAGAGAAGATCTTGCTTGACGAACTTGCTGCACTTCTTCGAGGAAGTAAACAGGCAGATAGACAAGGGCAAGCCGGTCAACATCGTATATCTGGATTTTCAGAAGGCGTTCGACAAGGTCCCACATGAACAACTACTTCAAAAAATTGCGAGCCTTGGAATCGAGGGTGAAATACTCATGTGGATTAAAAACTGGTTGGCAGATAGGAAACAGAGTGGGGGTAAATTGACAATACTCGGACTGGAAAAGCGTCACGAGTGGAGTGCCGCAGGATTCAGTGCTTGGACCCGTGCTTTTCAACATATTTATAAACGAGCGAGTGAAGTGATTAAATTTGCAGACGATATGAAGTTATTCAGAGTGGTGAAGGATTGCGAAGACCTGCAACGTGACATAATCATGCTATAAAATGGGCTGCGACATGGCAAATGAGGTTTAACATGGATAAGTGTAAAGTGATGCATGTCGGTAACAAAAATCTTATATACAAATACAGGATGTCTGGTGCGGTACTCGGAGAGACCCCCAGGAAAGATACCTTGGAGTACTGGTCGACAAGTTGATGAAGCCATCTGCGCAATGCGCGGCGCCTGTGAAAAGGGTGAACAGAATGTTAGGAATGATTAAGAAGGGGATCACAAGCAGATCAGAGCAGGTTATCATGCCGCTGTACAGGGCCAAGGTATGCCTCCACCTGGAATACTGCATCCAGCACTGGTCGCCGTACATGAAGAAGGACACGGTACTAATCGAAAGGGTCCAGAGAAGTGCGACTAAAATGGTTAAGGGGCTGGAGGAGTTGCCGTACAGTGAGGGATTAGAGAAACTGGGCCTTTTCTCACTTGAAAAGAGGAGACTGAGAGGGGACATGATCGAAACATTCAAGATAATGAAGGGTATAGACTTAGTAAATAAAGACAGGTTGTTCACCCGCTCCAAGGTAGGGAGAACGAGAGGGCACTCTATAAAGTTAAAAGAGGATAGATTCCATACAAACGTAAGGAAGTTCTTCTTCACTCAGAGAGTGGTAGAAAACTGGAACGCTCTTCCGGAGGCTATTATAGGGGAAAACACCCTCCAGGGATTCAAGATAAAGTTAGACAAGTTCCTGCTGAACCAGAATGCACGCAGGTAAAGCTAGTCTCAGTTAGGGCACTGGTCTTTGAACTAAGGGCCACCTCATGAGCGGACTGCTGGACACGATGGACCACTGGTCTGACCTAGCAGTGGTAAATCTTATGTTCTTAACAGCATAGTGATTTTATATCTCCTATTGCTCAGGAGAGAGTGTCTGCACAGAGAAGGATTGAAACTATGAAAAATAAGTTGAGCTATCTACATTTAATATTGGTGAACTTTCCTAAAGTTCCATTTGAATTACCAAGAGACACTTTGAGTTATTTCCTCCCCTTGCTAAATGTTACTTCCTGCCAATTAGATCTGGGCAGGTAGGTAGTGAAACAGTTAACATCTCTGAAGATGGTCTCTATGTTTCAGCTAGCCTAGAGCGATCTAGTGATCAAGAGACTAATAGAGCTACTTTATTAGTGACTTTTGATTATGAGAAAGATAAAGATCATATGTTTACTTTGTACATCCATTATCCTACTGCTTTATTTCTTGGTCAGAAATTATGAGTTTTTCCTGATTTATGTAAAGTTACACAAGATAAAAGAAAAAAAAAAAAATCCTAGCAATTGCCCAAGAGGCATGTGGTCTGGGAAAACAGGTTTTTGTTAAATTTCCTTGTAAATGTATGGTGACTTGGGAAACATATACTGTAGATATGTTTTGTTTTTGTTTTTTTTGCATCTGTTACAATTTTCAAGATTACTGGTAAATATCTGACATATTTCTCCAAAACGAAAAACAGAAAACTCTAGTGAGCACAAAAGAAGGCTCAAATTGGTTTGGATTAATTTCCAGTTTAAAAAATTCATGGATCTCTAGAAATGAATATAATTCACAAAGGAAACCTCTTGGAATGCCAGATGCTCAATAAACCAATGCTGAGGTCCAAACAATTATGAAAGAAGTCTGCAAATATTCAAATGCTTGAAGTTCATCAAATTAGTTTGGGAGACATCTAAGATGTATAATATCTGTTATGCGAAGGTCACGGCAGAGTATCACATACCCCCCTCCTTTACAAAGGCATTTTTAGCGCCGGCTGCCATGGTAGCAGCTCCGACGCTCATAGCATTCCTATGAGTGTCCGAGCTCTTACCGCAGCAGCCAGCACTAGAAACGCTAGTGTGGCTTTGTAAAGGAGGGGGATAATTACTAGCACCATTTCCACATTTACCTCACTGTGCATTGCACTGACATTAGGAGGTCCTTTTACTAAGGTGCACTAACAAATTTAGCTAATGAATTAGAGTGCATTAAGGGTTAGATTCTGCAAACAGTGCATACATCTACTGCTGCCTTAAAAACACTGATTGCACATCAATCATGCTACAGTGCCATTTGCACAATCATGCCTACTGTTAAACATAGGTGCCAGTAATGCTGACCAGGTTTTTAAAGGCCTATATTCCTGTCGGTGGGGGGAATAAAGTGCTCACTTTGGGTACGGAGACAAGGCCATCCACCGCCCCGTAGAGCAGTGAATGGCCTTGTCTCCGCAGTTAAGGGAGGGAACACACGTGGTCACCAATCGCGTGTGGCCCCCCTCCCTCCTTCCTACCTACCGGCCACATCTATCTCCCTCCCTCCCCCTTACCTTTATGGTGCATTTTGTAATTTGTTCAAGCTGCCAGAGCCTGCCTAAAGTCACATGTGTCTATGGGTGGAAGCTTCTCCTCTGACGCAACCGGAAGTTGCATCAGAGGAGAAGCTTCTGCCCACAGATACACACGACTTCAGGCAGGCTCCAGCAGCTTAAACAAATTACACTGTAAAGTAAAATGTGCCACAAAGTTAAGAGGGAGGGAGATGCTCGGACCACACAAGGGGTGCTGAAGGGCGGTGGAAAGGAACAGATGCTGAAGGGGGTGGCGAGAGGAAAGGGTGGTGGTGGAAAGGAACAGATGCTGAAGGGGGTGGAGAAGAACAGATGTTAAAGGGAAATGTGGAAGAGAAAGTTGGGAGAAGACACTGAAGGGAAATGGGGAAGAGAGAGTGGGGAGAAGACGCTGAAGGGAAATGGGGAAGAGAGAGTGGGGAAAAGACGCTGATGGGAAATAGGGAAGAGAGAGTGGAGAGAAGATGCTGAAGTGAAATGGGGAACAGAGAGTGGAGAGAAGACGCTGGAAGGGAAATGGGGAAGAGAGAGTGGGGAGAAGACACTGAAGGGAAATGGGGAACAGAGAGTGGAGAGAAGATGCTGGAAGGGAAGAAGACAGATATGCCAGACTATGGGGGGAACAGAGGGAAGAATATGGGTGCCAGATCAATTGGGGGGCGATGGAGGGAGAGATTGAAAAGAGAGGTATAGTAAAAGAGCAAATGGAAGACACAGAGAGAAAGCAGACAGTTGATAGAAGGAATTGAATGAGAAGATGAGGAAAGCAGAAACCAGACAAAAATGGTAGAAAAAAACATTTATATTTCTTTTCTTTTTTTTTTTTTTTGCTTTAGGATAAATAGTATATTAGTTGTGTTGATAAAAATTTATAAACAAAGCCCTGCCAGCTGAACATCTCTTCCTCTAGTTCAGCAGCCAGAACTTTGATTTATAAGGAAGGAATAAGCTATATATTACAGTATTGAGGCTTGTATGGATGCTGCAGGGACAGTATGTTTATATTTATTTAAAATTTGATATACTGCTTCTGCATTTTACTGACCTAAGCGGTTTATAATGTATCAAACTAAAATGAAATTAAGTACTTGAGAAAAACTAGATAGTTGTGGGGATGGGGCGGGGACAGTGTTCATGGGGACGGGGCGATGATAGGGACAATGGTCGCTGCGTTTCAAATTCATTTTCTCTTCCTTCTTGCTTTATTTTTCTTAACTCTCTCCTCCCCTTTCTCTCTCTCCCTCTCTGTCTTTCCCCTCTGTCTCTTCCTTTCTCTCTCTCTCTCTCTCTCTCTCCCTCCTCTCTCTCCCTTATTCCCTACTATTCTTCCACTGCTTCAGACCTGCCTAGCCATTTCTGCTCCAGGCACCTTGACTTACAGTGTTCATTGTGGCAACGGCAGAGAGGCATCAACAGTGCTGTTGAGGGCAGGAATCACCACCACTGTGATGGTGGCAATTGCAAAGGAGCATTGTTTGAACTGTAGGAAACTCGGGGCCCTGCATCTAAGTAGCTCATGATTAGAAAATCAATGTAGTTGACCTGCTTCAAAATAGCAAATAACACGGGGACAAGTTTTCCCCATCCCCGCGGGAACTCATTTTCCTGACCCGTCCCTGCAAGCATAGGCGTCAGAAAGGGGGAGGCTGCAGGGGCTATGGCCTCCCAAATATTGGTGCTCTCGTGTGGTGCCCACCCTCCCACTCGCTTCCTGGTGTTCTAAATTAAATCTTCAGGCAGCTACCTGCACTTCATTCTACTTCTGGGGCAGATCAGTTTGCTGATGCTGCGCAGTGGCTGCCTGAATACTTACAATTACAACGCCGGGAAAAGGTGGGTAGGGAATCAGGAGCTGGGAAGAGGCTGTGCCTGCGCTGTAGGGTTCAACCGGGGCTAGGGCGGAGCTCCTGGGCCCCCACAAACTATGCAGCGTTCCGACGTCTCAGCCTGCAAGTTCTTTTCCTTTCCCTGCCACGTGCCTGCAAGCTCTGTCCTCATCTGCACAAGCCTCAAACACTTTAAAATCATAAGTAGCAACATTCTAGAGCTCAGATTGTGATGTCATAATGCCTCATTCCACCAGTGCCTAAGCTCTGTCCTCATCTGCACAAGCCTCAAACACTTTAAAATCATAAGTAGCAACATTCTAGAGCTCAGATTGTGATGTCATAATGCCTCATTCCACCAGTGCCTAAGCTCTGTCCTCATCTGCACAAGCCTCAAACACTTTAAAATCATAAGTGTTCAAGGCTTGTACGGTTAAGGCACATCTCACAGGAATGGGGCTGGGACAGGAACAATGACAAAATTTGTGAGGGCGGGATGGGAAAATTGAGTTCCTTCAGGGATGGGGACAAATTTGTCCCCATGTCATTCTCTACTTCAAAACAACATTTGAATAGTGTTTCTCCTTTAGCTGTGCTATTACACACCGAAAGGAGACTGTTTGGAAAGTTGATTTCAACTGCTACTTTATGAATGAATGATGAGAAAAAAAAATGCTTCCTTTCCCCAAGAAAAAAAAAAAATAGCATGTTTGTGAAGGATATTTTCTCCAAAGAAGGCGTTTAATGCTGGTAAATGCCTTGACCCTCGGTCACTGTTGCTGAAACAGCAGCCCCGGTTAAGGAAACGCCACACTTTGACTGAAGAGGGAAGAATTCAAGGACACAGAGTGCTCAAGCTTCTACCCTCTCTGACCTCAAGCCAGAAAAAGAGCAATGTTAACCCAGGGTCTCCTTCATGCCTTGGACTACTATTCAAGAGTCTGCTCTATGAACTTAATGAACGGAAAAGCCTTGTTTATAAAAGCAACAGCCCATCAAGAGTATAAACAATAGATGGGAAGAAGACGAACAAAAGAGAAAGGAAGCTGGCTCAGAGAGATCCGTAACACCCTTTAGCAACAAGTATTAGAGCTACTTACGCTTTTTCCAGAAATGCGTCCCTGGACATGTTCTGTGCCAAAAGGTTTGTTGCCAGACTGAAAATCTCATCTGCCCATTCCTAAGTAAAAAAAAATAAATAATAATAAATAATGAAACATGCTTCAGCTTCATTCACATCAGCACAAAAGCTGTTTCTTTCAGTCCTTTCTTATACACTAGAGCAGTGTCTCACAAACATTTTGAAGCCACGGCACACAAAATGGGGCCGCTTATGGAGAACGCAGATGTTGGCACGATGACATCATCTACACAGGCATGGAGGCCCTCCAGATGGGGCCCTGAGCTTGCTATTACTACACCAGTGTGGAGGGGGGGGGGGGAAAGAGAGGAGGAGAGGTACTGGCTGACTACCTACAGGACGTGCTTCTCACCGTGAGAAGCATGTCCTGTAGGCAGTCAGTCGGTGCTTCTCTCTCCTCTATGGTGTCTTGTGGCACACCCGGAATCTCACCGCAGCATACTATTGTGCCATGACACACAGTTTGTGATACACTGGACTACAGGTTCCTAACCCAGTCCTCGGGACACACTCGGCCAGTAGGGTCATCAGGATATCTATAATGAATATGCATGAAATGAATTTCTATGCACTACACTTCTCCCTCGGTATTCGCGGGGGTTAAGGGAAGAGCAGGACCGCGAAGTGTGAAAAATTGCGAATAACTTTGTGCCAGCTCTGATCCACCCCTGGACCTTACCTGGTAGTCTAGCGGGCTTTCAGGGCAGGAGCGATCTTCCTACGCACCTGCCCCGTGCACATCACCAATAGGAAATGGCTGCCGTGAGCTCCCGTAGTCTCTCGAGACTACGACGGGAGCTCACGGCAGCCCTTTCCTATTGGCGATCTGCACGGGGCAGGAGCATAGGAAGATCGCTCCTGCCCTGAAAGCCTGCTAGACCACCAGGTAAGGCCGGGATGCCGGGGGGAAGGCGGGAGAGAGATGGGGAAGGTCTGAAATAAAGTTGTTGGTTTTTTTTGTTCACCTTAAAAAAAAAAATCACAAATAACCGAATCCGTGGATGCTGAAACCGCGGATTCCGAGGGGGAAGTGTACCTCCTTTGTATGCAAATCTATCTAATGTATATTCATTGTGGGCAGCCTGAATATCTTACCGACTAGGTGTGTCCTCAGGACTGGGTTGAGAACCTATGCTTTAGACAAATGATTTCAGAAGATCCTTTTATAGAAAAATCACAGGATACAGAGCTCTGCACCCAATCTTTTTTTTTTTTTTTTTTTTTAACTATTATCTATTTGCTACAATTGCTTTAAGAGGTTTCTGAAGAGGGTTCATATTTTAAGGTCATATAGGCATTCCTCCTATGTTTGTTACTGCAAAATTTGGTGCTGGGATAAATTAATGCAAAGCATGATTCTATAAAAGGGGCATGCCTGCCGATTCCCTCACCCAACTTTAGGCGCCAGATTTACACCTATAGAAACCTGGTGTAAATGCTGGTGCCTGAGTTAGGTATGCTGAGGCCATATTCTATAACCACACAAACACACAACTTTGCAGAATGTCCTTGACACACCCGTGGCCACACCTTTTTTGCATTACATGCTAGTAGAGTTATCTGCCATGCATTATAGCATAGCACAGTCAGATGCATATGCAAGTGTTAATGAATGCAAACTATTGTCAATAATTGGTTGTTAGTACCCAAATATTGATAGTTAAGAACTCATTATCAATTAATTTGCACATGCTTCTTATTAGGTGTGCACACAAATTTGGGCGTGCAAATCTAGGCACTATATATAGAATATGGGGTTTAGCCTTTCATTGCAGTTACTTTAAAGCAACAATAAATAAATTACAAAATAAAAATCCTGGTCCTGATAATCAGACCACGGGAGGCAACCTGGCTACCTCCTGCAGTCAGCGGTGATCCCAGATATTCAGTGCCAGGGCTGTATTCAGCCACCAGCGTTAAATTTCTAGGGTACGGTTTGCTGCCGTGGACTTAACCTGCCAAGCCAATATTCAGTGGCTGGCCAGCTAAGGCCAAAGATAGACCTGTCTTTTAGACCCACATACTTTAACTGGTGATCAGCTGAATATTGGCAGTGACTGCCTCTGTTGCGTGACACAGCCAGTGACCAGCCTATCCACCAACCTAGATATTCAGCGGAAGATAGCTAGCTGTCTCCCACTGAATATCATTGGATAGCCAGCTATGTGCACGCGCATTTGGTCTGGCTAGGAACCGCTCCTGGCTGGCCAGATAGCACTGAATCTTGACCAGCCTATATTTTCAGAAGTACCTTTCCAGAAGTAAAGAAATGCAGGAAGTCTTTTTAAGAGCAAGGCTTCTAAGGATTTAGAACAAGGCTGCATTGATTTAGGTCCTTTGGCTCGGAAACGTAATTTGTATAAACAGTTCAATCAATTCCTCCAGATATTAAACATTGATTACTGTAGAAAAAATGATGGACTCATTTGTTAGACAAACCCTTAGTCCATCAAGCTAGGACAACTGGTTCTGGAAAAGAAAGTCCTATATTTGTTATTCAGAGTTAGAGAATGTCTTCTACTGAGACAGTCCCAATACCAGAAAAAGCTGTTGTCCACAGCATTCTAATGTGGTTCCAAGGAAATCTAGCATGAATTTCTATGAATTTACATTTTCCTATGTGCAAATATCTAACAGATTTTTTCCAGCAGGTCTCCTCCAAGATCTGCAAATGCAGTCAAACTAATCAGGCAGAAATCCTTTGAATGTTCCCTTTCCTCATGGCTCCATCTATCTGTTCTTGCAATTCTCTAGAGATGCATATCAAATAAATCAACTTTTTGAAGTAAGAATTGGAACATCTTGAACAATTATTTCATTTGGCTTTGATCACTTTCTAAATTCTTTTAATTTATAGCATAATACAAGGTCATGCATTTGGGCTGCAAAAACCTGAAGGAACAGTACAATTTAGGGGCTGAAGCCTTCCCTCTGACTTTGGAACTGCTAAGAAAGCAAATAGAATGTTAGGAATTATCAGGAAAGGAATGGAAAACAAAGATGAAAATTTTATAATGATCTTGTATGACTCTATGGTACAGCCACACCTCAAATACTGTATGCAGTTCTGGCCACCATATCTCAAAAAAGATATAGCACAATTAGAAAAGGTACAGAGAAGGGCGACAAAATGATAAAAGGGATGGGACAACTTCCCTATGAGGAAAGGCTAAAGCGCCTAGGGCACTTTAGCTTAGATAAGAGACAGCAAAGGGGTGCTATGAAAGAGGTCTATAAATACTGAGAGGAGTGGAAAGGGTAGATGTGAATCACTTCTTCACTCTTTCCAAAAATACTAGGACTAGGGGACATGCGATGAAGCTACTAAGTAGTGGATTTTAAATAAACCGAAGAAAATATTTCTTCACACAACGTGTAATTAAACTTTGGAATTCATTGCTGAAGAATGTGGTAAAATCAGTTAGTTTAGCGGGGTTTTAAAAAGGTTTGGATAATTTCCTAAAAGAGAAGTCTAAGGGCCATATTGAGATGGCTTGGGGAAATCCACTGCTTATTCCAAGAATAAGCAGAAAAAAAAATCTGTTTTACTACTTGATCTAGTTAGGTTCTTGGGACCTAGGTTAGCCACTGTTGGAAACAAGATATTGGGCTTGATGGACCTTCAATCTGTCCTTCTATGGCAATTTTTATGTTATTGTGCCTAATATTCAACCAGTGGTAGGCACTACTTTGACTATGTGCTGCCAGCATTAAAATCAAATATTCAATTCCAGGCCATTTCTGGTGACCAGCATTGAATATCTGGGTTTTTCAATGCTGGCTAGCACACAGTGGCGTACCTAGGGTATGTGGCACCCGGGGCCCATCATTTTTTGACACCCCCCCCCCATGTAAAAATTTTTTTTTTTTTTGCAATAACCATGAAATGGAATAAATGGTCAGAATAGAAACAGGCAGTGAAAATTTTCTTTTATTGAACCTCATATATGTAACCATTATTCCAAACATAACAAAACATAAATTATGTCTAAATTGTCATGACATTAGAAGTACATATGGAGTAGTTGCAGGCAGTGGCGTACTTAGGGTATGTGGCACCCAGGGCCCATCATTTTTTGACACCCCCCCCATCTATATGAAAAATATGATTTTTAGTACCAATCTACATATCGCACCACAAGAGTGTACCTAGGAAAAGGCTGCATCTTAAACACTGCAGTGAGCACTAGAACACCAACACATACATTGTAAAACTAAACAAGCCAGATCCCGCACAGTCAATTGGTCCTGTAGTCAATGCCAACTGAAAACTATGTCTTTTTCATACACACAGAACAGAGATACACCCTCGCCCAAAATGGAATAATCACAAACTAAAAATAGAAATATGTAGACAAAAGTTAAACTGATCCGCCAAGAAACCAGACCCTGGATACAATGCAACACCACAAAAAACAGTAACACATGTCCTCTAAAACAGTGCAAAATATAAAGACAGTAGATGTAAATTTGAAAAAACTGATACATAACAATCACCACTTTATAAATTAACAAATAAAAATAAAACAAATAATGAGATATAAAAAAATACAATTTTATTGGACTAATCCCCGTAAGCTCGGTCCCCATCCCCGCAAACCACCTGATTCCATCCACACAAGCCTTGAATTGTTTATATTAAAGTATAAAAAGAAACAATATTCTGTACAATTGTCAATTTATAAATCAGCGTCTTCTCCCCACTCTCTTCCCCATTTCCCTTCAGCATCATCAGCCCACTCTCTCTCCACTTTCCTTCAGCGCACGCACATAAAAACAAACAAGTAATTTTATATCATTTTCATTCTATTCATTCATAGAAATTAAAGTCTAGATAATGCCAGTCACATAACAAAACATGATTTTACAAAAATAATTCCCTGCAGTCAAGCCTGCAAGGATTATTAGATGTCTTTCAGCAGTTCCCCTCCCTCCCTCCCCCTTACCTTTGTGGCCAAGTCAAAATGATCTACCAACAATAAAATTTTAAAAACACAAAGCACGCTGTACGCAGAGAAAATGTTAATTATCATTTATATTCCGCGGGTTTTCAAAGAGGTCAAGGCAGATGACTTTATGCAATGTCACCTCAGTAACAACTATACAAAAATAGACAAATATTCCCCCTCCCTTTTTACTAAACTGCGATAGCGGTTTTTAGCGTAGGGAGCTGCGCTGAATGCCCCACGCTGCTCTCGACGCTCATAGGCTCCCTGCGCTAAAAAACTCTATTGCGGTTTAGTAAAAGGGGGCCATAGTGCAAAATATAGACAGCAGATATAAATTTTCAAAACGGACACATTTTGATCACTAAGTTGAAAATAAAATCATTTTTCCTACTTTTTTGTCTGGTGATTTCATGAGTCTCTGGTCCTTCTTCTGATCCTTCTTCTTTCTCTCTCCCCCTGGCTCCCCTCTTTATTTCTGCCTTTCTTTCTCTCTCCTCCTGGCCCCCCTCTTTCTTTCTGCCTTTCTTTCTCTCCCCCTTGACCCCCCTCTTTATTTCTGCCTTTCTTTCTCTCCCCTTGGTCCCCCTCTTTCTTTCTGCCTTTCTTTCTCTCTCCCCCTGGCCCTCCTCTTTCTTTCTGCCTTTCTTTCTCTCCCCCTTGACCCCCTCTTTATTTCTGCCTTTCTTTCTCTCCCCTTGGTCCCCCTCTTTATTTCTGCCTTTCTTTCTCTCCCCTTGGTCCCCCTCTTTCTTTCTGCCTTTCTTTCTCTCTCCCCCTGGCCCCCCCTCTTTATTTTTTCCTTTCTTTCTCTCTCCCCCTAGCCTGCACAAAGCCATCGTGCCGATTTCTCCACTTCCACGATTCTTTCCCTACCCTCACCCCCAAGCCAGCAGCCGATTTCTCCCTGCTCCTTCCCCGATGTCCTGATGTCCTGAACTTCATCGGGCAGCAGCAGCATTCACAATTCACTGATGTTGCCCGCTTCAGGCCTTCCTCTCTGTCGGGTCCTGTCTTCATGAAAACTGGAAGTAGGCAGGACCCGGCAGAGAACAAGGCCTGAAGCCGGCAACAGCAGCGAATTGTAAACGCTGCTGCTGCCCGAAGAAGGTAATGGAGCACCGAGGCAGTCCGCTTCTCCCCCCTCCCAGCCGAACCCCCGCTGACCCTCCTATCTCCCCCCCCCCCCGTGAACCTTTCCGACCTTCCCAGCGAGAGCAGCAAACCTCCTTCGCGGCTTTCTCCTCCCTCTGCCGCGTTACTGATGACGTCATCAGTGATGCGGCAGAGGGAGGATAAAGCCAACGCTACTGGAGGGAGGTTTGCTGCTTTCGCTGGGAGGGTCAGAAAGGTTCACTTGGGGGGGGGGAGAGATAGGATGGTCAGCGGGGTTTCGGCTGGGAGGGGGGAGAAGCGGTCTGCCTTGGTGCTCCAAGGCCTGGCGCCATTACCTTTTTCGATAATGGCGCCGATGATGCTTTCGCTGGGAGGGTAGGAGCGCGATAGGGACCGGGCCAGCTGTGCACCCCCCCCCTAAGGCGGCACCCGGGATGGACCTCCCCCTCGCCCCCCTTGGTACGCTACTGCCCTGGGGAAACAGCCTGCAACAAGATCGCGCGATGCCAGAGATTTCTGCCTGCTTCGGCTGTTTCCTCCGCCGCGGTCCCGCCCCTCCTCTGACATCAGAGGAGGGGCAGGACCGTGGCGGAGGAAACAGTCGAAGCAGGCAAAGATCTCTGGCATCGCGATCTTGCTGCAGGCTGTTTCCAGACGCGACACCCGGCGCAGGGGGGGGTAACTGGACCGGACCGGGAGCACCCCCTCAGGGCTTGGTACCCGGGGCGGACCTCCCCCCCCGTCCCCCCCCCCTTGGTACGCCACTGCTAGCACATAGTCAGTTAAGGCAATATTCAGACTTAACCAGCTATGGCTTAGTGGGCAAAGATAGGCCTGCTTTTTATGCAACCATATTTACCTGCTAAGCCTTGCCACTTAAGCTGGGACTTAGGTGGAGATTCCCCAAGAAGCTCTCAACATCGCTGGTTTGTTTTTCAGCACTAGCCAGGCATTTTCAACAGCGATAACTGATTAAATGCCACTGAAAATACACGGTTAGCTGCCAAGATATGAGTTAACTAGTCAGTGGCTGACCTCGCCTGATAGCTCACACTGAATATAGGCTGACATATAGCCATGTACTAATGTACAAGGAAAGCTGTTGGTCTGAAAGAAGAAAGACAACCGTTCTTAAACAAGATACCCCGAGGCAGCAGTTAAAAATTTCTTTGAACAAGATACCCCGAGGCAGTGGTTAAAAAATTTATTTGAACCGCGAAACAATGGCCACGTTGGGTGATTAATGAAGCAGCTCAGACACAACACTACTGGTTAGCTGTGAAAGAAGCGGCTGGGAACAGTCGCAATTTGAAAATATCTAGGAAATCACTGAAAAACTGAATGTGTCAGATAAGTACTGATTTCAATGGAATTTTCGGATGACGGTTAAAGTCTAAGACTATATATGCTTCTATAAGTGTTTCTCAAATGAGCTATCACAAGACTTGAACATATGAATGAGTTGTAAGCCTCCCAGAGAAAAAGAATAAAAAATAACAATGGATTGAAAGATCGGGATTTTTTATAACAGAAGAAATAGGAAAGTTTTTTTAATTTTTAAATTTACGAAGTGAAAAAGATAATTTATTTAGAAAAAGAGAGAGAAAAATTAAAAATATAAAAAAAAATTAATTTCAATGGGTGGCTGGTGGTTAAAAGGCCAATGATTAAAACTGTGAGCGACCATAACATTGGAGTTTAACACCTTCTAGTGGAGATGCTCAAAGTCTGAGGCTATTTTTTCCATCTAGATAAAAAGTTTAGCTATAAGTTAGTGGGAGTAGATATTTAAAGTGGGTCTTTTGATAGGATCTCAATGGAACAGTAGTAATACTACATATTTTATGGTGTTTAATCCATTATGAAGATAGTTTCGCTGGGAGAAAATCATTGAAGCAGTAGCTCATAATTAAAAATAATCCCCTGATGCAGCCGTAGGGCGAAACAGGGCCTGTTGGGATATTTCTATATGAGCTGATCATATTTGAAACTGTTCAAGAGTGATATATTGATACCGCTAAAACTGCAGCTGCGGTGATTTTGCGCTGTCAGAAGGAAACAAGATAAGTGCTTACTTTTCCATAAAACTATAAAAGCCAGTAAAAAGAGTTGAAAAGTAAATGACAGTAAAAAAGTTAAAAAGATAAATTAGAGTGTAACGGTAGAATATAAGACCAAGGATGTATTTCTCTATGTCAATAGCATTATTGGCATAGCTAGTTTCACAGGTTTTTTCCTGGGAAACACTGAGGTCTTTACCGTTTTCACAGACTAAAAGTTTATAGCACTTGGTTTCTGACAGCATTAGTATAAGAATATCATTTGGTGTGGCTGATAGTTGAATAAGAACATAAGAATAGCCTTACTGGGTCAGACCAATGGTCCATCAAGCCCAGTAGCCCATTCTCACGGTGGCCAATCCAAGTCACTAGTATCTGGCCAAAACCCAAGGTGTAGCAATATTCCATGCTACTAATACAGGGCAAGCAGTGGCTTCCCCCATGTCTTTCTCAATAACAGACTATGGACTATGGACAGAAAGCGTTTGACAAGGTTCCACATGTAAGACTCCTCAGGAAACTGCAAGGCCATGGAATAGAAGGAGACATACTAAGATGGATAAGCAAATAGCTGGAGAACAGAAGGCAGAGAGTGGGCATAAATGGGAAATTCTCAGACTGGAGACTGTGACTAGCAGTGTGCCCCAGGGCTCGGTACTTGGGCCCATCTTATTTAACATCTTCATAAATGATCTGGAGGATGGAACATCCAGTGAGATCATCAAGTTCGCAGATGACACAAAGCTATGCCGGGCAATCAAATCTCAGAAGGACAGCGAGGAACTCCAGAGCGACTTGAGCCGATTGGAAAATTGGACAGATAAATGGCAGATGAAGTTTAATGTGGATAAAGGCAAAGTCATGCACTTAGGAAGAAAAAATAAGGAACACAAGTACAGTATGTCAGGTGCAACTCTGGGAAAAAACGAACAGGAAAGGGATCTGGGCGTATTAATCGATAGGACCCTGAAGCCATTGGCACAATGTGCGGCGGCAGTTAAAAAAGCGAATAGAATGCTAGGCATGTTGTCCTAGTATCCAGTGCTGTTTCTGGATGCTCTGTTTTCTGCTTGTTTTACTTGTGGTTGTATGTTCATTTGCAATTGTTAATAAAGATAATTGAAAAAAAAAAAAGAAGAAGGGAATCACGAGTAGATCGGAGAATGTAATACTACCGCTTTATAAAGCGATGGTCAGACCACACTTGGAATACTGCGTCCAACATTGGTCTCCATACCTAAAGAAGGATTTAAAAGTACTCGAGAGGGTGCAGAGACAAGCAACTAAGCTAATAAAGGGCATGGAGAACTTGGAATATGAGGAACGACTTAAGAGTCTGGGATTATTCTCCCTTGAGAAGAGGAGACTGCGAGGGGATATGATTGAGACTTTCAAAATACTGAAAGGATTCGACCAAATAGAGCAGGATAAAAAACTATTTACAATGTCCAATGTGACAAGGACAAGAGGACATGGACTAAAGCTAAGGGGGGACAGGTTCAGGACAAATATAAGGAAGTTCTGCTTCAAGCAACGAGTGGTGGAAACCTGGAATGCTCTCCCAGAAGAGGTAATTGCGGAATCCACCGTTCTAGGGTTTAAGGGTAAGTTAGATGTACACCTCCTTATGAGTGGCTTAAGGTAAGGGTAAGCTAGAGACGCATCTCTTATGAGAAGCTTAGAGTGATATGGGGACTAATACTATGCCAGGGTACACCTGTGGGGGGGGCCTCCGCGTGTGCGGATCGCCGGACTTGATGGACCTAGGATCTGTTCCGGAGATGGCATTTCTTATGTTCTTATGTTCCTCCAGGAACCTGTCCAAACCTTTCTTAAAATCAGTTACGCTATCCGCTCTTACCTCAACCCCTGGCAAGGCATTCCAGAGCATAACTATTCCCTGAGTGCAAAAAAAATTTCTGCAATTGGTTTTAAAATTATTTTCCTGTATTTTCATCAAGTGGCCCCTAGTCTTTATAATTTTTGATGGAGTGAAAAATCGATCCACTTGTAAGCGTTCTACTCCACTCAGGATTTTGTAGACTTGAATCATATCTCCCCTCAGTCGTCTCTTTTCCAAGCTGAAGAGCCCTAACCATTTTAGTCTTTCCTCATACAAGAGGAGTTTCATCCCCTTTACCATCTTGGTCGCTCTTCTTTGAACCTTTTCTAGCACCACTATATCTTTCTTGAGAAAGAAACCAGAACTGAACGCAATACTCCAGATGAGGTCACACCATGGAGCGATACAGGGGCATTATAACATTCTTAGTCTTGTTAACCATCCCTTTTTTAATAATTCCTAGCATCCTATTTGCTTTTTTGGCCACTGCCGCACATTGGGCGGAATATTTAATTGTATTGTCTACGATGATACCCAGATCCTCTTCTTGGGCGCTAATCCCCAAAGTTGACCCTAGCATTTGGTAACTGTGATTCTGGTTATTCTTCCCAATGTGCATCACTTTGCATTTGTCCTCATGTTAACATCAGTGCACGGCCAATTAAGAAATTACCACCTAGCATTTACCACCTCCTATTTAGAAGGTGCAAAGGACTCCGGCATTATGGATGTATTAACAAGTTAGTGTGGTGGTGATGTTAGCACATTAATTGATTTGCACATCTATATCCTTCTCAATCCCTGACAAGCATCTCCCAAGAAAAATAATAAAATAATAATTACCACATGTTTAGCTCACAGATGGCAAATCTGGAGCCGTTATCTCAGTTTTTAGATCATTTTCTTCAACCCTTTGTTGGTAAATCAAGATCTTATATCAAGGACACTACAGATTTTTTGTGTAAACTACAAGATTTTCAGGACCATACAGTTACAACTGACTATGAAATTCATTTAGTCACTCTTGATGTAGTTGCCCTTTACACAAGCATACCCCAAGTCGAGGCTTTAAATATAGTCGAACGGACTTTATGTTTACGTCAATCTCCCATCAGAGTCACCACTACTTTACTTATGGAGCTTGCTAATTTGGTGCTGAAAAAGAATTATTTTAAATTTGACACTACTTTCTATCAGCAATGCCAAGGCGTGGCTATGGGGACAACTGCTGCTCCCAGCATAGCAAATTTATTCATGTCAAGATTTGAGGAGGAACATCTCTATCCTACTGGTTTCTTTCAACAGATACAATGCTATCTCCTGATTGTAAAACCACTTAGATAACCTTGATAGGCGGGATATAAAAATCTTGATAAACTTGAAACTTGACTCGTATGCCTCTTGCAAATGACTTTCAAAGAATTTTCAGAGGACTGTATGGCTTATGCAAAGATTGTCAAAGAAGCAATTAAATGGTATTGGTTATATCAGTGTTGACCATTATTGACGTAAAAGTGCTCCTTGTTTCCTTAGCATTACTCTATCACTCATTTTAGATTAAAAAAAAAACAACAAAACACTACATTCCACTGAAGGCATGAAATGAATGTGAATTGTTTCTTCAAGCACCATTTTTGTTTGCTCAAAGAACTCAGCCAAGACCTGTCGATCTCACCCAAAGCTATTGGTTATAGTTTGAACTAGACCTGTTTGCTTTAATCTTCCTTCTCACGGTGTTTGTATTCACAAAAATAAGCATCATTTTAAAATGCCTAGAAAAGGATCAAAGGTCTTTCATGGCTTGAAGTTAGCTGGCCAAGTTTTGGAAGCTGCCTGTGATAAATTGGCTGCCAAATGATAAGTGGTCTCATTTTATTGATATCCTCGACACGTCATTACATAGAAACATAGAAATAGATGGCAGATAAGGGCCACGGCCCATCTAGTCTGCCCACCCCAATGACCCTCCCCTACCTTTCTCTGTGAATAGATCCCATGTGTCTATCCCATTTGGCCTTAAAATCAGGCACCCTGCTGGCCTCGAAACCAGAAGTGGCAGACTATTCCAGCGATCAACCACCTTTTCAGTGAAAAAGAATTTCCTGGTGTCACCGTGCAGTTTCCCACTCCTGATTTTCCACAGATGCCCCCTTGTTGCCGTGGGACCCTTGAAAAAGAAAATATCTTCTTCCACCTCGATACGGCCCGTGAGATACTTGAACGTCTCAATCATGTCACCCTTCTCTCTGCGTTCCTCGAGTGAGTATAGCTGTAATTTATCTAGCCGTTCCTCATATGGGAGATCCTTGAGTCCCGAGACCATCTGGTGGCCATTCTCGGGACCGACTCCAGTCTCAGCTCATCCTTGCAGTAATGCGGCCTCCAGAATTGTACACAGTATTCTATTATGCTTTATCAGGGGAGACACATGATCACTGTAAATAACCAGGTTTTTATTACTAATAGTTTTTATACTCAATAATTTTTAACATCTGTTCCTCTTATGGTGCTGTCATTTCAGCACACGAAGGAGAACCACAGTACATTATAGCAAGGTCACTGGTTTCTATGGAAGTTCTGGGCAGAATCTGTAGCCAGAGGTAGATTTCAGGCTATATTTGGGGATATATCAAGTTGGATGAATGAAAATAGATTGATTTTGAATGTTTCTATGACAGAGCTGTTGTTGATATCATTGGACCCCACAGATTACATGGTCTGATACGTTGATTCCAGTCTCTCATAAGGAAAAAAAATATAGGGTTTACCGTATATTAGATGCTGAATTGTCTTCCAGACCTCAGATACAATCAGTACTCTGTAGTTCTTTTTTAAAATGATGACTGTTCAGTAAGTTGTGTCCTCTGATCCTTGAGAAGACTTTTCAAAACGTACTAAGTTGTTTGATGTTGAGTGGCTTCCACTATTGCAGTCTTGGGTTTATGGGATTGCTAATAACACATATTCAGGCACCACAAGTGGTTCATTCTATAGCTCCAAAATAACACAGTGTTTTAAGCTAACCTTTTGTCCACCAGAAAAAGCTATTTGAGTCTACCTTCAAATTGGAGAGTCCCAAAACCTAGCACAACCTACCATTTTTATCTGCATCAGATCTCTTCCTAGTACCATTTCAGGAAAATGTTAAAGACTTTTCTCTTCCGTGCACGGCAGGATTAACCAATAGGCCAAGTAGGCACATGCCTAGGGCTCAAAATAGTCAGGGGGGCCCGATGAAGGAGGGCATCAACAGTGTTTTTTTCCAAACGGCGATGGGCCCCTTCAGCATCGATTGGCAACGCGGGCCCCCCGATCGGCAACACGGGCCTACCCCGATCGGCAACGTGCCCCCCCCCCATCAACGGAAAGTAAGACAAGCAAGCAACATGGATAAGAAAGGCAACGGGAACTGTAATTGTGCAAGTGGTGCTGCTTGCCCAAAGCTTCCCTCTGATGCAGCTTCCTATTTCCGCCTGGGCGCATGGTGGGGTGGGGTAGGGGGCCCAGTGTACTTGTGTGCCTAGGGGCCCTCGACGAATTAATCCTGCCCTGCTTCCGTGTAATTCTCATGATCGTCATTCAGTTGTAATCTAAGAATCATACTGTAATTGTACTGAAATTTTAGAAATCTTATTGTAAGGTGCCATGAATCCTTGTTGAAATTTGCGGTATATAAGAAATGGAATGGTATGGCCGCTACCGCCTCCTTTTCAGCAGGCGGTAATTTTTCAGCTAGCGCACGCTATAGCACGCGCAAATCTTGTGTGTGCGCTAAAAATACTAGCACACCTTTGTAAAAGGATCTCATAGTATCTTAGGAATCCTCAAAGAAATAATATTTATAACCTGATCAGTTGGTCTCAGAGAGAAGAAATAAGTGTCCCTGACTTATTAATTTATATAGATACAGGTGCTAGAAGGACTCTACACTACTGAGGACCCAGTCAGGACAGCTGAAGACTTCATGAACGAGAGACACATTGAGGAGGAAGTCAGGGAACTCGAGAAATTCATTGAGTAAGCCTACAGGAGGAGGGTGGAAGAGAACGAACTTCAGATGGAAGACGAAGTTACACCAACACCAACATGGAAGGGAGAAGAAGAAGCAGATGACCTCAAAGAAGACGCCCACAGAGGAACATCACACGAGGGGGAGAAAATGGCTAGTCGATGCCTAGAAGAAGAAACAGCGAAGTACATCGAAGACATAGAAGAAGAAGCAGCGAAGTACTCCAAGGACATTGACCTGAGACCGAAGTGAAAATTAAAGAAGGGAAAGTCAGCGATCCTAGTGGGAGACTCGATCCTGAGGCATGTGGACAGCCACGTAGCAGGAGGGAGAGAGGATCGACTGGTGACCTGTCTCCCAGGAGCAAGAACCAAGGACATCGTAGACAAAATTGGAAAGATCCTGGATGGAGCGGAGACGGAAGAGACCACAGTATTGATCCACGTCGGGACGAATGATGTCAGCAGGAGAGACTATAGAAGAAGCGCGCTGATTGAACAGTTCAAGATTCTGGGAAGGAAGCTGAAGATGAGGACTCAGAAGATAGCGTTCTCAGAGATCCTACCGGTACCGAGGGCAGATGTGAAAAGACAGGAGGAACTACAATCAATAAATGTGTGGATGAGGAAATGGTGCGAGGAAGAAGGATTCCACTTCGTGAGGAACTGGACAACGTTCTGGGGCAAGAGCAAGCTCTACAGGAGAGATGGACTGCACCTGAGCACGGCAGGAACTAGACTTCTAGCAAATAACGTCAGGAGAGGAATAGAACAGGCTTTAAACTAAGAAGAAGGGGAAAGCCGACAGTCGACCAAGCGTCGACGATTCGGAAGAAGGTATCCCATGAAGATACTAGAGGGAAAAAAGGCTGGGAAGAAACAATGGTCAAATTACAGGAGTTGACTAACACAGAAGAGGAGGTTAGAAGTATTGTAGCACAAGAGAATAAACTAAAGACCGAAGCACAGGGAAAGGAAATGAAGACAAGAAAATACCAGGATCTAAATTGCATATATACTAATGCAAGGAGCCTAAGAAACAAAATGGGGGAATTGGAATCCATGGCCAATGCAGAAAACATAGACATCATTGGAGTCTCTGAAACATGGTGGAATGAAGAAAACAAATGGGATACAGCACTGCCAGGGTACAAGCTCTATCGCCAGGACAGAAAGGAGGTGGAATAGCCCTATACATAAAAGAAAGCATACAATCGACAAAAATGGACAAAGCAGAGACGACCAACAACCTGGAATCGCTATGGGTTAAAATACCTGGAAGGAAAGGGCCTGAAATAAAGATGGGTCTATACTATCGTCCACCCGGGCAAACCAGAGATATAGATGAAGAAATGGAAAACGAGATGAAGCGTGAATGCAAAAGTGGTAACACGGTTATTATGGGAGACTTCAACTATCCTGGGATAGACTGGAGTCTTGGAAGCTCAAAATGCGCTAGGGAGACAGAATTCCTAGAGGTTATACAAGATTGCTTCATGGAGCAGCTTGTAAGAGAACCGAGAGGAAATGCCACTCTGGATCTAATCCTAAATGGGTTAAAGGGACCTGCAAAGGAAGTGGAAATAGTAGGACTGTTGGGAAACAGCGATCATAATATAATCAAGTTCAAGGTCGAAGTAGGAATACCGAAAGGAAATAGAACCATTGTGACAACTTTCAACTTCAGGAAAGGAAACTATGAAGCAATGAGGATAATGGTAAGGAAGAAACTTAGGAACACTTCCAAGAAATGGCAAACGGTAGAACATGCCTGGTCTTTTTTCAAGGACATGGTGAGCGAGGCGCAAAATCTGTATATCCCCAGATTCAGAAAGGGGTGCAAAAAGAGTCAAACAAAAGACCCGGCATGGATAACTAAAATAGTGAAGGAAGCGATAGGCAATAAGAAATATTCATTCAGGAAATGGAAAAAGGACAAAACTGAGGACAACTGGAAAGAGCACAGGAAGTATCAAAAAGAATGTCACCGTGTGGTTCGAAAAGCCAAAAGAGAGTATGAAGAGAGGCTAGCCAGGGAAGCTCGAAATTTCAAACCTTTCTTTAGATATGTTAGAGGGAAGCAGCCAGCCAGGGAGGAGGTGGGACCGCTGGACGATGGAGACAGGAAGGGAGTGGTGAAGGAAGAGAAAGAAGTAGTAGAAAGACTTAACATGTTCTTTTCGTCTATGTTTACAAATGAAGACAAATCCAACATACCGGAACCTGAGCAAATCTTCAAGGGAGATCAAGCAGAAAAATTAACATCCATGGAAGTGAGCCTGGAAGATGTACGCAGGCAGCTAGAAAAACTAAAAACTGACAAATCCCCGGGTCCGGACGGAATCCATCCTAGGGTTCTGAAGGAACTAAAGGAGGAGATAGCGGAACTACTGCAGCAAATTTGCAATCTATCCCTGAAAACAGGCGTGATCCCAGAGGACTGGAAGATAGCCAATGTTACGCCCATCTTTAAAAAGGGATCAAGAGGTGACCCGGGCAACTACAGACCGGTGAGTCTGACCTCAGTTCCAGGTAAAATGGTGGAAGCACTTATAAAAGACAACATTGATGAACATTTTGAAAGAAACAAACTTCTGACAACCAGTCAACATGGTTTCAGCAAGGGGAGATCGTGCCTAACTAACTTTTTGCACTTCTTTGAAGGAATTAACAAACGGATGGACAGAGGTGACCCCATAGACATCATATATCTAGACTTCCAAAAAGCCTTTGACAAAGTACCCCACGAACGCCTACTTCGAAAACTGAAGAACCATGGGGTGGAAGGAGATGTACATAGATGGATCAGAAACTGGTTAGCAGGTAGGAAACAGAGGGTGGGAGTGAAGGGCCACTACTCGGACTGGAGGAGGGTCACGAGTGGTGTCCCGCAGGGCTCGGTGCTTGGGCCGTTGCTATTTAATATATTCATAAATGATCTAGAAACAGGGATGAAGTGTGAGATAATAAAATTTGCGGACGACACAAAACTATTTAGTGGAGCTCGGACTAAAGAGGACTGCAAAGAATTGCAAAGAGACTTGAACAAACTAGGGGAATGGGCGACGAGATGGCAGATGAAGTTCAACGTTGAGAAATGTAAAGTACTACATGTGGGTAGCAGAAACCCAAGGTGCAGCTATACGATGGGAGGGATATTATTGAAGGAGAGTACCCAAGAAAGGGACTTGGGGGTAATGGTGGACATGACAATGAAGCCGACGGCACAGTGCGCAGCGGCCGCTAAGAAGACGAATAGAATGCTAGGCATAATCAAGAAGGGTATTACAACCAGAACAAAAGAAGTTATCCTGCCGTTGTATCGGGCGATGGTGCGTCCTCATCTGGAGTACTGCGTCCTATATTGGTCGCCGTACCTTAAGAAAGATATGGCGTTACTCGAGAGGGTTCAGAGAAGAGCGACACATCTAATAAAAGGGATAGAAAACCTTTCATACGCTGAGAGATTAGAAAAACTGGGACTCTTTTCCCTGGAGAAGAGGAGACTTAGAGGGGATATGATAGAGACTTACAAGATCATGAAGGGCATAGAGAGAGTGGAGAGGGACAGATTCTTCAAACTTTCGAATAATAAAAGAACAAGAGGGCACTCGGAAAAGTTGAAAGGGGACAGATTCAGAACGAATGCTAGGAAGTTCTTCTTTACCCAACGTGTGGTGGACACCTGGAATGCGCTTCCAGAGGACGTAATAGGGCAGAGTACGGTACTGGGGTTCAAGAAAGGATTGGACAATTTCCTGTTGGAAAAGGGGATAGAGGGGTATAGATAGAGGATTACAGTCCAGGTCCTGGACCTGTTGGGCCACCGCGTGTGCGGACTGCTGGGCACGATGGACCTCTGGTCTGACCCAGCGGAGGCACTGCTTATGTTCTTATGTTCTTATATGGGACTATCTGAACGAACAAATTATGGTTTATGTTTGTATTGTGCTATATTTGTTTTATGATTGTATGTATTACTTTATACTCCACTTTGCATAAAGGCAGATTATAAAAGCTAAAACAGGGGGACAGTGCTCTAATGTCATGTGGTGAGAACTTATTCTATAGTGGCATCTGCATGCCCAGATTCCATAAGAAAATACTACGAGGAGATGCTGGAAAGTTCACAGCCCAACCAACCAACTTCCTAAATTCTGAGCGTTATTTTGCCACTGTAGCTGTAGCGTGTTATCTTATTTTGTTAAACTAAACTAAAGCTTAGCTTTGTATACTGGGTCTTCAACCAAAATGGAGCTCAACTCGGTTAACAGTAACTAAAAGAAATACAAAAACATAACGGTCAGAACATATTAATGTGACTGATTTCCGAAGTGTTTGGCAAATAAAATAGTTTTTAAAGATTTACGAAAAAGTTGAAAAGGACCAGGCCCCTTAAGATAAGAGGAAGTTTGTTCCATTGTTGAGAAAATTTAAAAACCAAAGATTGACTGAAATTCTTGATTCCTTTCACTGAACGAAGGGAGAGTTTGAATTGTTGGGTGCCTCTTGCATAGGAGAATTTATAAGCATTCCATAATAAAGGGACAAGAAGGATAAAGATACCATATAGAATTTCAAAAAGTAATACATGCACATTTAAAGTGAATCCTGAGCTGGATCGGGAGCCAGAGAAGGTTTACTTTTTCCAAAGATTAATTTAGCAGTGGTATTTTGTATCAGTTGGAGTCTTTGAAGGCAGGTCGTTGTTATGCCGAGATAGATAGCATTACAGTAATCTAACTGGGATAATATGATAGATTGGACCAGGACAGAAAAGTGTTGATGATGGTAAAGAGTTCTGACCTTCCTCAGCATTCCAAGGCTAAAAAAGCACTTCTTGACAAGAGAGTTTATTTGATCCTTAAAAGTAAGAGAAGAGTCTATGAGAACTCCCAATTTACAGAAACAAAATGTTATGTTTTGACATTGTTTGACATCTTTGATTGAACCATATACCATATTTTCCCCTTCATTAGATGCACTTTTTTCACCCCCAAAAAGGGAGTGGAAATGTGTGTCTTATGAAGCAAAGATACAAATTTGTTAAGCTTTCTGCCGCCGCATATTTTAACCCCCTCCCCCATCGCCACCGCATATTTTTTTTTAAAAAAACCACCAACGCTGCCATCATACCTGGAGGTCCAGCATATATCCTGGTCAGCAGCGCCACAGGCCAGAAGCGCAGAAATCAGGAGCAAGCCCTCCACGCTCCCACCAGGGCCCACACTGATCTCCAAATGGCTGCAGTCAGCTCTCATTTTAATCTACTCTCTAGTCATTGCTAAACTTGATTACTGTAACTCATTATTAATAAACATTACACAAAAGGAAAAAAAGCGTCTTCAAATAATAAAAAACACAGCTGTCAAACTTATTCATAATGATAAAAAATATGACCATGTTACCCCTTTTCTGATCAATTCACACTGGCTTCCAATAAATCACCGTATCACCTTTAAAATATTACTCTTAGTGTTTAAAACTTTGTCTTTCAATGAACTACAATTTATCAATAGAATGCTTATTCCTTATAATATATCACGTTCCCTTCGATCTACTGTCCAAAAGCTTTTAGCAGTTCCTTCTTTGAAAGTCATCGGCATTAGAAGACATGACATGTTTCAGTGATGGCCCCCCAACTTTGGAATACTTTACCCCAATACATTAGAGAGGAAAAAGATCTTAGCCATTTTAAAAAAAATTTAAAAAGCTTCATTTTTAAAGATGCTTTTAATCTTTAAATTTTCCTTAAATGACAAAGTAGTTACCTTTCAGATTTATACTATTCCCTCCCCAATATTTTTTCCATGACTCTGTCTTCATTTCTAAGCATTGAATAGTAACTTTACCCCTCTATTCCTTGTGTATCAATTAGTTTATAAACTTGTCTGTCCAACCTATTACTGTTAATTTTAAATAGTATGTCTAAATGTATATTTATTTTATTCTGTTGTAACTCGCTTAGTAATTTGAATAAGCGATTTATTAAATCAAAATAAAACTTGAAACTCATTGGACTCATGAGAACTGACTGCAGCTATTCGTAAATCAGCGCAGGCCCAGGCGGGAGCATGGAGGGCTTGTTCCTGATCTCTGTGCTTCTGGCCTGGGCGCCACTAGCTGGGAAAGATGAGAGCCATCTAAGGAGGGAGGAATTTAAAAAGGTACCGAGGGGGGATGATTAAAAATGGTACTGGGGGGATATGGGGTGATTTAAGGTACTGGGGAGGCACGTGGTTGTATGGGGGTGATGATTTAAGGTACTGGGGGCATATGGGGGGATGACTTAATGTACTGGGGGGCACGTGAGGGTATGGAGCCTGCCTGCTCTGTGCCCTGTCCTGGCCTACCACTAGACCACTAGAGGGGGAGACAAGGTACAGAGCCTGGCAGGGAGGGGGGACAGGGTGCAGAGCCTGGCAGGGAGAATTTGGTTCAGAATGTGTTTTTTTCCTTGTTTTCCTCCTCTAAATCTAGGGTGCGTCTTATGGAGTGAAAAATACGGTACATGTCATTCTCTTCTTGGTTGGCTGAGAACTTTTTTGCACCCCCTCGTAATATAACTTGGGGCTTACCTTTACACTCCTGCAGTTGCACCTGCAATAGACAGTGACATAGCTGGACCTCAAATTTTGGTGGGCTTATGAGGAAATTTGGTGGGCACAATTTCCTCTCCATTGACCGTCCTTCTGCTCTTCATTCTCTTCCACCCCCATCCCACCTCAATTTAAAATATTTAGTTTAGTTTAATAAAGTTATATTCTACCCAACCATCAGTTCTGGGCAATTTACAGAATAAAATGCTTCAAAAACCAATTCTCTACATAATAGATATCTAACTATACACTAATATCTATCCTAGACACTAATATCTATCCTAGACACTAATACTAATCTCTGGCTTTCACCTTTAATGCTACAATTTATCATTTCTTTAGTGCTACTAGATGTATGCAGCACTATAATTATGTAAAAGATAGTCCCTGCTCAACATAGCTTACGATTTATTCAAGATATACAAACATGATAAATAAAGGCTTAAAGAGTTTCATTTATCATGGGAACAATTAAGAAAACCATAGGAACTGAACAAGTGGATAAAGGGCTAAGAGTTAAAAGAGGCTTCAAAACTGTGGGCTTTTAGCCTAAGTTCGAATTGGTTTTAGAGACAGAGCAAGACATACTGACTCAGGAATAGAGAGTTGCGCGGGGACAGAAATCCCACCCGTCCCCACCCGTCCCCGCCAAAATCCCACCCATCCCCACCCGTCCCCGTGAGGAATCCCTCCGTCCCCACCCGTCCCCGTGAGGAATCCCTCCGTCCCCACCCGTCCCCGCGAGGAATCCCCTCCGTCCCCACCCGTCCCCGCGAGGAATCCCCTCCGTCCCCACCCGTCCCCGTGAGGAATCCCCTCCGTCACCATCCTTCCCTATAAACTTCAGAAATAGCTATTTTATTTAATTATGCTACTGAATTAAAGGCTCTGGTAGAGACCCATTTACAAATAAGCAAAGAGACTATTAATTTGGAAATATTAATTGGGAAGAATACATACTTTGTAAATGGGTTTCTACCAGAACCTCTAATGTAAATATAAAATATAAATACTCAGCTGATGAGAACCCACAAACTGTCAGCTGAGGACTTCCTTTGCAGTTGGCCTGGGGTCCCTTTTGCCAAGCTTGGCAGGCAGCAGTAGCGTCCCTGAGTCACAGATGCTGGCACCTCAGTGGCTCATGGATGCTGCCAGCGACTGCTGCGCTTGGTGGAGGGGAGTTCTGACCATCTCTAGAGGAGGTCCTCTGCTGGCGGTGCTTGGGGATCCCCACCAGTCACAGCAAGGGCCAACAAGTACTTCAACACTGTAGAAATAAAACCAGAAATGCATTTCCTTTTCTTTTGAACACAAAACAAAGATATCTGCCATATACATTTCCCAAGGCAGATGACTCTATGCAATGTCACCTCGGTAACAAAATACAAAAATAGACAAATACACCCCCTCCCTTTTTACTAAACCACAATAGTAGGTTTTAGCACAGGGAGTTACGCTGAATGCCTCGCGCTGCTCTCAATGCTCATAGGCTCCCTGCGCTAAAAAACAATATTGCGGTTTAGTAAAAGGGAGCCATAGTGCAAAATATAGACAGCAGATATAAATTCTCAAAACAGACACATTTTGATCACTAAATTGAAAATAAAATCATTTTTCCTACCTTTGCTGTTTGGTGATTTCATGAGTCTCTGGTTGCACTTTCTTCTTCTGACTGTGCATCCAATCTTTCTTCCTTTCTTTCAGCCTCCTGTATGTTTCCTCTCCTCCAGACCTCATTCTCTCCCCCAACTTTTTCTTTCTGTCTCCCTGTTCCCCCTTCTTTCTGTCTCTCTGTCTGCCCCCTTTCTTTCTTTCTCCGTGCCCTCCCCCAAGCCACTCGGTTTGCTGCCACCGCCATCGGGGAATAGTCCCCAAGCCACCGCTGTCCCAAGCTTTCCCTGCAGAAGCGTCGCGCTGACCAGCATTCCGCTCCCTGACGTCAATTCTGACGTAGGAGAGGAAGTTCCGGGCCAACAAGGCATTTCTCCTCATTCCATCCAGCCTGAGCCCCATCTCTCCTTGATCCAGCATTTCCCTTCTGTGTCTGTCAGAATTACCATTCCACCTATTTTCCAGCATCACCCTTCTTTGTGTCCATCTCACCTATATCCCTATCTCACCACTTTTTCAGAATCTTCATTTGTCTCTGTCCTTGTCTTTACCCCATATTCACCATTTGCCCTTTCAATGTCTTTATCTCCCCCCCCCACACACACTTTTTCAGCATTACTTCTATGTCTCTATTTCACCTCCTCTTCATGTCCCCTCTGTATCTCTATCCTTATTCAGAAGGTCCTGCTTACCCTTTCTCTTCTTTGTGTCACTATCTCCATTTTCAGCTTTCCCCCTTTTTCCTTTGTTAATGCACCCTGTAGCCAGAATCTTTCCACCCTCTCTCCACTCCGGCCCAGCCCAGTATGAAATATTTCCTTTTGTTTCTCTCCCCTCTCTCTTCTCCTCCCTCACCCACGAGTCCTGCATCTGGCCCTCTCCCTTCTACCTGCACCTGGCAACACCCCCCTGCTCCGCGGCTCTCTTAAGCAACTCGTCAGCAGCGGTGATCAAGACAAGCTGCCGACATCGAGGCCTTCCCTCTACGAGTCCCACCTTTGTGGAAAAAGGAAGTTGAAACAAGCGGGACTCGCAGAGGGTAGGCCCCGACGCCAGAAGCTTGTGTCGATCGTTGCTGCTAAGTTGCCGAAGAGAGCCGCAGGTAGAAGGGAGAGGGAGATAGGAAGGCTGTAGAAGCTCCGGAGCATGACACCGAACCCGGCCAGGATGATTTCTTTTTCAGGTTGCTGCTGCCGCTGCCATCTCCCACCCGAAATGACAAAAAACAGCCTAATGCCCGCGTCGGGAAATAGCCATGCTGAGCAGTGAGCTCAGCACGTACACAGATGAAAGCCTTGCTTGCTGATTGGTCCGGCGGCACGGTGGGGCGGGGCCGCCGGACCAATCAGCAAGCAAGGCTTTCATCTGTGTACGTGCTGAGCTCACTGCTCAACATGGCTATTTCCCGACGCGACGCCAGACTTGCATCGCCAGAATTTAGGTAGGTTGTTTTCATCCCCGTGGGAGTCCCGTGGGCAAGGGGGCGTCCCCGTGGGAGTCCCGTGGGTCAGGGGGGCATCCCCGTGGGAGTCCCGTGGGCCAGGGGGCGTCCCCGTGGGAGTCCCGTGGGCCAGGGGGGGAACCCGCGGGATCCCCGCGGGACCCGCGGGATCCCCGCGATCCCCGTTCCCGTGCAGACCTCTACTCAGGAAGTCTGTTCCAGGCATATGGCGCAGCAAGACGGAAGGAAGAGCAGTGCTCGGCAGGCTTCTATTTTTAACATTTGTCTAGCCACTGGGGAGGAAAACGTAGTCAGTAAGGTGAACGTGAAAAGAGGGAACAAATATTGGCTTCAGTCAGATAACTTCTATGAACTAGCCCAGGGTGGGGCAATTCCGGTCCTCAAGAGCCAGAGGCAGGTCAGGTTTTCAGGATATCCACAATGAATATGTATGAGATGGATTTGCATGCACTGCCTCCTTCAGATGCAAATCTATCTCATGCATATTTATTGTGGATATCTTGACAACCTGACCTGCCTGTGGCTCTCGAGGACTGGAATTGGCTACCCCTGAACTAAACCATTACTGATTACTTTGCTGATCTATTTGCATTAATGCCATGTCTTTCCTTACAAAATATTAATACCCTTATAAGCTGCTTCAATATGAATGCATACCAAGCAGCCCTTTAGCTGAGCCTTCTTACCGTGGTTCACAATTATGCCATTTTTATTAACCATGGCTACAAATATATGGTTGATCTCATTTTACTATGGTAGGCAGCAGGCTTCCTAAAGGTATTGATCTTAATAAATTAGGGAAGGGAGGTTCATGGACAACTACATTTATCTAAAAAGCACAGATTTTGTAAATCAGGTGATTTAAATCTAAACTGGCAATATGTGAAGAAATAATGTCCTTCTGAGGTCAGTTAGTTTTACTGAATAATTGCATGAGTTATTCCGCAATGACACTTCAAAACATTTCGGCACACTCTGCAGTTCCATTAACACATACACTGGGCTGTAATGATTATGGAGACTACTTTATGAACACGGTACTGACATATTAGGTCTCATATTCAATGCTGGCAGCCGCCAGATGAAGGAAAGCACTGACACTAGAGCTATACCTTATTCATATATACTATCTGATTACTATGCACCACTCAATATAAGCATGACCTGTGGTCACTAGCACTTAACAAGTTCAATTTCCATGTTAATCTGATATACTGCCATAAGGTTATGCCATTAAGGCATGGCAACTAGTAGTGCCCGATTCAGGTAAAAAAAAAAAAAATTGATTCGATTCAGCCTATTGAATCGATTTTTTTATTCGATTTGATTTTCCTGCCCAATTGGGTGGGGTTTATTTTATAGCCTCTTCACCCCCTTTGCCCTCTCCTACCCACACTGGTGCTGTGGTGGAAACAAAATAAACAAACAAAAAATATTTTCCTTCCCTCTGTTAAATCCTAGCTCATGTTTGCAATCTAACACCAGCTCTGGCAGGATACACATTTCAAATCTGACATATTGTAATCACAAAACAGAAAATAAAATTATTTTTTCTACTTTTTGTTGCCTAGTCATTATTCAAATCATGTTGGTCCCACGCTCTGGTTGTCTTCTGATAACTTGCTTGCCAGAGTCTCCTGCCCATTTGTCATTTTCTTCTTTCTAGGTGCTAACCATCCATCTTTCATCTTTGTCCTCCCCATCTGTTTCCCTTCCCTCCCCTGGAGATCTGGCATCTTTCCTTTTTTTTGTCTCTATCCCTGCAGCTGCAGTGATGAACCCCACCATCTCCATTTATCCTGATGGTGGAACCAGGAAGTGACATCAGAGGGAAAACCAAGGCCGGCATGAACAGCAAGTTGGAGATGCTGCTCACGCTGGGGAAGTTAAAGAGGTATGGGGAAAGTGAAGGGTCGTGCGTACCTGGCAGGGGTAGGGAAAGGAGTGGGGGAAGAGAAGAGGCCAGAGGGCCCCGGGCGCCTACCACCCTTGATACACCACTGCTTGACGCTAATTTTCAGATTTAAAAGTAAAGTGGAACCTTGGTTTATGAGCATAATTCGTTCCAGAAGCATGCTCGTAAACCAAATTGCTCATATATCAAAGCGAGTTTCCCCATAGGAAGTAAGGGAAACTCACTTGATTGGTTCCCACCCCCCCCACCCCCGAGGCCACCGGCGCTGCTCCACCCCTCACCCCCCCCAGAGAACCGGCATTGCTCCACCCCCCACTGGAACCAGCACCTCCTGCCTACCCGAACAGAAGCCTTACCCCATCTGGCACCGGCACGCAGCCCACAGGACATGTCGGTGAACGAAGATCCTTCCTGTTGCCTGGGCCTTGAGCATCTACGCATGCTCAAGGCCTTCTGGCTCTCGCTCTCTAGTGTAATAAATTATTATCACCTTATGGCTCCTGTGACATCCAGGGACTCCTTATTCCATCTTTTTGTTTTTTAGATTCACTAACATTTTTAGAACATGGGTCCTTTTTTTTCCAATTTTATTGAATTTATATATGATACTTAGGTGGGAATTACAAGGGACTTAAGAGGTGGAGGGGTAGGCAGTGGCATAGTAAGCGGGTCAGGGGAATGGACTGCCCCAAGTGCTATTTTCACAACAACTTACTGCTCGCACTGTCATTGTTGGACCAGAACGTGATATCAGAAGGGAGCTGAGGTGGGTGCGAGCAGCTGGTGGAAGGCGCTGCTCACAGTGGCAGACATTTCAGAGATATGCAGGGGGGAGTGCGCCCAAGCGATGGGGGGTGTACAGCATGGTGATGATAGGTGCTACCACCCCAGGCGCCAACCTCCCTCGCTACGCCACTGGGGGTAGGGTAGTAAGAGGGAATGACAACAAATATGGGTGCTACACGTTGGCAGGGTAGGCCTGAAATGCAGCTTCAAAAAAGTGGGCTTTCAGCCTGGACTTGAATATTGCCAGACGGTGCTTGATGCACTGAGTCAAGCAGGTTGTTCCAGGCCTACAGTGTAGCAAGGCAGAAGGGACGGAGTCGGGAGTTGGCAGTAGAGGAGAAGGGTACTGACAAGAGAGGCTCACCCAGTGAATGGAGTTGCTGGGATGAAGTACGGGGAGAGACAAGAGAAGAGAGATTCTGAGGAGTGGCAGAATGAATACACTTATAGTTCAGTAAAAAGAGTTTGAACTGTATGTGGAAATGAATAGGGAGCCAGTGAAGTGACTTGAGGAGAGGAGTAATGTGAACATAATGACACTGGAGGAATATGAGGCATGCAGCAGAATTCTGAACAAATTTCAGGATCTAATCTTATTCAACATTTTCTTGGCCCCTTTAGCCCTGTACTCATTTGGATAGCATTCAAATTTTATCCATTATCGATACTACTAATCCACAAGACACTGCTCTTAACTCCGACCTGAGCACTATATGTATTTGATTGTGGTAAAAGCAGTTAGCTTTGCACGGTTTTGAAAAGGTTTGGATAATTTCCAAAGAGAAAAATACATAAGCCATTATTAAGATGGGCTTGGGAAAATCCACTGCTTTTTCCTAGGATAAGCAGCACACAATCTGTTTTACTCTTGATATCTGAATTGGCCACTATTGGAAACAGGACACTGGGCTTGATTTGCCCTTCGGTCAGTGGTGTAGTAAGGGTGAGCAGTACTCGGAGTCCCTCCCCCGGCCTCTTCCCCGCCCCCTGCCGTGCGCGCACCCCCTTCCCTTTTTAACTTCTCCGGTGTGAGCAGCATGCTCCAGTACTTGGCAACTAAACTTTAATGCCAAGAAATGTAAAGTAATGCACCTTGGGAGCGGAAATCCATGCAAAACATACACTTTGAACTGTGAAAACTTTACAAGAACTACTGCAGAAAGGGACTTGGGAGTTCTCATCAGGGAAGATATGAAAGCTGCTAATCAGGTGGAGAAAGCTTCAGCGAAGGCCAGACAAATGCTGGGTTGCATCAGAAGGAGCTTTATCAGCCAAAAGCCGGAAGTCATACTACCGTTAAGCACAGTTACTTACCGTAACAGGTGTTATCCAGGGACAGCAGGCAGATATTCTTTACGCATGGGTGACGTCACCGACGGAGCCCACGGTACGGACCTTTTTACTAGAAAGTTCTAGTTGGCCGCACCGCGCGTGCGCGAGTGCCTTCCCGCCCGACGGAGGAGTGCGTGGTCCCCAGTTAGTATAAGCCAGCTAAGAAGCCAACCCGGGGAGGTGGGTGGGTCGTAAGAATATCTGCCTGCTGTCCCTGGATAACACCTGTTACGGTAAGTAACTGTGCTTTATCCCAGGACAAGCAGGCAGCATATTCTTTACGCATGGGTGACCTCCAAGCTAACAAAGAGGGAGGAGGGATGGTTGGCCATTAGGAAAACAAATTCTGAAGTACAGATTGGCCGAAGTGCCCATCCCGTCTGGAGAAAGTATCCAGACAGTAGTGAGTAGTGAATGTGTGAACTGAGGACCAGGTGGCCGCCTTGCAGATTTCCTCAATGGGTGTGGAACGGAGGAAAGCTACAGAAGCGGCCATAGCTCTTACCCTGTGGGCCGTGACAGCACCGTCTAGTGACAGACCGGCCCGAGCGTAACAGAACGCGATGCAAGCTGCAAGCCAGTTGGATAGCGTCCGTTTAGAGACCGGTCGACCCAAACGATTCGGATCGAAGGTCAGGAAGAGCTGAGGGGACAAGCGGTGAGCCCTTGTACGATCGAGATAGTAAGCTAGGGCACGCTTGCAGTCAAGACTGTGCAATGCCTGTTCCCCGGGATGAGAATGAGGCTTCGGGAAGAACACAGGCAAAACAATGGACTGGTTGAGGTGGAAGGCTGAGACCACCTTTGGAAGGAACTTTGGATGGGTGCGCAGAACCACCTTGTCATGGTGAAAAATAGTGAACGGTGGATCGGCAACCAGTGCATGAAGCTCACTAACCCTCCTGGCAGAGGTGATGGCAATGAGGAAAAGAACCTTCCATGTCAGAAATTTGAGCGAAGTTGTGGCAAGAGGCTCAAAGGGAGGTTTCATGAGGGCAGACAAAACCACATTCAGGTCCCAGACGACCGGAGGAGGCTTCAGAGGTGGTTTGACGTTGAAGAGGCCCCTCATGAATCGGGAAACCAGAGGGTGAGCCGTGAGAGGTTTTCCTAGGACAGGCTCATGGAATGCCGTGATGGCACTGAGATGGACTCTGATTGAGGTAGACTTGAGGCCTGCGTTGGACAGGGAGAGTAAGTAGTCCAGGACAGGTTCCACCGCTAAGGAGGTGGGATTGTGATGATGACGGAGGCACCAAGAGGAAAACCTGGTCCACTTCTGATGGTAACATTGGAGGGTGGCCGGCTTCCTGGAGGCGTCCAAAATGAGACGGACAGGCTGAGACAGATTTCCTGAAGAGGTCAGCCCGAGAGAAACCAAGCTGTCAGGTGGAGGGAAGACAGATTGGGATGTAGTAGAGACTGATGTTGCTGTGTAAGTAGAGTAGGAAACACAGGTAGAGGAATGGGCTCCCTGGAGCTGAGTTGAAGTAGAAGGGAGAACCAGTGTTGACGAGGCCACCGTGGAGCTATGAGGATCATGGTGGCTCCGTCCCTGCGGAGTTTGGACAAAGTCCGCAACATCAGAGGCAGAGGAGGAAAGGCATAGAGGAACCGATCCGTCCAGTCGAGAAGGAATGCATCCGGGGCCAGACGATGAGGAGAGAAGAGTCTGGAGCAGAACTGGGGCAGCTGATGGTTGTGAGGAGCTGCAAATAGGTCTATCTGCGGAGTGCCCCAGCGAGCAAAGATGAAGTGGAGCGTGGGAGGATCCAAAGTCCACTCGTGAGGTTGAAGGATGCGGCTGAGATCGTCGGCCAGGGAGTTCTGTTCGCCCTGGATGTAGACAGCCTTGAGGAAGAGACTGCGGGCCGTGGCCCAGGTCCAAATGCGAAGAGCCTCCTGACAAAGGAGGCGAGATCCGGTGCCGCCCTGTTTGTTGATGTAGTACATGGCGACTTGGTTGTCCGTGCACAGGAGCAGAACCTGAGGGCAAAGAAGGTGCTGGAAGGCCTTGAGAGCATAGAACATGGCTCGTAGTTCCAGGAAATTGATGTGATGGAGACGCTCCTGCGGGGTCCAAAGACCTTGGGTGCGAAGGTCTCCTAGGTGAGCTCCCCATGCATAAGGGGAGGCATCCGTGGTGATGATCATGGAATGCGGGGGCAGATGGAAAAGAAGGCCCCTGGAAAGATTTGAGGAGTCCAACCACCATTGTAGAGATCGCTGAAGAGACGATGTCACAGAGATGGGATGAGAAAGAAGATTCGAGGTCTGTGACCACTGGTTGGCCAGAGTCCATTGAGGTGTTCTGAGGTGGAGGCGTGCCAGGGGAAGCACATGTACCGTCGAGGCCATGTGGCCCAGGAGGACCATCATTTGTCTGGCAGAAATGGAGTGATGAAGGAGCACCTGACGACACAGGTGTAGCAGAGTTCGCTGACGATCGGAGGGGAGAAACGCCCTCATTAGTGTGGTGTCGAGAACCGCTCCGATGAACTGAAGTCGCTGTGTGGGAAGCAGATGCGACTTGGGGTAGTTGATCTCGAACCCCAGCAGATGGAGGAGAGAGATGGTATGATGAGTGGCTTGTAGCACAAGTGGAGACGTAGGTGCTTTCACTAACCAATCGTCCAAGTAGGGAAACACCTGGAGGTTGTGAGACCTGAGGAAGGCCGCCGCCACAATGAGGCATTTGGTGAACACTCTGGGAGATGATGCCAGGCCAAAAGGGAGCACCTTGTACTGGTAATGGCGATGGTGCACCTGGAACCGTAGGTAGCGACGTGAGGATGGATTGATTGGGATGTGAGTGTAGGCCTCCTTGAGGTCCAGGGAACATAGCCAGTCGTTCCGAGAGAGATGAGGGTACAGTGTGGCAAGGGAGAGCATTCTGAACTTCTCCTTGACGAGACACTTGTTGAGGTCCCGGAGGTCGAGAATGGGACGCAGGTCTCCTGTCTTTTTTGGAACTAGAAAGTAACGGGAGTAGAATCCCCGGCCCCTTTGTTCCAGAGGTACTTCTTCGATGGCATTGAGGAGAAGGAGGGATTGGACCTCCCTCAGGAGGAGGGGGGTTTGAGTTGAAAGAGAAGCAGACTCTACGGGAGGGTTGTCTGGTGGAAGAGTCTGGAAGTTGAGAGAGTAGCCGTGGCGGATGATGTTTAGGACCCACTGGTCCGATGTGATGACCTCCCAACGGCTGATGAAGATGCGGAGCCTGCCTCCGATTGGCTGAGGAAGAGGCAATGAGGGTGGAAGACTGGCTAAGCCCTGGAGAGAGGAGTCAAAAGGGCTGAGAAGGTTTGGCAGGAGGAAGAGCCTTGGCCGGTTGGTTAGACTGGCCACGAGCCTGGGCGTGCTGGTGTTGGCGGGCCCGCCTGGGTTGCTGTGGAGGTGGATTGAGCGGCCTAGCGGAGAACCTGCGCTGGTATGAGGTCTGTGGCCTGAAAGGGCGAGCAGGTGGAGCCTTTTTCTTAGGTTTAATGAGAGTGTCCCATCTGGTCTCATGGGCAGAGAGTTTTTGCGTGGTGGTATCCAGGGACTCTCCGAACAATTCATCACCAAGGCATGGGGCGTTGGCTAATCGGTCTTGATGGTTGACATCCAGATCAGAGACCCTGAGCCAGGCTAGGCGGCGCATGGCCACGGCGATGGCAGATGCACGGGAGGTGAGCTCAAAAGAGTCATAGATAGAGCGCACCATAAATTTCCGTAATTGAAGCAGGCTGGAGACATGCTGTTGGAAAAGTGGGACTTTATGCTCTGGCATGTACTTTTGCATGGCGGAAAGTTGCATTACCAGATGTTTGAGATAGAATGAAAAATGGAACGAGTAGTTGTTCGCCCTGTTGGCAAGCATGGCATTCTGATAGAGCCGCTTGCCAAACTTGTCCATAGTTTTGCCCTCTCTGCCAGGAGGGGTGGAGGCATAGACACTAGAGCCCTGAGTCTTTTTTAAAGTGGACTCCACCAGGAGAGACTCATGAGGGAGTTGGGGTTTATCAAATCCTGGGATTGGTATAACCCTATAGAGGCTGTCTAATTTACGGGGAGCCCCAGGAACAGTCAACGGGTTCTCCCAATTTTTATAAAAAGTTTCCCGTAAGATATCATGCACGGGCAACTTTAGGAACTCCTTGGGAGGTTGATCAAAATCTAATGCCTCTAGGAAAGCTTGTGACTTCTTAGAGTCAGATTCCAGTGGCAAAGACAAAGCACCCGACAACTCCCTGAGAAATTTTGAGAAGGAAGATTGTTCAGGTTTAGATGCGGTATCGGGTGCCGAAGGCTCTTCGTCCGACGACGATGCATCCTCCTCGGTACCGGTGGGGGATTGTTCCCATAGGTCCGGGTCTCTGACATCGGTATGTGCGTGTCGAGA
This sequence comes from Geotrypetes seraphini, assembly GCF_902459505.1. Taxonomy (NCBI): domain Eukaryota; kingdom Metazoa; phylum Chordata; class Amphibia; order Gymnophiona; family Dermophiidae; genus Geotrypetes; species Geotrypetes seraphini. The sequence continues at coordinate 316,118,998 of NC_047086.1, forward strand.
GACTGGAGTGGAAGGCTCGGCATGGTGAGTTTTAGACAAAGATTTGCCTGAGCGTACCGAGACGTTACCGGGTGATGTAGACCTGTGTCTGTCTCGGTCCCGAGAAGTACGGTGCCGGTCAGAGTCGTGAGGAGACCGGTGCCCTGCCCGGTCCCGAGGAGGATCGGTCGTCGTCAAGGCCATAGTCTCGGCATGGGAGTGGAGATGCGGTGCCGAGAGAATGGGCATGGAGGAGTCCATAGGTACCGAAGGGGTGGATACCGGTTGGACGGTATGGGGCTCGGGCCGGTCTGGTACCGAGAGCAGCGGTGCCAAGATAGAGGGTAAGAGCTGCTTAAGTTGCTTGTGGAGTTGTTCCTGCAACTTGTCCTGGAGGATGGCCGCAATGCGGTCATCCAAGGGAGGCACCGGAACCACTTTTTTCTTCTTTGGTTCCATAGGTGCCGCTCTACACTCCGGCGATGAGGGGGCCGATGACGAGGCACTCACCGAAATCGGAGTGGAGCGTTTTTTGGCTCGGCGTGGAGCCGAAAGGACTGGTGTCGTCCCCGAAGAGGGAGGGCGCTCAAGGGTGGAAGGCTTCTTAGCCGGCTTACCTGGCGCCGGGGGCGCCGATGTCGACTCAGGCGGTGTCGAAGTGGTCGGTGTCGATTTCGACGGTGCCGCAGATGAAGAGGTCGAATCCATAGTCGGGCCGGTGCCGAAAAGTAGATTTTGTTGGATTTGACGATTCTTCAAAGTGCGTTTTTTAAGAGTGGCACAGCGGGTGCAGGAATCCGCCCGATGATCCGGTCCCAAGCACTGTAAGCACCAGTTGTGTGGATCAGTGAGGGAGATCGGGCGTGCACACCGCTGGCACTTCTTAAAACCGGGCTGCGGGGGCATGAATGGGAACACGGCCTCCGCAAAATCAAACCCCGAGGCCTGGATCGTGCTAACAGGCCCCGCCGGGGCAGGAACGAAAAATAAATCAAAAGAAAGAAATTTTTTTTTTTTTTTTGTAATAGAAAGAAAAAAGCACCCTAAGGTGAAAAAATCGAAAAAAGAACGCGAGCGGGAAGGCAAAAAGGAGTATTTCAACAACGTTGAAAAACACACGTCTTCTTCGCTCCGCGGAAACAAAGAAACTGGGGACCACGCACTCCTCCGTCGGGCGGGAAGGCACTCGCGCACGCGCGGTGCGGCCAACTAGAACTTTCTAGTAAAAAGGTCCGTACCGTGGGCTCCGTCGGTGACGTCACCCATGCGTAAAGAATATGCTGCCTGCTTGTCCTGGGATAATACAGATCTATGGTGAGACCTCACCTGGAGTACTGTGTCCAGTTTTGGAGGCCAAATTATCAAAAGGATGTGAAGAGAATGGAGTCGATACAGAGAATGGCCACTAGGATGGTCTCAGGTCTTAAAGACATCCCATATGAAGAACGCCTGATCAAACTGCGCTTATATTCTTTTGAAGAGCGCAGAGAAAGGGGAGACATGATACAAACATTTAAATACATCATGGGCCACATCAAAGTGGAGGAGGAAATCTTTTTTCTAAAGGGTCCCACAGCGACAAGAGGGCATCCACTAAAACTTAAGGAGGGAAGATTTCATGGTGACACCAGGAAATACTTCTTCACCGAACGAGTGATTGATCGATGGAATGATCTTCCCCGCCAGGTCGTTGAGGCCAGTAGCGTGCTCGACTTCAAGAGTCGATGAAACAAACAAGTGGGAGTACTACAATCGATAGATACTCCAGGGAGGAAGGGTCCTTGAGTGGGCAGACTAGTTGGAGGGAGGGTTCTCAAATGGACAGACTTGTTGGGACGTCGGCCCTTTTCTGCCGTCATATTCTATGTTTCTATGATGCACCTTTTGATTTCACTTGCTAGGTGCGGGTCCTGAATGTGACATCAGAGCGAGCGCTGATACTGACACAGGCAGCAACCTTGCCCCGGGAAAGCAAAAAAAAGGTATGGGGGAAGGCAAGGGGCGCGCATTCACGGCAAGGAGAGGAGGAGGGGTCCTGCGCCCTTAGGAAGACCATGCCCAGGACAGACTGCCTCTCCTACACACCCCTTACTATACCACTGCCTTTGGTTTATCCCAGTATGGCAAGGCTTATGATCTTATGTTTAAGATGCAACTGCATTTAAACAAATCCAAGTATCTAATTTTTCAATAAAAAACCTGTAGATCTGGATTGGCCAGTATTAATTTATCAGACACAATTGTCCCAGTCTCTCAAAGTAGAACATCCTTGGGGTAATTATAGATTCTAACCTATTTATTTTATTTTTAAAATTTGTATACCGTTTTTATCCAAGGGGTTACATACATAAAATGTTAAATATGAAGATAAAATAGAAATATTCAGTACAGCATGAATTCAGTATAGTATGAATCAATTGCTCAGAAAAATGCTTTAACAAATAGCTGAATCGTCAACATTTTCCTAAAAGAATTCCTCTCTCCACATATTCAAATTTGGCCAACAAGGCCGTTGCATAGCTTAACTCCTGCACATGTAAAAGTCATAGCGTTCGTATCTACATGTTTAGGATTGGCCATTGTTTTCAACAATACATCACCTGCAGAACATAGGGACCTTTGTGGTTGATAACGAGAACTATCCTTCTGTCCTCAAATTTCCAATGTTATATTTTTAATTGTGGCAAATTCATTCAATTCAGCATCTATTTAAACCAATGGCTCTTCGCATCCTTACCCTTTCTTTGGTCCTTGTACATTTAGATTACTGTAGCATATTGTATAAAAGTTTAAAAAAACCAAACAAACACAAAAGACACAGGACCAGCTGGTGCAGAAAAATTTGATCACATCGCCCCATTACTGAAGGCTGAACATTAGATGCCTGTTGAATCACACATTATTTATAAGATACTCACTCTGGTTCACAATATTCATAATACAGGTTTTCTATCTTTCAATTTGGTTTGACCTACAGCCTGGCCACCCTGAGTAGGTTCACTCTCATTATCAGAAACTAAGCAGGGTCAGGCCTTGCTAGTGCCTAGATGGAAGACCACCTGGGAATACCGGGTGCCGTAAGCTGAGGGGCCCTATGTCGGGTAGCAGCAATCTAGTGAAGCCATATACTGCGCAGGAGAAGGCAATGACAAACCATCCCAGTACTCTGCTGTGAGAATTCCTCACTGTGCGTGTTGCCATGAGTCAGTGGCATAATCCATTCATTCACTTGGTTCTACATCACCTGAACTTTGCTCATTTTAACAAAAACTTTTGACAATTCCCTCATTTCGCCAAATCTTTTTGGACACGTATCATGATTCCCTGTCTAACGTTAGAGGTCTTATACTATTAGGGTTACCAGATGTCTGGATTTCCCCGGATTTTGAGGACATGTCTGGGGGTTCTGGATGGTTTTTCAAAACCTGGCACTTTGTCCGGGTTTTGAAAAGCCTCCTCAAATTGTGTCAGGCAGGGAGAAAGTCCGCACATGCACTCTCCCTCCCTGCTCAGCAAGAGCAGGCAGCTGAGCTGGGATGGGGATAGGGCGGGACGGGGGCAGGGATTATGGCATTACAGGGTGGGTCTAGGGGTCCATATTTTCCAATTGGAAAATCTGGCAACCCTATATAGTATATACTATGGAACCAGCTTCTGCTTTTTTTTCATATGGAATAATCACATGAGAAATAATAAAAAAGAAATCCTTTAAAACAGCTATTTCAATAAATGTTTGGATAAGGGCCCCTTAAATTCAACACACAATGATGATTCCTCTCATATACTTTTTCACTGTAATTCTTTCCAACCATGTCTGTATTTTATATTGTGGACATTAGTGCTGCCCGATTTCCGATTCAAATCGATTCACTGATTCAAATAGGGTGAATCGATTTTATATTTACAAAAAATCGACCTCGCCGATTCGAGACCCAACTCTCCTCCCCATGCCTTCAGTCTCCTAAAGCAGGAGTGGCAGCGCTGCCTCATACTGGCCGTCCACTGCTGCTGCCACTCCTGCTTTAAGGGGAGAGGGTCAGTCAGAAATTGCTGTTGTCCTCTGGCTTTCCCCCTGGCCTCCCACTCTTACCTTCACTGAATTACAGCAGCGGAGCAGCCTGCGGAGAGAATGACTGGTGCTTTAGCGATACTTGCAGGCTGCTGTCATCCTCAGGAACACGTTCAATCTGCCACGATCCTGCCTTTGACATCAGAGGAGGGGCGGGACTGTGGCAGAGTGAACATGCTCCTGAAGACAACGGAAACCTGTAAGGATCGCTAAAGCACTGGTGATCCTCTCTGCAGGCTGCTCCACTGTTGTAATTCAGTAAAGGCAAGACTGGGAGGCCAGGGGGGGAACATGTAGGCCTTTGGGGGGGTGCAGTCCTTCAGGGGGGTGCAGACCTTAAGGAAAGGGGGGCCCTGGTGTAAAAGTAGGGGGAGGGAGGGAAGGGGGAGTTCAAAGGGATGTGCATATGCTGGACTGAGGGAGGAAGAAATAATGGGTCTAAAAACAGAGGAGAGGGAGAGAGATGGTGGACAATGGGATTTAGGGAGGGTACTGGATAGGAGGGTAGTTTGGAAGAGAATGGGAGATATGGTGAACCCTGGGGTGGTGGTGAAGGAGGGAGAGATGGTGTAACATCAGAGGGAGAGTGGAGGATGACACAAGCAACGGGTTGTAACTTCTGCTCATGCCGGCAAAAAATTAGAGGTACAGGGGGGTGGGAAGGAAAGGCTCACGTATGGCATGGGAAGGGTGAAAAGGAGTAGGGATGTAGAGGAGAAAAGGTGCCGGTGCCTTCATCAAGATGGAACCCGCGGTGGCCCACCCCTTTTACTATGCCACTGGCATCAAGTTTGTAAGCTAAATGCACCAAAGTACTTTGCACTACATGAGCTATTTCAAAATTGCTTCCAAAGGGGCCTAATTAAAAAAAGCATATTGAAATCCTGTTAGCAATGCTTCTCTAGCACACAGTTCACCAAGGGATATAAAGTCTTTAGTGAATTATTAATTAAATATGCTACAAATATATTTGCCAATGCACAGATTTAACCCATGTAGAGGTGTAACTGTTTGCATTAATTGTGTTACTAGTATGACTGCATTAGTTAATGCTAACTACACTACAATTAAATGAGTTGATTTGCATAATTTTACATTTTGTCATGAAGAGCAGTTTTACCATCAAGAACCTTGTGTTAATACAAATATGTAAACACTGCTTTAATTCCCATTGAACACATGTAATACGCATTAAATGCATTCGACATGCGTTGTATACATAATATAAAAGCATAAGAACGTGCATTAGCAGTAAATTCCGAGATGACAAAGAAATTAAAGCCCTGCCTCACCTTGTCAGGGGAAATTCAGATGCTACCTAGTGTGTTGGACTAAACTCAAATACAACTGTGGAGGAAACCACACAGCAGGACACAAAGGGGGAGATTCTAAAACCAGCGCCTAAACTTAGGCATTGGTAGGCGCCCTGCTGTTACCTAAGTTAATTGAAAAACACCATTAAAAATGGCAAGGTTTAATCAACTACCGACACCTAAAGGCGCTGAAATCGTGACTGGATAACCGCTTTAGGACGCAGAATGCCAAAATAGATGTGGCTAAAACCGGACATGGTGTTAGGTGGGCTGCAGTGGCTACCTAGTCATGATTCACGCCAAGATAGGCGGCTGAAATGTAGATCTGGAAAACCTTGGCCTATATTTCAGCCGCGGGATCCTAAAGCTAGCCCACAGCTGCAATAAGCTGATGGCGGCAGAGGAATTTATCCCCAATCAGCGGAGCCAGCAGGACTCCCCAAAGCTGCAGGTGCAGCGGACAGAGAACCCGCCCAATTGGCTGGAAAGAACATAAGAACATAAGCAATGCCTCTGCTGGGTCAGACCCGAGGTCCATCGCGCCCAGCAGTCCGCTCACGCGGCGGCCCAACAGGTCCAGGACCTGTGCAGCAATCCTCTATCTATACCCCTCTATCCCCTTTTTCAACAGAAAATTGTCCAATCCTTTCTTAAACCCCATTACCGTACTCTGCCCTATTACGTCCTCTGGAAGCGCATTCCAGGTATCCACCACCCGTTGAGTAAAGAAAAACTTCCTAGCATTTGTTTTGAATCTATCCCCTACCAATTTTTCCGAATGCCCTCTTGTTCTTTTATGTTTTGAAATTTTGAAGAATCTATCTCTCTCTACTTTCTCTATGCCCTTCATGATCTTGTAGGTTTCTATCATGTCTCCTCTGAGTCTCCGCTTTTCCAAGGAGAAGAGCTCTAGCCTCTCCAGTCTTTCAGTGTATGAAAGGTTTTCCATGCCCTTAATCATTCGTGTCGCTCTCCTCTGGACCCTCTCAAGTATTGCCATATCCTTCTTGAGGTACGGTGACCAATACTGAACACAGTACTCCAGGTGTGGGCGCACCATTGCCCGATACAACGGCAGGATGACTTCTTTTGTTCTGGTCATAATACCATTTTTAATAATACCCAACATTCTGTTTGCCTTCTTCGCGGCTGCTGCGCATTGTGCCGTTGACTTCATTGTTGTATCCACCAGTACACCCAAATCTCTTTCAAGGTTACTTCCCTCTAATACTAATCCCCCCATTTGGTAGCTGAACATCGGGTTTTTTCTCCCTATATGCATGACCTTGCATTTCCCTACATTGAATTTCATCTGCCATTTATTCGCCCACTCCTCCAGTTTGTTTAGGTCCCTTTGTAGATCCTCACACTCTTCCGTAGTTCTAACCCTTCTACAGAGTTTAGTGTCGTCCGCAAATTTTATAACTTCACATTTCGTCCCCGTTTCCAGGTCATTTATAAATACATTGAACAGCAGCGGTCCAAGTACAGACCCCTGCGGAACTCCGCTCGTGACTTTCCTCCAGCCCGAGTAGTGACCCTTCACTCCAACCCTCTGTCTCCTGCCTGCCAACCAGTGTTTGATCCATCTGTATACGTCCCCTTCCACCCCGTGGTTCCACAGTTTCCTAAGCAGCCGCTCATGGGGTACCTTGTCAAAGGCCTTTTGGAAGTCAAGGTAAATGATGTCTAAAGGTTCCCCTTTGTCCAACTGGCTGTTTACCCCCTCAAAGAAGTGCAGTAAGTTTGTTTGGCACGATCTTCCCTTGCAGAAGCCATGTTGGCTCGCTTTCATCAGCCCATTTTTTTCGATGTGCTCACAGATGCTGTCCTTTATCAGTGCTTCTACCATCTTGCCTGGAACCGATGTCAAACTTACCGGCCTATAGTTTCCCGGGTCTCCTCTTGACCCCTTTTTAAAGATAGGTGTAACATTTGCTATCTTCCAGTCCTCCGGAATCTCTCCAGTTTTCAAGGATAGGTTGCAAACTCTTTGGAGTATTCCCGCTATCTCGTTTCTTAGTTCTTTTAGTACCCTAGGGTGGATTCCGTCCGGGCCTGGTGATTTGTCGCTTTTCAATCTATCTATCTGTTGGAGGACATCCTCATGGCTCACCTCTATTGCTGACAGTTTTTCTTCTTGGTCACCATGGAAGATCACGTCGGGTTCCGGTACACTGGATGTGTCCTCGCTTGTGAAGACTGACGAGAAGAACTTGTTTAACCTGTCGGCTACCTCTTTTTGCTCCTTTATCACTCCCTTTTTGTCTCCATCATCCAATGGTCCTACTTCCTCCCTCGCTGGTTTCTTCCCCTTAACATATCTGAAGAATGATTAGAAGTTTTTTGCTTCCCTGGCCAGTTTCTCTTCGTATTCTCTTTTCGCTCTCCTAACCACTTGATGACATTCTCTTTGGCGTTTCCTGTGTTCATTCCAGTTTTCCCCAGTTTGGTCCTTTTTCCATTTCCGGAATGATTTTTTCTTGTCTCCTATCACTTTCTTCACCTCGTCGTTTATCCATGCGGGGTTTTTTGTTCGGTTTTTTTTGCACCCTTTTCTAAATCTGGGGATGTACATATGTTGTGCTTCTTGCACTGTGCCCTTGAATAGAGACCAGGCTTGCTCTACCGTTTCTGTTTTCCTTGAGCTGTTTCTAAGTTTTTTTTTAACCATTGCTCTCATAGCATCATAGTTCCCTTTCTTGAAGTTGAACGTTGTCACTGTGGTTCTCTTCCCTTTTGCTGTACTTACTCCTAATTTGTACTGGATCATGTTGTGATCGCTGTTTCCTAGTGGTCCTACTACTTCCACTTCTTTTGCAGATCCCCCTATTCCGTTGAGGATTAGGTCAAGAGTGGCATATCCTCTTGTTGGTTCCTTGACAAGCTGATCCATAAAGCAGTCCCTCACAGCCTCTAGGAATTCTGTTTCCCTCGCACAGTTTGAGTTTCCAATATTCCAGTTAATCCCGGGGTAGTTAAAATCTCCCATTACTGTCACATTACTGTTGTTGCCTTCCCGCCTCAGTTCTGCTGCCAGATCTTTGTCGTTTGCTTCCGTTTGTCCCGGTGGACGATAGTATAGACCCAATCTTATGTCAAGGCCACTTTTTCCTGGTAATTTGACCCATAATGACTCCAGTCCTTCCGCCTTTGGTTCTATATCCACTCCGGACGAGGGAATGGTGTCTTTTATGTATAGTGCTATTCCTCCACCCCTCTTATGGGTCCTGTCTCTTCTATAGAGTTTGTACCCTGGCAGCACTACGTCCCACTGGTTATCCTCATTCCACCATGTTTCCGTGATTCCAATGATGTCTAGGTTTTCTTTTTTGGCTATGGCTTCTAATTCTCCCATTTTGGTCTTTAGGCTCCTTGCATTAGCGTACAAGCAATTTAAGTCCTGGTCTTTTCTTTTCTCTGCTGGTTTTACATGTGTTTTGCTTCTCTTACCTTCCCCTAGTTGGGCTGCCAGTCCCTCATTTCTGTTCCTTTCTTCCTCATTTTTTGGTGTATCTTTTCTGTTCTTTTCTTCCTCATGTTTTGGTGTATCTTTTTCGTCTGCAACCTGATTTCCTGATCTCTCCTGTTCCTCTAAGTTTATCTGTTTGCCCTTTTTGTTGGTCAACAGCTTCTGTTGTTCGTCTCTTGCCTGTTCCCAGCATTTTTCCCGCTCAGTATCTTCTTTGGATACTCTTGTCCGAACCGTCGACGTCAGGTCGATTATCGGCTTTCCCCTTCTTCTCAGTTTAAAGCCTGCTCAATTCCTCTCTTGACGTTGTTTGCTAGCAGTCTCGTTCCTGCCTTGCTCAGGTGTAGTCCACTTCCTCCTGCCTAACACCACCAACAGCTCACCAACCCAAAACTGATAGAAGGGAAGCCCACTTCCTCCTGCCTGAGAACATTCCCCAACACCATACCTTAGGCTCCTCCCTGGTTCACCCTGGGATGCATTGGGAGGGGCCTCTGATTGGCCCAGGAGGGAGTGGACATCCTCCTAGATTTTTTTCCCCTGGCTTCGGGGAGTCCTACACGCTCAGTTGATCAGGGGGCGGAGGGGGGAATTTCCCTGCCAAGATTATTTTATGGCAGCTGCAGGCTGGCTTTTGAATCCTACAGCATAGAATAGTGGATGAATTGTAGGCCTGGGTTTTCCAAGCCTACATTTCAGCTGCCTATCTAAGCTGAATCAGGTGAGATCCTGTAACCGGCACTGTCACGTGATTGGCACACAATCGGCAACTGCTTTTAAGGTGGCCGTCGACATGGGCGCTGGTTATAGAATCCAGGGAAAACAACAGTAATCCGAGAGAAATATCAGTAAACAAAAAGTCGTTCTGTCTTGTTGCGCTGTATACCTGGAACAAACTGTCCAAATTCCTACAGAGGTCCCTCTCTTTCTGGCAGTGTTCAAGTCCAAGTTAAAAGTCCACCTCTTTGAGACTGCTTTCAACTGCTGTTTCCTCTCACCTTGAGTTTTGCACCCCAGCTACTGTATATGCCATGTCTGTCTGTCAAAGTTAGACTGTAAGCTCTTTCAAGCAGGAACCCTCTATTAAATGTTGAAATATATAGCGTTGCATTTGTCTTTCAGTGCTATAGAAATGATAAATAGTAGTATTAGGCTAAGAGTAGCAAAAACACAAAGCAAAAAAGAAACCCCAGTATGACAATGGGGTCATCCCAGAGAATATCCATGAGCCGCCTTTGGTCCTCGGGCCTTGCAGTAAAGAATATTGCTATAGGAAGTAACTTTAAAAGGGGCCTCCTAGTTTTAGGAATTAAGAGAGCACATAAAGCACAGTTACTTACCGTAACAGGTGTTATCCAGGGACAGCAGGCAGATATTCTTGACTGATAGGTGACGGCACCAACAGAGCCCCGGTACGGACAATTTTAGAGTGATTGCACTCTAGCACTTGGAAAGTTCTAGTAGGCCGCACCGCGTACGCGCGAGTGCCTTCCCGCCCGACAGAGGCGCGCGGTCCCCAGTTTCTTAGTTTCCGCGGAGCTAAGAAGACGCACTTTACAACGGCTGTTGAAAACTTTTTTCCTCATTCGCCTTCCCGTTCGCGTAAACCTCTACGGAAATTGAATTTCCCTTTTTCTTTTCTTATTTTTCTTATTTAAAAAAAAAAAAAAAGAATTCTCTTTTTTCTTCTTTTTTCGGTTTTGCCCTGGCGGGGCCTGCTGCCACCATCGAGGCCTCGGCCTTCGATTTGGCAGAAGCCGTTTTTACGTTCATGCCCCCCCAACCCGGGTTTAAGAAGTGCCAGCGGTGCGTGCAGCCCATTTCTCTCACCGACCCGCACAACTGGTGCTTACAGTGCCTGGGTCCTGACCATCGGGCGTCCACCTGCACCCGCTGTGCCACTCTAAAAAAGAGAATCTTAAAAAACCGTCAGATCCAGCAGCGGTTATTGTTTGGTACCGATATGTCGGATTCTACGGCCCCGGCCCCGACATCGGCCCCGTCGCAGTCGGCACCTACCTCGTCGACACCGCACGACACCGCGCCAGCGTCGCATCCTCCAGGTATGTTCTTATGTTCTTAAGCCGGCTAAGAAGCCTTCTCCGCTGGAGCATCCTCCGGTCTCAGTAGCAGCGAGCCCAGTCCTGCCGACCTCGAGGCGCCCGCGGAAGCGCTCCGCACCGATTGAGGTGAGCCCCTCGACCTCGGGTTCCTCTTCGGAGTGTAGAGCGGCACCGAAGGTACCGCAGAAGAAAAAAGCGGTACTGGTGCCTTCGCTGGATGAGCGAATTGCCGCCGTCCTGCAGGTGCAGCTCAAGGAGCAATTACAGCAGCTCCTTCCTGCTCTTTTGCAACCGAGCCTTCCAGTCCCGGTCCGGTCTGAGCCACCGGTACCGGCAGTGGAGCAGCCTCTTTTATCTGCATCCACTCTGTCGGTACCGGTACATTCTGCTTCATCGGTATCCATGCCGATCTTAGCGCCAGAACCGAGGTCCTTACACCAGGCTGTGCAAACTTCGGCACCGACACAGCCCATAACATCTCCCGGTACCGCCTCTCTAAGGTTGGGTAAGTCGACACGTAAGACTCGACACCTGGACCCTTCCACCCCGGAGTCCCGAGATCGCAGCTTCCAAGTGAGGGACCCTGATCTGTGGGGTGACTCCGAAGAGCCTCTTCTCTCTGAGGGGGAATGTTCATCAGCTGACGAGGATCCTTCTGTTTTAGATCCGTCCTCTAAGCCTGATTCAACCTCCTTCACCTCATTTCTGAAAGAGATGTGTGACTCTCTCTCTATTCCCTTGGAGGTTGAATCCAAAAAATCCAAGGCATTTCTCGATGCACTGGATTTTAACCAGCCTCCAAGGGAATTTCTGAAATTGCCTCTCCATGATATATTAAGAGAGACTTTTTACAAAAATCTGGAGACGCCTTTAACCATCCCAGGAGCCCCTCGCAAACTGGACTCCTTATATAAAATCATCCCCATTCCTGGCTTTGACAAACCACAACTCCCATATGAGTCTCTCTTGGTGGAATCCACTTTAAAGAAATCCACGGGAGCTAGTGTGTACGCCTCGGTCCCTCCTGGCAGAGAAGGTAAGGCAATGGATAAGTTTGGCAAGAGGTTGTATCAGAATGCGATGCTAGCTAATAGATCAGGGAATTATGCTTTCCATTTCTCATTCTATCTTAAGCATCTCATTCAGAATTTGACTGCTTTTGAAAAGTACCTCCCTGACCGCAAAAGATCTGCCTTTCGCCAAATTTCTTCCTCACTTTTACAACTTCGCAAATTCATGGTCCGGTCGATCTATGACACATTTGAGCTGACCTCTCGAGCCACGGCCATGTCGGTGGCCATGCGTCGTCTGGCATGGCTCAGGGTTTCAGAACTTGATGTCAATCATCAAGATCGACTGGCTAATGCGCCTTGACTGGGTGATGAGCTCTTTGGGGAATCCATGGACTCCACTACCCAAAATCTCTCAGCTCATGAGACTAGGTGGGATACTCTCCTCAAAACAAAAAAGAAGACCCCACCTACCAGGCCTTTCCGGCAGCAATCGGCCTACCAACGCCGATTTGTGGCTCGTCCTTTGCCACCGGCCCCTCAACAACCCCGGCGTCAGCGGCAACAACAGAGGCAAAACCCTAGACCAGCACAACAGCAACAACAGGTGAAGCCTCCTCCTCCACAAAAGTCCTCCCAACCCTTTTGACTTGGTTCTCCAGCACATAGCCAGTATTGTACCATCTGCCCATCTTCCGCAGCCCATAGGAGGACGCCTTGCTCATTACATAAGCCGTTGGGAAATTATCACCTCGGATCAGTGGGTCCTCAACATCATCCGCCACGGCTATTCTCTCAACTTTCAGACTCTTCCTACCCAAAGCCTGCCAAAAGAGTCTGCTTTGAACACTCCTCAGTCTTCCCTCCTTCTTCAAGAGGTTCAATCCCTCCTCCTTCTGAACGCCATAGAGGAGGTTCCTCTGGATCAAAAGGGGCAGGGATTCTACTCCCGTTATTTTCTAGTCCCCAAAAAAACAGGAGATCTCAGACCCATCCTAGATCTTCACGATCTCAACAAATGCTTGGTCAAAGAGAAATTCAGGATGCTTTCTCTGGCCACTCTTTACCCTCTTCTCAATCAAGGCGACTGGCTATGCTCCCTCAATCTCAAAGAGGCATATACTCACATACCGGTCAATCTGGCCTCCAGACAGTACCTCCGCTTCATGATCAATCATTGTCATTACCAATACAAGGTGCTGCCCTTCGGTCTTGCCTCTTCTCCAAGAGTGTTCACCAAATGTCTGATTGTGGTGGCTGCTTTTCTACGCTCTCACCACCTTCAAGTATTTCCTTACCTGGACGATTGGTTAATCAAGGCCAATTCATCTCAGACAGTACTCCTGGCCACCACAACCAAACCATCCTGTTTCTACAACTTCTGGGGTTCGAGATCAATCTTCCCAAATCTCATCTCATCCCCACTCAGAGACTTCAATTCATTGGAGCGGTGCTGGACACAGTCCTCATGAGATCGTTCCTGCCGTCCAACCATCTTCAAACTCTTCAATCTCTGTGTCAGCAGGTGCTTCCACAACGTTCCATCTCTGCCAAACAAATGATGATACTCTTGGGTCACATGGCCTCCACAGTTTATGTCACACCCTTCGCACATCTTCACCTGTGCACTCCTCAATGGACCCTAGCTATCCAGTGGTCCCAAGCGACGGATCCTTGCTCACAACACATATCTGTGAAATCATCTCTTCATCAGTCTCTACAATGGTGGTTGATATCCTCAAATCTCTCCAGAAGTCTTCTGTTCCATCTACCTCCTCATCAACTTGTTATCACCACCGACGCCTCCCCTTACGCCTGGGGAGCTCATTTGAACGAGTTCCAAACTCAAGGACTTTGGACAGCCCTGGAAATGAAACATCACATCAATTTCCTGGAGCTCAGAGTGATGTATTATGCCCTCAAGGCCTTCCAACATCGTCTCTTTCCTCAAGTCCTCCTGCTGTGCACAGACAATCAAGTTGCAATGTACTACATCAACAAGCAGGGTGGGACAGGCTCTCGCCTCTTGTGCCAGGAAGCCCAGAAGATTTGGGCTTGGGCCACAGATCACCAACTATTCCTGAAAGCTATCTACATTCAGGGAGAACAGAATTCCTTAGCAGACAAACTCAGCAGAATTCTCCAGTCTCACGAGTGGACACTCGATCCTTTAACTCTACAGTCCATCTTCGCTCAGTGGGGCACTCCTCAGATAGACCTCTTTGCAGCTCCTCACAATCACCAGCTGCCCCTCTTCTGCTCCAGACTCTACTCTCCTCACCGTCTGCCAGCGGATGCATTCCTCCTGGATTGGTCCAATCTGTTCCTGTATGCTTTCCCTCCGCTACCTCTCATGTTGCGCACCTTGTTCAAGCTCAAGAGGGAACAGGCCACCATGATTCTCATCGCTCCACGATGGCCCAGGCAACATTGGTTCTCCCTTCTACTTCAACTCAGTTCCAGGGAGCCTATTCTTCTTCCATTGTTTCCTTCTCTGCTTACACAGCATCAGGAGACCCTTCTGCATCCCAACCTCCAGTCTCTGCACCTGACAGCTTGGTATCTCTCGGGCTGACTTCGAATGATACTCTGTTGTCTCAGCCCGTTCGTTCTATTCTGGATGCCTCCAGGAAACCTGCCACTCTGCAATGTTACCATCAGAAGTGGACAAGATTTTCTTCCTGGTGTCTTCTTCATCATCATAATCCTACGTCCCTTGCAGTGGAGACCTTGTTGGATCACTCTAAAATTGTCCGTACCGGGGCTCCGTCGGTGCCGTCACCCATCAGTCAAGAATATGCTGCCTGCTTATCCTGGGATAAATGGCAGTATTCAAATCATTTCAAGTCATATACGTAAGTAACCTAGAGAATACTAACTAGTGGAAAAGTATGTGAAATGTTATGATAGTGCATATTTAGTCAGTAGGCATGCACATGAGTGGCGTTTGGACAAAGTGGGGATGGAGTAGGGTTGCCAGATTTCCTCTTTAAATAAGAGGATACCTGGCCCTGCCCCATTCCACCCCAGCCCCGCCCCCAGCTGAACCTCCTGTCTCCTTCCTGGAGGTCTGAGGACCTATGCACATGAATGGACATTGACATGATGACATCACATGCATGTACATCCGTGTATGAGCAGAGGGCCTCCAGATGAGGCCCCGAACTCAGGGACTTCCAAAACCCAGATAAACTGCCTGGTTTTGGAAATCACGCCGGGCACCCAGGCAGTCCTCTAAAAAGAGGACATGTCCAAGTTTTCCTGGACATCTGGTAACCCTAGGATGGAGTGCAGATGTACAGAATCCCCAAATTCTGTATATGCCGCCTAAATTTGTGCATATAGCTGATGTATATATACACAAATTGATAGGCCTAATCAGTGCCCATAATGGGCAATTAGCATCAATTATGAGGAGTTAATTGAAAGTTACACACACAACTTGGTAGGCACATAGCACAAAGGGCAGGATTCAATAACCTGCCAGATCGGGCCCGATCCGGGCAGGTCTGACTAATTCAGTAAACTTTAAAACATGCAGATGAGAGCGGTCAGAGGAATGCCCCCATCTGCAGCACGGATCGCGCTATAGCAATCCCTGTGCATGCGCAGACCATCTGTAGATGGTCTGAGCATGCGCAGGACCTCGGTGCCGTCAGAGTTGGGTTTTTTCCTTCTTCTGAGCGCAGCCAGGGCTGCAAGAAAGCCTACAAAAATGTTATTGCTGTATCTCAGGGCCAGCAATAGATTTTTTTTGTTTTGGCGATCGAGGAACTTTTGGGAGCCCGTGGTTTTAACCCACTTAAGCCCACGGGTTAAAACCATGGGCTTGCAGTGCGGGGAAGGGTGGGAGAGTTGAGGCAAACAGGCAGATAGGCGTGTTCGGGTTCAGGGCTGGAAGGCAGGTGTGTTCGGGGCTGCAGGAGGCATTCGGGGCAGCAAGAGATTGGGGCTGACAGGTCAGAGAGCAGGGCTGCAGAAGGCAGGGCAGTCGCAAAGGGCTTCAGCGCCTGGTCCTGAGCAGTCGCTTTTTGCAAGCACAGTCGGATAGGAAAAAAAGTTTAGTGAATCGCGTCCCTGCCTACATTTGCATGGCCTTAACCTCCTTTGCATGCGCAGATCGGAGGATGGTCGGAAGACAGGTATATGAATCGGGCCGGGGTCCCAAGGGTCATGATCGGTTTGCTTTGTGAATCCAGCCCAAAGTGTTCATTGCATGAATCTAAAAGGGGTTGTGCGCATGCTCAAGGCCTGCGAGTTCACATTCTCTCCGAGAATCTCGGAGAGAACGTGAACTCACAGGGGGGAGTGTGTCGGGGCCTTTGGGGGGAACAATGCTGGTTCTTGTGGGGGGGGGGGGAGCAGCGCTGCTGGCCTTGGTGAGGGGTGGGAACGTATCAAAGCGAGTTTCCATTATTTCCTATGGGGAAACTCGCTTTGATAAATGAGCATTTTGGATTACGAGCATGATCCTGGAACGGATTATGCTCGTAATCCAAGGTACCACTGTATAAGGCAGCAGCTTGTACCTAGATACATGTGTGTTCTCAGTATATATTTTAAAAAGACACCGTAATCAGCACCTACAGTAAATGTTCTATTATAGAAATGTCCTATATTGCATGGGTCCATGTTATAGGCCTTAGCAGATAGTATTGTTGCAAACCCCTCAAAAATGCAGCAGCCGTGGCGGTGCAACCCAACCCCTGTGAACAGTACGTCCCAGAAAGTACCTCCTTCAATCGACTCCCACAGGTAATTTCCCTTATTAGATTCCCTGATCCAGAAGAGTTACTACTGATCATTTACATAGCGCTGAAAGGCGTACGCAGCACTGTACATTTTGACATTTATAGACAGTCACTGCTCAGAAGAGCTTACAATCTAACTTGGACAGATAGACATGACATATAGGGTTGGGGATATCAAAAGTACTCTCAAAGAGTAACTGGGCCTTGAACACTGCCAGATAGGAGGGACTTACCAACTGAGTGGAGCTCTCGGGGGGGGGGGGGGGAGGGGGATCATATGGGGAGATATGTGAAGAGAAATAGTGAGGGGCAGTTGATTCAATGCATTTGTAGGTCAGTAAGAGGAACTTGAATTGTATTCAGAAATGAATGAGAAGCCAATAAAACGACTTTAGGAGAGGTGTAACGTGAGTAAAGCGGCTCTCCCAGAATATGAGTCATGTAGCCAAATTCTGGAGGATTGAAGGGGACCAAGATGGCTAAGCGGAAGGCTTGAGAGTAGCGGATTGCAGTAGTCTAAGCGCGAGATGATGAGGGCGTGAATGAGTGTTTTGGTATTGTGCTCAGAGAGGAAGAGTCGGATTTTGATAATATTATAGGGGAAGAAGGGGCAGGTTTTAGCGATAAGTTGTATCTGGGTGGTGAAGGAGAGAGAAAAGTCAAAGATAACCCCAAGATTACAAGCAGACAAAACAGGAAGGATGAGAGTGTTGTCCACAGAGACGTAGAAAGAGGGAAGTGGAGAGGAGGGTTTAGACAAAAGGATGAGCAACTCTGTTTTAGCCATATTCAATTTAAGATGGCAGTGAGACATCCAGGTGGCAATGTTAGACTGGTAGGCTGAGACTCTGGTCTGGGTTTCAGTAGAGATATTTGGCACAGAGAGGTAGATATGGGAGTCATCAACATAGAGGTGATTCTGGAAGCCATGGGAGGAGATCAGCGCTCCAAGTGAGCAAGTGTAGATTGAGATCCGAATCAAAGGTGCTCCTTCAGCACTCCTTGAATCTCTCCCCATCCAACTGGGAGTCACCCGGGGGTCTTCCTGGTACTATAGCCCCATTTATTTCTCCCTCTCTTTCTTATCTCTTCTATCTCTTGCCTCTCTGCATCCTCCTAATTTTCTCAATCCCCCTATGTTAAACAAAATCTTTGCAGATATGTCTGATCAAGACTCATTGACCTGGTTGTGTACCTCAACAGCCAGAATTGAAAACCTCTTGTAATTGAGTGCATGAAGATGGCTGACATTCTATTGGTTATACTAAAATATTATGTTAACATTTTACTTCTATATTGCATTTATATTTAAGCCATCAAAAGAACAAGAGTAAGATATAAGCCTGCAATAACTCGTATATTAGTTAGCTTTACTTTCTCTGATGGAGGCTGTGACCCATGGCATAATAAGGGGGGGGGCAAGGGGGTGTGGTCTGCCATGGGCGTCGTTTTCCTAAAGGCGTGGCACCCCTCCTCCTCTCTGCCTCCTCCCACTCCTCTCCTTGCCATGCACGCGCGCCCCTCGCCTTCCTCCATACTGTTTTTTTTTTACTTCCACGGTGCGAGGCTGCTGCCCGCATCAGCATCGTCACTCTCTCTGACTTCACTTTGGGGACCCGCGCCTAGGAAGTGACGTCAAAGAGCAAGCCGACACCGACGTGAGCATACTGCTCATGCCAGAGAAGTTAAAAAGGTACGAGGAAAGGGAAGGTGGGTGTGCGGCGGGGGAGGGGGCAGGGAAGAGGAGCAACCACCCCAGGCATCATTCACCCTTACTATGCCACTGGCTGTGACCTTTGTACAAAGGTGCAGCGGTGTTTATTCAAAGACTCGGCTTCAAGATCTTGCTAAAAGAAATAGAATGGCTATATTCTGGCTATTTCTATAGTTCCACGTAGCTTTTGAGCAGATGATACTGTACAAATCAAGAACCTTTTCTTCCTCATTTACTGTACAGTCAATGACAACTGACGTCATTCCACTCCACAAAAAGGGATGCAGATCAGAGACTGCAAATTACAGACCGGTAAGTCTCACATCAATAGTGTGTAAACTTATGGAAACGTTGATTAAACACAAATTAGATACGATTCTGAACGACGAGAGGCCGAGGGATCCCCCACCAGCATGGATTTACAAAGGGAAGGTCCTGCCAATCCAATCTAATCAGCTTCTTTGACTGGGTAACGAAAAAGCTAGATAAGGGAGAGTCCCTGGATATCGTGTATTTGGACTTCAGTAAGGCTTTTGATAGTGTCCCACACTGTAGGTTATTGAACAAGATGAGTTCATTGGGACTAGGAGAAACATTGACTGCATGGGCTAAAGACTGGCTCAGTGGCAGACTACAAAGGGTGGTGATAAATGGTACTCCCTCCAAAACATCAGAAGTGATCAGGGCTGCAGGGCTCGGTCTTGAGTCCAATCCTACTTAATATCTTTTTACGGGATCTGACTCAGGGACTTCAAGGTAAAACTGCATTATTTGCCGATGATGCTAAACTGTGCAACGAAGTGGGCAAAGGCACCGTGCCCGACACTATGACGCAGGACCTACTTTTACTGGAACAATGGTCCACAATTTGGCAACTGAGTTTTAATGCCAAAAAGTGTAAGATTATGCACCTTGGCAGTGGAAACCCATGCAAAACTTACACTCTAAATAGTGAGACCTTAACAAGAACTGTGGCAGAACAGGACCTAGGAGTAATCATTAGTGAAGATATGAAGACTGTCAATCAGGTGGAGAAAGCTTCATTCAAGGCTAGACAAATGCTGGGTTGAATCCGAATAAGTTTTGTCAGCCGAAAGCCTGAAGTTGTGATGCCGTTGTACAGGTCCATGGTGAGACCTCATCTGGAATATTGTGTTCAATTTTGGAGGCCACATTATCAAAAGGATAAGCTGAGAATAGAGTCGGTTCAGTGAATGGCCACTAGGATGGTCTCAGGGCTCAAGGATCTCTCCTATGAAGAACATCTAGGTAAGATGCAGCTATACTCTCTCGAGGAACGCAGAGAGAGGGGAGACATGAAAGAGACGTTCCGTTCAAATTTGTTACTGGCCTTATTGAGGTGAAAGAAGACATCTTTTTCCTTACAGGATCTACGGTAACAAGAGGGCTTCCGTTAAAAATCAAGGGTGGGAGATTTCATGGTGATATTAGGAAGTATTTCTTCACTGAAAGGGTGGTTGATCATTGGAATGATCTTCCACTTTAGGTAGTAGAGGCCAGCAATGTGCTCGATTTTAAGAAAAGATGGGATTTACTTCGAGAAAGTGCTTAAGGGGGAGGGTTCTTGAATGGGCAGACTTGTTGGGCCAACGGCCCTTTTCTGCCGTCATATTCTATGTTTCTATGTTAACTCAGAAATTATTTGTGATGCGTGACACACATTTTTTGCAAATAACAGCGATGTTCATAGTCCCAAAATGGATTTGACATCCTTGGCACTAAGATCATCTGCATTATCACAGATTTATTCAAATTCAGCTCACCTTTGCTGTTTCTTCCTGAAATACCACTACATTTAAGTATGAGATATTAACGAAATCAGGACCATAGACCACAGTCACCATGCGGTTTTCCAGTCGACCTCCAAGACTCCCCACCTCCAGTAGTAGCTTTGGGTCCTGCACACAAGCACAGAAGGGGGGAAAAAAAACTGTCAAAATTGTATTACATAGAACTCAATGCATTAAGATTCTCCTTTTGAATTTTGGTGATAAATTCTTGCAAATGCTAAGGACCAGATCTTCAAATGATTTGTCAGGGACACAATATAGGAGACAACATCCTGTAGAATTAAAATGCAATAATTCAATAGAGTTTAATGACTTTAGGGCCTATTTATTAAACTGTGACTTTTAATGAATTAATGTGACTTTTAATGTAGTTATCATCATGTGTTAACACTTAGCATGGACCTGGGTTAAAGGCATAATGCATTATTTATTAGCGCAAGGTAAGAATTTAATATAAGAACTGCGACAGGACTGAAGGTCTATCAAAGTCTAGTATCATGGTTTCCAACATTGGCCAACCCAGGTCACAGGTACCTGGCAAGACTCCAAGGGGTAAAACAGATTTTATCCTGCTTATCCTTGAAATCAGCAGTGGATTTCCCCAAGCCATCTCAATAATGGCCTATGGACTTCTTTTTTAGGGAATTATCCAAACCTTTTTTAAACTCTGATAAGCTAACTGATTTCACCTCATTCTCTGGCAATGAATTCCAGAGTTTAATTACACTTTGAGCAAATAAATATTTTCTCTGGTTTGTTTTAAATCTACTACTTAGTAACTACATCATATGCCCCTTGGTTCTAGTATTTTTTAGAAATGGTAAACAAGCGATTCACAGCTACTCATTCCATGCCACTCAGTATTTTATAGACCTCTATCATATCACCCCTGAGTCATCTCTTCTCCAAATTGAAGAGCTCTAGTCACTTTAGCCTTTCCTCATAGGGAAATCATCCCATCCCTTTTATAATTTTTCGATGCCCTTCTGTTTGTTTATTTTTAGTTCAACCTTTATTAAGTTTTAACATCTTACAGAATAAACAAATAAACATATTGTGTATATATATATACATACACTTACAATACAAGATTCTTAACAATATTTCATCCACCCATCCCTCCCATACCCCAGCCACCCACCCGCCCATCCTTACCCAACCCCCCACCATACCTCCCTTCCATTTGTCTGGCAGGACATTCATACAATCACATATACTGCTTGACAAAACCCTCTAAAGGGCTCCAAATATCCTTAAATGAGGCCATATTCCTAGACCTTTCAGCTTTTATATTTTTTCCATACCATTCTCTGTACATTAATTCCCATGTTAAATAGCTAAGGCAAAACATCATATCTTCAGACAAGACAAGAATGGATACTGTATTCCGCAGGTAATGCTGAGCTAGTTACCATGTGTTACTTGTAAAGGGTAGGTGAACAGAGGCCCCAGTTCTATAAATGGCACCTAAAACTTAGGCGCTGATCAGTGTGGCACTTAAGTCCACCTAAATTTTATAGAATAACACTTAAGTGCCACACTGACCAGCGTCTAAATTTTAGGCACCATTTATAGAACTGGGGCCTCTGTTCACCTACCCATTACAAGTAACGTATGGTAACTAGATCAGCGGCACCAATAATTAACAATTAACACCTGTGATTAATTGGATGGTAGGTGCTTAACTTGGTAGGCACAAAGTCCATGGCACCTTCCAGAAAGTAGGCAGTATCGACTGCAATATGTATGACTACCTCCCTTCGGGGATCCAGGCATACATTTGCGATCGATGCATGGAGATGGATAGCTTGAAATGTCAGGTAAGACTATTGGAGGGAACAGTGATGGAACTTGAAGACAGAATCCGAGCACAGGAGAAGATTCTAGTGGAGCACAGCCCAAACGACGAGGTCAAGGATCTAGAAATGTTCATAGAGGAAGCCCATCAGCACCACGTAGAGATCCCAGGGCTGGAAAACTGTACTCAGGAAACCCAAGTGAGGAGAGAAGACACCCATGCAAACACAGAAGAAAATGAAGACGAGGTAGGAGACAACCGCACACCAGGAGGAATAGTGAGAGCACAGGAAGATGTCCCCCCCACCCAAAGAACAGGAAACAATTTCAAGAGTATCATTGGAGGAAGAAGACAGGCCCTACTCCAAGGACGTGGACCTACGCCCCCCAAGGAACTCCCGAATAAAGAAGATGGGGATCATCGTAGGCGACTCCATTATACGACACGTGGACAGCCACACCGCAGGAGGAAGAGAGGACAGAGTAGTCACCTGTCTGCCTGGAGCAAGAGTAAAGGATGTGACCAACAGGATCTCCAGGATCATAGATGGCGCACGGGGAGTGGACACCGCTGTGCTTATCCACGTAGGAACAAATGATGTGAGCGGGCGGAAGTATGACAGGGAAGAGCTGAAGGGCCAGCTCCGCTCACTCGGAAGACAACTGAAGATCAGGGAGGTGAAGGTGGCCTTCTCTGAAATCCTCCCTGTACCAAGAGCAGATGGAAAGAGACAAGGGGAATTGCAAGTGATCAACGCCTGGATGAGACGATGGTGCGAAGACGAAGGCTTCGACTTCGTGCGCAACTGGACGGCGTTCTGGGGAAAAAGTAAATACTACAGAAGGGATGGACTACACCTCAACAAGGAAGGAGCAAGAGTTTTGGCAGGCAACATGAAGAAAGCAATAGAGAAGGCTTTAAACTGAAGGACAGGGGAAAGCCGACAGTCGACCACCGGTCGATGGCACGGACAACAGGATGCCCCGACGTAGGAACAAAGGACTACTACTCATACACAAGAGAGGTCGACCTCACAGCCAACAAAGGAGAACAAGCAGGAAGGGACAACTCAGACACAGGAGGGGATGACCACACAGCAAACATGGGAGATAACACAGGAGCAGTAAAGGATACCGTAAATGAAACTGTAAGGACAGCCAAGAGTAGAAGGTCCAAAAAGGTAACACGAAGGGAACTTAGATGTATGTATACAAATGCTAGAAGTCTAGGAAACAAAATGGGAGAACTAGAGACGATAGCAAGACATGAGAACATGGATATCATTGGCATAACAGAAACATGGTGGAATGAAGAAAACAAATGGGACACAGTACTACAGGGATACAAACTATATAGAAGGGATCGAGAAGGGCAGAAAGGTGGAGGTATTGCCCTATATGTTAAGGAAGGAATAGATTCTGTTGGAATGATTACAACAGACAGGAAAGAGAAGCTGGAGTCCCTCTGGATCAAAATTCCTGGTCACAATGGCGCAGATACAAAAATTGGCCTTTACTATCGTCCCCCAGGACAGGCGGAGGTCACTGACTCAGAAATGATGGAGGAAATCAAACAAGTATGCAAGACAGGCAATGTAGTTATATTGGGAGACTTCAATTTCCCAGGAATAGACTGGAAACTAGGAGCCTCCAACTGCGGCAAGGAGGCCAAGTTCCTGGAGGTGCTAGGGGATTGCTTCCTGGAGCAAATGGTAAAAGAGCCGACAAGAGGCGACGCCACCTTGGACTTGGTCCTAAATGGTCTCACCGGACCGATAACAGAAGTAGAAGTCATGGTTCCACTGGGAACGAGTGATCACAATGTAATCAACTTTAAACTTGACATCGGGAAAGGGAAACATGCCAAAACCTTAACCACCACCTTAAACTTTAAAAAGGGTAAATACGATTGCATGAGAGCCATGGTAACAAAACGACTCGAGAAGATGGTGGACAAACTTGAAACAGTAGACCAGGCATGGTGCCTATTGAAAAATACTATTGCAGAAGCACAAGATCTCTACATTCCGAGGATTTCCAAAGATCGGAGATCTAAAGGCAAAGGAGAACCAGCATGGCTTACCATACAGGTGAAGGAAGCCATAAAAGAAAAGAAGGACTCTTTCAAAAAATGGAAATGCACGAAGACAACCGAAGCCTGGAACAAACATAAAGATGAACAGAAGAAATGTCACAAGGCGGTGAGGGATGCAAAACAGGACTATGAGGAAAAAATAGCCCGGGAGGCCAAAAACTTCAAGCCCTTCTTTAGATACGTGAAAGGGAAAAAACCTGCAAAAGAGGCAGTGGGACCCTTGGACGACATGGGAAGAAAAGGGTACATCAAGGAAGATAAACAAATCGCAGACAAACTAAATTCCTTCTTTGCGTCTGTCTTTACGAAGGAGGACACCTCAACAATACCTGAAGTGGAGAAACTGTTTACAGGAGAAATAAAGGACAGCCTCACCACAGTTGAAGTGAACTTAGATCAGATATACTACCAGATCGACAAACTTAAAAGTGACAAATCCCCTGGACCGGATGAAATTCACCCGAGAGTCTTGAAGGAATTGAAGGTCGAAATCGGAGAGTTACTGCAAAAACTTGCAAACCTGTCAATCAGAACTGGTCAGATACCAGACGACTGGAGGAAAGCGAACGTCACGCCAATTTTCAAAAAAGGATCGAGAGGAGAACCGGGCAACTATAGACCTGTGAGTCTTACATCTGTCCCCGGCAAGATGATTGAATCACTGATCAAGGATAGCATAGTTCAGCACTTGGACACACATGACTTGATGAAACCCAGTCAACATGGATTCAGGAAAGGGAAATCGTGTTTGACGAATTTACTCCAATTCTTTGAGACCGTGAACGAGCAAATTGATAGTGGAAAGCCGGTGGACATAATATACTTGGACTTCCAGAAAGCATTTGACAAAGTTCCACACAAAAGACTTCTTAGGAAACTACAAAGCCATGGCATAGAGGGAGATATACAAAGATGGATAGGCAAATGGCTGGAAAACAGGAAGCAGAGAGTGGGCATAAATGGGAAGTTCTCCGACTGGGAGAAAGTGACTAGTGGTGTACCCCAAGGCTCGGTACTTGGGCCGATCCTTTTTAATATTTATATCAATGACCTGGAAAACGGAACATCCAGTGAGATCATCAAGTTTGCAGACGACACAAAACTCTGCCGGGCAATCAGATCGCAGGAGGACAGTGAGGAACTCCAGAGCGACTTGTGTCGGTTAGAAAAATGGGCGGAGAAATGGCAGATGAAGTTCAACGTGGAGAAATGCAAGGTAATGCATTTAGGCAGTAAAAATAAGGAATACGAGTACAGAATGTCAGGTGCAACTCTGGGAAAAAGTGAACAAGAAAGGGATCTGGGTGTACTGATAGATAGGACCCTGAAGCCGTCGGCACAATGCGCGGCAGCGGCAAATAAGGCAAATAGAATGTTGGGCATGATAAAGAAAGGAATCTCGAGTAGATCGGAGAAAGTTATAATGCAGCTTTATAGGGCAATGGTCAGACCCCACTTGGAATACTGCGTCCAACATTGGTCTCCCTACTTAAAGAAGGATATAAAACTGCTGGAGAGGGTGCAGAGACGAGCAACTAAACTAGTGAAGGGTATGGAGAAACTGGAATATGAGGATCGACTTAAAACACTGGGATTGTTCTCCCTTGAGAAAAGGAGACTGCGTGGGGATATGATCGAAACCTTCAAAATACTGAAAGGAATCGACAAAATAGAGCAGAAAAAACTATTTACATTGTCCAATTTGACACGGACAAGAGGACATGAAATGAAGCTAAGGGGGGGCAAGTTCGGGACTAATATCAGGAAGTTCTGCTTCACACAGAGAGTGGTTGACATCTGGAATACTCTCCCAGGGGAGATTATTGCGGAATCGACAGTCCTAGGCTTCAAAAGCAAACTAGATGCATATCTCCTTGAGAGAGGCATATAAAGATATGGTTGGCTATAAAATAAGCCAGGTGTATACCTAGCAGGGCCTCCGCGTGTGCGGATCGCCGGACTTGATGGACCGAAGGTCTGATCCGGAGATGGCGCTTCTTATGTTCTTATGTTCTTATGTTAGGGGGCCGATCATGGGTGTGTTTTTCATGTAGGCCTGTTTTGGACCACACAGTGCTAGGCAGCAAATTGGTTAGTTCTGGCTCTGGGCCCAGGAAGTCCTGAATCTTTGTTCGAAAAACAAGCGCCTTTGTATGCCCTCCTATAGGGGTACAGGCAGGCTGATTCTCAGCACTGCAAAACTGTGGCAGGGTTGATAGGAAAATAAAAAGATGGAAAGGTAAAGATGGAAGGTCAGAGGCCAGAGAGTACTAAAGACAATTTTGACAAGCAAAGCAGGAGCTTAAATCACTGCTGCCACCAGAAACAACCCTCAAGAATAAATATCATGCCTCTAGAATACAATACAATGCAATACTATTTTTATTTGTATACCGCCAATTACTCTTCGACGTTCACACTGTATCTATTATTAGGTGCTTGGAAACTTTCTTATCTTAGCTATAAAATGAAACAAAGTCCTCTCTTAAGCTAGCTTAAGGTTTAAAAATTGAAGTAGAAAATTTAATACTCTCTTCGTTTTTGCAAGACTGATATCAATGTCATTGCTCTGAAAGTAGTTGTTTATAAATTATGCTTCTTAACTGTCTGAATAGTTCATCTAAAAAAAGTTTTTGGATAAGGTTGAACATCCTAAAGTATGACCGAAAGTACCGTCTTAGAGCGTTCATTAATGCAAGCATTTAAAAATTAATTAATTATTTATTATATAAACTAAGATTTAAGTATTACTTTGTTTCATTTTATAGTGTTACTGTTGGCACTTTCCCTGATGAAGCTCTTCTAAAATTAGTAAGAGCGAAACGGAGATCTTCCGTCGTCATCAAGTTAAGTACTCTATGACTCATATAGTTGAATATAAGAGTACTGGTTGCTAATCGAAAGTCAGAATATCTAACACGTTTAAAATACCTAAAATAACAAAAAAAGAAAAAAAAGAATGTTTTTGATAAAAAATAAAGTAAATTAGAGAACTTAAAAGGACCAATGATTGCTCACCCTATGGTTATCAGCTTGTAAGATACATTAGGCTTTTAGCTATGAGCGCTTGAGATCCTTAAAGAATTTCTCCATTATATCCAGTTGGATTTTGTCTTGTGCTTTAGCCTTTTTTTAACAATTTAGGAAATTACATAAAACACTTTTGTTTTTTGTTCATGCATTTGGCTGAAATGATGATTTTCTGCATTCAGATAAAACGGAAATGATAATGTATAGGAACAGCTTAAGAGAGGACTTTCTTGTAATAACTCCATTGTTATTGTTTAGACAATTGTTTCTTGTCCATTTTATGATTACGAATGTTTTTAATGTAAGCCGCTTAGATTATTAAGCGGATAATAAATTAAATTTTAAAAAATAATAGCTCTAAGGGCTCCTTTTATGAAGCCGCGTTAGCAGTTTAACGTGTGTACTAGCGCGCACTAAACTTCTGGCTGTGCTACACGCTAACGCCAGCATTGAGCTGGCGTTAGTTCTAGCCGTGTAGCACAGGTTTAGTGCGCGCTAAAAAGCTGCATGCGCTAAAACCGCTAACGCGGCTTCATAAAAGGAGCCCTAAGAGTGCTTAAAATGGGCATGGGATGACGTTAAGTTTGCAATGCTGCTCGTGCAGGGAACATTAAAGAGGGACGAGAAAAGGGAAGGGGTGCACGCACGTGGTGGGGGTTGGGAAGGAGCGGAGATGAGGAGAAGGACATGTGCCGGTGCCCCTTACACAGACTGCGCCCAGGGTGGACTGCCCCCCACCCCTCGCCTGCACCCCCCTTTATTACATCACTGGATGTTATAATGGGCATGGAATGTTCGTTTACATAAATTAGATTTCTCTAAGTCTGATAGATGTTGGCATTGCCATCTTGAAGCAGGGACTTTAGACCATTTATTATTCTATTGTCCATTTATTATGGATTTTTGGAAATCAATTTGGGGCCAAATGAATAGTTTATTAGAAAATTGTGTGGCATTATCATATGATACAGTACTATTTGGAATATCTATGAGGGCTAAGAGCCAAATATCATCCAAAAATAATAAACTCTTACTTATTTTAACAGGAGTTGCCATACAACAAATAACATGCAATTGGAAAAATTGGAATAGATTAAATTGCAGTTTTTGGTGGAATTCAGTGTGTCATATTTATAAAATGGAAAGAACATTAGCTATTCAGAAAGGAAATTTTAATAAATTTCAAGATGTGTGAGGGTCATTAACAAATTATTGCAATTAATAAGTATTATTTTCCCTGATTTATACAAATGAAAGAATGGGGTGGGGGAGGGGGGATTTTATTATATGGTATAAGCGTTATGAGATGTTGAAAGGATGGGAGGGAAAGGCATAATTCTATTTAATATGAAGAATTGTAGAATTTCAAGTGATATATTTAAGTTAAAATGATTGATACTTTTTGATGCACTTGATGTAAGTTATAAAAATGAATAAAGAATTAAAAAAAAAAGAGGTGATAGATTCAGGAGTAATCTAAGAAAATACTTTTTTACAGAAAGGGTGGTAGATGCAGGAGAATTGTCTCCCAGTAGAGGTGGTGGAGACAAAGACTATCTGAATTCAAGAAAGCGTGGGATCTCGTAGGGAAAGGAGAAGATAGTGGATGAGCGACTGGATGGGCCATTTGGCCTTTATCTGTCATCATGTTTCTAAGGAACAAGATCCAGGCACAAGCGCCAGGCAGCCTGTTTTCATTGGCTGAGCACCCATGACAGACAGGAGCTCCATAAGCCATAAGCACACAGGCATAGAAACAATAGAAACAGCAGGAATAAATTCATGCATTTATTATGCTGAATATCACTGTTACATAATAAATAGAAAACAAATAAATAAATAATAAAGTGGTGGAATGTTGACAAAGATGACGCTGGAAATTACAGGTCAATTAATCTGACTTTGGTGTAGAAAAATTCATGGATATTCATCTGAAGGAATTAACAGTGAAGCATCTTGAATCAAATGGCAGGATCTGAGGCGGAATCATTTTATCACAAGAAGATTATATCAGACAATTGTGATTGATGTATTCAACTGAATGACCAGAGAATTAGGAGTGGGTTGTGGTATAATTGAGTTTCAGAACAGCTTTAGAAATTGTGCTACATAGGAGGATTGTAAATGAACTGAACAATCTAAAGTTAAGAACAAAAGTGGTGAATTAGAAGCTAGCTGAGGAATAGATGAGATATTGTGGTGAAAAATTGAAAAAGAAAGTTAATAGATAAAGTGCCACAGGAGAAGCTGAAAAAGGCAACAGAGGCAAATTCAACATCTCTAACTGTAATATTCAGAGTACATGAATAGTACTATCTTAAAAGAATTGATGTATTCTGTAGAAAATGCTTCATGTATTTGATAGACTGTAAAAAGGTTAAAAGCAAGAATTTAATAAAACAATAACATATGCCTGAGATGAGGTAGGTGAGTGCTTTTTTAAAAAAAAAATCATTTAAAAGTGGGCAGAATGTTCTATAAAAAGTGCTTAAAATGATTGTGACTGAAAGTCCATTAAAAAAAAAATACACATACATAGAGAGGTACATTGAAACAGCAAGCTTCCCTCTAGTGTCACACAGAGCTTAAATTTTATACATAAAATAATCCAATAAGCCCCAAAACAATAATTCAAATATATTATAATGCCACGGTAGCGATTCTCCTGTGGCAAATGCATCAAAGCACCAAACCAATAGCCAAGCATTGCTGGCATCAAGCTTATATGCACAACAGTCAAAGGTCCCTTCCTTTAAAAGCCAAATTTCAGAAGTCTAACAAACTTCACATCTTTCTTTTTTTCTTTAGATTCTTTATTCGTTTTCAAAATTGCATTAAGTGTATATATATATTAAATCACATTAACCATAAATACATCACTTTCAATCTATCATTTGTAAGATATATAAATTCTTAACCCTCCCGCCTCTCACCCCACCCTACCATATATTCATTATCATATAAATACGTTAATAAATTATCCCCCACCCTACCCAATTGAACTGATAAATGTAAGGGAAATATTATCAACTATCCGTACAATATTTTGTTAATGGTTTCCACACATTCTGAAATTTCTTGAAATATCCCCTTTGTAATGCAATAAATCTTTCTAATAAATATCTTTCTAAAAAAGTCAATGCATTTCAGCAGCTATCTTATGTGCTCCAATGTCGCGATTATGATATCATTGGAGCATTGGCTGGCTAACACTGCTTTGTAAAAGCAATACTTAGGGCTCCTATTACAAAGGTGCGTAGAATAGCGTGCGTTACAATGCCGCGTGTGCTAGCCGCTACCACCTCCTCTTGAGCAGGCGGTAGTTTTTCGGCTAGCGTGCGCTAATCCGGTGCGTGTGCTAAAAACGCTAACGCACCTTTGTAAAAGATGCCCTTAATTTATTGTAAATGTTCATCTGTTTAATAATGCTGTGGTATTCTGTTTAACTATCACTTTCTCTTTCCATGCCTACTTGGAAAAGGGATGAATGTGATGGGGAAGGAAGAGGAGAGGAATCTCTATAAGCACAAAATTGAGGCAGGCAGATCAGTGAAGTACAGAATTAGAGTACCTAAGCTTTGTATAGACTGTGTTTAACTTTCTTGTAAAAATCAGATTAAAATATTTTCCATATGAACGTAGCATAGAAGCATGAAGGCAGATAAAGTCCAAATGGACAATCCGCAGCATCCACTATCTCCTTCTCTCCCTACGAGATCCCACCTGCCTGCCCCATGCTTTTTTGAACGCAGACAGTCTTTGTCTCCCCCACCTCTACTGCGAGACTATTCCATGCATATACCACCCTTTCGGTAAAAAAAAGTATTTTCTTGGATTATTCCTTTTAACTTCATCCTATGCCCTCTCACTCCAGAGCTTCCTTTCAAATGAAATAGATTTGCCTCATATGCATTTATGCCATATAGGTATTTAAATGTCTATCAGATCTCCTCTCTCCCGCCTTTCCTCCAAAGTATACATATTGAGATCTTTGAGTTTGTCCCAACACATCTTATGATGAAGGCCAGCAGCAATTTTAGTAGCCTTCCTCTGGACTGACTCAATCCTGTTTATATCTGTTTGAAGGTACAGTCTCTAAATTTGTACACAATATTTTAAATGAGGTCTCACCAGAGTC
Organism: Geotrypetes seraphini; assembly: GCF_902459505.1. Classification (NCBI taxonomy): domain Eukaryota; kingdom Metazoa; phylum Chordata; class Amphibia; order Gymnophiona; family Dermophiidae; genus Geotrypetes; species Geotrypetes seraphini. Next base: position 316,150,240 of record NC_047086.1, read on the forward strand.
TCATATGGCGCATCAATACCTCCTTTTTCCTACTGGCCATACCTCTCCCTATGCACCCTAGCCTTTTCAACCTGTTTGTCTACCTTCAGTTCATCACACCCAAGTCCGCTCCTCTTTCGTGCACAAAAGTTGTTCACACCATAAACTGCACCATCCCCTTGAGATTTTGCAGCCCAAAGCATGACCTTGCATTTCTTAGCATTAAATCTTAACTGACAAATTTCAAGCCATTCTTCAAGTTTTGTTAGGTCCTTCCTTGTGTTATTCACACCATCAGGGGTATCCACTTTATTGCAGATTTTGGTATCATCCGCAAAGAGGCAAATCTTACCTGACAGCCTTTCAGCAATATTGCTCACAAAAATGGGCCATTTCAGCAAATTCATGTCCATTTGATTTGTAGGAACGTTAAAAGAAAACTATTCTGCAAACTCTTGAAAAAATTATATTATATATAGTAAGATTTGATTTGATAATCAAAATAGTAATTTCTGAAATAGCTTCTCGCTAAGATTTAGGAGAAGTAACTTCTATTTATACAATTCTAATCACCACAAGAAGAGAACTAGAAGACATACCACACTTTATTTCAAGTACTGTAATGTTTTGTCTTCAATCTATTTTCAGTTCAGCTGTAACTTCTGAGAACTTATCACCATAAAACCGTTATAAAACAATGTTAAAATTACAAGACAGCTTTCCCTTTGAAGTAGCCACTTTTTGGATACTGTAGGAACTAATGCTTTTTGGAATATATTTTATGTTATATTTTCTTCATTATTATTTTTTATCTCTATTTTTATTTATTTTACTTATTATTTTTTAATTCTAACTTAATTTTATTTATTTAATACTTGTTGGAATATTCATATCTATCTCTATCTCTACATCTGTCTTTATATTTTATATCTTTATTATTCATAAATTGTTTTCTCAGGTACTTTAGCTAGATTATGAGCCTTCGGGACAGTAAGGGAACTTCCAAGTACCTATCTTTATTTATTTTATTGTATCTTTAATGTATCATTTTTGTAAACCGCTTAGAATCTCACGGTATTAGCGGTATATAAGAATTAAATTAAATTAAAAATAATGGCTATACAGTACATAGCAGCATAGAAAATGACAACAGATAAAGACTTTATGGGCCATCCAGTCTGCCAAATTAATTATACTCATTAAAAATACATTATTAAATTCACTTCTCTCTTCTTTGATATTTTTGGGTCATAGACTGTAAAGTCCACCTGGTATTGTCCTAGGTTCCAAAATGCTTAAGTTGCTGTCCAAGCTCACTCCAGCCTATCCAACCATCCTTTTTGCAGGATATCTACCATAAAGTCTAGCCAATAACATCCTCATGTTCCAAGTTAATGGAGTTCCCATCGATGCCCTCCCCAGCCCAATCCTACACCAAATCATCACATATGGGACACAAACCATGCAAGTCTGTCCAGTACCAGCCTTAGCTCTTTAATTTACATTATTCGTTTTCTAATTTACATTCTTCATCGTCACTGATGACCAATGATGCAGCAGAGGGAAGGCCCCAGTGGGGAAAGCCGCGAAGCAGCCTGTTCAGAGCGCTGCCACCGTTTTTGAGGCTTCAGAGGTATGTAAGGCGGTCGGCGGGGGTTCCGGTGCACAAAGGGATGGGAGGGAGGGATAAGTATAACACAGTGGAAGGGTCAGTGGGGTTCCGGTGTACAAAGGGATGGGAAGGAGGGATAGGTATAACATGGCAAGTGTCAAGGGTAGATACCATGTTTCCCCGAAATAAGACATTTCCCAAAAATAAGCCCTAGTGCGTTTTTTTGAGCACAAAATAATATAAGACCCTGTCTTATTTTCGGAGAAACACGGTAGCATGCACATTAATATGTGGAGAATGTTCAAAGGGCTCTAGCATGGGAACAATGTGCGTGCCAAAGATGGCCACACAGTATAATTAAATGTACTCAAACGGATGTTAATGAGATAATTTTGTATTCCCCCCACCCCATTTTGTGCTCAGAGAACAGCACAAAACCAAATGCTGCCCTTAATGCCGGAAACTTGCCACCAGCTTGAGGATGGCATTGAATATTTTGAAGAAAGCATTTCTTCAGAATTTCTCATTTTAAACTGACCGTTTTATTTTCTTTTAGAAGTGGAAAGAAGCCCATGGAGCTTAAAAACACTGATAGTGAGAAACAAATGTGTACGAGTCTGAGCAAAACAGAAAGTGAAAGCACACATTGGTCCCTTTCTTCTGTGTTTAAATATGAGATTTTCAAGTGAAAATGATTTTTGAAATGCTTATATGTTAAGGCACGGAAGAATAGCACCAATGTGTGTCTGCACTTCCAGTCATATCTGGGCATCCACACAAAGCTGTGTTTATCTCAAAATTCATGTGCAAAGTGGTATAGTAAGGAGGGGGGCAGGGGACAGTCCGACCGGGGCTTCGGTACCCGTCCTCTTCTCCGTCCTTGATGATGGTCCCTCCCTCCCACTGACATTGTGATTGATAGGAGGGATGCACACTCCCTTCTGCTACCGCCCCTGCCCTACCGAACCCTTGACACCCCCGAACTGACCCCTCCCCAGTTGAAGATCAGCAGGAGGGATGCCCACTCCCTTCTGCAGCCAACCCTCCCGAACCCCCGACACCACCCTCTCCCAACTGAAGATCAGCAGGAGGACACATTAAAGAGCTATGGGGAAGAGATGTGAGCAGCAGGAGGGGCAGGGACGGAGCAGATAGAGGTGGGGGCAGAGAAAAGGGCAGGGAAGGGGCACCAGTGCTCCGGGTGCCTCTCACCCTTGCTATGCCACTGATGCTGTGGCAGTTACAACTGAAAGGCTGGATGCTGAGGCTGGTGGTAGCAGGCCTGGAAGGAGGGGTGGGACATGAGTAACAGAGAATAGAGAGAATGCTAAGGGAGGGGGAAATTTTCCCCACCACCACAAACCTCAGCTCTTAGCCCTTTCCTTCACCATCCGCCAAACAAAGCAGGCACACTACACCTATGTCACAGATACATTACGTTAATGTATTTTTCACATGGTTGTTGAAAGCTTACGATGACAGGATTTAACGCATGAGTCATTTTTATGGAGTATTTAAAGTGATCATTGCAAACTCTAATTATAGGAATGTCTGCTTTACTATGTTTATTTTAAAGTGATTTTGAATGATTATTTGGCTCGTAGCATCTAATGATGACGACATTTTAAGTCAGACCACTGTAAAAGATCTACTGGTACAATCACACTGCTTAATATAGGACTAATTTACAATGCTCAGACTAGACATTTTTTCAAAATTTTCCCAGCCCCGCCCCCACACAAACCTCCCTGAACTCAAAGGCCAGATTTGGAAGCCTTCACACATGTGCAGACGTTGACACAATGACATCATACGCATGCATGCAGATGGCATTACCATGGTGACAGTTCCACATGTGCAAAGGCTTCCAAATCCGGCCTCTGAGCTCAGGACTTCCATAACCCGGACAAACTGCCAGGTATTGCAAATCCCTCTGGGTGCCCAGACATGTCTGGGTTTTCCCGGACGTCTTGTAACCCTATCCACAATCCACCCCTAACCATGCCCGCTTTAGACTAAGAACACAAGAACATAAGCAATGCCTCTGCTGGGTCAGGCCTGAGGTCCATTGTGCCCAGCAGCCCGCTCACGCGGCGGCCCCAACAGGTCCAGGACCTGTGCAGTGACCCTCTATTTATACCCTTCTATCACCCTTTCCAGCAGGAAATTGTCCAATCCTTTCTTAAACCCCAATACCGTACTCTGCCCTATTACGTCCTCTGGAAGCGCATTCCAGGTGTCCACCACACGCTGGGTAAAGAAGAACTTCCTAGCATTTGTTTTGAGTCTGTCCCCTTTCAGTTTTTCCGAATGCCCTCTTGTTCTTTTATTTTTTGAAAGTTTGAAGAATCTGTCCCTCTCTACTCTCTCTATGCCCCTCATGATCTTATAAGTCTCTATCATATCCCCTCTAAGTCTCCTCTTCTCCAGGGAAAAGAGACCCAGTTTCTCCAATCTCTCAGCGTATAAAAGGTTTTCCATCCCTTTTATCAGATGTGTCACTCTCCTCTGAACCCTCTCAAGTAACGCCATATCCTTCTTAAGGTACGGCGACCAATATTGGACGCAGTACTCCAGATGTGGGTTCACCATCGCTCGATACAACAGTAGGATAACTTATTTTGTTCTGGTTGTAATACCTTTCTTGATAGTACTTAGCATTCTATTCGCTCGCTTAGCGGCCGCTGCGCACTGTGCCGTCGGCTTCATTGTCATGTCCACCATTACCCCCAAGTCCCTTTCTTGGGTACTCTCGTTCACTAACATCCCTCCCATTGTATAGTTGTACCTCGGGTTTCTGCTTCCCAGATGCAATACTTTACATTTCTCAAAGTTTAACTTCATCTGCCATCTCGTCGCCCATTCCCCTAGTTTGCGCAAGTCCCTTTGCAATTCCTCTTTAGTCCGAGCTCCACTAAATAGTTTGGTGTGGTCCACAAATTTTATTATCTCACACTTCGTGCCTGTTTCTAGATCATTTATGAATATATTAAATAGCAGCGGCCCGAGCACCAAGCCCTGCGGAACACCACTCGTGACCCTCCTCCATTCCGTGTAGTAGCTCTTCACCCCTACCCTCTGTTTCCTACCCGCCAACCAGTTTCTGATCCATCTATGTACATCTCCGTCCACCCCATGGTTCTTCAGTTTCCGGAGTAGACGCTCGTGAGGCACCTTGTCAAAAGCTTTTTGGAAATCCAGGTATATGATGTCTATGGGGTCTCCTCTGTCCATCCGTTTGTTAATTCCTTCGAAGAAGTGCAATAAGTTAGTTAGGTACGATCTCCCCTTGCAGAAATCATGTTGGCTTGTTTTCAGAAGTTCGTTCTCATACTTTTTATAGAATTGCACATCACTTTTTATAGAATTGCTCATCACTTTCAATTAAGTCCAATTAGTGTCAATTACAAGTTAATTGCCAATTATTGGTGCCAATTAAGCCTATTAATTATGTCAAGTGCCTATATTGGCTAGGCGTGCCAATGTAGGCACCTAACTTTAGGCAGACTTTTAGAATTTGGAGGTTAGGGCCAATGTTCCCTCTAAGAATTGATGAGGTGTGTGCAAAAAAAATATGCATGAGCGACAAGTTACATACTCCACAAATTTATGAGCAGGCGCGGAGGATGCATTTTTAAACAAATGTAGTTTATCCTTGTACTCCTTATGTAATTTTAATCATCTATGGATATGTTTGTATGTTTATTGTTCAAATGGTTTTATTTATTTCCCCAAATTTATTTTTGTTATATGCATTGAAAATATTTGATATTGCGTTTAAATCAAAATCTCAATAAACTTGAAACGAGTGCCCGTGAGATTGTGGGAGGGTTAAATACTCAAAGCTTAGAAGAATAACAATTTACTTAAAGTTTTTGCTACGCCAGCTTTCTGGTATCTTTACATACAGTGGCGTACCTAGCATATGTAACACCCGGGGCCCATCATTTTTTGGTACCCCCCCCCCCATCTGTAAGAAAAACATGATTTTTAGTAACAAACCACACGTCACACATGAGTACCTAGGAAAAGGCAGCATCTTACATATTGCAGTGAGCAGTACATCAATACACCCATTGTAAAACTAAACAAGCCAGACCAGCACAGATCAATCCTACACCGTCAATCCTAAGAGAAAACCATGTCTTTCGAACACACAGAATACAGAAAACACCTTCGCCTAGTATGGAATATGTCATCACAAACTAACCCCGCACCCTTTTACAAAACTATAGTGTGGATTTTAGCCACAGTGGTAACAGCCCTGACGCTCATAGAATTCTGAGCATCAGAGCTGCTACCACCACGGCTGGCGCTAAAAAACGCTCCACAGTTTTGTAAAAGGGGGGATAAAATGGAAATACACAGTTTCAACGCTCTAGCTCAGAGGTGCCCAAACTCTTTGGGCTTGCGAGCTACTTTAAAATGACCAAGTCAAAATGATCTACCAAAAATAAAATTAAAAAACACAAAGCACACTATACGCTGAGAAAAAGTTAATTATCATTCCTATTCTGGGTTTTTTAAAGAGGTCAAGGCAGATGACTCTATGCAGTCACCTCAGTAACAACCATACAAAAATGGACAAATATACCCCCCATCCTTTTTATTAAACCACAATAGCTGTTTTTAGCGCAGGGAACTGCGCTAAATGCCCAGCGCTGCTCTCGACGCTCATAGGATCCCTGCGCTAAAAAACACTATTGCGATTTAGTAAAAGGGGGCCATAGTGCAAAATATAGACAGCATATATAAATTCAGACACATTTTGATCACTAAATTTAAAATAAAATCATTTTTCTTACCTTGTCTGGTGATTTCATGAGTCTCTGGTTGCACTTTCATCTTCTGACTGTGCATCCAATCTTTCTTCCCTTCTTTCAGCCTGTATGTTTCCTCTCCTCCAGACCTCATTCCCTCCCCTAACTTTTTCTTCCTCTCTCCTTGCCCTTTCTTTCTTTTTTTTCCTCTTAATGCCCCCTTTCTTTTTTTCTGTTTCCCTTCTGTCTCCCTGCCTGCCCCCTTTCTTTCTCCCTACCCTCCACAAAGCCACTGCTGCCACCATCGGGGGAAACAGGCCCCAAAGCCACCGCCGCAGCTGCCCCAAGCTCTCTCTGCTTCCCACAGGGCCAACCAGCATTCCCCCAACATCAATTCTGCCGTCGGAGAGGAAGTTCCGCCCAGCCAGGCAGCGATTGGCTGGCCCGAACTTCCTCTCCGACTGTAGCCTTAGGGCGGGTGCACAGCCGGGGCGGACCGCCCCCCTCCCCCCCCCCTTGGTAGGAAACTGAAGACGTGGCAGCGGCTCCTCTCACGAATCCCCACCTGCGTCGGAAGTCCGATGCAGTCGGGGATCTTGAGAGGAGCCGCCGCTGCATCTTTTAACTTTTTAAAATACAGGCCGCCGCCGCTTCCTCTCCCCTCGAGTGAGCGACAGGGGAAAGCGTATGAGCGATGCCACTGAAAATAGTGAGCGATCGCTCATGCGCTCACCTTAGAGGGAACACTGGTATATATGGTGCCTAAAAATTCAGCGCTTAGCACGATTCTACAAGGCACATGTACCTTTTATAGAATTGCACTAAGCAACTGTGCATTGCATAACTTTTAGGTGCACCCATTTATGCCAGCTAAAATCAGGACTGTCTGCACCTTAGTTGTACGTGGATTGGGTGTATTTTATACTAATGCACATAACTTATATGAATGCCTGCAATCTGCCCCTGGCCACGACCCCTTTTCAAATCCACACATTGCAACTGGCATATACTTTTTATAACATTGCATTTTCCAAGCTGTGCGCGTAACTTTTAATTTGTGCCAATTAACATTGATTACTAGGTTTAATTGCCAATTACTGGTGTCAATTAAGCCAATTAAGTTATATGTGAAATTGGCTTTGCACATCAATTTGCACACACAATTTAAGGTACCTTTTAGAGAATATGGGGTTAGTCTACAGCTTGCTGTAATTTAAACATGTAAATGCCGCAGTAGACCTGGCATAAATGGGTATACCTAAATGTAGGTGCAGACTTGCATTTTCTATAAAAATGCCTACTTGCATAGGTGTTCTTGTAAAATATGCTCACACTGTGATGGGAGACTCCTCACATCAGTTTTCAGGGTGGCCCTCTCTTTTGGGTGTCTTTGGTGGGGGTTTCATCCCATTCCTCATCTCAGGCAGCAGATATGAGAAGGGGATATGATGAGAGAAATTTCCTAAGGTGCTGGCTCATTTCAGTAAAAAAAAAAAAAAAAGTATGTATGTATATATCATAATAAAACCCTTAGAGTGCATGCACACTTTAAACTCCATGCCTCCGTGTCTTCGTGCTTCCGTGCCTTCGCATGCACAGTAGAGTAGAATTCTGCCTGCGATGGATTCAGCATCGCCCTCCCTCGGTAACACTGCAAGGCCGGAGCCAGTGCATACCGGGCCTACCAAGGGGGGGGGATGGCTGACTGCCCTGGGTGGAAGCATGAGGGGTGTTCCCGGCCTTGGGGTCATGGTCTGAGAACTTCCAGGTGGGGGGAGAACAGCAGGTAGGGTTGTGGCTCTGCTGCGATCCCAGGGCAGGCAGGAGGTTTAATCGCGGCTCCGCAGTGATCCCTTGGGGGCTCCTGGAAGCAATGAAAAGATGAGGCAGCAGTCCGGGAAGAGGGGAGAGCAGGGCCGAGAAAAGCAAAAGAGGGTCCCGGGAATGAGTTAGAAGACAGCGGGAATGTGAGAGGACCCCAGCTAGGTAAGCAGGTAGGAGAGAGAGAGTACATGGATGGGTTGGGCCACCATCACCTTGGCGAGCGAGGGCTAAAGGAGCCTTCACACACACCCCGCCCTGGAGAAAGTGAAAGCGCAGAGGAGTGCATAAGTGCGTGCTGGGGCTCGGTTCAGCTTGCCGTGGCCCAGCAGTTCGCGAGCTTTCTGCAGAGTAGCATCAGGTGGCGATCCAGCACCAAGGGTAAGTGAATGGGGTCTGGAGGGGAGACGGGTCATGTTTGCCCATTGTGTAACTGGACAGGTGTGTGCGAGCAGCTGGCCACAGCTGGATTGAAGAAAGGGCAAGGGATCTCTTAGCTGGCACAGCTGGAACGCGGCTTCATGAGGGTCTGGGCAAGGAGAGAGACAGAAAAAAGATAGACAGCTGGAGGGAGAGAGACAGAAAGAAAGGTAGAAAGAGACAGGGGGCAGGGAGAGAGAGAAAAAGAAAGAAAGAAAAAAAGATAGACAGGGCCGGGAGAGAGACAGAAAGAAAGAAAAAAGATAGACGGGCCAGAGAGACAGAAAGAAAAAAAGATAGATGGGGCAGGGAGAGAGAAAGATAGAAAGAAAAAAAGACAGCAGGAGGGAGAGAGACAGAAAGAAAGATAGACAGCGGGAGGGAGAGAGACAGAAAGAAAGGAAGAAAGAGACAGGGGGCATGGAGAGAGAGAACAAGAAAGAAAAAAAGATAGTCGGGGCAGGGAGAGAGAAGGAAAGAAAAATAGACAGGGCAGGGAGGCAGAAAGAAAGAAAAAAAGATAGACGGGGAAGGGAGACAGAAAGAAAGACAGATGGGGCAGGGAGAGAGATAGAAAGAAATAAAGAAAGATAGACAGCGAGAGGGAGAGAGACAGAAAGAAAGGAAGAAAGAGATAGGGGAAGGGAGAGAGAAAGAAAGGAAGAAAGAGACAGGGGAAGGGAGAGAGATAGAAAGAAAGAAAGAAAGAAAGAAAGACAGACAGACAGACATCTATTCTAGCACCTGTTAATGTAAAGGGCTCAAACACTAGTATATATATATCTTCATAATTTTGAAATGCTGGTAGACTAGTAAATGAAGCTGTCTGCGCAATGTGCAGCGGCGGCAAAAAGGGCAAACAGAATGCTAGGAAAGATTAAGAAGGGGATCATAAACAGATTGGAGAAGGTTATTATGCCACTGTACCGGGCCATGGTACACCCCCACCTGGAATACTGCATCCAGCACTAGTCATCGTACATGAAGAAGGATGCAGTACTACTCGAAAGGGTCCAGAGAAGAGTGACAAAAATGGTTAAGGGGCTGGAGGAGTTGCCGTACAGTGAGAGATTAGAGAAACTGGCCTCATCTCCCTTGAAAAGAGGGGACATGATCTAAACATTCAAGATAATGAAGGGAATAGAATTAGTAGATAAAGACAGGTTGTTCACCCTCTCCAAGGTAGAGAGAACGAGAGGGCACTATCTAAAGTTAAAAGGGGATAGATTCTGTGCAAACTTAAGGAAGTTCTTCTTTACCCAGTGAGTGGTAGAAATCTGGAATGCTCTTCCGGAGGCTGCTGTAGGGGAAAACACCCTCCAGGGATTCAAAACAAAGTTAGACAAGTTCATGCTGAACTAGAAGGTACGCAGGTAAGGCTAGACTCAATTAGGGCACTGGTCTTTGACTTAAGGGCCGCCGCATGAGCTGACTGCTAGGCACGATGGACCACTGGTCTGACCCAGCAGCAGCAATTCTTATGTTCATATTCAGTGTGGGTGTTTCTGTGCGGGTGTCTTGAATAACCATAATGAATATGTATGAGATATATGTATTAGCAACAAATTGTAAAGAAATTTGTTGTCAAATGTTTACTTTTTATGTATATAATAGACAAAAAGTCACTACCCTGTGATCTGTCACTGCATATATAAAGAATTAATCAAACCAGCCTCAGACACACTGACTGAATATATAATTACAAGTCAGGCTCCTCTGACATGTTGGGTGGGAAATTCAGTAAACATTTCTCACCCAACATGTAAGAGGAGCCAATGATTAAAGACATATTACCCTATTGGCTAAAAGTACCTGACTTGTAATTATATATTCAGTCAGTGTGTCTGAGGCTAGTTTGATTAATTCTCTAAATATGCAGCAACAACTCACAGGGTAGTAACTTTGAGATATATATATGCCAATAAATATATTGTGTCAAGCTCCACCCTTTGCCCTCCCAGATGAAAAAAACTATTCCCATGCTTAGAGGCATTCCCAAAATTTTGGTGCAGTGTCATAGAACAGTGTTTCCCAAGTCAGTCCTGGAGTACCCCCCCCCCCCTGGCAGTCAGGTTTTCAGGATATCTACACCGAATATGCATGGAAAAAATGTTTGCATACAATGGAGGCAATGTACACAAACCAATCTCATGCCTATCCATGGTGGATATCCTGAAAACCTGACTGCCAAGGGGGTACTCCAGGACCAACTTGAGAAGCACTGTTATATAATACTGAGATTACACAATCAGCTTGCACGCCAGGATTTCTACCAGGTTTCTACAGGCATTTGCGCCTAAAGTTAGGCACTGGAATCCACACTTTATGGAATAGCCCTTGGCATGGATTTTCCCCAGCACTGTTACTTTATGATTGTAGTAACATGTGCTGTTATGCCACCATGGTAATAGTTAATTGTATGCTGTATTAGGAGTGGGAACTGGTTGGGTTTGGGTAGAAAGTAGTCAAAGAATGCACATTGTAGTTCGCAAGATGATATTTACCACACACTTTCACTTGCGCAGTTAGAACGGGTGCAGTTGATGACTCCTCAAGAGCTACATCTGTACAAATTTCAGTTATAATGTGGGGTTAAGGAACATTGAAGTGTGATAACTGCAGAAGAGATCTTTGGCAATCACTGTGTGTTAACTTTTCCTTTTAAAGTGCTGTAAGTGCAAAAACTGTATTTTAAGTAAAAGGGCTCCTCAGTTTCCCGGCAGAGAAGCTGCAACCTAACTGCAATTAGATATCCTCTATACAGTTAAAGTTTTTAAAACAAATATTGGGGGCAATATGCAGCCTCCTGATGCTGTTACCGGCTAAAATAGACCAGTCTGCATTTTCTGAGTTCTACTTTGGGCTTTGGGATCCTTTTATCATGCCGTGCTAGCGGGGTTAGCGCGTCAGACATTTCATCACGCACTAATCCCCGCAGCCGGCTAAAAAACTAACGCCTGCGCAATGCAGGCATTAGTGGCTAGCATGGCAGGTGGTTTAATGTGCGGTATTACGCGCGTTAAACCCCTACCGCAGCTTGATAAAAGGACCCCTTAGTTCTCCAGTCCATGCATAATGTTTTCCTAAATTGTATTTCAGCTTGCTCTATCTAATTCATGTCTGCCATCAGCTATTTTACTACACTATGGGCTCATAATAAAAAAAAAAAAAAAGTCTATAAAGTGGCCTAAATGGCTACTTGGACGATCAAAAAACCTGATCGTTACGCTACATGAGGTTCTGTAGAGATGTTACCATACAGAGTTACAAAGAGCTTCTGTGAGGTGTTACAATACATGGGCTCTATACTAAAATACATGGAGCTCTGTGGTGGTGTTACAATAGAGAGTTTGCTTTATTTATTTATTTATTCAATTTTCTGTACCATTTTCCCAGTCAGGTACTCAAGCATTTTCCCCTGTCTGTCCCATTATTAATACCCAACAACAACAAGACACTCCTGATTTGCCAAACAAATCCTAAACTAGAAAAAACAAAGAAGGCAACCAAGTCACATCAGGGTCTGCGTGGGGGAAGCCCACAGTGCCAAACCTGTCTCACAACTTATAAGCCAAATACAGTGTAACAAGTCAAAAGAGCATGACACACTGTATAATGTTGTAGGGCGCTCTCAGTGTGAACCCTCAGTGATAGGAGCACAGCTCCGACACTTCACTTCTGAGTCAAGGCAATAAACCTCCACCCACACACCATCATCGAGCGCCCTGTGTGTGCAAGAATCAAAGCAATCAACAATCAAGGTGAGTAAATAAAACTCAACACAACACTGTTGTGTTGAGTTTTATTTACTCACCTTGATTGTTGTGTTGAGTTTTATTTACTCACCTTGATTGTTGATTGCTTTGATTCTTGCACACACAGGGCGCTCGATGATGGTGTGTGGGTGGAGGTTTATTGCCTTGACTCAGAAGTGAAGTGTCGGAGCTGTGCTCCTATCACTGAGGGTTCACACTGAGAGCGCCCTACAACATTATACAGTGTGTCATGCTCTTTTGACTTGTTACACTGTATTTGGCTTATAAGTTGTGAGACAGGTTTGGCACTGTGGGCTTCCCCCACGCAGACCCTGATGTGACTTGGTTGCCTTCTTTGTTTTTTCCATTATTAATACCAGCATGATTATGCCATAATCAAGCATCCTACTTATGTTACTGGTACATTGATCATCCTACTTAAATGCACACGTTTATATCAAATCAATTGTCCTACATATATACACGTATAATACTAAGGGCTCCTTTTACTAAGGTGCGCTAGCATTTTTAGCGCATGCTGAAGATTAACACGTGCAAAACCATGCGATAGATGAAAATACTAATTCAAGCTCTATCGAAGCGTTAGCGTCTAGTGCACTCTAAGGGGGTGCTAAAAATGCTAGCGCACCTTAGTAAAAAGAGCCCTGGGTTTACTATTGCAGCTAAATACACTATATTTACACACCTCCTAAGGAGATTGGCCCTTTCAACTAAATATAATCTATTTACATGCATCCCTAAAAGTTCTATTTTCCTCTCTCTGTCAACTTCAAAATTTCATTAAATTGTCTGAGAAAAGGATAGTCTTTATCCCTTTCTTGAATTGTCCAGTGTCCTTTTCTAGCTTTAATTCCTTCGGTAGGGCATTCCACCATGTTGGGGCCATTTCTGAGAACATTCTTGCTCTGGTGCTTTTGTATTTGATGTCTAAAGGTATGGTTTTGTAGTCTGGCTGCTACATATCGTGGTTCTGAGAGGTGAACAGTTTTGTGCGTTACCAATACGATTTTGAATTTCACCATAGTCTTAATTAGGAGCCAGTGTAACTCTTTTAGTAGCGAAGTGGCACTCTTCTGACTCGATTTACCTAGCAAAAACCTAGCTACGGCTACTGTTTGGATCTATCTGATCCTGTATTTTGGTAAACCTAGCAGGGTTGCATTACAGTAGTCAAAGATTGTAAGTACCAGGAATATTACTACGTTGGATATTGCTTGGGGGGAGTGGTAGGGTTTCAGTCCTCTAACCCAATAGAGTTTGCCATAAGCGTTTTTGACTCTGCATTGGATCTGTGTTGTTATGTCTAGGCTTGGGTCCAGCCTTACACCTAGGTTTTCTCACCCCATTCTTGGATGGTTCTATGGTATTGTCATATAGTGTTATTTGGAAGTCGGGGCTGTTTCATCCCCATTTGTTTATGAGAAGTAGTTCTGTCTTTTCTTTGTTGGCTAGTAGACTGTTTGCTTGAAACCATCCAAAGATTTTCTCAGAGGTCTATCTTGATCATGTGTTTAGTTATCGCGTCCTGTCTCCTCAGCAGTATGATCAATTGGATATCATCTCCATAAATGTAGCATTCCCACCCAGTTTTCTGATGAATTTTTCCAGTGGTTGGAGGAAGATGTTGAACAGCATGGGTGACATGGCAGATCCCTGTGGTACCCCTATGACAGTTTCTTTCCAGTTGCTGGTTTTCCCTTGCCATTCCACTCTTGTTAGTCTTTTAAATAGAAATGATTCTATCCATGTCATGGCTTTTCCCTTGAAGCCTACTTCTCTGCAGTGTGATTTTAGCAGTGTATATTGGGCTAGGTTAAAAATTGCTGAGAAATCTAGGAACTCCAGCAGCACATCTTCACCATTTGCCTGGTGTTTAAGGATAGAGTCCAGCACCACTACTAGCATGGTGTCCGTGCTCAGATGTCTTCAGAATCCTGATGGGCTTGGTCCAGATTGGATGAGTTTTCCAGGAAATCTGATATCTGTTGGCATGTAGTTTGTCTACTAGTTTAGATATCCACAGCTGGTTGGCTACTGGTCTGTAGCTTGAGATGTTTTCTATGTCTTTTTCTTTATTCTTTGGTATGGGCTTAATGATGGAGAGTTTCCATTTAAGTGGAATAATGAATACCAACCTCTTTAAAGAAACGATATCATCCCCTTCTATGGTTTTTTTCCACTCCCACTTACCACCCTTTTTAAAAATTATTTTATCTCGATGTATTTTACTCTTACCACCCTCTTGATCCGCTTGTTTTTGTTTGTCTATGTCTTACCCATTGAACATGTTTATATGCATGTATGTGTGTATATATGCATGTATGTGTGTGTGTGTATATATGTGTATATATATATATATAATCTTGTTTTAATTTAATTTTTTTTAGCATTGTAAACCGTCTAGGTACTAGTTGATAGATGGTATATCAAGTGTCAAATATAGGCCTTTTAGCTCTCTCATCGGCTGAATCGGGCAGGTGTTGAGGGATGGTGGGTCTGGTTTCTTCTCAGTAGTTTCTTCACTTGGAATTCCATGACAGGTTCGAACTCTTCCATTTTGTCTCTAGTTTCTCCTTTTTGTTGGTCTATAGATATGTTGTCATTTAGTCCGTTGTCTTCCTGTAGTTTTCTTATTGTCTCAGTGAAGAAATTGCTGAATTCTTTACTGGTTAGGGAGCATGTGGTGGTGGTCTCTGTTACTATGATGATTTTTTTTGTTCAATAAAAATATATATTTTAAAAATTGCCTGCAAAAATATGCAAGTAGAAATTGTATAATCCTTTGTACCAGTAGAAAACATAATATAATGTAACACAAATATTTTCCCTTTGAAAATTAGGCAAAAATACCATGAATATAGGTGGTTAAATTAAAAAATTATGCTCCCCCCACACCAATAATTATAAATACTGTTCACAGCTACTGCAAGATAAAATATGTTTTAAAGGACTTTTAAAATATTTTTTATTTTTTTGAGCATCTTTGACATGAATATTCTGACAGTTGAGTGAAACATTATCTTTTAGGGGACTGCTATGTTTTAGACTACCTGAGTCATCTAATTGAGCTTTCCACTTTCATTACAATTATATATATTTTGTAAACTAAATCAATGCTAATGATCAACATCATACAGCTAACAATTATAATCAGTGATATATTATTTGAGTAGCATACCAGGATCTGGCAGGAGACCTTTTCACAACAATTACAACTGCCACCCAAGTTTATTCGATAACTGAAAACACATTCATAGAAGATTTTGAATTCAGAGAACACTTATATTATAAAGTATGTAACCAACAGAGATGATTACAATGAGTGCAGGAAGCACTTTTAGGGGACTTTTGCTGCGACAATAGCATCTATTTGGTAGGGTCTATCTTGTCTGTCTGTCAATTTACATAGATTTGCTTGTGAAATATGCAGAGAAAAAAATGCATAAATTGGAGCTGGGAGAAAACAGTAGGGTGACCGCGAGGTCACAGCTTCACATGAAAAAGCTAGCATCAGAGGGAGAGGCAGTGGCTGTATAGAAGAAGAAGAAAATATTCCCTATGGGCCTAAGGCCGGCGACGTTAAAAGGAGTAGCACTGCCTGAAGCTTCATTAAAGGAAAGGAAACCACATCACAGGGATTCCAAGCCTTGCGGTAGCAGACGGAGAAGCAATGCTAGGTCAAAGCAAAGAGCAGTGAGAGGGAAAAGATGAAACAGAAAAAGGGAAGGCAGGGTGAGGGTAGAAAGATGGAGAGAAACAGGGTGCAAAATAGTAATGAGGGAGAGAGGGACCACGGCAGGGAAGTGTGTGGTGCAGTGGTTAAAGCTGCAGCCTCAGCACCCTGGGGTTGTGGGTTCAAACCCACGCTGCTCCTTGTGACCCTGGGCAAGTCACTTAATCCCCCCATTGCCCCAGGTTCATTAGGTAGATTGTGAGCCCACCGGGACAGACAGGGAAAAATGCTTGAGTACCTGAATAAATTAATGTAAACCATTCTGAATTCCCCTGGGAGAACGGTATAGAAAATTGAATAAATAAATAAAGAGGGAGGGAATTGGGGGGGGGGGAATAATATCCCCAAGTCATAATACCTCTATATCGTATTAGATATACCCTAACCTTTTAAGAACCCAACACCCCCAAATACAAACCTACACCCTCTAACACACTCTTGCTTACCACATACACTTCCATTTCATACCTTCCCACTCAGTCATTCATCCATACATCATCTACAGACACCCCCATAGACACACAAAAATGTATCATACCACCTATATCTTATCTAATCAAGCTCTATACAAGCTCAAGGCGACAGATCAAAGAGGAAGTGGGAAAGTAGAGGGGGGGGCATGGAGAAGCAAGGGGAAAGGCCTAGAAGTAGGGGGTGCAATACAGAAGCTGAAACAATATATTTCTCGAAACTCATCCACACAGTCACCATCATCCTACTGAGTTAAAGCATCTAGAAACCACAGACAGGAACACAAGTATATAACACAAAATTCTATTGGCACCTAAATAATTGGTGCTCCCCCTCCACTTAGTGCTATTCTATAAACAACGCTTAACCTCTACCTCCCTCCCATTTTTACTAAGCCACGGAAGAGGTTTCTACCGTGGCTTGGAGCGCTAAATGCTCTGACGCTCATAGGAATTCTATGAGTGTCTGAGCATTTAGCACTCCTGACAATGGTAGAAACCTCTACCACGGCTTAGTAAAAGAAGGGTAAAGTTAGCTGTGGTTTATAGAATAGTGTTTATGCCAGGGACCTGGAACTAAATATTTAATCATGTATTTTTAATGATAATAACTAATGAGCAGACTAGATGGACCATTCAAGTCTTTATCTGACTTCATTTACTATGTTACTATATTAATGTATATCGATGTGGCACATTAAGATAAAAACTTATATTGATAAATATTGCACTGTAACTGTCAAATTTATCCTGTAAACTACTGTGTTTTCCCCAAAATAAGACACTGTTATATTAATTTGGGGCCCAAAAAACGGCACTAGGTCTTATTTTCAGGGATGTCTTATTTTTTTTTTTCATGTCATGATCATCTCTCCCTTCTTCTCCTCCATCTCAATTCTTCCTATTTCCTTTCTCTCCCCCACATGTGCATCTTTCCTCCCCTCTAACCCATCCCCTTGGGCAGTATCTTCCTCTCTCCCTCCCATCCCCCTGTGCAGCAGAACTCTTGCCGATTCTATCCCTCCCTTCCTCCCAACCCCCGTGTAGCATCTTTCTATCCCCCCAACGCCCTCCGCTGTGCACCTCCCATCTGAACCACAAGACAGGAATACCTTATATCAGAGTCGGCAGCAATCTACTCAAGCTTTCTATCTCCCGGGCGTTCTTCTGCCATGTTTCTGATGACATTATCAGTAATGCGGCAGAGGAATGCCCAGAAGATAGAAGGCCATGAAGCAGCCTGTGTAGATTGCTGCCAACGCTGATATAAGGTATTCCTATCTCACGGTCAGATGGGAGGGAGAGATGGGTCAGGGGGGGTGTGGCGGCAGGCGGGCAGGGGGAAGCGCTGTTGCTGCCGGCAACTAGGGCTTATTTTCAAGTGCTTATATTAAGACCTACCCTGAAAATCATGCTAGGGCTTATTTTCGGGGTAGGTCTTATTTTCGGGGAAAAACGGTATGTACGAATATATTGGTATTAGAGCCATAGTATGTGTCGAGTTAGGATAAAAACTTGTATCAAAAAAACTTAAACTGTAACTATGGCAAATTGTTAACTATATATCATGTATGTCGACCTGTAACCCGTTCTGAGCTCTTTGGGAAGAATGGGATAGATAAATTAAATAAATATCATAAATACATTTAGGCTCGACTATTTACACCAACTAAAATGTGGCATAAAT
The DNA here is from genome assembly GCF_902459505.1 of Geotrypetes seraphini. NCBI lineage: Eukaryota > Metazoa > Chordata > Amphibia > Gymnophiona > Dermophiidae > Geotrypetes > Geotrypetes seraphini. Next base: position 316,168,498 of record NC_047086.1, read on the forward strand.
CCTCACACCTAAATAAGATGCAGATCACCATGACCACATACGTAAATTTGAGGAAATGCTCCTGATCCACCTGTGACCCTCCCTTTGCCATGCCCTCTTTTTGGAGCCACTCCTATATTTGCATGCATACATTTCAATTAAATCCAATAAGCAATAATAATTGCTTGTTAAGATGTCAATTAGTGCTAACTGGCTTGTCATTCAAATAAGTTTCAAGCGCAAATTGGGCACACTCCCAAATTTGTGCGGAAAATTCAAAGCACCATACAGTATATAGAATCCAGGGGATAATAGTAAAAAGATTTATTTTTAATATATGTACTAAATATAAATAGCTAAACTAAAGCATTCCGAAAAGAAATCAAAACTCATCTCTTCAAAAAACACTTCCCATCATCATAACCTCACAAAAGAATTAGAAAATACTCTCATGACTACCCAAACACCACCACCAGCAACACCCGAATCCGGACAGTATTATCTCTACTCGTCTAAACAACAGAATCCGGACAATATTATCTCTATTCGCCTAAACAACCTATCATTATCTACTATCTACTACCAATTTATCCTGGAAAAGTCCAGAACAACAATTGTAACTTAACGCATTCTTGATTATATGTACTGCAATGCTACTGGAAATGTCCAGTCTTCTAACTTGTAATCCGCTTAGAACCGCAAGGCACAAGCGGAATAGAAATCACTAATGTAATGTAATGTAATGTAAACCTTAAGTTTATATACCGCATCCTCTCCACGGAAGTGGAGCTCGGCACAGTTTACAAGAACTTAAAATATAAGAAGAGAAAGGAAAAGGTTTACATGAGCTTATATATAGAATGGAAGAGTAAGGGGGAAAATAGAATTACATGTTAGAGAACAGCCAAGTTGCTTGCGGAATAGTTGGAGAAAGCCCAGGTTCAGCAACGGGGTAGTAAGGTCATTCCAGAGACCTGTGATTTTGAAGAGAAGAGATTTTCCCAGTTTACCTGCATAGAGAATACCACGTAAAGAGGGGAAGGATAGTTTATATCTTTGGGTGGGTCTGGTGGAGTCAGGACTCGAGGAGTTAAAGGATAGTGGGATTAGCTGAAAATCTAAAGCTACTATTTCCTTTGTAGATGCTATATTGTTTTAGGGAATCTTATGTTGAATACCGTCTGAACTTCCTCATCACATCCTAAACAATTTATTTGTTTTTGTCCTGTTTGATGTTTACCTGGTATGACTACTATCAAATACCTTGATTAAATTGAACATCTGGAATGATTTTGTAAAGCTTGTATATTATTGTTTCAATGAATATTAACAAAATGATAAATGAAGTGGCAAAAATTGCCCGACTGCCTCGTATGCTTGTAAAACGGATGTGCATTGAAAATATGTATCTGCTTTGATCATATCTATGTGTAAGCATTCCTTGTGGTGTAGCTTTGGCAGCGTGTAGATAGATAGAGTTGGAATCTATCCATCTATCTCCATCTCTGGGAAAACGTGACTAAAGTCTCCAGGAAAAAAAAAAAGAGGTTTTGATTAATTCTATTCTATTGTAATGCAGCAGTCCAAACCCCAATCTCTTGTATGAAAATAAAAGTTACTGAAGTTCAAACATAAGATTTTCAGACTGTTTATGGACCCACAACATGAAAAATCAACCATTCTCAATATTTTGGATCTACTAGTCACTTTTTCCCAAAGATAGTCACATATGTATATTTCATACGATAAACAAGAACACAAGTGAAGAGCAATTCTACAAGACAACTATTTTTAGATGCCTACTCAATAAGAAGGCATCTACTTTTCTTTATTGAATATATTAGTCTCTCTCTCTCTCTCTTCATTCCTTTTGTGCATCTTTGTACTTCGGGCATGAAGCTTTCTGTATCTCTTTTGATCAGCTGCAATTGCTTCAATCTTCTCCCGGCCAGTGCTTCCATTGTACAGATACCTCTTGAGTGTGCTCCTACAAGTCACTTTGGCCAGGTACTAGTGACCTGGATTGGCCACTGTGAGAATAGCCTACTGGGCTTGATAGACCATTGGTCTGACCCAGTAAGGCTAGTCTTACATTTCTCTTCTTTTCAATCCCCTGGCTAAGTTCCATTTTACTGCTATTTTGGGATAACACTGGTTTTGCATGCATAAAATGTGTCCTGTCTGAGTCCACATTCGGTAATCTTCTGGAGTTGCTTCTCTTTAGTGTCTCATCATTTGGGATGTGATCTCAGTAAGTCACACTTAAGATTGTTTTCAGGCATTGCTGGTGGCATGACAGATCACATACATGTCTTTGCTTTAGAACTGGGTCAAACCACCCAAAATTCAAAAAGGTTTAACTGGGCAGGAGAGGCTTCTACCTGATTAAATCTCACTGAGCAACTGGTTAGTGCCACTGAATATCACCGCTAAATGGCCATCTAATAGGTCAGGTTAGGGATAGGCCAGGGATGTAACATGGGTAGTGTGTCTGCATATTAGTCAGTAATGATTTTCAGCCTGTTAATCAGCTAAGTAACCCAATTTTACTTTACTATCTGGCAAGATACAGTGGCCCGGATTCTGTATAGGACGCATGTCCCGGACGTCCTATACAGAATCAGAACAAAACCCACCCAAAGTAAACCCGATTCTATAACCGACGTCCATGTTGCAGACGCTGGTTACAGAATCGGGTTTTTGTTTAGAGTTTAGATGCGGCCGCTATACTTTATCGCGACCCTAGGATCTTGTGGGTTGGGCAGGGGAGGGGCAGGCCCACCTCATTTGGATAGAGGCGGGCCTGCTGGCCAGGCGGTGCGAAGACCCATCCGGCCAACTTGGCGGTAAGCTTGAGGGGGTTCCGGGGTGGGGAGTTCATCGGGGGGGAGGGTCCGGCAGGAAGGGTTGGGCACCCTCCTGCTGGCGATTTTCGGGGAGGCCGTTTGGGGGGTCCGGGAAGGGCGGTTAGGGCATTTTGTTTGGGGGGGTGGTTGGGGGGAGGTCCGTCAGGAGGGGTTAGGTACCTTCCTGCTGGCGATCTTTGGGGGGGTGGGTTCTTTCGGCAGGAGGGGTTAGGCACCCTCCTGCCACGAACGTCGGGGGGGGGGGGAGACCGGCGGCCGTAGCTGCGACCGCTATACTAATCGCGGCAGGGAGATCCCTTGCCACGATAAAGTATAGCGGCCGCGTCTACTTACCATGTAGGCCAGCATTTCGCTAGCCTACATTGTAAGCGTCTCCTGCTCTGCTAGGGAGATGCGCAGGGCCGCCTAGGTTCGCCTAAGGCTACCATCTAGACTTAGGCAAGCTTAGACGGGCTTGTGGGCCTCCCTAGGCTCCTGGAGGCGCCTTCAATATAGGCGGCCTGCCTGGGGAGCATTTTTTTTAGAAAACATGCTTCCCGATTGGCTGATTAGACAACTGTAGGATGCCTACAGCTGCCTACAATCGGGACGCACTTTGCAGAATCAGGGCCAGTATGTCCAAATTGGGGCATGGTTTAGTCCCTCAAGTTAATTTATTGACAAAGAAAGTAAGCAATCATGTCTATATTTTGATTTCAGAAGTGAAAGATTTTGAAAAAATCAATGAAGGAGTTAAGAGATGAAAAATTAAAAATGCAGGCATGTGAAACTTCCATAATATAAGACCATATGAAGGAGCTAAAATTGAAGCTCTGGAAAATGAAGCTAGAGTATCAGTTCTCAAGCGAATTAAGTTTTCTCAGCTTCCTTTAAGATCTGCTAGAGAAATCTATGTTAAATATATGACTGTCATTTTGAAGATACTATCTGAAACACTTCCACCTAGTGTGAAGAATTTTTAATCTCCCTTTGGCTATGAAAAATTCAACTGAACAAATTCCACTTTCTTGCTCAGATATTGCTGATATCTTTGAATGCAGATTTAGCCATTTCAGCCTTTTTAGTATTTTTTCTTGCTTTGCAATCTGATAGAAATTGGTTATTACACTTTTTTTTTTTTCAAATAAAGTACAAGGATGATCTCTTTTTTAACTGTACAATCAGGATGTGTCTTTCTTTCTAAAATTTCCATGTAAATGCATTGTGAAATATGTCTACTAAATAAACCCCTTTATCAAGCTGTGCTGGAGCTTTTTAGCACGGACTGGTGAAGTAAATGCTCTGATGCTCATAGGAATTCTAAAAACCTCTAGCACAGCTTGATAAAAGGGGCTGTATAATTTTTTTCTAGCCTACAAACTTACTTCTTTTTTATCTGCTAACTGTCCTTTGAGTCGCTTCTCTGCCTCTTATTGCTTCTGGGAATAGATTACTTAAACAGTAATCTGAGTTTGTTTTTAAGTTCCCAACCTGTTGCTATTTTGTTCTAGATGGCTTAGAGGAGCATAATCAAAAGAAATGTCTAAGTCCGTTTTGGGCCTAAGTTGCAAGTAGCCCAAAGTCGGATATGGGAAAAGGTCCATTTTCGAAAAATACGTCCAACATATATATATATTTTTTTATCGTCCAACTGTACGTCCAGTTGCCTGATCGCCAAACTGTTAAGTCATCCATCTTTATACCCCATTTTCGTCCAAAAATTCATCTAGTCACAAACGCCTAGAAAAAGACCTTTTGGGCATGGGAGGGGCCAGAAAAGTGATGGACTGGGCACCCAGACATGGCACCAGAATAGTGGGGTACCTTACAGGGCACTGCTGTGAACTTCACAAAAAGGGTCCCACATAAACATCTTACTACAGCTCCCTTATAGGTCATGGTGAGCCCCCCCCCGCAAACACCCCCAGAATCTACTAGACCTACCTATCTACCACCCCAATAGCCCTTATGGCTGCGGAGCCACTTATATGGCAGTACAAAAAGGGTTTGTTTGTTTTTTTTGGGGGGCTGCAAATTTTATACCATGAATGCAGTGAGTAAAGTAGCTTATGGGCCTGGGTCCTCCTCTCCATGGTTCACTAACCCACTCCCAAGTCCACTTAAGCTATTTCTGTGCAGCTGTACTAGGCTTTCCTATGCCAGGCTGCCAGGTGCTGATGTTCTGGAGGCAGATATGTAAAGATATTATTACAATTTTTATGGAGGTGGGGAGGGGTCAGTGATCACTGCGGAAGTGTATGGGGGTCTGTACTTTGTGTCTGCAGTGCTTATCTGGTCACTTTGGATACCTTCTGTGGACTTAGACCTGGTTTTAGATGGCCTAAGTCACAACGCCCAAGTTCCGTCTTGGTAGTGTTGTAAAACTTTCAGTTATATATGCAATACAACTAAGTCTAGGATGGCCCAAGGCCTGCCCAATCCTGCCCTCGACATTCCTCCTAAAATGCCCCTTTTAGCTCTGGTCGTTCAGCAGCACTGTGAAGACCGATTTAGGCCGGTTTTTAGACATTTTTCTCTTTCAATTATGAGCCACTTAGTTCTTGTTTATTCTTACTTATATTTTCTGTACTGATGCCTTCCGTATTTTAGTGGACTTGTGTGCATTGATCTTTGTATAGCCTTTATATTAATGCTTTATTGTATTTATTGTTCATGCACTTTTCTGTACTCCAAATAAACCATTCTTCAAGTTTTGCTGCATTCTTCCTCATGTTATCCACACCATTCAAGCTGTCTACTCTATTGCAAATTTTGGTATCACAAAAGAGATAAACCTCACTAGACAACCTATCTTATTGACTTACAAGTGATTTTATTCTGCAGCTGCTCAAAAACTCTCCTCACTTATCTCCTCCCCCCCCCCCCCCCCCACCCCAATGAACTCCATTCTTCTGGTAAAGTCCATACTATCCATACCCTTCTTCTCCACTGCCAACGCCAGACTCGGTCCCTTCTATCTTGCTGCACCATATGACCACTGGAGGAGTGAGGGGAGAGTCATGCCTTCATCCATCCAGTGGTCATCTGGTCATTTTGGGTACCTTTTGGTATCAATTATTTAACTGTGGTATATTTTTGGTAGGCTTTTAGTGTGGTATCACAGTTTGCTTCTACCAGTTGTTTGTGTCAACCTAACAATATCTACCTCATTTCTATTCCTATTTGTGTGTGTCTTCTGTAGCCATGTTTCCAACCTTTCATCTAGCCGATTCACCTAACAAGGGGAACAAAAGTTCTTTTGTTGGCTATGATTCTCACATGATATCATAACTTGGAATTAACATATAGAAAAAAGGAATACAGCATATTGACATATCAGAAGAAATACAATAATCAAGACAGTGGAACAATCACTTGCTCTCTTCAAGCAGAAAACCACTGTATTTAACTATATGTTTTAATCAACTCGTCTAAGACCATTTGGACACATATTTAATTACTGTCTTTCCTAAGCTATAATTTACTGTTAAGGGTTTTAGAATGAAGAACACAAACTACTCTTAATCCACAATATTGGACAATAAATAGAACCTTATTTTTAACCTGAACAACAAAAGATTCATGGTATAACGCTGCTATTTTTGAGATACACTGTTTTCCAAAGATCTGTTATTATGGTGCCACCTAGAATACAAAGGTTAACACAGTATAACAGATCAGTTGTTGTTCCATGAAGCAAAATAATGGAGACAATATGTTCCACCTCTTACATGCCTCCTGAGGGTGAATATTTCTAGAAAAGCAACTTGTGCCAAATTGCAAATGTAATAAAAGGAAATAGAGATAGGATTTAAAACTTACAGGTTTAGTTAATACATAGTGCTATGTAGACTTTCAAGTGTGATATAAGATCATGAAATCAACAATTATACACACTGAGATAAAATCTATATACTATATGTCACCTAAAAAAAATCAGTGCTGAATAGGTTGGTGCTTAGCGCGATTCTATATACCGCCTCCAGAATTAGGTACAATTTATAGAATCACATCTAGCACCTGTATGCGTGACTAACATTTAGGTGTAGGCATTTATGTCAATTAAAATCAAGCCTAAATGTTTGGGCATATATTATAACAGTGCACCTAACTTTTAGGATTGTCCATGGATCTTGTGAGATCGGGAGACTGAGCAGCAAAATGGAAGATTATGTTTAATGCGAGCAAGTGCAAAGTGATGGTGGGAGAGAGGTACCTCAACTATAGCTAGGTAATGCCGAGTTTCACGTTAGGAGTCACTGCCCAGGAAAAGGATGTAGGTGTCATCCTTGAGGATGGGTTGAAACCCTCACCTCAATATGCGACGGCAGCTAAGAAAGAAATTAGAATATTAGGAATTATCAGGAAAGGAATGGAAAACAAAGATGAAAATGTTATAATGCCCTTGTATCGCTCTATGGTACGACTGCACCTTGAATATTGTGTGCAGTTCTGATTGCCATATCTCAAAAGAGATATAGCAGAATTATAAAAGGTACCGAGAAGGATGACAAAAATAATAAAAGGGATGGGACAACTTTCCTATGATGAAAGGCTATAGAGGCTAGGGCTCTTCAGCTTGGAGAAGAGATGGCTCAGGGGGTGTTATGATAGAGGTTTGTAAAATACTGAGGGGAGTGAAAAGGGTAGATATGAATCGCTTGTTTACTCTTTCAAAAAATACTATGACTATGGAGCATGCGTAGAAGCTAAGTAGTAACTTGTGTAGATTTAACACAAATCGGAGAAAATATTTCTTCACACAATTTGTAATTAAACTTTGGAATTCATTTCCGGAGAATGTGGTAAAATCAGTTAGCTTTGCAGGGTTTATAAAAACATAGAAACATGATGGCAGATAAAGGCCAAATGTCCCATCTAGTCTGCCCATCTGCAGTAACCATTATCTCTTTCTCTCTTCGAGAGATCCCATGTGCCTATACCAGACCCTCTTGAATTCAGACACAGTCTCTGTTTCCACCACCTCTTCCAGGAGACTGTTCCACGCATCTACCACCCTTTCCGTAAAATAGTATTTCCTTAGATTACTCCGGAGTCTATCACCTCTTAACTTCATACTATGCCCTCTCATTGCAGTTTTTCCTTTCAAATAAAGAGATTTGACTCATGCACATTTACATTACGTAGGCCTTATCTCTCTCCCTATGCACCCTAGCATTCTTCTAGCTTTCGCTGTTACAGGTTTGGCCATCTTAAGATCATCACATGCAATCACACCCAAATCCCACTCTTCTGTCATGCACATAAGTTCTTCAACCCCTAAACTGTACCGTTCCCTCGAGTTTTTGCAGCCCAAATGCATGAGCTTAACATTAAACTTTACCTGCCAAATTTCAGACCATTCTTCAAGCTTCACTATGTCTTTCTTCATGTTATTCACACCACCTGGGCTGTCTACTCTATTGCAGATTTTGGTATCATCCACAAAGAGGCATATCTTGCCTGACATCCCTTTAGCAATATCGCTTATAAAATTGTTAAAGAAAAGGCCCAAGAACAGAACCTTGAGGCACACCTCTGGTAACATCCCTTTCCTCAGAGTGAACTCCATTGACCACTATCCTTGTTGTCTTCCACTCAACCAGTTCATGACCCAGCCTGTCACTTTGGGGCCCATCCCACAGTCACTGAGTTTTATTTATTAGATTCCTATGCGGAACACTGTCAAACGGTTTGCTAAAATCTAAATACATCACATCTGGTGTACTCCCTCTATCCAATTCTCTGGTCACCTAAAAAAATTGATCAGATTTGTCTTACAAGACCTACCTCTAGTTATCTGTCCCTAATTCTGCTAGAACCAATTGTTCACATTAGGACCCCTGAGGAAGGAGTGTTTCTTCGAAACACGGACCATGTTGGGTCCAGATTCATCAATCCTTTTGGATACAAACTGTTTTATGATTATATATATATATATATATATAAATTTTATTTTTTTTTATGAACTTTTAACGATTGTTTATTAAAGACTTGGTATCTTGTACATCACCACTGCAGTTTTTTTCTTTGTCTTTCAACTTGACATTTCACTGCAGTCTTCTTTGATTCTTTGTTTGTTGTTGCCCCTCGGTCTATAACTGCTCTCTTCTCTTCCCTCTTCTCATTATGTATCTCTGTCTCCTTTTTTTCCTGTTTGCATGTCTCTCTGTTCCCTATAAATTATTTTGTTACAACTTGATGTAAGGCAGTACAGCAATCCCCCAATATTAGCGGGGGTTGAAAAACTGCAAATATGGTTTTTAGCAGGGGAGACTGGAGAGGGCAGCCGGAGCGCCGACGAGTGAAGGAAATCTCTTGCGGTATGCTCCGACTGCCTCTTCCTGTACTAAAGTCAGGCCTCACCAATCAGGAGCTGTGTGTCAAAGTGGTCAGAAAATACCACGAATGACTGGGACCGCAAATTTCTGACCGCAAATTTGTGGGGGAGCACTATATATTTTTAATAATATCATCAATAATTTTAACCTTATTGGCTCTCTTACAGCTGAAGAGAAAGGTGAATTTAAAAAAAAAATAGAATCTCTTTATAAATTTTATGTTTCTGTAGTTATGTACAGCAGGAGAGGCAAGGCAGGAGTCCAATCAGCCAAGGAAAACAGTCTTTATTCAAAAATACAAGTCCCATGCTTACCCTATGGATGGTTGTCCTGAGTTGTGGTCATTTCAGTCAGGCAGTTTAATTGTAGGCAGAAATCCTTTGCCCCATATAGCTTCCACTTTATTTAATGACAGGCTTTTCTGCTAGGATATACATAGTACCTGATGGTGAAACATGGTGGTCAGTGGTTAAGAAAACTGCCAGCTACAGCGGTTAAACAAAAACCACATATTAGATTTTAGAGTAATTGATAGCACATAAAGACCAGCATTGCCCATGTAGTTTGTCCAGCGAGGTGATTAAGGTTGCAACTGCAACTCCATGCAGGTTACCCCTCCCACCATGCTTGTTTTAAAGTTGTACTGACCACTTTGTCAATTTACTCCACCCTCTTTCCCCAATATCTTATTTTGGGATTGTACATGCCACTTCATATAGGTTCTCCCCTCTATGCTTTTTTTTTTTTTTTTTTAAGTGTGAGAGTCTACTGGAATGCGCTGTTATTACTATAAAGGTATCTTCCTTGTTTTTCTCACACATCTTTGAATTTGACACCATTTTGGTCCACTGGGAGAGGATTCCAGGCATTCTCCATTGTTTCTTTGAAAAAAAAAAAGTATTTACTGATGTCGCTTTTACGCTTACCTCCTTGCAATTTAATTTCATATCCTCTGGTCATAATAGCTTCCCTGTCTTTGGAAGAGGCTTGGGGTTTTTTTTTTCCTACTAATGCCTTTCAAGTATTTAAACATCTGTATTATTATTATTTCCATTGCTGCTCTCTTCCAGAGTATACATGTATCCCATTTTCTAAAAACAGTATTTCCTTTGGTGGAGGTCTCAGCTTCATTGCCTGAGTGTAGCAGGTCGCAGGCCCTATGTCCTATGGGTTACCATGGCAATCTGCCATGCCTCTGAAATCACTGGAAAGCTCAGACGGCTAGGGCCACCCGCAAAAAACTGCAGCACATCAAAGCCTGCGGATAATTTAAAGCCATCAGTGTGGCACCTGCCATTGATTTCCTTCCCTGCAATTAGCCTAAACACTGGCTCATGACATATAACCTAGATCACAAGAAATTATCTGGAAATAAAGCCCTCTTCTGTGAAGATTATTGCTTAATTCAATTTCCAAGTACAATTTTTAATCATTTCTAGTTTTGTAGTTTACCTTCCATCAATAACTTCTTTCTGTTGCAGAAGAAACAGCAATAAGAATTTCTAGCTAGCTATAGTACGGTTGCTCCCAAAGTAGGCAAACGCTCTCCTCTCCCCACTCTTCTTGCTACGACTTTCCCTTTAGTAGGGAGCCATGACAAAGATTCAGGCTGGCTAGGGAATGTGTCAAGAGTTCCATGTAGGTTGCCATGCACATGTAATGCCACTAGAAGAGCAAGAGCAACAAACACAGTGTAGCAAGCTATCTGTCAACGCTTTGCCCTGGTATAGCAAACAACAATGGCAAACCAACAAGTATAAATAAACACAATTTAATGAATGAAGACCCAACGCGGCCATGTTTCACCTAAGGCTGCTTCAGGGGTTAAGAATTGTAAAACTAAATATACAATGGAAGAATCAAATATAACTTAACAAAATTAAAAATAGCATATAAATCATAGATAATATGAACTTAAAAACAGAAATTATAAAATACAAATTAATTTATCTAAAAATTAGAAGTGTATGTGTGTATGTATGTATATATAAACAGTATATGCAAAAATATACAGTATATATAAACACTTAGAAGCATGATGGCAGATAAAGGCCAAATGGCCCAGCGGTCTGCCCATCCACAGTAACCATTATCTCTTTCTCTCTTTGAGAGATCCCACGTGCCTATCCGAGGCTTTCTTGAAATCAGACCCAGTCTCTGTCTCAATCACCTCTTCCACTCATCTACCATCCTTTCTGAAAAAAGAGTATTTCCTTTGATTACTCCTGAGCATATCAGGTTGCAACTTGTGGGTAAGTGAATAAAAACAATCCACTTGCTCGCTCAACTTGTCATACTATCGCTGGAGGCGGGTTACTTTTCCGTGGCCCACCCTGTGTGTGTATATCTATGTATGTATGTATATATATATATGTACTGTATTTTCACGCATATAACACGCGCGTTATACATGATTTTTACAAACCGTGCATAACCTTGCGCGTTATACGCCTGAGCGAGTTTTACAAATTTTTTTTTACATAGTTCCTCCCCCCCCGATGTCCGATTCCCGCAGGACCGTTCGCACCCCCACCCCGAAGGACCGCTCGCACGCACTCCCACCCGCACCCCCACCCCGAAGGACCGCTCGCACCCCCACAGCCTCCCGACCCCCCCCTCATCATGTAGAAGCTCCTACTCGTGTCCTGCTGCTTCCTCTTGGCGGTCCCGGCCCTTCTGTGAGCCCTGCGTCTGCGCTGCTTCATCTTCCGGCGGTCCCACCCTTTCTCTTACGTCAGAGAAAGGACAGGACTGCCGGAAGACGAAGCAGCGCAGACGCAGGGCTCACAGAAGGGCCGGGACTGCCAAGAGGAAGCAGCAGGACACCGGTAGGAGCTTCTACATGATGAGGGGGGGGGGGTCAGGAGGCTGTGGGGGTGCGAGCGGTCCTTCAGGGTGGGGGTGCGGGTGGGAGTGCGTGCGAGCGATCCTTTGGGGTGGGGGTGCGAATGGTCCTGCAGGGGGGTGAATCAGACGTCGGGGGGGGGGGGGCATCAGGCTTTCAGGGTGGGGACAGGACTTCAAGGGGGAGAGGAGAGTCGGGGCGGGTGAAAGGAGAGTCGGGCGGTGACGGGAGAGTCGGGGCAGCATGTGCGGTATACGGGTATATAAAAATTTTTTTGCATATATTTCGGTTTCCCGCACGCTATACCCGTGTGCGCGTTTTACATGGGTGCGCGTTATCTACGTGAAAATACGGTATATATATGTATGTATGTATGTATATATATATATATATATATATATGTATGTATGTATGTATATATATATATATACATATGTGTGTATGTGTGTATATATATATATATACACATACACACACACTAGGCTTTAACCCTTTCAGGACCATAAGGATCGTAGGCCAATTTTTGTGGTTTTGACGACATTTTTATGGTAAAAAGGGCTTGCAGATGCCAAAAAATTGATTTTTTTTTGTGAAATATCATTTTTTTTTTTTTTTAAATCAAACTTCTGGCTTATGGACAGTGTGGCAAGTGAATCTTCTCGTCAATCTGGCAACGACGCTAATGAATGAATGTCGGAACCAGTTTGTTTACATAAAGGCAGTATCATATGGAATCCGTACATATCAAATTTAGAACTCTAGACTATCCCAATCAAAATTTATAGGATTTTAAAGTTATGGGACAAATATGTCCCTTGGTCCTGAAAGGGTTAAGCCCGTTACATTAACAGATGCTAGAATAGATGTGTCTGTCTGTGTCTTTCTTTTTCTCTCTCTCCTTGGCCGCTGTCTGTGTGTCTTTCTTTCTCTCTCTCCTCGGCTGTCCACCACCACCCCTCTACCTCTCCTTCCCTGCTGCCCCTGTCCAGCAGCAGCCCTTCTCCCTTCCTTTTACCTCTCCATTGTCCAACAGCTCTCCTTCCCTGCTCCCCCTGTCCAGCAGCAGCCCTTTTCCTTTATTTTTACCTCTCCACTGTCCAGCAGCACTCCTTCCCTGCTCCCCCTGTTCAGCAGTAGCCCTTCTGTGTACGTTTTTCACTCCCAACTACCTGTCTTTCAGTGTGTGTGTCTCTGTTTATCGTGCTCCTTCTCCCACTTACTTTTTTTTTATCACGGCCAACCAGCACACATTAAACCACCACGTGCGCACTCGTTGTAAACCGCCACACGCGCCGAACCCGCACTAACATTTCTCTGCCGGCCATGGAGCTACTGATCACGGAGGCAGAGATCACGCAGGTAGGAGTACACACACACATATACACAAAGAGTGAATATAAAGTATACCAATAAGAACATAAAAAGTGATCATAATAAACTGAGTGTATTTATACTTGTTTTGCCGTTGCCATTTGCTGTACTAACTGCCTGCAGACCAACACCTCTATGCCTTTTTGGAATGCTTTGCCCCTGCCCTCCTCTTCAGCTTGATTGAGCTGGAAGTGAGTATGAATATGCAGTATGTGGCAGCAGGAAGACCAAGTTCTATAGATAGAGAAGAGGGCAGAGCATGAAAAACTGGACGAATGTGAATCAGGAGTGCAACAGATGAGGAGCCTAAACTTCTGACTGGGGGAAGGACACTGGGGCTAGAGATGGAGAATAATGAACTTACGAGTATAATGAAGGAGAAAGGGTGTAGGTTCAATTTACTACTACAGCATTTTTCTAGAGCGCTACCCAGATATGTGCAGCACTGAACAGTCACGAAGGAGACAGTTCCTGTTCGAGCAAGCTTACAATTTGAACAGTCAAGACAGACAAACAGGATGCCAGGGTAGGGGTTGCAGTTAGAGGGGATGTTTAAATTGCTGGCTAGGGTGGTGAGCAGAGGGCAGAGTGGAGTATGGTTACGAGTTGAAGGCTGTCTCAAAAAGGTTGGTTATCAGCTTACTTTTGAATGGGGGAAGGGAAGGGAAGGGGCGTGGTGAACGGACTCAGGCGGCTTATTGTAGGCATTGGAAATCTGGAATTGGAAGTGGAGGAGAAGGGCACAGATAAAAGCAATTTGTCTGAGGAATGCACAAATATTAAGCATCTAAGTGATTTACAAAGTTACATTAAAAAACGAGGGAAGAGTAGACACACTGAGGCGTGAAAACAAGAACACTAAACTGAAACACAGATAAACACAAAAGAAAAGTGAAGGGAGGGAAGATACAAATTGTAAGCCCATGTGGGAGAGAAAACATAAGCGGAGGGTGTTGCATACATTTCCTCTTATTCAACTGCATGTCAGAGAAACAGTGAGTTGGATGAAGGGGCGGACATACAAAGTGAATCCTGGATTGCAAATAGAAAAGCAAGAGAGAAGCAGTTGTGATTTGAACACTGTTAGTATTCGGGTAAACTTGTAAGAAGAAGGGGGACAGATAGAAGGTGGTGGTGTGATGAATGAAGAGCCCTATTACTTGAATAAAGGGTGAGGAGGGCAGCCGAGAAGGAAGGGCAGACTAAGAATTAGATCTTAGCAAAGGATGAAAAGCTTGTAGGGGATCCTGTAAGAAACTGGGAGCCAGTGTTTGGCTGAGAAGTGGGGTAACATAATCCTATTTATTTTTTTTTTGTAGATAAATTTTAAAACAGTGTTTTATATCAGTTGGAGCCCATGTAATAGGTTATTAGGGAGACCAGCAAGGAGTGAATTATAGTAATCCAATTTGGACAAGACAGTAGGTACCGTTCAACCATCTAACTTAATTGGCACACTAATTGACTGCGCTGATTAAGAACCAATTTAAAAAATCTTGTTAAAAAAAATGTAGGCGCTTGCTGAAACCTGAAAAAAGGGCATGGGAATCGCATCTATGGGGGCTCCTAAGATCAAAGTAGGCATAGTTTGGGCCGGAAATGACCTTGGGCGCTGTCAGGGATGATTTTCCATCAATGGTAGAGGCCGGTAATGTAGGCTTTTAAAACCCTTGACTATATTACGGGTGCCTACCTTTAACGTGAGCCTCGATTCTGCAAACGGCACCGTAGCATGATTGACACACCATCAATGCCATTTTTGTGGGCGGCTGCCAATAACGGAACCGTTTGCAGAATCAGCCCCTTGGTTTCTATTTAATAGGAACCTTAGAAAAGCTTAAAGGCAAAATACGTCCTGTGTTGGGTTCATAGTTGTGCCTCTCTGTGTTGGACATTGGACATTTTAAAAGCTAAGAACCTTGTTATTCTTCACCAACACTAGGTTATAGAAATGCTCTTGTAATAATAACTTAATGTGCATGTTCATTTTTTTTTCCTAAATGCTGCAATATTTTCAGCTAGAACTTCGATGCAACAGCCCTTTTGTCTTTGAAAATGTGGTTGTGAATGTGAAAAGTATACGAAAGGAATATGAAATACATATATTCAGGGCTGGCTCACCTATGGCTCAGGTGAGGCCTTGTCTCAGGGTGCTGGTGATAAAGGGTACAAAAATCACAGAGCAGTATCTCCCACCCCCCTTTCTTCCCTCTCCCCTACAGATGGAGAGGGAGATATACTGGACTGGGATTCAATAATTTGGTGCCCTGTATCACCAGCACTGCAGGGGAGAGACTTCAGGCAGATGGGGGACCGTCAATACATAAGTTGGCTCAGGATCCTAGAGTCTCTTGAGTTTGCCCTGAATATATTGAAACAGCTGCTAATGTATATCCATCTATTTGCTGAAACCAAACAAGAAAAAGTGTTATGTCCCAATAGTAGGAAACAACAGTCAAGAATGTATGTGCAGTGACCTAATGATATCTGAAGTACGGGCAGAAGAGATAACAGCAGGGACCAATCAGTGCTGTAGTGTGTGATAGATAAGCTATCATTACATATACATCAGCTTTACTATAGGAAATTTGATCACTGTGGAGTCCATAAACAGTTCAACTAGATTTAAACATCAATACATTTAAAGGAACTGCTTGATAAGCCCAAGCTATCTCCACTAAATTTGATGACAGGTAGCAACACTAGCATTTGAATTGTGTACTACAGTCTCAATCAAAGTATTTTATTGCTAGAAAAGCTTCAGTGCAGGAGCAGCCTAGTGTCAGATAAGCAGGATAGTAACTAGGGTAGACGGGGGCTATATCTGACTGCTACCCTGTGTGTCATTTGGCAAGTTATTTCACCCTTCATTGCCTCAGGAATAAATTCAGGTTCTGATTTACTAACATGCATTATTTATTTATTTTTAGTATTTATATGCCACTTTAAAACAAAAAAACCCCCAAAAACCGGCCTAAGTCGGTACTTGGACAATCAAAAAGACAGATCATCTAAGTACCGTTAATCAAAACTGGTTTTAGACGTATCTAAAACCAGCTTAAGCCTTTTCACTGCCTCTGAACACCCAGAGTGAAAAGGAATGTTTTGGGAGGAGTGGATAGGGCGGGAGGTGAACCGACCTAGACTTAGTTATCTGACACCCATAACCAAAAAACTTTGACAGGTTGCCAGACAGAACTTATACGTTTTGACTTAGACCAAGTCAAAACAGGTATAAGTTCTGAATCGGGCCGCTGAGCTGATCGCAACTGCCGCAATCAGATCAGATCAGTGGCAGCATCCTGTAGACTCCCTCACAGGGTCCTACAACCAAGAAAGCTTAGCAAGATGAACCATACAAGGCAATTTACATAGTAATATATAGTAAATGACGACAGATAAAGACCTACCTGCCTGTATGCATGGCCCATCCAGTCTGCCCAGCAGTCTCACAATCATCATCTAGTAATCTCCCCGAACTTTCCCCGACAGGAGAGATGCCGAATCTCTCCAGCCGTGAACCCCCTGAACCCCTCTGGGTGCCCAATTCCTCCTGACACAACCTCCCCCCCAATACCTGCACGATTATGGGCAGGAGGGTGCCCAATCCCTCCTGCCAGATACAAACCCCTCCCCCAACACCTGCACCATCGCCAGTAGGAGGGTACCCAATACCTCCTACTGGACAACCCTTTCCCACCTACCCCCGAATCCCCTTCCCCGCCCGCAATGTGTTCATAAATGCGGCCAACTAGATTCTAGAACTGCCCCTATATTTACTCAGAAGTATGTGCCATTTGTCAGAAATGCAAATGTTTGTGTATTCTTGTGAATGACTCTTATGCAAGCTTATTTATGTATAGTGTATGTATATATATATATATATATACAAACTCTATATAAAAATATTCCATAACAGATGACTATTTTCTCTGCCAAAGATGGATAAGAGTATGCACATTTTTTAGCCACATTTAGGGGAGGCCTTAACAGATACAGAAAATATATGTACATTGTATTTTCCAATTCTGTGCACATTAACCCCTCCCCCCTCTTTTATCAAATTGCGCTGCCAAGCAGAGCGAGCCAAATGCCGAGCTACCCATTCTATTCTTATGGGTTGTTCAACATTTAGCTTGCACTGTTCAAATAAACAAGTGCAATGGTCGACGATTACTTTGTATGCAGTGTAAATTTCAAAGGGAAAGAATGCATATGTCAAGAAATGCCATCCAAAACAGTAAATCCAATCTTTGCTAACTACTTCCAGGAATAAGCAGTGGCTTTCCCAATTCAACCTCTCTAATATTGATTAAAGAACTTGTCTAAAATCTTATAAATCATGCAATGTTAACAGTTTTCACTATATCTTCCAGTATTAAATTTCACATTTTAACTGTGTGTTGAGTAAAAAAGATATTTCCTCCATTTTTTATAAATGCTACATGTTAGTTTTGTGTTGGGTTATCAGATTTCCTTTGTAAAAAAAGAAGACATGCGGCCCTGCCCTTTTCTACCTCCAGCCCCGCCCCATTCTGCCCCTGGCCCCACCCCCACACTGACCTCATGTCTCCTTCTCCGAGCTCCAGGATGCATCTAGAAGGCATCTGTGCATGCATGGGTGTCAACACAATGACATCATGCCTTTAGTATATGGCCATTTTTAAATATATAAGAACATAAGAATTGCCACTGCTGGGTCAGACCAGTGGTCCATCATGCCCAACAGTCCGCTCACGTGGCGGCCCTTTGGTCAAAGACCAGCGCCCTAACTGAGACTAGCCCTACCTGCATACGTTCTGGTTCAGCAGGAACTTGTCTAACTTTATCCAAATGAAAACCACACAAAAACAAGCTATTGGGACATCCAAACAGCCAGCATTCATAGCAAACTGGCCACAGACAGCTGAGAACAGCAGAGCAGAGGGGCACTCTAAGGGGTACTTCAGAGAACATCACATAGAAAGTCCCAGGTACACATGTCACTATAACCAATTTCAAGGATCTGTGGTAAAGAGAGTGAGGGTGGGGCTGGAGCCTGGATAAAATTGAGCCACACAGGAAGGCTAAAGTGAATGAAAATATTAATTAAAAGTGCCAGGCGGGGGATCAAGTTTGGTTCACAGGTGGAGAGAAAATAAAAACAAAAAAGGTTCCTTAGATGCAACAATGTTCTCCAGTGGCCTGCTTTTGCAGGGTCACAGGATACATTACTGTCTCTAAGCATGGCAGCACACTTGTCTCTGGCTTGGTTCTCCAGAGATACCAACATAGTCTCTTGCAATTACTCATGCCAAAAATCCAAATATGCAAGATTCCAAATTGAATAGTAAAAATAATAATATTTCTTTATAACCCACAATACCTTGCAGTTCAGAGCGGTTTGCATCAAGAGAAACTGCCAAGCACAATAAAATACATACAAACATATAGTCAATACATAGCTACAATTTCATTGGACTAATTTATCAAACAAGTCAGTCTTCAAGGATTTTCTGAAAGTTTGATAAGAAATTGTATTCAAGAACAAATCATTTATAATTTTACTCCAGATACCGGACTGATAAGATAAGGTTTTATCTAGAAATCTTTTGGAAGTACAACCTTTCAACATTGGAAACGAGAAAAAAGGAATTAATACATATATAGCGAGAGTCCACTGGGAAGACAAAGTGATTCAGAAGATAAATAGGTACCAAACCTACCAATGTTTTATAATATAGACATGTTTGGCCTACCTGACTAGTAGTTACAGTTCACAAATATATGGTAGAAGTAAATGCCATGGAGCGTCACTGCTTCCCCCTGAGCTTCCTCAACCTAGCTATGGCCTTAACTTTTATACCTTCTTGACCATGACCTCCTAGCTCCGCCCCTCCCTTCTGGGTAGGACTGTGGGCATTAAGGTAGTTCTGACACTGTGAAAGAGTGTTATCAAGGGGAAGTGGCAACATTCTGTAGACTCCATCACAGGGTCTTACAACCAAGAAAGCTTAGCAAGATGGACCACACAAGGCAATTTACATAGTAATATAGTAAATGACGACAAAGACCTACCTGACTGTATGCATGGCCCATTCAGTCTGCCCAATAGTCTCACACTCTTCATCTAATAATTATTCATTTTACTTGCCAAGTTCCTCTATAATTTGTCCTCCCTTCTCCCCTACAATAAGCAAGACATGCACATGGATGATATGAATGTGGTAAATGGAGATTGTTCTGAGGAAAAGGATGCTACCAGTGTTAAACTTCTCTGACGCGAGCCACCCAGGTGGAAACAGGAAGTTGTGTCAGAGAGGTTTTGGCGCATCAGCACGGGCAACTTGTGAAAAGGCTCGGGCTGCTCGGAGAAAGAAAATTGAAAATTGCCAGCGAAGGTGAGGGAAAGGGAGAGAGATGCCTCAACAAGGGGAAGAGATGCCTGGACTGCGGCGATCGGGAGGGAGGGGGCTTCTGGGCCATGCAATCCCTAAGGCTGCTGACTGGGAGAGTATTGTAGCTGTGTTAATAAACGTTTATAAACAAAGCCTTGCCAGCAGAAGATCTCTTTCTCTAGTTCAGCAGCCAGAACTCTGATTTATAAAATGAAAATTGTACAGAATATTTTCCTTTTTATACTTTAATAACATAAGTTCAATACAAAACTATTTGAGTCTTGTGCGGATGGGATCAGATGATTTGCGGGTACAGGGCAGAGATGGGGACCTAGCTCACAGGGACGGGGCAGAGATGGGGACCGAGCTTGCGGGGACAGGGCAGGGACGGGACTAAGCTTGCGGGGAAGGGGTGGAGACGGAGACAAATTTTTTCCCCATGTTATTCTCTATTTATAATCTGCAACAAAGTAGACACCCCTGATGGTGTGGATAACAAGAGGAAGGACCTAGTGAAGCTTGAGGAATGGTCCAGAATTTGGCGGGAAAGATTTAATGCTACGAAATGCAAGGTCATGCACTTGGGCTACAAAAACACAAGGAAATTGTACAGTTTAGGGAGTGAAGAACTTTTGTGCAAGAAAGAGGAACGGTACTTGGGTGTGAGAGTATATGATTATTTTAGAGTGGCCTAACAGATTGAAAAGGCAACAGTGAAAGCTAGGAGGATACTCGGGTGCATAGGAAGAGATATGGCCAGTAGGAAAAAGGAGGTATTGATGCCCCATATAAGACTCTGGTGTGACCTCATTTAGAATACTGTATACAATTCTGGAGACCACACCTTCAAGAAGATATAAACATGATAGAGTCAGTCCAGAGGAAAGCTACTAAAATGTTCAGTGTTCTTCATCATAAGGCATATGGGGACAGACTTAAAGATCTCAATATGTATACTTTGAACTCAGGCTGGCCAATGGCAGTGAGAAAGCCTATATTAAATGATATGTTGCTCTCATCTTTCAAGCTGGAGGGAGGGTGGTAAGAGGCTGGGGCTGATGTAGGAGGGCTAGGTATTGTGCAGGAAGCATAAGGTTAAAGTGGAGTTTTATTCTTGTCGTTCCCCCCCCCTCCCTTTTTGATGCCAACTTTGGATTTATAAGAAGACACTTCAGGAATCTACAACTTTACTACTTTCCTATGGGGTTTTTTTTTTGCAACCATATTTCTTGCCATTGACTTTATGCAATCTAGTCAATTAGGGGTCCTTTTACTAGGCTGTATTTAAAACATTTGTAGCCCGCATATTAAACATCTATGCGGATAACACTATTACATGCATAATAAAACTACAGACTTAAACAAATCAAAATAAAGCACCACCATACAGTATACAATTCAAAACCATCTACAAATAAACTAATTAATAACAAAACTATAAAATACCCAAATCTGAAAATGCCAGTCAGAAAAAGTGAGCTTTCAAACTTTTTAGGTTTTGATAAAAATAAGCCTTGGTATGTATTAATGTGGGTCTTTCCCTTGTACTAAGACTATTTTTACCACAGTCATAAAAACCCTGATTTTCTATTTTATATATTAATATCCATGCACTAATGTCGCCATTAGTATGCGGTATTTAAAAAAAAAAAAATTAGTACTTAACCAGCACCTATGTAGGCAATGAGGGCTCTCATGTTATCCATGTGCTAACTGGTTAGTGCAGGAATGCCTACTCTCTGAAATAAAAGAACTCTAATTACAAACAGCGGCCTTGTTGAATCCGGATGAAAACTCCCACAATTGGTAAGCGTTTTGCTTTATTTCTCCTTTGGCATGTTGGAAGATGGTTTAATAAGATGGATGCAAAAAGAACTATTTGTGACATCTCTGAGGCACAGTATCTATCATTTAGAAGTTATGATAGTAAGATTTTTATTGTTCTATGTTTTCAGCTCCCCTCGACCCTGAAGAAAGTTTCATTTGAAACATGCATGTCGGGAGAGGTGGCTTTGATGAGATTTGAAAAAAGAAAAAAAAACATCAAAAGCTAAGTGATTTAAATTGATTTTTATATGAGTAGTCGCTAGTGCTGCCCGATTCAGGAAAAAAAAAATTTGATTCGATTCAGCCTACTGAATTGGTTTTTCGATTCGATTTTCCTACCCAATTGGGTGTTTTTTCAAACATCCTGGTGGATTTATTTTATAGCCTCTTCACCCCCTTTGCCTTCTCCTAACCACACTGGTGCTGTGGTGTAAACAAAATAAACAAACAAAAAACAATTTTTCTCTCTCTCTTACAACTTAGCCCACGTTTGCGGTCTAACACCAGCTCTGGCAGGATACACATTTCAAATCTGACATATCGTAATCACAAAATGGAAAATAAAATTAGTTTTTCTACCTTTTGTTGCTGGTCTTTATTCAAATCTTGTTGGTCCCAGGCTCTGGTTGTCTTTTGATAACTTGCTTGCCAGGGTCTCCTTCTTTCTTCTTTCTCCCTGCTAACCATCCATCTTCCATCTCTGTCCTCACCTTCTGTTTCCCTTCCCTCCTCCAGAGGTCTGGCATCTTTCTTTTTTTTCGTCTCCATCCACAGATCCACTTTTTCTTAACTACCCTTTCATCCAGCATCTCTCCCTCCTTCCCCACCACCCCAGGGTCCTCCATCTCTCCTTTTCTTTTCCCAACTACCCTCCTATCCAGTATCTCTATCCCCCCTTCCACACCATTCCTTGTGTCCAACTTATCTCCCTTTCTGTTCCTTCCCTCCCTAAATCCCATTGTCCATCATCTCTCTCCTCTATTTTTAGACCCTTAAAGGCCTGTTCACCCCTTAAAGGCCTGCACCCCCCCCCAAGGCCTGTTCCACTCCATGAAGGACTGCCCCCCTCCCCCTGAAGGCCTGCCTGTCCCCCCTGAAGGCCTTTGCCTCATCCCTGGCCTGTCCCCCCTTTGAAGGCCTGTCCCCCCCCTTAAAGGCCTGTTCCCCCCTGAAGGCTTGCACCCCCCCCAAGGCCTGTCCCACCCCCTTAAGGACTGCCCCCAAAAGACTGCTCCCCGAAAGACTGTGCAACCTCCCCCCAGCATCTTTGTTTTCTGAGCTGTTTCCTCTGCTGCAGTCCCGCCCTCCTCTGATGCAGAGGCAGGATCGCAGTGGAGGAAACAGCTCAGAGCACAAATATGCTGTAACTGCTGTAACAGTTTGGGGAGGCCAGGAGCAACACGGAGGCCTTCCCTGGTGGGGGGGGCGCAGTCTTTGGGGGGGGGGGGAAGTCCTTCGGGGGGGAAGTCTTTCGGGGAGGCCAGGAGGGAAGCCGGACTGCAGCACTTCCCGTCTGACCCTCCCTCCTCGCCCTCTAAAACAGGTGTGGCAGCGGCCAGCCAGCAAGAGCAGCGCTGCCGGTCCTGCTTTAGGGGGCGAGGGGAGAGGGTCCGAATCAGGAAGCTGATTTTTAAAAAATTTAAATTGATTCGAATCGATTCACCCGAAGTGAATCGTTGAACCAATTTGAATCGTGAATTGGGCAGCACTAGTAGTCGCACAACTAAAAACTTTATACATAAAAATACAAAAAAGTTTAAAAAGGATGAAGAAATTCATTTATAGGTATTCTCAATAAAAGTTGGACTGACGAAGACTTTAGCAGCTGGAAGGATTCAGTGCCCAACTGCATTCTGAAGGTCCATACAAAAAATTTCTTACACATGTAGCTGCTATATGTTAAGTAGTCTACATGTGACAAAAGCAATGAGTGCATTATGTGAATTAGTACTCTCTATGGGAAGATACTCTCTGCCACAACCCACCCCCCCTCTTTAATAAAACATACAAAAACCTTTAAGCACACAGCATACACACATTCAAAAACTACTACGTGATACTGTAGTACGTTCTCGGTGGTTCATTTTTTGATGAATTAGGTGTATGTTAGCACCTATTGCAGCTTAGTAAAAGTGCCCCTTAGAGAATTCCTTTAAGCATTATCTAATAACTAAACCAGTTTTATGCATGAATTCTAGATAAATTCTATTTAGACTGCTTCACATACCAAAGGGGGTTTTATCCTTTCTGTATTGTTACTGATTGATTATAAGTGTTTATTATGATTATTAATATATCCTCTATAATAAAACCCTAAGCGCGCATTGCACTTACGATGCCGTGATCCCTGCTGCCGTGATATGTGCTTCTGTGTCGCACATGCGCACTGCCTGCCTTCTGCCCCGATCTCCGATGCCGGCTAACTTCCTGCGCTGCTGCAGCCAGGATGCCTCTTCTCACCCCCGGACCAGCAAAACGCAGCAGATACAGTTTCATCTTGCAGCCGTGCGGCATTTTGCTAGGCCGGCCCATTTCGATAATGCGAGGTGGGCCGGCCTAGCAAAAGCCCCGAGGCTGCCTGGGCTGCTGAACAGGGTAAGCAGGGAAAGGAGAAGGGGTACTACTGGACAGAGGGGAGCATGGAAGGGGTGCTGCTGGATAGGGGGGGGGAGGTAGAAGGAAGGGAGAAGGTCTACTGCTGGACAGGGGGAGCAGGCAAGGGGTGGTGGTGGACAGCCGAGGAAAGAGAGAGACAGACAGAAAGAAAGAAAGACAGACAGCGGCCAAGGAGAGAGAGAGAAAGAAAGAAAGACAGAGACACACATCTATTCTAGCATCCATTAATGTAACGGGCTTAAAGACTAGTGTATGTATATTGTTTTGCACTTTTTGTTAGCTTTGAAAACTTAAGATTTTAAAAAATAAACATCTAATATCTCATAGTATGTTTATTAGTATGTTTATGTTTATTAAAAGTTTTTAACTGCACTGCCATATATCAACAGCACGGTGTACAAAAATATATAGAAACAAGAAATGAAAAGAATGCCCTATTAAATAAGAAAGCAGAGAAAAAGATAAGGACAAAAAAAAGTAATTTAAAAAAAATGGAAAGGGAACACCTATACAGATTACAATTTTGGCTGATGCTAGCACTACAATAGCTACTACCAAGTCAACCCCCACCCCCACCACCAATTTTAGCTTAATTTCATCGCCTTAGAACCTTCCAAAGAAGACATTCAAGTAAGTTCCTCACATAGTGAAACTTCAAAATGGGCAAACAATGAAGGGGAAGTTAGAACTTGTTTTGCCCTCATCAATTTGTCTCCTTTGCGGGGTTGATAGTTAAAATGCATGCTGCAAAAAAAAAAAAAAAAATGGAATACCTAGGAACGGTGCTTGGCTAAGCAGCTGTTTAGCAACTGAGCTAGCATTAGCCATGATTTGTTTTCAGAGAGGGGAATGTCTGTAGCGGATGTGAATTTAGGAAACCCAAACCAGAAAGTTGCTCTGCTTGGCGTAGCAAAAAGTTGGTAGGAAAGAAATTCCTAAGTACAGCTTAAATGATGGAAAAAAAAAAAGTGATTTGAATAAACAGCAATTTTTATTTTTTTTTCATCATTCAGCAATTGAACAGTTTGCTTAAAGAAGCGCTGTCCTAGGTCAGTCCCTGAGAGCCACAAACCTGCCAGATTTTCAAGCTATCCCTGATGCATAGGCACGAGATAGGATTTATACCACTTCCACTGTCTGCAAATCTCTTTATCCATATGCAGTAGGGATAGCCTGAAATCTGGCCATGTTGGCATCCTTCATGCAATATCTGTTGTAGGAAATAGTTGACTTTCTGTAAACAGAGTCATTTGCTCTATGACAGCAAAAGCTGTTTGTGGAAATGCAGTGGGTCATCTGTGTTGTCTTTGGCTTTATGTCCTGGACTGTAAAACAGCATTTCATGCCTTTTCCTTGTATTATAGATGAGGCTTATGAGTCACTCATTAGCTTCAGGAGGTTATCACCAGGAAGACACTGCAGTACACATTATTAGAATAATGACAACTATATATTACCAGGTCCTCTCCAAAGCAGTTTACTTAAATGGTTTAGTTTTGATGCTACCAGATGCTATACTTGAACACAGCTGATGTCCAAAGAGTCAAATATATCAGCAGGGCCGGATTAAAGGGTAGGCCCAGGAAGCACATGCCTAGAGCCCGGAATTGTCAGGGGAGGCCCCACGGCCGGCATTAGGGGGGAGCAAAGCCCAACAGATCCAGGGGGCCCCGCGGTCGGAACTTCTTTGTTAAATTCCTAAATTGTCCTTTTCAGAGGGGTCCTGACACGGCAGCTGCTCTCACAAGCTGCCAGCGGCTGCCCCAAAGCTTTCCCTCAGCCGCGATCTGCCCTGTCGGACATGGGAAGTTGCGACAGAGGGAAAACTTTGGGGCAGCCACCAGCAGCTTGTTAGAACAGTTGCCGTGTCAGGGCCCTCTGAAAAGAACAATTTTGGCTTTTGGGGAGAAGCAATCTCTTGCCTTGCCTCCTCCCCATACTCTTCAGCTTTCCCTCCCCTGCTGGCCAGAACTCCTCATTTTAACCCCTTCTCGGCTATATTAGCAGGCAGGGCCAGTGTTTGGGGGGAGCAAGGAGACCAGCTGCCCTGGGCTTGCCTTCTGTTTTGGGTCACGATAGTTGACTGCTTTCTCCCTGCTTCCCCGATGCGGCGGCCCACAAACCTTCCTCCCCCCTCCCCCGACATCAGAATTGATGTTGGGTGGGAAGGCTTGTGGGCCCGTCACATTGGGAAGCAGGGAGAAATCATGGTGGTAGCTTGGCGAAATCAGCAGCAGCGGTGGTGGCCGCGGGGAGCGGGGCAGAGAGAGAGAAAGAAAGGGGAGGGGGCAGGAAGAAAGAAAGAAAGGGGCAGGGAGAGAGAATGAAAGAAAGAAAGAGGGGGCAGGGAGAGAAAGAAAAAAGGGAGGGGGCAGGGAGAGAGGAAGAAAAAGTTTAAAGTTGGAGGAGGGAATTGAGTGTGTTGGGTGGCAGGGGGCAGGCAGGGAGAGAGGAAGAAAAAGTTGGACTCATGGAGGGACAGAAAGAGAGATGTTGGTTGGGCTGAGGTCTGGAGGAAAGGAAGCATGCAGGAGGAAGAAAGAAAGGATGCACAGTCAGAAGAAAGTGCAACCAGAGACTCATGAAATTACCAGACAACAAAGGTAGGAAAAATGATTTTATTTTCAATAGTGATCAAAATGTGTTAGTTTCTTCAAATTTACATCTGCTATATTTATATTTTGCAGAGTATTAGGGGGTTGTGTGTCTGTGGTGTTTGTATGGAGTTTGGCTTCTAGGCGGTTCAATTTAACCTTTATCTACATATTTCTATTTTAAGTTTGTGATTACTTATTCCATACTGGGTGAGAGTGTATCTGTGTTCCGTGTATATGGAAGACATGGTTTTCTGTTAGCGCTAATTAGCCTTGTTTGGCGAAATGCTTAAGGCATGGTTCTTGGGAGCACCTTGAATAAACCTGATTTGAATCTCCTTATTGTCTGCCAATCTTCTTTTGTTTCATGTTGGATTCTTTGGTGGACTGTTTGGCTTGTTGTTTCATTACAAGTTAACATACATGGAGTGGAACGTACTAGAGGAGTTATAGATGTGGTTGTTTATACATACATATGGGTTATAGTTGGTCAACAGAGTGAGGCAGTTGAGAGGAGTTGCAAACTTGGTTATTAATATAGACTTATATTTCGGATAGTATTACTGCTTTACAAATGTATTTGAACACTTTTATAAACTTATGGAAAGGGTCCAGAGTTAAAAGTCCTGGTTAAGTAGGTGGGAAGGGAAGGAAGGGGAATTTATTCAGAGATGTTTGGGGTTGGCATAGAATAAAAACTGTGCACTGGTATGCTAATCTTTGTTTTGAATTTAAAAAAGAAAGAAATACAAGTAGAAATAAAGAAGTAAATAAGAAAACAGATAAATGGGGCGGGGCAAGGCCAGGGGGGCCCAGTGTATTTGTGTGCCTAGAGGGCCCTCGAAGAATTAATCCTGCCCTGTATATCAGAGTGTGCTACATAACCCCTCATCAAAGTATGTGATCAGGCCTGATTTCTAAATGATTTTTTTTCTGATTCTAGGTCTCGGGGGGGGGGGGGGAAATCTTAGGAAGGCAGATAGTGCTGGTGCTACTTATGAACTGGTACTACCTCAGCATGAGCGGAGATTAGCAGTGTATACAACAGAAGTTGAAAATTGCCTGCAAATAAAATGGTGCTGGGGGAGGGGGGGTTTGAAGTCAATATTTAAAGTGATTTAATCATTTAGAAATGGCTCCTGGCTGGTTAAATCACTTGTTTGGGGTACTTAACTGGTTAGTGTCACTGAAAATCACTGGTTAGCAACAGTAAGGTGGGGAGGCCCACTCTAGGCACTATTGCTCAAGGGCAACGGCACCCTTCCTTCTCTCCATCCCCCTTCCCACGCACCCCTTCCCTTCACCCACACCTTTTTAACTTTAGCGCGAGCAGCCACCAACTTGCTGCCCACGTTGGCTTTGGCGCTCTCTCTGATGTCACTTCCGGGACCCGCACCTAGGCAGTGACATCAGAGAGAGCGGCAAAGTTGACATGGGAAGTGAAGTTGGTGGCTGCTAGCGCCGAAGTTAAAAAGGGAAGGGGTGCGCTCACGCGGAATGGGGCGGAGAAGAAGGCGGGGGCGCCCCAGGTGCCGCTCAACCTCGCTACGCCATTGGTTAGCACCTAACACAAAACCAGATATTTGGGGGAGGTTCCAGGAGTGGAATCAGCACTTGGCCAGTTAAGCACTGATAGTCAGCACTTAACCAGCCAAGATCAAAAACAGGACCACATCAAAGTCAGTACTACCTTTATGTGATGCCCCATAGCCGGTTAAGTGATGAAGATTGCACTTAACCAGCTATGGTGTAGCCGATTCCATTAAACTATAAATGCCTTGTCGTAGCCTAGACATTGCCCAGCACTGAATTTCCAGACATAACACCAGCAGCTAAATGCTAAATGCTACTAGCTGATTATCAAACCTGGGGTGTACTGAATGCAAATCATCATGTAATGTTTATGAAATCCTTAGCATTGAAAATTGTACTTTTACACACATCAAATTTATCTTTGCTAAAAAAGCAGGTGATAAATTGTTTCATGATGAAGGAATAGGTATTCTTGAGTGAGAACATTCGTTTTTATACCATAACAGTATCCTGACTCATAGGTTCCAGCTCTGTGGGAGCTTCTGCACCCATAATATTGAGGAAATGCCTTTTGTACAATGCTTGCTTTTAAAATTATGCAACCAGTTCCAGTAGGAGGTGCTATCCAGAGAACCTGAATGTGTGTCCTCCATCTGGTTGTACTTCCAATGACAATTGGTGGTCAAGTTCTCGATTGGTTTAACTCTTTTCTTACTGATCGCTCATCTGCTGTTATCTTTAAAAATACAGTTTCAAAACCTTATACTTCCAATTATGGTATCCCCCAAGGATCCATATTATCTCCACTTTTATTCAATATCTTCCTTTCTCCATTACTTTGCCTATGTCAATCAATAGGCTTCACTACCTTCACTTAAGCTGATGACGTCCAACTGCTCCATCTACTAAACCCAGACAATAAAGATGAAATAATCGAAATAAATAGAAAACTAGTAGATATTAAACAATGGCTTAGCTCTAATATGTTATCTTTAAACATTCAAAAATCCAAAACATTATTTTTCCCCTGGAAAAAAGACATAAGTCTAAGTGCTCCATTTATTTTAGACAATGTACATCTAAACTCGGTAAAATCCCTAAAAATATTAGGTATTATTATAGATGACAGGTTATTTTTCCATGAACACATAACTAACACTGTCAGATCTTGTTTATATAGACTGCGTATGATCTGCTCAATCGCCAAATTTTTAGAACGAAAATCACTTAATATATTGATCCATTCGTTAATTATCTCAAAACTTGACTATTGTAACTCTTTATTAATAAATGTCACTCAAAAAGAAAAGAGGCAACTTCAGATCATTCAAAATACCGCCATCAAATTAATATACAACCGTAAAAAATTTGATCATGTTACACCGCTCCTGATTGATTCACACTGGCTTCCTGTCACCCATCGCATTACTTTTAAAATTCTGTTTTTAGTTTTTAAAACATTGTCCTAAAACGAACCCCAATTCATTAATAAATTACTTATTCCCCATAGTACATCCAGTGGCGTACCTAGGGGGGGAAGGGGAGGCGGGCCGCCCCGGGTACCAGCCCTAAGGGGGTGTTCCCGGCCTTGCCGTTCAGTCCCCCGCCACCCCCGAAGGACCGCTCGCCCCACTGACCTTCCTGCACCATCTGTGAAGCAGCCCGCAGCAGGATCGCGAAGTCAGCGTCAGCATCCCTGCGCTGCTTCCTGCGCCGCGATCCCGCCCCACCCTGAAGGCCTGATGCCCCGACCCACCCCGAAGGACCGCTCGCCCCCCTGGCCTCCCCGCACCACCTATGAACAGCCGCAGCAGGATCGCGAAGTCAGCGTCAGCATCCCTGCGCTGCTTCCTGCGCCGCGATCCCGCCCCTCCTCTGACGTCAGAGGAGGGGCGGGACCGTGGCGCAGGAAGCAGCGCAGGGATGCTGACGCTGACTTCGCGATCCTGCTGCGGCTGTTCATAGGTGGTGCGGGGAGGCCAGGGGGGCGAGCGGTCCTTCGGGGTGGGTCGGGGCATCAGGCCTTCAGGGTGGGGCGGGCGGGCAGGCAAGCAGGCTTTCAAGGGGGAGGGGGGTGACAGGCAGGCAGGCAGGCCTTCAAGGGGGGACAGGCCTTCGGGGGGGGGTGCAGGCCTTCAAGGGGGGCAGGCAGGCCTTCAGGGGGGGGCAGGCCTTCGGGGGGGGGGTGTAGGCCTTTGGGGGGGTGCAGGCCTTCAAGGGGGGAAAGGCAGGCAGGCCTTCAAGGGGGGGACAGGCCTTCAAGGGGGGGACAGGCCTACAAGGGGGGGACAGGCCTACAAGGGGGGGGGGGACAGGCCTTCAAGGGGGGGGGCAGGCCTTCAAGGGGGAGACAGGCCTTCAAGGGGGGGAAAGGCAGGCAGGCAGGCCTTAAAGGGGGGACAGGCCTACAAGGGGGGGACAGGCCTACAAGGGGGTGGGACAGGCCTTCAAGGGGGGGACAGGCCTTCGGGGGGGTGCAGACCTTCAAGGGAGTGCAGGCCTTCGGGGGGGGTGCAGTCCTTCAAGGGGGTGCAGGCCTTCAAGGGGGGGAAAGGCAGGCAGGCAGGCCTTCAAGGGGGGGGACAGGCCTACAAGGGGGGGAGAAGCTACAAGGGGGTGGTACAAGCCTTCAAGTGGGGGACAGGCCTTCGGGGGGGGGGTGCAGACCTTCAAGGGAGTGCAGGCCTTCAAGGTGGGACAGGCAGACCTTTAAGGGGGGACAGGCCTTTGGGGGGGGACCATGATTTAGAAGTACACAGAGGGAAGGGGGTGTTCAAAGAGACATGCATATGCCAAACTTTGGGGGGGGAAGAAATAATGGGTCTGAAAATAGAGGAGAGGGAGAGAGATGATGGACCATGGGATTTAGGGAGGGAAGGAACAGAAAGGGAGAGAAATTGGACACAAGGGATGGTGTGGAGGAGGGATAGAGATACTGGATAGGAGGGTAATTAGGAAAAGAAACGGAGAGATGGTGGACTCTGGGATGGTGGGGAAGGAGGGAGAGATGCCGGATGAAAGGGTATTTAAGAAAAGGTGGATCTGTGGAGGGAGATGAAAAAAAGGAAAGATACCAGACTTCAAGGGAAGGGAAATGGAAAGGGAGGACAGAGTTGGCAGATGGATGGTTAGCATGCAGAAAGAAGGAGACCCTGGCAAGCAAGTTATCAGAAGAAAACCAGAGCCTTGGACCAACAAGATTTGAAATATAACCAGACAACAAAAGGTAGAAAAATTAATTTTATTTTCTGTTTTGTGATTATAACATGTCAGATTTGAAATGTGTATCCTGCCAGAGCTGGTGTTGGACTGCAAACGTGAGCTAGGATTTAACAGAAAGAGGAAAAGTCCTTTTTGTTTCTT
Organism: Geotrypetes seraphini; assembly: GCF_902459505.1. Lineage (NCBI taxonomy): Eukaryota > Metazoa > Chordata > Amphibia > Gymnophiona > Dermophiidae > Geotrypetes > Geotrypetes seraphini. The sequence continues at coordinate 316,200,190 of NC_047086.1, forward strand.
TATTTTATTTACACCACAGCGCCAGTGTGGTTAGGAGAAGCCAAAGGGGGTGAAAAAGCTATAAAACCCACCAGGAGTTTTGAAAAAAATCACCCAACTGGGCAGGAAAATCAAATTGAAAAACCAATTCAATAGGGCTGAATCGAATCAAAAATTTTTTTTCCTGTGTCTGGCAGCATTAGTTTGCGCTACTGTCTTAGACTTTAGGACCTGGGATTGGGGAGAGATGGCATCCTCAGTACTTTATAATGCAAGTGAAACGAGGATTTGGTCAGACTTTTGAAGGGTCTGCAGAAAAAAAATATTGTATAGGCCGGGGACATGAGACAGCAGGAAATGGGAACTTTTCTTCCTTCTATTTTTGTGAATGGAAAGGCTGAGGATGTCAGAGAGGTCAGTTAAAATATGTGCTTTATAAGAAAATATAATAATGTGTTTTATAAAGTTTATAGCATAGCTGGCCTACCCAGTGAGGTGTTCCTAGTGGTGATGGTGGCAGCGTGTCAATGTGTTTTTTATAATGGGAACAAAAATGGAAGAGAATTAATGTGTGTGGAATGGGGGGTAACTAATTTCTTCAGCTAAATAATTCAATCCACTTCAAACAGACATAGGAGAACTTGTGCACCATTCACACACCCTCCAACCAAAAACGTCAAAAGAAAAAAACTGTTTGACAACCTCCTAGCCATTCGAGCTGCAACACTCGACCCCCAACTCTACAACCAATTGATATCAACCACAGACTGCAAAACCTTCAAAAAGAAATAAAAACCCTTCTATTCAAAAAACACATAAAACCGAACTAACACAATCAGAACTGTCCCAAGCATCACCTGCAACTACTCCATATGTACTTCTAATGTCATGACAATTTAGACATAATTTATGTTATGTTATGTTTGGAATAATGGTTACATATATGAGGTTCAATAAAAGAAAATTTTCACTGCCTGTTTCTATTCTGACCATTTATTCCATTTCATGGTTATTGCAAAAAAAAAAAAAAAAAAAAAATTTTTTTACATGGGGGGGGGGGGGGGTGTCAAAAAATGATGGGCCCCGGGTGCCACATACCCTAGGTACGCCACTGAGTACATCCTGTTCTTTAAGGTCCACTAATCAAAAACTCTTAACAGTTCCATCTTTAAAAGTTATTGGAACTCGTCGTCCTGATATTTTTTCTGTAATGGCTCCACAACTGTGGAACACTTTACCTCAGTATATAAGAGAGGAAAATGATCTAAAACATTTTAAAGGTATTCTGAAGAGCTTCCTTTTTAAAGATGCTTTTAATTTATAAATCATATTTTATGATTACCTTCTTTTTTTTTTCTCTTTTCTTTTTTCTTTTCCTCTTTCAATTTTTTTTTCACCTTACCTGCTGTTTTTACCATTTATGTTACCTTTATATATACAATTGTAGTTCTGCCCTTTCTTCCCTTATGTTCCTGTTAGTTTGTATGTCAGTATGTCAAACCTATTTCATTAATTATGTATACACCTTTCTCTCCCTTTTTTTATTTGTAAATCGCTTAGCAAATTAAATTAAGCGATTAAATTAAAAAAAATAAAATAAACTCATGAACTCTGTATCTTCTTCATTTATAATCTGGAAAGCGCCCAGGTGACCATCTTCCGAGTTCAATTTTCTTCAGGCTGCCTCTCTGCAGCGACTTCCTGTTCCCATGTAGGCAGTATCTGCAGAAAGGTAGCTTCCAGGGCAGGCCAATGACAGCAATCTCACGTCGCTGAGCTGCTGGCAGCCCGGAGAAAACTGAATTGCAGTGCTGAGGAGGTACTTTTTCCACAGACTTTACTCTGGTTTCCATTAGAAAAATCAATGCAGATAAAAACTACATCGCCTATCCAGTCTGCCCATCCATGCAATCTACTATCTTTTCTTTACCCTTAGAGATCCAATGTACTTGCCCCAAGCTTTCTTTGAAATCTGATAGAAGCTTAGAAAATCCCAATGATCCTTGTTTCTAGACGATTCAGCAGCTAGGAGGGTTGGCATATGGCTCCAGAAAAAGGCAGACAGATTGAGACATTCAGGTTTTCCTGCCATTGCTTTCAATGGAAGCAGTAGCATAACTAGGGAGGTTGGCGCCCAGGGTGGTGATGTCTGGCATTGCTGCACCGTGCATCCTCCCTGCTCTTCAGCACCCTGCTGTGCACCCATCCCCCACCCCCCACACACACTCCTCACTGTTTGAGCACGTCCCCCTGCCCCACGTACTTGCTGCTCGCGCTGGCCTCGGCTCCCTTCTAACATCATGTCCTGGTCCTGTGACCAGGAATGGACATCAGAAGGGAGCCAAGACCAGTGTGAGCAGCCTTGGTGAACATTTCTAGGAGTGTATGGGAGGGAGAGGCACCGGCGCCCCCTTGAAGGCAGCACCCAGGGCAGTCATCTCCATCCTCCCCCTTTTACTATGCCACTGAATGGAAGTAAACCCTTGATGTCTCAATCCATCCTCCTTTTTCTGGAGCCATATGGTGGAAATAAAACCTGGATATCTTAGTTTGTCCTCTTTTTTTCTGGAGCCATATGGTAAACCTAGCAACTAGCAATTTCCAGTCTACATGAGAGAGATTTAGGTCCCCCATTAAAGCACCTTGCTTTTTAATGTAATTTTTGGGGTGACCTCTAATGTACTCCTTTTTTCCCTTGTGATGGTAGCCTATCACTTACATAGATATTACATTCCCAGCAACTCAAACATTTTCTTGATCAAGTGTTGGTTGTTGGTTTATTTATTTATATTCCACCTTTATCAAGGCGGAGCACAAGGCAACATACCCAATAAAATTACATATAAGCATCTAGAAAAATATATAAAAAGTTTCACAATACATAACCAAAACCATCAAATCTGCAGGACCGATTTATTACATATTCTTTTCTACACTAAACACCAATGACACCAGCCACAGCATGAATTTAATACAGACTCAGACTTCATACTTCATCAGACAAAATAAATGTTGTTTCAAATTCCCTCACCCTTGCCTGCTTCTTAATATAAGATGGGAGTTTATTCCATTCTTCAGGGGCAGCGTAGGGAAAAAAACCCCCAGTCCTGACTGCAATCTCTCCTTGCTGGTATCGTCAGGTCATGGTGTGTCTAAGAGCGTAACTGTGGTAGAGAATTATGAGGTTACACACTGCACCAGGTAGCCAGGAGCACAGCCCCGTATGCTCAGATAGGTCAGAAGTAAGAGCTTATATCTGATCCAAAACTCAATTTTCAGCCACTACAACTTATAATAGAACTCAAACACATGATCATGTTTTTTCAGCCTAAACAGAGTTCTAATAATGGAATTCTGGGCTACCTGCAGAGAGTTCAAGACAGTTTGAGGCATGCCCAACAATACTATGTTACAAGAGTCCATAGTCGATAGCACTATTGTTTGCAAGATGGTTTTGTAACCGTTCCAAGGCAAATAACGATATAGCCTATTCAAAAGATGTAGCTTGAAACAGACTTTTCTGATAAGGTGTAACACATCGCCTAAAAGACAGCTGAGGATCAAGAATTATCCCTAAAAAAACGAAATCCTAAGGACCAGAGACTTGCTGAATCAAGGATCCAAACTGATGGCGACAACTCTGACTGTGAAGCACGAGCGAAATGCATTATTTTTGTCTTCTGTATGTTAAGCATCAATTTATTGGCGCACATCCAATGTTTGATTTGCGTCATAAGGGAATCTAGCCTATCAATAGCCCACTCCATCGACTATCCCTTAGGGAAGAAAAATAATAGGTCGTTGGCGTATACCCTATAAGACACTCTAAGGCTATGCAATAAACAGCAAAGCGGTGTTATCCCAATGAATTTTATTTTGTCCTTAATACATAAAGCTATTCTTCCCTCTTTTCTTGTTTTCCTTTGCTATTGTTTTCTTTTTGAAAAGAGCACATCCTGGCATATTTTTCTCCCAGTCCAAATTATTCTGGAAACATGATTCAATTACTGCAACCACATCAATATCCTCTTCCACCACAAAGGTTTTTAGGTCAATTAATTTATTGGCTAGAGTATGAGCAATATAAATTCTTCATTCTAAAGTAATACTTGTTACTTGCTTCCTCTAATAAACCCATGTGCTGTTTGTGCAGATTTTAATGGACTGGGCAAGGTTTATGAAGAGACACTGACACTTTGACTTTTTTTTGGTCTGTTCTTAATGAATTTTTTGGTCATATGTAAGAAATAGTAAAAATAAAACAAGAGGGGCTCTTTCACTAAAGCAGTACTATGCGGCTATCTTGGGGTTTACGATCTGTGATGGAGTATCTGGAATAAGTCCAGGTTTCCTTAACTGCCCTCTCTCACCGAGACATTTTCAGGGAAACAGAGCTAACCTGCCTAGCTAGGGGCACAGAGCCCAGGCAGAGAAGAAGTTAAAATCCCAGAGTGGGAATGGAATATGAAGGCCCTGGGTCTGGGAAAACCCACAGTTATCCTCTTTTTAGAGGATTGTCTAAGTGCCGGGAGAGATTTCCAAAACCTGGCAGTTTGGGTTATGGAAGACCCCGAGCTCAGGGCCATGTCTGGAGGGCATTGATGTGATGACATCACATGCATGTGCGCATATGCGTGGCATCACGATGTTGGCATCTGCACATGCGAAGAGGCCCTCCAGATGTGGTCCCCGAGCTCAAGAAAGGAGACACGAGGTTTGTGTGGGGGCAGGGCTGGGGGTAGAACAGGGCAGGGCTAGGTGTCCTCTTTTTTTTTTTTTTCTTCTTTTAAAGAGGAAATCTGATAACCCTACCTGAGAAGGAGTAAGGGTGTTCCAAATTGAGGTCACAATATCCAAAGATGGGCCCCAGGGAAAGCAAGAGCCACCTTTGCCTCCACAATCTTTGTGCAAAGTAACAGAAGTCCGCCAAGGTATGGAATTTTATTTTTGAATGGGGAAATTCTAATCCTTGAGGTTAGGCCAAAACCAGGCCTGTGTGAGTAATTGTGAAGACAAAAACTAGTTTTATTAATTATGAAGGAAAAACTAGTTTCATTAATGGCCCATCCTGTCTGCCCATCCGCAGTAACCATTATCTCTTCCTCTCGCTAAGAGATCCCACATGCCTATCCCAGGCTTTCTTGAATTCAGACACAGTCTGTCTCCATCACCTCTTCCAGGAGACTGTTCCACATATCTACCACCCTTTCTGTTAAAAAGCATTTCATTAGATTACTCCTGAGCCTTTCACCTCTTAACTTCATGCTATGCCCTCTCATTCCAGAGCTTCTTTTCAAATGAGATTCAACTCATGCACATTTACGATTCATAGGCATTTAAATGTCTCTATCATATCTTCCCTTTCCTGCCTTTCGTCCAAAGTATACATATTAAGATCTTTAAATCTGTCCCCATATGCCTTATGATGAAGACCACGCACCATTTTAGTAGACTTCTTCTGGACCGACTCCAAGGTGCTGTCTCCAGAATTGTACACAATATTCTAAATGAGGTCTCACCAGAGTCTTATACTGTCCATATCTCTTCCTATGCACCCTAGCATCCTTCTAGTTTTCACCATCACCTTTTCAATCTGTTTGGCCACCTTATGATCATCACATACAATCACACCCATCACATACAATCACTCTTCTGTTGTATGTGTAAGTTCTTCACCCCTAAACTGTACCATTCCTTCGTGTTTTTGCAGCCCAAATGTATGACCTTGCATCTCTTAGCATTGAATTTTAGCTGCCAAATTTCAGACCATTCTTCAAGCTCTGCTAGGCCTTTTTTGACCAGTTGATCACTATGACTACTTTATCCCTGAATATTTCAGCTAGCCTGTTGGTCTGATTACATATTTCTGCTTTGCTGGAAAACATTTCCGGACAGAAAACTAATTTTTTTCTTTTACAGGAACCACAATCCTTTTCGGGCAGACGTTAATTGCTTTTACGCTAGCTTGTTAACCTTTTTTCATGCCAATAATGAGGTTTCTTTTCCCCTTTGATGCTCATTCTTTTGAATAATGTGGTGTTATCTGAAACTCCATCATTTGTCTTAATGTGAGGGAGCACTTTGCAGCTGAAAGAATAGAATTATAGCTCACTCTGTCTTTTAAAACTACATTTTGGAAAATGATTTTCTCATCAATATTCAATTATAGGATGGCTAACACTGTAAGGGGGATCATTGGGATGTTTTTCCAAGATGCGTAAATTAGATGAATGTACGTTTTTTTTAATCTTATATAGCATGCAGTTATTCATAAATGAAAGCATTCTGATAGTCTTGCAGCTTCTGAAAAATATAGTTGCAATTAACATAGGGATCCTTTTACTAAGGTGTGCTAATCGATTTAGCACGCGCTAAATGCTAAGGCGCCCATTATGGGCGCCTTAGCATTTAGCGTGTGCTAATCTTTAGCATATGTTAAATCAATTAGCACGCACTAAATCAGTTAGCATGCCTTAGTAAAGAGATCCCAGGTACGTTAGATAGATTGTGAGCCCACTGGGACAGATAGGGAAAATACTTGAGTACCTGATCGTAAAACTGCTTAAATAACCTTGATAGGCGGGATATAATATCCTAATAATAATATTGAGCAGGGTTGACCATACAACAGTGGAAAGGAGACCAGGTAAACAAAGGGCACTTTTATTAACATAGAATAACCATTAAATTCAACAGGATTTGATATGGGCTGTGTTTTGGCTTAATTGCTTGTATGAGGAGTCCATAAAACATGTAAGTTCATGTATGATGTTATGATTTATGTGCATTTGATTTATGGCTTTATTTCATTTACTTTTTATAAATATTTTTTACCATTATTATTTTCATTTATATATTTGGATTATAGTGTTTTACACAGTTTATTGACTCCTGATGTAGGCGATTAAGCAGAAACACAGGCTGAGAATTCTACTTCTATGTTAATAAAAGATGCCTTTGTTCACTTTATCTCCTTTCCACTGTGTTTTGGTCATCCTTGCTTGATTTTTTTCTGCTAATCCATGGGGTTTTGTTGTGCAATAATAAGCCACATTTTGTATACTCCCTTCCTAGCTCAGTTGAGGTCCTACTTAACACTGCTTGCTAAATGTTGGCAACTCTGAGCAATATTCATATTATTTACTAAAGGGCTGATTTGCTAAACCATGGTACATGTTTCATTCAACTTTTAAACATTAACAGATTAGTGCCACATTAACAGATAATGAAGCCTGGTTCCAGCACTCAGTGTTTCTCAGGGCAGCGCTTTTGACAGGAGTTCTTTACAACTGTTCTGCTTGATATTTTGTTTGTTTTTATCCAATTTGGTTCTTTGACACTCTAAATAAACATTCTGCGTGACACAGAAGTTCCATGTGTAAAGGGAAGCAGTGTACTGGAAGGGTGGTACTACCGTCCCCTGTGACAGAATGAACACATGATGACAGATTCAATAAATGTTTACCATCTGGCAAATTGGGCAATAATATAATAATGGGTGATTTCAATTACCACTACAAAGACCAATATCCAATATACAGAACAATTACATATTCCTGGAACTTCAAAGCATGAGTATCTACCAACAAAGAAAGTAAAAGATTATGTGGAGAAAAAGCCTCAGTTAAAAACTAGCACAGCCCAACCAAAATCAGAAGACTATGGAGTTGCTCACATTCATTCATTGGAATTAAAAAAATTTCACATACTATTGTAAATAACATATTCTCTCACTCATGAGGTTACCCATTTAAAAAAAAAAAAATGATTCTTGGAGATACTGGTTCAAGAACTGACATGAGGAGGAGCTACATAGAAACATAGAAAATGACGGCAGAAAAGGGCCATAGCCCATCAAGTCTGCCCACTCCAACAACCCTCCCCTAATCTACACTCTATCACTCGTCCCCAATCTGCCCTCCTCTATGCTACCCTTGTAGGGATCCGACGTGGGCATCCCATTTATTCTTAAAATCTTGTATGCTGCTGGCCATGATCACCTGCTCCGGGAGCTCGTTCCAATGGTCCACCACTCTTTCAGTGAAGAAGTACTTCCTGGTATCCCCATGAAATTTCCCCCCCCCTGATTTTCAACGGATGTCCCCTTGTGGACGAGGGCCCTTTTAGAAGGAAAATGTTGTCTTCCACCTTTATTCGACCAGTGATGTACTTAAACGTCTCTATCATATCTCCCCTCTCCCTACGTTCCTCGAGAGAGTATAGCCGCAACTTGTGCAGCCTGTCTTCATACGAGAGATCCTTGAGCCCCAGGATCATCCTGGTGGCCATTCGCTGAACCGACTCAACTCTCAGCACATCCTTACGGTAGTGCGGTCTCCAGAATTGCACACAGTATTCCAGATGAGGTCTCACCATGCTTCTGTACAGCGGCATAATGACCTCTGGCTTCCGGCTAACAAAGCCTCTACGGATACATCCCAGTATTTGTCTAGCCTTAGATGAAGCCTTCTCTACTTGATTGGCTGATTTCATGTCTCCACTAATGATTACCCCCAAATCCCGCTCTGCTGTAGTCCTGGACAAGGTTTCACCATTCAGTGTGTATGTCTTACACGGATTATTGTTACCAAGGTGCAAGCTATGTTAGATTTATTCCAGTCAGTATATCACAAATGGATGTCCATCTTGCGTGTATTTTAGAACACGATACAGCTTGTTCTAAAATACATGTGAGATGGATATCCATACGCTGGAAACAATCCAGCATGAACATCCATTTTATACTTGTCCCTTGGTATTCAAAGGGATTGGGATAGACCCAGACCGCGAAGTGTGAAAAATCGCAAATAACTTTGTGCCGGCTCTGGCCCATCCCCGGACCTTACCTGGTGGTCTCCACCTCCAATCGCCTCCTTCCGTGCGTGTTTGCAGGGACCATTGCGGGTGCCTCGGTCTCCTCTTTCTCTGCTTCGGTGTCGGGCCGGGTAGAGTGAAGATCGTTCCTCTCTGGGCTGGGCAGCCTGTGCCGGCCTTACCTGGTGGTCTAGTGGGCTTTTGGGGCAGGAGCAATCTTCCTATGCTCCTGCCCCATGTAGATTGCCAATAGGAAATGGCTGTCGTGAGCTCCCGTAGTCTCTCAAGACTACTATGGGAGCTCACGGCAGCCCTTTCCTATTGGCGATCTGCACGGGGCAGGAGTGTAGGAAGATTGCTCCTGCCCCGAAAGCCCACTAGACCACCAGGTAAGGCTGGGATGCTGGGAGGGAGGCGGAGAAGGTCTGAAACAAAGTTTTTCCACCCTCTCTGTAAAAAAAAAAAAAAAAATTGCGAATAACCGAATCCGTAGATGCTGAAACCGTGGATTCGGAGGGGGAAGTGTATATACTGAAATGTTCAAATAATAAATAGGCAAAACAAGAGACATGCACGTCTGTGTATCAGCAGAGGAACATCTATATTATAATGTGGCCACACTGCTGACCCCACTGAGCAATAGCCTAATGGTTAAAACCTAATGGTGAGAGCCAGCACAGAGTTACAGAAGTTGCTGGTTCAACTTTCATGATATCTTTTTATAATTCTTGCTTCTTTTTATATTTGTTATCCTCATTCAGTGAACAGCTTGTTATGTAACTTGTGATAAATACCAGCCTAAATACAGATGTCCACTTTTTTTTTTTTTTAGATTTGGACACTCCTTCCTTTCTGTGATTGGAGTTGGATGTCCATATTTTGGGACTTCCCTTATCCTGCCAAGACCATGCTTCCTTGCCATATGAACATACTGCAGTGCAAGATGTCCATAGCCAGGGCTGGTTTTTAGACATGCTGGGGCTCCCCACCCCCATCCCCACCTCCCATTACTAGCACACATAAAACAATTTTAAATGACTTCTTTATATACAAAACACAGACATAATGTTACCAAAGGGATCACAATAGAAATTGAACTGGGAACCCTAAGAAATTAAAGTCAGCAAGTATTACAACACTGGAGAAATAAAAACAGATATATGTACTTCTTTCTGTACTAAACACATAGGGATCCCAGCCCAGGTTCACCAAAAATTAGCCATTTCCCTTGCTGTAGCTTGGGGGGATATCAAAACCCTGCCGGTTGAAGACCACCTTCTCCAGTCTGGCAGCCAGTAATCTCCAAGCTCTGCAGTTAGTGGCAGTGTCTCTGAGCTGCTACCACCTGCAGAGCTTGAAGAGTCCTGGCCACTGAACTAGAGGAAGAGATCTTCAGCCGGCAGGGCTTTGGGAAGCCCACTAATTTAGGTATTTATATTTCACATTTGGGTAGGAGGCATGGTGGAAAGAAAATATAGGCCTGGATTTTGTATAGGCTGCCAAGTCTCAGACGCCGTCTAAGTGACTTTTGAGAATCGCACACAGGCATCCTTTAGAGAATTGCGTCTAAGCCCGCCTAAAAACCTGATTCTCTAACTGACGTCCATGTCACACGCGCCGGTTAGAGAATCGGGTTGCTGCTGAGCTTATTGTAGCAAAGGATCTCCCTGCTGCAATAAGTTTAGCGACCCCCCAGGCCCTGTACATCGCCTGCAGGAGGGATGCCCAGTCCCTCCTGCTGGAACCATCCCAGGACTGCCCCAGCACCCCCTCCCCGGAACCCCCTACCTTAAATCTTTGGCCAGCCGGAGGCTCCAGCCAGCTGGCCTGCCCCTTCCTGGTGCATTGAGGGATGCACCTGTAGGAGGGGCCTTAGGCACATGGGCCAACCGGAATCTTAGGCCCAATTTGCAGTGCATTCTAGGATGCACTGGGAGTGGCCTAAGATTCCGATTGGCCAGATTCTAAAGGCCACTCCCACTTTCTGTTTCCACTGGATCGCATCAGAGGAGACACTTCAGGGCAGCTGTGTGTAACTAGTGAGAACAGCTGCTAAATCAGGGCCCCTCTGAGAGCGAAAACTTTGGAAAAGCACCACAAAGATGAGGGGAAGGGAGGGAGATGGCCCGATAAAGGTAAGAAATGCCCCGAGAAGGGGAAGAGATGCCCAGACTGTGGGACCCCCTGGAGTTGTAGGGCCCAATGCAGCTGCCCTGTTTGCCCTCCCCTAACACCGGCTCTGTCCATAGCCTGCCTTTGTAAAATTAGGATTTTGACATCCATGCAATATGAATGTCTAAATGTCAATTTTTAGATGTCCAAAACAAGAATAGGGCTTCTAAAATAATCACCATAATGATACAACTTCATTGCTAAGAACTTCTGCACATGTCAGAAGCAGATTTTCTTTTGAAGGACAAATTGCAGGATTTAGCCCTAGTAAATGAAGCCGTAGTGAGAGGCATTCGGTCTAATAAGGGGTAAGAATGACACCTTCAACTCTTCATAGAGCTGTCCCTAGCTATGGCTACATAAAGGCCGATGGGGCTGCTCAAGGATCACAGTGAGCCTCCTCAGATACCTAATAACCCTCACTCCCATCCTTTTACGAAGCCACACTGCCGTTGTGGTAACTGCCGTAAAGCCCATAGGGATTTAAAGGGCATTGGAATTTTTGCCTTGCAGAAGCCGTTAGCATAGCTTTTTAAATGAGGGGGGAAATCTAACAATACCTTGGCAAATTAAATGCAAATAATAAGTACAGTCAAACCTTGGTTTGCGAGTAATATGATTTGCGAGTGTTTTGCAAGATGAGCAAAACATTTTCGCAAATTGTGACTCGCAAACCGAGTGTTGACTCGATTTGCCCACCCGCAAACCGGCATCGTGCCCCCCTGCCCGCGAACGCCGCCCACCCCCACTAACCGGCATCACCTCCCCTCCTTACTCCCATCTTGCACCAGCATGCAGCACCAACCCACAGGAGGTACAGATGCCGGTGCCTGAAGATCGTGCTGCTTGCTGAACTGGGCCTTGAGCATCTGCGCATGCTCAAGGCCTTCTGGCTCTCGTTCTCTCTGAGAATCTCAGAGAGAGGTGGGAGCCAGAAGGCCTTGAGCATGCGCAGATGCTCAAAGCCCAGTCTAGCAAGCAGCACGATCTTCGGGCACCAGCACCTCGTATGGGTTGGTGCTGCGTGCCGGTGTCAGATGGGGGTAAGGCTTCAGTTTGGGGGGGGGGGTGATGCCGGTTCATGGGGGGGATGTGGAAGCGCACCAATGACCTCAGGGGTGGGGGGGGTCTTTTGGGGATGTGGTAGGGTGGGGTAGAGCAGCGCCAGTGGCCGCGGGGGGGGGGGGGGGTAGGGAGGAGGTGGAACCAATCAAACAAGTATTTTGGTTTACGAGCATGCTTCTGGAACAAATTATGCTCGTAAACCAAAGTTCCACTATACTTAGAAAAACTAAACAATCAGAGGACCTTAACATTTCTGATCACAGACGAGTAGTACAACATTATTTCTCACAGCATGGGGTCTGAATCTGTTATTCTTGGACTGAGTTTTCAGTGGCTGTGGTCAGCTCATTAATTTAAATTCCAGCTGCAATGTTTTTTTAAAATTATAACTGCACAACCCCTTCTCGCACAATACACACTCAGAGTCGATTCAGTGAACTTCAGTGGTTAACTTCAGGTTAAATATGTTAATTGACAATGAAAATCATTTAGCCAGGCCTCTTCATTTGTCCAAATAACATTTCTCCCCTTCTCTGTAATAAGTATCTTTTCAAAAAAGTAAATAAGTTATTAATTTAATTCTCTCATCTTTGTTCTAGGGCTTTATAAGAGAAACTCCCAAGGGATCAAAGGAACCATATCAGTTACAGAGAAGGAGAGAAATGTTATTTGGACTAATGAGGCTCTGCTAAATGATTTTCAGTGTCAATACATATTTAACTAGCTGTTAGTCACTGAATGCGTATTATGCGAGAATGGGTTTTGCTATTGAAGCCTAATCTTTCCTCCTCATGTGTTAAATTTTGAATTGGCCAGATTTAGAATGTTTTTAAATTGTACACGTATTTATTGCCAATATCCCCATATTTGGGCACCTAAATTTGGGCTATTAACGAGCATTTCTGACTGGTACTTGCTAGATATACTTTTATTGGAGATTTCTGGCTGAAGAGGGAAAATTAGATTCCAGCAGAATTTGATGGTGTTGTAAGTGCTTGCCCTGCTCTCCCACCACCACCACCACTACCACAGTGCTGGCTGGAGTGGAACTTGGTGACTCATTGAAAGAAATTCACCTTCTCTGCAAGAGGTAGGTGGGGCTCTAAGCAGTGAAAAGTTTACCTGCAGAAATTCATTCTTATGCTGACATTGGAAGACCTGAACCACAAGACTGATAAGTGCTCTTTTATTATTGTAATCTGTCTGGTGTACTCTCTCTATATATCTAATTGTGGTATACTGTCTTGCTTTCTAACCTACACCTCTTTATTCCTAAAAAAAAACAACAACCCCAAAACAAAACAAAAAAAGGCTTTTCTTTCCTTTTCTGGCTAACACTGGTACAAGAGTCTTTCTTGAGCTGCTAATTTTTCTAAACTTTCCTAACTTGGGTTCTAGATAAGCTCTGTAACGTTTATTTTACATTGCCAAAGCTTGGATAGGTAGCAGATTAAGTCTTGTAGCTGGTTTGTTGGCCAGGAACTTGAACTATATAGATCTGTTAGCCTTCTCCCCACACATCTTGATTATACGCAGGCTCTATTAAATTGTATAGAAAGGTGTTTTAATAGAAAATTACATTGAAGTTAGATTTCATTGCTAACACAGCTCACAGTTCTCTGGTTGCCTATTAAGTGGCTTGCCCAGGATCACAAGGAACAGTGTGGGATTCAAACCCACAACCTCAGGATGCCGAGGGTGTAGTTTATAGTTTATTATTTATATATAGTCTGCCTTTAACAAAGCAGATTACAACCTTACATACATAATATACCATATATCTATCTATATCTATCTATCTATCTATACACACAAACACCATATATATTACATTACATTAGGGATTTCTATTCCACCATTACCTTGCGGTTCAAGGCAGATTACAAATGGTTTGACTGGAAGTATTTAGGGAGTAGTTTGTACATTTCTTAGAGTTGTTAAGGATTACATCTGAGTTGACAGGATATTAGAAGTTCATATGTAGTAGTTGCAGGTGATGCAGGTGTTAGTTTGGTTTTATGTGTTTTATGAATAGAAGGGTGTTTATTTCTTTTTTGAAGGTTTTGTAGTCTGTGGTCGTGGTCAATGGGTTGTAGAGTTGTGGGTCGAGTTTTGCAGCTTGAGTGGCTAGGAGGTTGTTGTTAGCTCGGCAGGAGGAAGCTAGGGCCGGGGATGTTGGGGGGGTGGCAGAAGGAAGGAGTAGGCATCCCTCATGCCGGGGATGTTGTCACAGGGGGAAGGAGGGCGTGCCAGCAGGAGGGATTGGGTGTTCCTCCTGCCAGGGATTGTTTAGTGTTTTGCAGAAGGAGGGATTGGGCATCCCTCCTGCCGGCTGACATACGGTGGGGTTCAGGGGTTCCCTGCCGCTGCCACTCAGCTGATTGTGGCAGGTAGATTCCCTTGCCATGATCAGCTCAGCAGCAACACAATTCTCTAAATGGCTTCTGTGACATGGACGCCGGTTAAAGAGTTGAAGCGGTTAGGCGGGGTTAGACATCTGTCCGTTAGGAATACACAATTCTATATAGGATGCCTGTGTGCGATTCTCAAAAGCCTTTTAGGCGGCTGCTGAGACAGGGCATCCTAAACAGAATCAGGCCCTAAATGCATAAACTATTCATGTAGCTACAGACTATTGGTTAGACAATTTTTCAGCCTGACAATATCTATATAGGGGCAGAAAATCTGCAAAATTGGAGTTCAGCGGCTGAGGGTGAACTTATAAATCTGTTGGAATATTGGCATAATTGTGTTTTGCTCCTATGTGATAAAAAAACAAAAAAAAAAGTTCCATTGACTGCACAGCTGAAGAACAGAAGAAATCTGTCATCAGGCAGCCAGTTCTGAGACAGATCAGCAGAAGAAATAAACAACCTACTTAACATATGAAACACTTGAAGTGCTGTTCAATTATTGGTGGACTGCCCTTTCTGGACACATATGGCAGGAGGAGATAACAGCAATGATCCATTAGTTCTTGAGAAAATGCTCTGCAGATTTAACAGCTTCCCACTGTCTCTCACCTCACTGTGCACCAAACACTAGCCAGAATGCCCACTGCTAGTCATAAATTGTAATCACTCCTGGCTCTATAAATTGATAACCATTCTCATAACCTAACACATAAAAGAAAAACACATTTTGCAGAAAAGCTGTAGAAAACAAAGCCGGCAGCACAGGTTTTTCAGCTGCAGAGAGGTTTTCAACTGGATCAATACGGTGAAAGTATTATTGAGCAGTCATGTGGAAAATAGGCAATTACTCCAGAATTTCCATACACATAGCTCAAATGGCATGAAATCTGCCTAACCCAGTTTTTAACTAAATCTTGACTTTTCTATCACGTAAAGGTCTTAACATTAGTGCACATGCTGATTTTATCAACGAACGATGTGGCAGGTCGAAAACACGCATTCGCCTAGGATAGTAAAGGTTTCTGGATGAGATTTTACAGTACAATCCTACTCAAACGTGAAACTCCTGCTTATGACGATGCACGAGGAACAAGAGGCATTAAAATGATTAGAGTACCTGACTACTATTCAGTGCAAACCGCCTTGGGTGAATCTCTTCATAAAGGCGGTTAATGAATCCAAATTTTTTTTAAAAAAGGAATAATTTCAGAATAGAGCACGTGTCAAGAATACTTAAAAAGAATACCAGCATGCAAAGCAGAATTGACACATCCAGGTTGAAATGTCTCAAGATCTATTAGTATTTTAGAATAGGGTCTGATGACATAGAGCTTATTTTATAATATTTAATTTATTTGGGTTTATTTACTGCCCTTTTGAAGATGTTCACTCAAAGCAGTGCATAGTACAAGTAAGGCAAACGTAGACAACAGAATTACAGCAGTAAAAATATTCAAACAACAATCCAAGATATAGCATATGCTACATTACAATGTCAACACAATACACAATAAAACATTTTAATAGATACCATAGGGAGAAATGGATGTTCATGTTCTGGTTATGTGCATCAGGAATGTCCATTTTAGAAAAATAAATGTTTACATTGTCAACAAGATCAGGTTTCAGCACAAATGCCTATAACAGAGGTCCTCCAGTCAGTGGTGTAGAAAGGGGGCAGGGGTACTGGTACCTCTCCTCTTCCCTGTCCCGGTGATGGGAGGGGTCTCTGAGAAGCACTCCTGTCTCCTACATCTTCAAATCTTTGCCGACAACAAGCAGGCTGTTCTATGTGCTGCTCGCACCAACCACATCCCTCCTTTTGACATCACTTTCTGTTTGCAGGACCAGGAAGGAAGGCGGACAGAAGGAAGATGTAGCCAGCGTAAGCAGGAATAGGATAGACTGATTGCTACCAGCAAAGATTTGAAGGGGGGAGGGGGATATAGCGATGCCATGGCAGCAGGGAAGAACACATCAGAGGCACTTCTGCCCCATCAACCAACCTCCCTTGCTATGCCACCGCCTCCGGTTTTCAAAGAAATGAGTACATCAACAACTGCACAGTTGGGTTGGGCCCATGTGCCTCAGGCCGCGCCCCCAGGTGGGACCTAAGGCTCCAGGGCCTATTCTGATTGGCCCACGTGCCTTAGGCCCCACCAGTAGGCGGAGCTTTGGGACGGATGGGCCAATCCGGCCTCTTTCCATCGTTGGCTGCCTGCCGGACAGGCGGGTTTGGCTCCTGTCTGTCCGGCCAACTACCAAAGGTACGGGGAAGGGGGGTGGGGGTGTCGTGGGGGTCGGCCAGGGGGGTCGCGGGTCGGCTGGGGGGGCGGTCGGAGGTTCTTGGGGGGGGCGGTCGTTGGAGGGAGGGGGGTTTGCGTCGAGGGCAGGAGGGCCTGGGATCCCTCCTGCCTGTAATGTAGTGCGGGGTGGGGGTAGGGGGTCGCCGTGGCCAGGAGGGTTTGGGCTCCCTCCTGGCCCAATATTGTCGGGGAGTTGGGGAGTCGGCCGAGCAAGAGGGCTTGGGCTCCCTCTTGCTCCGATCGTGGATGCGGGTGGGAGCGCATGCGAGCGGTCGTTCGGGGTGGGGGTGCGAGCGGTCCTGCTGGGGGGGTGAATCGGGCGTCGGGCGGGGTGGGAACTATGTAAAAAAATTTTTGTATACCGCGCTCACGCGTATAACGCGCGAGAGGTATGCGCGGTAGGTAAAAACGCGTATAACGCGTGCGTTATATGCGTGAAAATACGGTAATCAAATACACTAATAAAACTTGAAAACTTAAACTTGAAACTTGAAGGGTGCCGAAAGAAGAAAAGAGAGAGAGAAAAAAAAAGAAAGCGGCCAAGAGAAGAGCTGAGGTGAGGGGTAAGAGAAAGGCAGAGGGGGGAGAGAGGCAATGCTAAGAGAAGGGGAAGGGGAAGAAATGGCAAATTCTGGATTCAGCACAAATATTGGTTGGTGTTTGCTAGTGTAAAATATTTGCTTTATTATAGCATAGCTTGTGAAACAAAAGTTCAATTCAAAATTTACACATAATGTCATGGTTTTCCGTTTTGTATTTTTCTATTGACCGCAATTGCAGTGGAGTAGTTAAGGAAGCCAGGTGTACCTAATTAAGCTCCTAGGAGTAGCTAAAATTGCTTAGCCTGCTTCATGGTGGGAGTCTCAGAGTACTTCCTGCCTTAGCACATGGTTCACTGGGAGCCAACAAATGAGAATGCCCTGAGATTTTAGACAGATGCAATGCACTGAAGCTGTCGAAAAATACCATAGAAAGGATGACAGTGATAAGCTGGAGGAGCAGTAGAAAACTGCAGTCTGGAAGAGCCCGGAGGGAAGAGAAAATAATTGAATCTGAAGTTGGCAAAGTGAGTACATAAACAAAGGCAGCGATATCTTTTAAAAAAAAAAACCAAAAACAAGCAAATAAAACATTTACATCCTGGCTGAACCATTAGTGAGAAATTGGTACTCCTGAACCAAACATGAATATAAATATGTAAATCCATTTATTTAAGATACAGTCCATGACTATGATCATTTTTAAACAGACACGGGCAATTTATTCAACTAAAATTAATTTGCATGCAGCTACTGTATAAGCATAAATTATTTGGAGATGCTCAGTCTGACGTCCACAGATGTTCTCAGACTATTTATTTTCAGCGGCATTATGAACTACTCAAAATAGTAAATTTTGAGAATGATTATTGTCATGCATTGATAAATGACTTAATCACAAACCTTAAAAAAAATCCCTCTGTAATCTCTAGCTTTTTTTTTTTTTTTTTGCGGGATATCAGACAATGAAGGCTTTGCTAGAAACTCCCAAAAGGAAAATGATTGCATACCTCCTAATTCTAGAACAGGACACCTAAATTAAGAGCTTGTTTATAAATAACCCCCTCTTTTACAGAACCATAGCGCGGTTTTTAGCAACAGCTGTGGTGGTAACAGCTACGACGCTCATAGGAATTTTATGAGCGTCAGAGCTATTACCGCTGCGGTCGGAGCTAAAAAAATCACGCTACAGTTTTGTAAAAGGGGGATAAGATGTTATCAAATTCTACAACCGAATTACTGGAAAAATCAAAGAAAATTGCACAAAAATTATAAGATGCAAGTCCACATCAAGGAAAGATCAAAATTGGGTACTTCAATTTGCCCAAAGCAAATTATTTAGAGATTTTCTACAGAGCAATATAATTATCATCAACTAGGCAAAATTATAATCACCCCTCTACTGAAAGATCTCAAAAGCCCAATAGACACCTCCTCTAACTACAGACCCATCGCCTCAATCCCACTATACGTTAAAATAATAGAAGGACTAGTAGCACAATAACTCACCAAATAACTAGAAGACCACAACATACTTCACCCCTCTCAATCAGGATTCAGATCCAGCTATAGTAGAGAGACATTATTAGCAACACTAGTTGATCTCTCAGCGGCATTCGACCTGGTCAACCACACCATACTGCTACAGACACTTGACGGCATAGGGATCTCAGGAGTAGTTTACAACTGGTTCCAATAATTCCTAAAAACAAGAATCTATAGATTCAAATCAAATGACCACAAATTGGACCCCTGGTCTAACCCCTGTGGAGTTTCACAAGGATCACCACTGTCGCCTATGCTCTTCAACCTCTTCTTATCATCCCTTGGCATCAACCTAGATACCCTAAATGTAACTTCTTTCAGCTACGCTGATGATATTACCATACTACTCCCCTTCGACATCCAGGACCCCACCTCGTTAGGCAACCTAAAAACAACACTGGAAGCAATGGAAAATTGGATGCTAGACCACAAACTGAAATTAAACTTGGACAAAACAAAATTCCTACTACTCAAAAAAGACAAAACCTCATCCATAACAGAACTAGAAATAAATGCCACCAAATACCCCATACAGCCCTCCCTCAAAATCCTTGGAGTGTCGATAGATAGGTGCTGCACAATGCAGATCCAAATCAACAAAACCACTCAAAAAGCATTTTTCACCATGCGCAACTTACAAAAAATAAGAAAATATTTCGAAAAAGATCACTACAGGATCATAGTCCAATCTCTTGTCCTAGGACTAGTGGACTATTGCAATATCCTTTATCTTCCTTGCCCCACAATCTTGATAAACCAACTACAGACCATCCAAAACGCAGCCCTCAGGCTGATCTATTCACTCGGAAAATTTGACCATATCACCAATGCCTACCTAGACTCACACTGGTTATCGATACGAGCTCGAATCCAATTCAAATTCTACTGTCTCTTATTCAAAGCAACAAACGGAACTGCACCCACCTATCTCAACAACCGGCTAAATCATAACAGCATATCCAGAACAAGAAGAACCCAGACCATATTCTCCTACCCACCACTTAAGGGAACTCAGTGCAAAAAAATGTACGATGGCCTCCTGGCGACGCAGGCAGCGAAGCTGGACCCCTCCATCCTCAACCTGCTGACAACTACAAGTGACTATAAATCATTCCGAAAAGAAATCAAAACTCTGCTTTTCAAAAAAACTATACAACCTTCTTATTCCCTCCTCTCGCTTCCTCCGCATTACACACAAACTACCAGCTAACCTCCCCCTTCTACTTGTATCCCCCCTCTGACCCTATCACGAAATTAACCCTAAACCTCTTCTTCCCTTCTATTCAACACCCTTACTCTGTAATTCCCTTGCATCCACTATATAAGCGTCCCCTGCATCTACTATGTAATCATCCCCAAAAAGGCAACTTCTTGGCAATGTCCAGCTACCTTATGCTGTAAATTGTAACTTCCTGGAAATGTCCAGCTACCTTATACTGTTATCCAGCTATCTTATACTGTAAATTGTAACTTCTTGGAAATGTCCAGCTACCTTATACTGTTATTTGTAAATTCCTGGAAATGTCTAGCTATCTTACTCTGTAATCCGCTTAGAACTGCAAGGTACAGGCGGAATAGAAGTCAGTAATGTAATGTAATGTAATAAAAAAAGCTGAGCTCAAATACTAATCATCTTAACTAGCTGCCCCCCCCCCCTTTATAAAGCCACGTTAGGTTTTTTTTATCACCGACCGTGGCGGTACTTGCTCCAACGCTCATAGGAATTCTATGAGCGTTGGAGCTAATACCACCTCAATCAGCTTCATAAAAGGGGGTTAGGATTTAGATTCCTTGGGTGAAAAGGTTTTCCAAATGAATTGGATTTAGAAAAAAATATGAATAATTCTCAAATATGACCAAGCACATACAGGGAATTTTTAGAAAGAATGTGCCCCTACTGCTAAAACACAGAGGTTCTACAGGAGAAAGGCCTTATGTCTCAATTAGGTTGACTTGGCCATCAAGAAACGTTTTGATTACTTGCCCACAAAATGGTATATTCGACCACAAAATGGTATGCTCTTCTTAAGTAATTAACATATTCATTTTTATCTCTACTGAACCTAATGTAACTAACAACACAGCTCTTTTAACAATATTGCCCTGAGAGTTTCTAGGAATTTAGATAAATCTAACCTATCAGGACGATTCAAATTGTCCAAACCCTCAACAGAATTTAACAACTTCACACCCTTAGGCAAATATTAAGTACCTTTAATTTCCAATGTCCAATGATATCTGCAATACATCTTTAATATATATTTTCAATAACTCACAGAAAGCCAAATAATGGGTGACTAGAAAATTCAATAAACATAAGATACAGGCTGTTGAGGCATTTTCAAGATGTTCCAATTGAAGATGTATTAAACTATTTTTAGAGGCAGTTGCTGCTACAGACTGACAAGATGAAAGTTGAGCAATAATAGTCCACTAACAACCCATTATTGATATTAATTGGCACTAAATAGGATTTGCAGGTGCATCTGGTTGCATGCGATTACAGGCACTCAAATTTCATCATATGGGTCCATATTTTCTTCCAATTCTCATGTGGAATAGAACATTGCAATTCTCTGGTCCAAATATACTGAAGACCTAAAAGAGGCTTCTTAAGTAGATATGAGCACAGTAGCTTATACCAGCTGGATGCTTCATGACCTTGGACTCCTAGGCCCTGATTCTACAAAGTGCGTCCCAATTTTAGGCAGCTGTAGGCGTCCTATAGCTGTCTAATCAGCCAATCGGGATGCACGTTTTAAAAAAAAAATGCTCCCCAGGCAGGCCGCCTATATTGAAGGCGCCTCCGGGAGCCTAGGGAGGCCCGCAAGACTCCTAAACTTGCCTAAGGGCCTTAGGCGGGCCTTAGGCGAACCTAGGCAGCCCTACGCGTCTCCCTAGTAGAGGAAGAGACGCTTAAAATGTAGGCCAGCAAAATGCTGGTCTACATTGTAAATAGACGCGGCCGCTATACTTATGGCAGCAAGGGATCTCCCTGCTGCAATAAGTATAGCGGCCGCCTGTCCCATCGCCGGCAGGAGGATGCCCAATCCTCCTGCCGGAACCCCCCTGGAATCCCCCCTGGAACCCAGGAGGGGGATTCCAGGGGGGTTCCAGCAGGAGGATTGGGCATCCTCCTGCCGGCGATGGGACAGGCGGCCGTGGCCGCTATACTTATGGCAGCAGGGAGATCCCTTGCTGCCATAAGTATAGCAGCCGCATCTAATTTAACCCTATTCTCTAACCGGCATCTGTACCATGGACGCCAGTTACAGAATCGGGGTTTAGTGTAGGACCGATTCTGTATAGGACACCTCTCCTGGGCATCCTATACAGAATCAGGCCCTACCTACAGTGTAACAAAGTATAGGTAAACTTGGTTGTTCCCTCAGAGTACCTAGAGATGGAAAACCAGCTTTGATAGCATGCTGACGTTGTAGCCATTTGAAACACTGTGAGAATGGTAAAGCAAAATTCTGTTGCAGAGTTTGAAAAGACACCAAACATTCTTGGCTCATCACATCATGTAAGGTTCCAATTCCTGTTGCAACAGCTTTGACATGATAGTATCTGTCAGCCCAGCTTTAACTTGCTGGCCTTACCAATGTCAGCAAAGGCCTATGGGAGATCATATCATTCATATCTGACCTTAGGGTATGTCAGTGCAAACAGCCTCAGATTGCCCCAGACAGCCTAAATTACTTCAGTCAATAGATTATATTTTTAGAATAAGACTCCAACCTATAAAAGCCCCCTATGTTCTCTGTCTGGAACATCACCTCCTCCCTTCTCTCTCTTTCCTCTGGACTCTGTAAGGCAGTTAAACTGTCTTTTCTCTCTCATTAATTATAATATTTTATGTATCTTTATAAATCTTGCTTTTCTGTAATATTAAGCTTATTTCTGCACAATATATATATTCTTTATGCAAGCACTCTTAGCTGACTTTGTCAGTAATTTTATTGCCTACTGAATCTTCAATGAGAGTATCGAACCCGGGACCTGGCGGATTGTAAGGCCAGTTCAACATTACCCCTCCAAACCTTACATTTGGGGGGCTAAACCTTACAGTATCCAATTAGTAACTCTAGTTGATTGATTTATTTATTTTAAAATTTCTATATCGTTTTTTTTCCAAAACAGTTTACAGGGCGTTACATACATAAAATATTAAAAGTCTATACAAAATAAGAACAAAAGCAGGCAGATTCAATCTTACATAGAGTCAATTGCTCAAAGAAATACATCTACAAATAGTTGAGTCTTTAACATCTTCCTAAATGAGTTCCTCTCTCCACACAAAACAAGGAACAAACTCAATCAAGGTGTGTCGAGTATGTAACCATAGTTAGAGGTCTACTATTACCAGTTTCTTCAGCTGAGCAACAGTTTTCTCAATACTAATGATAAATAATATCAAACAAGGCAGCAAATACTGGCTCTCCTTTATAATTGGATCAATATGACAAGACAACAAATTAAAATAAAAGTCTAATCATTAGAAAAGAGCATTTCAATTAACCTGGTGACTTTCCAGCTGTGCCTTCTCGAGACATCAAACAAATTTCCTTACAGGCAAAATAGAAAGCAATTTAAGATAACCTCGTGGTCAAGAAATCACCTGAGACCTATTAGCTGAGAAGAGGCAAGGGATTACCGTATTTACCTGCATATATGTCGCCCTCTGCATAGGACGCCCCCATGTATAGGCCGCAGAAAAGGGCAGCCCATGTTTAAAAAATGGAATATAAACTACCCCATGGTATTAGTCATGATTTATCTTCCGGTACCTCCCCCTGCCTTTTTCAATCATTCCCCCCTCCCCCGTATCTTTGTCAGAGCCCCCTCGCTGGACAGCGCGCAGCTTGGGTTTTTTAATGCAATGCATGGGAAGTGCATGCCGATTCCACAATTACTGCGGGATGCCTGAGTATGCCCCGCAGTACTGTTTTTTAACCTGTAGTAAGCATGGGTTAATGTTTACCACAGCTCAATAAAAGGATCCTTTAGATTGTCATCTCTTTGGCATGATAACGTAATGTGCAAATAATTTTTTTCATCATTGTGTTCACAGATGGTTCTGTCTGACTAAAAAATGACAGCAATAGTTTTCTACAATTCCTAGTTTTCTGTTTCCTTATTTATTTTCAGGGTCTTGTGTTTTAACGCCTGCTGTTTGTTTTCCTGACAATGTCAATGCATCAAACAGTAGGAATATTATACCTAGGAAGTCTGCATTAGTGTTGATGGATTGGGGTATTGTGTATCTTATGTAGAAATAGAATAGATGACTCCTAAGAGGCAATTTGTTTGTACGTTCATTTAAAATTCTCTAGGAATTCTGGGGACGATAATAATAATAATAATAACTTTATTTTTGTATACCGCCATACCCAAGGAGTTCTAGGCGGTTTACATTTGATTAACAAAAAAATTACAAGTGGTTTAAAAACGATTGAACACTATTAGAAGCAAACAATAAATTACAAGTGGTTCGAGAAACAATTGAACAATATTAGGAGCAAGGGCGTAGTTGAAGTTAGAAGAGAGAGGGGGAGAGTAGGTCAAGGGGGGAGGGGTGGAGGTGGGTAGGTTGGGAAAAGGGAGGTGTAAGGGGGCAGAAGGTGATTGTTGTTCATTTGAGAGGGGTGTTAGGTGTCTTGTCCATGGAATAGATGAGTTTTGAGAGATTTTCTAAACCCGAGGTAGGTGGGGGCCTCAAGGACAATTTGGGCGAGCCATGGGTTCAGTTTGGCAGCCTGGAAGGCGAAAGTTTTATCAAGGAATCTTTTGGAGTGACATAGTTTTAAGGAGGGGAAGGCGAAGAGCTGAATTCTGCGGGAGTGCTTGTTTATGCGATTCAGGTAGAAGTGAGGGTTTAAGTAGCTTGGGGATAGGCCAAATACTGTTTTATAACAGAAGCAGGCGAATTTGAATAGGACTCTGGATTCAAAGCCAGTGAAGTTTGTGGTAGAAAGGGTGACATGTTCCCATTTTTTCAGGCCGAATATGAGGCGGACCGCAGTGTTCTGGATCATTTTAAGTCTTCTAATGGTTTTCTTCGTGGAGCTCAAGTAAATAATATTGCAGTAATCTAGTATGCTAAGGATGAAGGATTGTACTAGCAGGCGGAATGAGGTCTCGTCAAAGTATTTTTTAATGGTGCGGAGTAACGATGGCTTCTAAGAGCATTCAGGTATTAAGCAGTTTATAAACTATAGTACGGAGTACTTTATAACTAATCTATCTTTTCATACTGGTGACTTTCCGTATTCTTTCCATTGAAGTTCACAATAGACTAGAGTAGGAAATACTGGCAAAGTATTTGGGAAGATACGATGATAATCTAGCTCTGTATACATGCAATAGTAATATGTTTGCATAGAATTTCCAGTTGGAATTTCAGCTCTTTAAAAACAAAAGAAAACATTTCTTAGTATGATGATGTCAGTTTCTCCCATAGTCAGGAACAAGCTAGTGATGGAAGGAAAGTACTAGCTCAGACACAGATGTGAATGAAACAGTAATAAATGTCTGTATTATAGCTTCAGATGTTATGGCCAGTCCTAGTACAGCAGCAAACAGGTTCCTGGAGTAGCCTAGTGGGAGGTGCAGTGGACTATAGAGATGGGGGACCCAGGCCCATATCCCACTCTACTACACTAATGGTGGATGGTATGAGCCTTCTAAAACCCTCCCATATCTCACTGTACCTATACATAGGTGATACCTCCAGGGTGTGGTGTGCATTTGGGTCCAGTAGTTTTTGGGTGGGTTTTGGAGGGCTCACCATACAATGTAAGGGGGTCATTGTAAAATGCGTACAGTACCTGGGCCTTTTTATGTGATGGTCACTGTAATGCCTCCTATGATGCCCCACTGCTTTGCTGGGATGTCTGTATGGCCATCTACTAAAAATACTGCCTCCGCCCGCCCCCCCCCCAAAAAAAAAATACATCCCAATGTCTTGTTTTGTACATTTTTCTTTTGGATGGATGGACAGGCTTTTGGACAGGCTGAGGAGGATGGATGGGAAGGAAGGAAGGTGCACATATCAACATATCGTACATTTTAACATGCATGATGCAGCTATAGGCAAGCAGAGGAGGATGGGATCATACAGATGTGTATGTTCAGATATGTGCTCAGATGTGTAGTTTTTTCTGATATATTTATTAAGCTTACAGTATTTATAAAAACACATTTAATACTTGTTACAAAAAATATTGTGCAATTGTGATCTACTTCTGGCCTACAAAGGTCAAAAGAAATCCTTAACTGAGATTTTATATTCAAAAGTGAATTATAGCTACTAGCACTATTATTTATTAGTTATTTATTATGCACATGTTTGTTAGTTTGTTATTAGTTCAGTATTAGACATATGTTAGTTTAGAATAGATATGTATAGATTAGTTTAGTTTAGGTTAGGTTAGGGCCCTGCTGAACGAGTCTACCCTGACGTGGTTGCAGGCTTACAAATCTTTTGGTCAAAGAGTGCGGCGACAGAGAAAAGTATGTGTGTATTCGGCCTATGGAAGAAGGGGGGGGGAAGGGGTGCGGGGGGGGCCCAATAGGATTGCTCAGTAAGGGGCCCAGAAATTTCTGATGGCGGCCCTGTTGAGAGGGTCCAGAGAAGAGCAACTAAGCTAATAAAGGGCATGGAGGACCTCTCATATACTGACAGACTGAAAAAGCTAGGGCTTTTCTCCCTGGAAAAGCGGAGACTTAGAGGAGACATGATAGAAACCTTCAAGATCATGAAGGGCATAGAAAAAATAGACAGGGACAGATTTTTCAAATTAAGGGGATCAATAAGTACAAGGGGGCACTCAGAGAAATTGAAAGGGGAGAGGTTTAGAACAAACACCAGGAAGTTCTTTTTCACACAGAGGGTGGTGGATACATGGAACGCGCTACCAGAGGATGTGATAAACAGGAGCATGCTACAGGGGTTCAAAGAAGCTTTGAATAGGTACTTGGAAGACAAAGGGATTGAGGGGTACAGATAAGAGTAAAGGTAGATTATAGGGATGGGATTAGAGGTAAGTTACAAAATTAATCAGGGACCACTGTTCAGGCACTAGGCCTGATGGGCCGCCGCGGGAGCGGACCGCTGAGCAAGATGGACCTCTGGTCTGACTCAGCAGGGGCAACTTCTTATGTTCTTATGTGTAGTTTTTTATTTTATGGTTCATAAAGATAAACACACTGAGGACAAGCACATCTAAGAAATGGCCATTTTCGAAACAAAAAGATCGACTTTTCTGTTTCAAATATGGTCATGTTTGTTACTGGATTTTTGTATGTGTTTCACAAAACGTCCAAACTCGGTTTTGGATGTCATATTGAAAATTGCCCTCCAGTAATAATCCAACCTTTCCTAGGATGACCTAGACATAACTTAAACATTCTGAGCTAGACCTGACCAGATGACCACTGAAGGGATTAAGTTATGACCTCCCACACTCCCTCAGTGGTCACTATCCCTCTCCCACCCCACAAAGATCTGATTAAAACAGTACATACCTATCTCTAGAACAGAAGCACTTGGTATGGGAAAGTCTAGTAGAGCTGCATCAGGTGTCTTAAGTAGCCTGGTGGGTGGGCTAGTGAACCACAGAGGACCCAGGCCCATAAGCCATTCTAACCACTACATTTATAGTGGAAAATGTGAGGCCACCAAAACCCTACTATACTGCTATATACATGTAGGTGCCATCTGCAGTGATAAGAGCTACTGGGATGATAGGTGGGTATAGTAGGTTTTGGGTAAGTTTTGGAGGGCTTACCATAAATTATAAGGGGTATATGGTGAGATGTATACCTGGATTTATGTGACGTTCACAGCAGTGCCCTCTAAGGTGCCTCTGTTGGAATGAATGTGTGGCCAGTCCATTACAATACTAGCCCCTCCCAATTTTTGCACTTGGACGTTTCTGTGGTTGAAAATGACAAATAAAATGAGGCATCCTAAGGTTAAGGCATCCTGTTGGCTGTCTAAATAGGTGATTTTAAAAAAAATGGACATCTAGCAGTTTTGCTAGTTTCGAAAATGGGTATTCTTTCATTGGGAAATGTCCAACATTGGACTTAGAAGTCCTATCATACACTAGATGATGTTTTATCAGATGGGAAAATGCTTGATTTTTCACAATTGCAACAATCATTTGGCATAGCAAAGTCTCAAGTTTATAAATGGTTGAGGTTGAACCAAGCCATTCAGAAGGGGTTCCCTGATTGGCGAAATCTAAAAAATCAGTATAGCTTGCCAGTCATATGCTTCCAGATGGATTTCCTAGGACATCAGGCCACCCAGTGGTATAAATTAATATCTGGTTATATGAATAAGAAACAAAAAACTAGTCTTAGAGACATTTGGAGCATTGAGATAAAACAGCAGATTTCTGCATCTCAATGGTCACAAATTTGGACTTGGAGGATGAGATGTACAGCGTCAGCATCTATCAAACAAACTTGTTTTTTTTGTTACATAGAAGTTTTTGAACCCCTGTTAGATTGCAAAAAGTAGATAGATGCTGGCACTGTCATCTTGATATAGGGACAATGGATCATCTGCTCTAGAGAATGACACGGTGGATGTTACCCACGGCTAGCCACGAGTAGCTGCGGGTAACCCATCAAAATGGTGGAGGGGGGAAAAATACTCACTGCAGGTACGGGGACAAGGCCTGCAGGTCCTGTGGAGCGGTGAACGGCCTTGTCCCAGCAGTTAAGCGAGGGAACGCACGCGGTCAACGATCACGTGTGGCCCCCCTCCCTCCCTCCTTCCTACCTACCCAAATCTATCTACCTCCCTCCCTCCCCCTTACCTTCGCGGCGTGTTTTAAGGTTTGAGACTTGTGGAAATCCGCCGGAACGTACGTGCAGTCATATGCGAATGTGGACAAAAGCTTCTCCTCTGACGCAACTTCCGGTAAGGAAAGGGGGAGGGAGGGAGATGCACAGACCACGCGAGGGGTGCCGAAGGGCAGTGAGGTGGCAAGAGGGAAGGGTGGATGCTACGGGGACAGGGCGGTGAAGGGGACAGCGGGGACGGGGCGGTGGTCCGGTGATGGGGCAGTGACGGGGACAGATTTTTTCCCCGTGTCATTCTATAATCTGCTCTTCTTTTGTCCCTTGATACTTAACTTTTAGTGATCCATTTGGAGTCAAATCAATAGAATTCTGCAAGCTCCAGAGGGATTGACATATGATACAGCAATATTTAGCACATTAATGAGGGCTAAAAGCCCAATAACATCCCATAACAACAAACTTCTCTTTATTATGACAGGAGTTGCCATACAACTTATTTTGAAGAACTGGAATAACTGGGACCGATTAAATTATAATTTCTGGTGGGAATCTTTATGCCATACTTTTAAACTGGAACATGTGATTGCCATACAACTGGGACATTATAGAAATTTAAGGATGTTTGGAAACCATTGACAAAATTCTGTAAGGAGTGATTTTTGATTTAGCCCTTTGATTATACACGTCCAGGGTGGGGAAATACCTTTAATTTAATTTATTTAAAATATTGGGAATAGTCAGCCTGTTTAAATAGCTCGGGACTTCACCATACAATGCATTTTGCTCTAACACCAAGATTTTAAAACCTGACTCTGTTAAAAAACAAAAAAAAACAAACAAAAAAACCCACAACAGTAACCAATGATATTTAAGAAAAAGTGACATAATATGATCAAATTTCCAGATATTTCCTAACAGCCTCAAGGACGGATTCTGGAT
This sequence comes from Geotrypetes seraphini, assembly GCF_902459505.1. NCBI lineage: Eukaryota > Metazoa > Chordata > Amphibia > Gymnophiona > Dermophiidae > Geotrypetes > Geotrypetes seraphini. Next base: position 316,229,782 of record NC_047086.1, read on the forward strand.
CATTTGTAAATGTTTGATATTACTTTGGGCTCCTTTAATAAGATGCGCTAGCGTTTTTAGCGAACACACAAAATTACAGCGCGCTAGAATAACGCCAGATCAATGCTGGCGTTAAGGTCTAGTGTGCGCGGCAATTTAGCATGCGCTATTCCGTGCGTTAAGGCCCTAATGCACCTTTGTAAAAGGAGCCCTTTGAGTTGCAACAATAAAAAACAATCTAAATGAGAGATAACCAAAGTATGTATTAATTGGCGAAATGAAAGATCATCAAACAAATGTTTAATGGATCTCACCTATCTAAGAGTACAGTTAACTCCATTTTATCAAAAAAGAAACATGCTTTGCAAATGATAATTTACGATCAATAGCAATTCCCAAACAGTGAAAATTATTTACTGTCTGGATAGCCTTCCTATTAAAGGAATGTATTAAATTAAGTTAGTCCTTTCCAAAATGATTTAGTTTTGTCAAAATTTAATACCAATCCATTGCTAATTAGCCAAGATACAATTACTGAAAGGCTATTTTGCCCCAAAGCCAAAACTGGAGTAATTTAAATTTTAAATACCAACAAAATATTGTTGGCATAACAGTAAAATTGAGTCCCCAAGTCCTAAAAGATACTAAATAATGAACTTAAAAAGATATTTAAAAGTATTGGAGAAAGGGAAGATCCATGGGGTAAGTGCCACTGAATATATCCAGTTAGCCCCAGACAAGTGATTTAAACAACCACGAGCTTCTCCTGGATATTTAAATCACTTTGTAGATCAATCCTTATATTTTTTTTTTAAAAAAAGTGCTTGCAAGCAGTAAAATTCCATGCTAGCATGTGTTAAACCCAGATTCTACTGCATTTTAGTAAAATGGTCCCATAGTTTTGAAAGGGAGCACCTTTGGCCAAAGATCTATTTTCTGCAACTTTGGAAAACAACAACAAAATATACCGGTGTGTGTTGTGTCCAAAGAGGATGAAGGCTTTACAGGGAAAAAAAAACAAATCACAGTTTAAGTGTGCAGCACTGATTTTGTAAGCCTATGATCATAACTCAATTATAATCACCAAAACAGAAAGCAAAATAAAATCAGTATTCACTTTTCAGTCAAAATCCAAAATCAAATTTAGGCCTGTCATCACAAAATTTGAAAGAGCTGAAAAAGGCCAGCACTGAAAACAGTGTAAAGTTTAATGTGCCATTCAATATCATTGCTGCTGATTGGGGGTAGCATGCAACTGTAATTATTACACTGTGATCTATTATTCTGAAGAGTCTGCGATAGGAAATGATGGAGCAGAGAGCTCTTGAAATGACAATTCCTACAGCAATTAAGGTTTAGAATGATTGGTTGATTGTAAATATAAATGGCATGCAAATGTCCAGTATCCCAGATCCCTACTTATGCAAGACAAAGGTCATTCATTTAAATTAGAAGAAGCTACCTCTATGTAGAAGTAATTAATGGAATGTTTTTCTCTGCTAACAACCAAGGTCATTTCAGTCATAAATGGCTCATTTCAGGCAACTACCACAGTAAAAATAAAATATAAGCACCCTGGAGCAAATACAGCCAGTACTTTGTTTTCCCCCTTTCCAAAACATTTCTTGACATTTTCCTCTTTCAGTTTTGCATCGTTTTATGACTACAACTGTAGGGCTTTTTTCACTTGACATCAATCCAAAATGTATTTCATACAATGTATTTATTACAAACATTTTATATACCACCAGTCATGCCATGGCACTGCTATCAGTTTACAATATAAGAAAAGTCTAAATTAGAAACAAGTGGGTCTGGAAGATGAACAAGGAAGGGGGAGACAGGGATGGAAATCAGAACAAAGCGAAGAGAAAATAGCGAGAGAAAGGGAAGGTGGTCCAAGAATTATCATCACAAGGTTAAAGAGCCATGTTTTTAAAGAATATTTACATTTTTGGGACAGAAGGTTCAAGACATAAGTGGAGCAAACGGGAGTTCTAGAGGAATGGCCCTATGGTTTCCCTTTTAGAATTTCACCACCAGTGAAATTACCAAAATACCAGTGCATATACCAAAACTTAATTGCTCCTTTCCAGTACTTTTATCAACAATCAGGGCCCCTGATGAAGGCAAAGTTTAGCTGAAACACCACCGACTGTGTTGGGTCTGGAATATGTTACCATCTTTATGAGCAATTAGTTTTCTATGGTATATGTATTATCTTGTCCAACACATGGACTGTTATGTTTCTATATGCCTTTATATTTGGACATTTGGGGGCAAATCCTATAAATGGCATCCTGATTGAGGCAGCGGTAGGCGTTCTACCACTGTCTAATTAGCCAATCGAGACACACGTTTTCTAAAAAAAAATCAAACCCAAAGCAGGCTGCCTAAACTGTAGGCATCTGACATGGGTGCAGAGAGACACCTAGGGATGCTTAAGCTCGCCCAAGGCTGGGCGTGGTTTCACCCAGAAGTGGCCTTGGGTGAGCTTAAGTGGCCCTAGGCATCTCCCTAGGGCCACAATAGGCCTTTGAAATGCTGGCCTAGATGTTTCAAATAGATGTGACCGCTAAACTGATCGCAGCAAGGAAATCTCCCTGCTGTGATCAGCTGAGTAGCTGCAGTAGGGAACCCCCAAACCCTACAACAAGTTGGTCAGCAGGAGGGATGCCCACTCCCTCCTGCCACCGTCTGAACCCCCCCAAAACTGTCTGCGGCAGGAGGGATGCCCACTCCCTCCAGCTGGAACCCCCAAAACAACCCCCAGGCAGGATGGCTGCCCTCCTGCCAGCATCCCCCCAACATCCTTGGCAGGAGGGATGCCCAATCCTTCCTGCTGCCATCCCCAAAACGATCCTCGGCAGGAGGGGTGCCCACTTCCTCCTGCCGGCACACCCCTTCCCCAACATTCCTGGCAGGAGAGATGCCCACTCCCTCCTGCTAGCACCCCTCCCCCAAACTCATGACCCCCCTAAACCCCAATTACGCAATAATCGGAACAGAGTGCTGCAACCTCGCAGAGTCTCCTGTATACCAGGTCATCATGCATTATGAGAAATCCAGATCCATAGCTGATATTCAAATTTTTAGCCAATGAAGACAAAGTTATTTGTCAGTCTTCTCTAATCAATGCATCTGTCCTGTCAATGTGCTCTTGTGTGCGTGATATTGATGAGTTTTAAACCATTTTACCCACTCATAAACCCTTCATTGATTCATGGTGCTATGTCCATACTGAGTCAATATCCGATGGTGAATTTCCACGTTTCATTCCCTCTGCGCAAAGAAAGTTGTTCTTTAATGGCTGCCACACGACTGAAGGCCAAGGGCTGCACTGTGTATGGACGAATATCCAACAGGCAATGCACGAATATATATGTTGCATTTCTCTAGTTCTGTTCCGGTTATCACAGTTTAACAATTACATTTCATTTCTGATTTGCCCTCATGTATATAAATATATATGCAGTATGTGTGTGTGTGCTTCTTGAAGCAGATTTATAAAATATAGCACAAAAAAAGTCAAATAGATCTCAACCACCAACATAGTTTTGTGTTTTAGTTTATTTGATATACCGCTTAAAAATCCGATGCAGTTTTCATACAAATTGTATACAACTATATATATATACTAGTCTTTAAGCCCGTTACATTAACGGGTGCTAGAATAGATGTGTGTGTCTGTCTTTCTTTCTTTCTCTCTCTCCCCTTGGCTGCTGTCTGTCTGTCTATGTTTATTTGTTTCTCTCTCCTTGGACACTGGCTGTCTCTCCTTGGACGCTGGTTATCTCTCCTTGGACGCTGGCTGTCTGTCTTCCTTTCCGTCTGTCTCTCTGGCCCCCTGTGTGTCATTCTTCATGTCTGTGTCCTTGTGTCATTCCCCTGCCCCCCCCGACCAAAGCTGTCTGCCCCCAGCATACCCCTTCCCCCAAAGCAGCCCCCTTTCCCTCTCCCTGACTGTTTCTCCATGGCACTCTTCTGTTTTCCCCCGAAGAGCAAAGCTGTCTGCCCCCAGCACACCTCTACCTCCAAAGTAGCCCCCTTTCCCTCTCCCTGACTGTCTTTCCATGGCCCTCTTATGTCTTCCCCCCCCCTCCGAGCAAAGCTGTCTGCCCCCCAACACACCTCTCCAACAAAAGCAGCCCCCTGTACCTGCAGCACCGGCACAACACCCTTCAGCCAATCGTGAGTGCTCAGAGCGCGAGAGGGAGCGGGGCCTGGTGTATTGGGCATGGTGGGGGAGGTCCCAACTGCCCCAGCTGCAGTATCTTCGGCGTCGGTGAGGAAGGAGAGGTTGGCCCGACTCTCCGCAGGGGCTTTGGGAACAGTCTTCTGCGGCTCGAAGCCCTCCTCCCAGCAGCCACTTCCAGCAGCGCTCCGCACTGCCTTTCTCCCGCCGCCCATAGTAGATGTCTGTATGTCTGGTTATTTTTTATTTGTCTCTCTCTCCTTGGACGCTGTCTGTCTGTCATTCTCTGTGTCTGTCTCTCTCCCTGGTCCCTTGTCTGTCTATCTTTCTTTCTTTCTGTCTGTCTCCCTGGCCCCCCTGCTTTCCAAAGCAGCCCCTTTTCCCTCTCCCCCTGTTCTGCAATGCCTACCTGCTCCATAGCCCCCTTCTGTTCCTCCCCCACCTGATTGCTGTCTGCCCCCAGCACACCCCTCACCCAAAGCAGCCCCCCTTTCCCTCTCCCACTGTTCTGCAATGCCTATCTGCTCCGTGGCCCCCTTCTGTTCCTCCCCCACCTGATTGCTGTCTGCCCCAACACACCCCTCCCCCCCAAAGCAGCCCCCTTTCCCTCTCCCCCTATTCTGCAATGCCTACCTACTCCATGGCCCCTTTCTGTTCCCCCCCATGATTGCTGTCTGCACTCAGCACAACCCTCCCACCAAAACAGCCCCCTTTCCTGTCTGCTCCATGGCCCTTCTTTTTCCTCTTCCCCTCCCGTTCTTCCCCTCCCTCCATCCATGGTTCCTGCCGCCGCTGCCGCTCCTGTTTAAAGTGACCTGCTGAGCTTCACGGCCAGCTGTAACGAACCTCGCAGGCCGCTGTCCACCTCAGTAGCATGTTCCCTCTGACACAATCGCGTCAGAGGGAACATGCTACCATGTGGAGAGCGGCCTGCGAGGTTCGCTACAGCCAGCCACGAACCTCAGCAGGCCGCTTTGAACAGGAGCGGCAGCAGTTGGTGTGGGAGGGGGGGAGTCAGCAACATGCAGGCCGTTGTGAACAGGAGCGGCAGCGGCGGCAGGACTATGAGCCCTCCTCCCGCCATCCACTGCCAGCGCCGCTCCGTGTCGCCCGATGCGCCAAACTGGTGCATGTGCCTCAAGCCGCAGACACAGCACACATCAGGTCTCCACATCTTCCTAAGTGCGCATGCGTGCTTAGAGGATTATTATTATTATATATATATATATATATATATATATATATATATATAGGGGAAACATACAAAGTAAATATTATAAAACACAAGGGACTGACATACATGACACAAAAAGGAAAACTGGTAAGAGGATACATGAAATAAAAAGGAAGGGGGGAGGACAAACCAAACGGGAACGGAGCAAAGGAGTAGAGATGGAGATGGGAGAAAAAAGAAAAGGAAAAGAAAAGTGGAAGGCACAACTATTGCTGTAGTGTGTAAATTACGCACCCAATGGAGGTGTCGAGTCCGGCACCCAATGGAGTCCACCTTAACTGGAAAATACTGACCTCTCCTGCAGCTGCAGAACACTGAGGTGGCAGATCTGCCATAAGGGCACACTTTTGTTTGAAAAGAAGTAGATCTTATTACAGGAAAATGTTAGTAGCACTAAGTAGGTTTGTTTCTATCTAATCCTTCATTTGAATACAACTATGAAAAGGCTCTGCAGTTCAATAATTGGCCCGAATTCAAATAAAATGCACCGTTGCGGATGAGATCTGTCAACGGACGACAGTTTACAGATCGGCCGCAATCTGCTGTGCTACTACAGCAAGCCAGAAATATCAGTCTTTAGCTGAGAGTGAAAATATCTTGCTTTACTTGCCCTGCAAAGTCATAAATCATAAATGAGTTGCTATTTTTAATGTTTACAGTACTGCCACAACCTTTTCATTCATTTCTTTCTTACACTAAAGCGCGTCTCTGACTTTTGGTTCATATTTATTTCCAATTGCATGTTTATTCTCTCTAATTTGGCAGTCTTTTTTTTGTTGTTGTTGCTGTTAACATCCCTAATCAACCAAATCTTTTCTATTTCATGAAAATGTTAAAAACAGCTGCCAAGTAATTAATTTATATAATTCATATTACACTTCTTGTATTTAGAGCTCCCACAGAGCGGTAATGAACTTTTCATTACTGTGGCAATTCATTCAGTTTCTTTCTTAAGTAACCTTTAACTACAGCTTAGGCAGATGAACTCATGTAGCCTCAGGAAGAGTCTTCATGGAGAGTAATTCAATAGGAGTCTATTCTGTAAAGAAAAGTAGATGCTTACTTTTCCTTATAGATTAACATAACAGGCAAAACATGCACATACATCATCACATTCTATAATTTATTTATTTATTTCAGTTTTATATCCCGTCCTACCCAGCAGCTCAGAACGGGTTACAATAACACATTCACAGTGTTTGGGGTAGCAAAACATTCTACATTGTAAGGTAGAAACAATACAATCATAACGTTTTAGAGGTACATGGTTAATTGTGCATATATAATATACTGCTGGGAGGGGAGAGGACAGAGGGCATTTACAGCATAGGGTAAAGCATCGGGTGTATACGTCAAATGTTGTGTGGGGGAGGGTTAGAATGAGCACACCCTCTTGACTGGGGACATTAGGTTTGAAGCAAGGATATTCAGTCAATAGCGGTGGTAGCCATGGTCAACAGTTTGGGTCAACTATTATAGAGGGAGAGGGAGTGTCTGTAATTGGACTATTTATGTACATAATTGCATGTCCCACCAATACCATATATGGACAAATTCTTAAAAACGCCCAGGAAATGAAAACAACTTAGAACGTCAACGCTGAGTACTGAGCTGAGCAATATTATACATTGCTAAACAGGGAGTGTGTAGGGTCCCATGTTTACTTTCATCATCTGAAGTAGAGAATGACACGGGGACAAATTTGTCTCCGTCCCCGAAGGAACTCAGTTTCCCCGTTCCGTCCCCGTGAGTTTTGGCGCTGACGCTGTTTCATTCCTCTAAGCTCTGCCTTAACTGCACAAGCCTCAAGCACTTATGATATTAAAGTGTTTTGAGGCTAGTGCAAATGAGGAACTTGCAGGAATGGGGCAGGGATAGGAAAATAACTCGCGGGGATGGGAAAATGAGTCCCCGTGGGGGCGAGGAAAAATTTGACCCCGTGCCATTCTCTAATCTGAAGTCCATTCTACTGCCACACCATCTGTCAGCTGTTTCGTTATGCTGAAATACAAGTCTTCATCTTCTGTCACCATTATTTACATCAAGGTGGAATTATTAATATATATGACTGCATAATCCCTATATAGGCTGGCAAATTCATGGGATTATTTGCTTCTTTGATTGTACTTGTGTCAGCTGCAATTGTTTTTATTGTTTTTTGTTTTTACTTTTACTCATCTCTCCATTATTTTAAGTGAATAATAAACCTGAGAGTTTCCAGCTTATCAACTCCATGTGCCGGCTTTTGTTTGCTGGCGTTGATTTGCGGTTCTTCTTAAAAAGTAGAGCATCTATAGTTATAGTTCTCTATATATAAGAAAATATACACATAAAACAGAATGTACATGCCACCAAATGCTAGGTACTTCCTGATAGAATTAACCCTTTAATGTCTTAATTACTTTTTCCTCTTTTTTGCTTCTCATATGCATGCCCCAACTCAGTCGCTATGCTTATAACATTTAATAAAGAAATCAGAATTCAACATTTTTTGATGTCATGGCCTGTGTAACCTTTACGAGGCAGCTCACAAGTGTTGTCAGAAAGGAATTGCTTGGCAGATGGTATTTCAGGTTTAGCCACACATCTTGTTTTACTACTTGGTCCATTGCTCTTTTTTCCGACATAAAGATGGTATATTTCTTGACAAATCTGTAAATCTCAAAAAAAACTCCAGCTAAGCATGTGCTGGATACTACACCAATTGTTTCCCTCACCCTGGATGCCAGTGAAACAACTAAAAGAACTTTTTAAGTAGGGGAAAAAGGCCTCAGAAGCCACGGGGCACACCTTTGCACCGGAGCTAAGAAAGAGAGCTACGCGTTCTCATCAGCTTTCCCCCATGCTTCTATCACTGGCCCAAAAAAAAACCCCTTTAGATAACAAGCAGCTCAAAGTTCAAATACACTGACAAATATTTCAGCAATATCTCAGCGAATTAAATATCTATAAAGAAATGAAAAGCAAGTGTAGCTTATCTTTGGACGTGTGATGCTCCGCTGAGTGCTACTCATTTCTCCATGTCTCCGTATCTGTTCACTTCTCTGTCTTTGTGCAGATTAAACTTATAGTGGGAATCAATCCCTGCTGTGTTCAGCCAACGATGGCCAACATTTCACGATTTAGATAAGCATTTCTTCAGGGTTCTAAAGTGGCAAAAACGCTTGTAGTCTATCTAGTCAGTTCCTCCATTTTTTGATTTAGTATTTTGACAATTACATTCTTTTTTTCAAAGTGTACTACATATATTGAGGTAAATTCTATAAATAATGCCAAAATCTAGTGGCTGAAAAGATCAGCAGGTAGCCAGTTTTCCATAAGAGGCGCACAACCTTTATATAATATTCATATAACGCACTGATCATGCCTAACTTTGGGCGCTGAATTTATGCCTGGAAGAAACTGGTGTAAGTCCGGCACCCAAAGCTAGGAACTGATAGGTGTCAAGTTAAAGAATTTAGCCTAACTTTTGGGAATGCCATTGACCCTTCTATGTCCATTAGTACTTTGGCCATTAGGCACCAATTAGTACCAAGTGCATGGCCAATCAGTGCTTATTAACTCATTAAGTTATGCACAGATCTTGAATTAACATGCAAATTCTGGCACCTAACTCTAAGCACTCATTATATAAAGAATCCAGAGGATTCACCTTACTTACAAGTTAAATAACTGTTAAATGTTTTAAAAATAAAAAATAGATATTAACATTGAATCAACAGGGCATGTTTTAACAAACCTTCCAAAAGAATAATCAATGTAGTATTTGGATCCTGAGTTGTGCTGTCAGTTTTCTGGTTTTATCTTTCTTCAGTAATTCCATAGAAAACTTGATTTCAGATGAGATTATTATGGTGGTTAATAAATTGTTACATATTAATTGAAAGGAGTTTATTTAATACAGGTTTGGACAGGTTGTCTTTACACTGTGATCCTTTCATAGAAAGTTCCATGGCATGGATCTTTGAAGACAGAAAAAAAAAAAACCTGCAAAAGATTCAGTATGTAGACATCTGTTTTGCATTTTTATAGCTCTACACACAGAAAATTCTTCATAAAATTATGCCCTTGAGTTGAGGAAACTGGGCTGTTGAGTGAAATGGGTGGACTTGATAGGCTGTGTACATAAGGTGACCATACGTCCCGTTTTAAATGGGACCGTCCCATTTTGGGATCCCCTGTCCCATTGTCCCCACACACAGCTTCGGGACGCTGAAATGTCCCGTATTCAGGGACAGCGTCTCGAAGCGTGTGCAGGGATAATGGGACAGGCGATCGCTTCCCGTCTCTCCCTGCTGTGCAAAAAAAAGCCTCCCTCCAGCACCTGATTTAAACCCCCTTCCCCTGCTCTCCTTCTTACCTCCCTGCTGCCGCTGCTGGTAATCACCGCCCAGAAGCCTTCTTTCCGACATCAATTCTGATGACAGAGAGGACGTTCCGGGCCAGCCAGGCAGTGATTGGCTGACCCAGAATTGACGTCAGGAAAAAGGCTTCTGGGCCGCGATTAGCAGCAGCAGGGAGGTGAGCAGCGGCGGCGGACCGGATTTTTTTTTTTTTTTTAATGACAAGAGCTTTTTATTTAGGGCTCCTTTTATCAAACCGCGCTAGCGGTTTAACGCGGATAATAGCTGCTAACGCCTGCCTTGAGCAGGCGGTAGGTTTTTGGCCAGCGCAGGGTTAGTGCGTGATTAAAAGTCACACACGCTAGCGCAGCTTGATAAAAGGAGCCCTTATATAGTAAATTGTATACAGAAAAATAATTAATTGCATTTATCAGTGCTTTGATACTTAGCTATAATGCCATAACCCCATATCACTAGTTCCAAGATGTGTAATTCTAATCTTCTTTCACCATTCACCACTCAAATCTTCTTTCGTCATCTTATTATAATAACTCCTGCCACTGACCTAAGAACCACCCCTCCTCCGTCCCGTATTGGTAAACTCTTTACACGGGGAGGGTCAAATGTGAACTCCTCATTGGCCAAAGCTTAATTTTCTACTGGTTTTACACCCTTATTTAATATATTTAATATGAACCTTTTATCAATTTTTATAATATTGCACTTATTGTACTTATCTTAGTAAAGTGCTTAAGTGCTTAAGCGGGTGGACCCGACATGTTTCGCTTCCGCTTCGTCAGGGATCCACACTAAAAAGAAATCAAACCACACTAGTTAAAATCTTACAATCTTCACTCTGCTGTTGTAAATAAACTCCACAACTATCACCACTAATCATTTCTTACTGTGCCGCTAAACATCCATCCTGCATATCATCTAATTACAAGATGGCGTCGTTGTCTTTTAGAGGCGTTATTTATACTACATGCATTGAGAGACCAACCCCTCTTCCTTCCTTAAATTACCCAATCATTAAAGACGCTAGATGGTGACATCAATGTAATGTAATGTAATGTAATTTATTTCTTATATACCGCTACATCCGTTAGGTTCTAAGCGGTTTACAGAAAATATACATTAAGATTAGAAATAAGAAAGGTACTTGAAAAATTCCCTTACTGTCCCGAAGGCTCACAATCTAACTAAAGTACCTGGAGGGTAATAGAGAAGTGAAAAGTAGAGTTAGAGGAAAAATAAAAATAAAATAAACATTTTAACAAGACAGCATTGATCTAAATACTTTGGAAGGTAGAAGAGAGGAGAGAAAGGAATAGAAGCAGAAGGGGGAGCCGTAGAACAGTAGAATTCTGGAGAAATTTAAATGATAGAAATAGAACAAAACAAAGACGAAAGGCAAAACAATAGATAAGATTAAAGATAAATCATAAGCTGGAAAGAAAAATAAAATAAAACTTTGTCTTCAATCCACGGTTTCAGCGTCAGTGATGAAGTGGAGCAAGTAAGTTTAGGAGGAGCGATTGACGTTTCCAGAAAGGGCTTCTTCAGGGAAGAGACTTGGCAGACAGTCCCAGGATGCCTATGTCTCCTCCAGTGTTCCCGCTAAGCTGCGTTGGCCTGCGCTCGCGCACAAAATATTACATCGCAGCGCAAAGTTTCTCTTCACAGCGCACACACGCGTCGGTAAGGTAAGGGGACGCATTGGGGGGATTGCACTTCCCCACAATTGCCATGCTTCGGTTCCTCTTCTTCCTTCCTTCCTCCCCCCCCCCCCCGCGGGACCCTGCGGCACCATCAACTCTTACTCCCTCTAATGTCGGCCCTGCAGCTCCAGACTTCCTCGCACCTTCTCCCCTCCCCCTTTGGATCGCTATTATTTTAAATGTTATAGCCGCGGAGCTGTATCCATCAGTGGAGGTGTCTAACCTCGGCCTGCCCCGGAACTCTTACTGCAACAGTGACTTCCTGTTCCTGCCTAGACGGGCGGCTGCTGCAGTAAGAGTTCCGGGGCAGGCCGAGGTTAGACATCTCCACTGATGGATACAGCTCCGCGGCTATAACATTTAAAATAATAGCGATCCAAAGGGGGAGGGGAGAAGGTGCGAGGAAGTCTGGAGCTGCAGGGCCGACATTAGAGGGAGTAAGAGTTGATGGTGCCGCAGGGTCCCGCGGGGGGGGGGGGGGGAGGAAGGAAGGAAGAAGAGGAACCGAAGCATGGCAATTGTGGGGAAGTGCAGAGCTGCAGGGAAGAGTGTTGCGGTACCCAGCTGGAGGGAGAAGGAAGATGAGGGAGGGAATTAAAGGAGATGCCAGGGCTTGGAGCGTAGGAGGAAGGTATGCCAGTCTAAGGGAAAAGGAAGGGGGAGATGTGAGAGCATGGAGGGGGAGCGAAAGATGGAAGAAAAGGAAAGGAGAGAGATGCCAGAGAATCAGGGAAGGGGAGATACCAGACTATGAGGAGAGGTGTGGGAGAGGGAAGGCGAGGAGAGAGATGCCAGACCAATGGGGTGAAAGGAGAGATGGAAGGGGGAGGCATACAGTTTCTGGAAGGGGCATAGAAGGAGAGAAGATGCCATATAGGGGAAGAGAGACGGCAGACAGTGGATGGAAGGAAGAGAGTTACAAGAAGATGAGGAAAGGAGAAACCACAGAAGACAAAGGTAGAAAAAAATTTCTATTTATTTATTGCTTTAGGAGACATGTGTCACTGTTTCTGTGAAGCATTGTATGCAGAGTCCAGCTTCTTGCTGGTTCAATTTAACCTTTGTCTATGTATTTTTATTTTATCCCCCCTTTTACAAAACTGTGAAGCGTTTTTAGCACCAGCCTTGGTGGTAGCAGCTCTGATGCTCAGAATTTTATGAGCATCAGAGCTGTTACCTCCGTAGCTAAAATCCACACTACAGTTTTGTAAAAGAGGGAGGGGTTAGTTTGTGATTACATATTCCTTACTAGGCGAAGGTGTTTTCTGTGTTCTGTGTGTTCGAAAGACATGGTTTTCTGTTAGGATTGACGGTGTAGGATTGATCTGTGCTGGTCTGGCTTGTTTAGTTTTACAATGGGTGTATTGATGTACTGCTCACTGCAATATGTAAGATGCTGCCTTTTCCTAGGTACTCATGTGTGACGTGTGGTTTGTTACTAAAAATCATGTTTTTCTTACAGATGGGGGGGGGTGCCAAAAAATGATGGGCCCCGGATGTTACATATGCTAGGTACGCCACTGTATGTAAAGATACCAGAAAGCTGGCGTAGCAAAAACTTCTAAGTTTTGAGTATTTAACCCTCCCACAATCTCACGGGCACTCGTTTCAAGTTTATTGAGATTTTGATTTAAACGCAATATCAAATATTTTCAATGCGTATAACAAAAATAAATTTGGGGAAATAAATAAAACCATTTGAACCAGTGTTCCCGCTAAGCTGCGCTGGCGTGCGCTGGCGCACAAAATATTACATCGCAGCGCACACGTTTCTCGTCACAGCGCACGATCGGAAGAGGCGTACGGCAGATGGCAGGGCGGCGAGAGGAGAATCGGGCGAGTTGGCTCATAACTTGCTGGCGCCCGATATTTTTGGCTCACGGTGAAAAAAGTTTGCTCACAACACCCGCCCGCTTAGAGGGAACACTGGTCTCCTCCCCTGCGATGTTCTCCCATCCATGCATTCCCTCCCAGACACACTGCCCGTGCCCCAGCCGCTCCAAGGAGGCTGCCCCAGATGAGGCCCACGGTGAATGCAGGATTCTCTCCTCTGCGGGAAAGCCGCCCGGAGCCGACAGTCGATCTTCTTAGCGGATTGCATGGGGGGAAGAGTTCACACTCTTGGTAGGATCGGGTCTGTGTGCTCTCGGTGGTTGTGGCTGGTCTCGTTGCTGCTTAGGTGTAAAAGCAGTTGATCTCCACTGCTGCTGATATTTAAAAGCAGGCAGATTGATCTCTCCAATGGACTGCAGGGGGAGGAGTTCACACTCCTGGCAGGATCGGGTCTGTGGGCTCTTGGTGGTTGCGGTAGGTCTCGCTGCTGCTTGTATGTAAAAGCAATTGTTTTTCTACTGCTGCTGATATTTAAAGCTGGTAGATTGATCTCTTAAACGGGATATAGGGGGAGGAGCTCACATGCCTGGTTGGATCGGGGCAAGGGCTCCTATTATAGGCTGCTTAGGTGTAAAAGCAGTTGATCTCCTACTTCTGATAATATTTAAAAGCAAGCATATTGATTTTTCCAACGGAATGCTGGGGGAAGAGCTTACTTGTTTGGCTGGATCAGGGCAAAGGGCTCTCGGTAGTGGTGGCTGGTCCTGTTGCTGCTTAGGTGTAAAAAACAGTTGATCTTCCTAGTGGACTGCAGGGGGAGGTGGAGCTCACACTCTTGGCTGGATCGGGTCTGTGTGCTCTTGGTAGTTGCGGATAGTTCCGCTGCTGCTGAGGTGTAAAAGCAGTTGATTTCCCACTGTTGCTGATATTTAAAAGCAGGTAGATTGATCTCCAATGGACTGCAGAGGGAGGAGTTCACATGCCTGGCTGGATCGGGGCAAAGGGCTCTTGGTAGTGGTGGCTGGTCCTGCTGCTGCTTAGGTGTAAAAGCAGTTGATTTTCCTAGTGAACTGCAGGGAGGGTGGAGCTCATATTTTTGCAGGACCGGGACTGTTGGTTTTTGGTGGGTTGGTCCCGTTGCTGTTTAGGTGTAAAAGCAATTGATCTCCCACTGCTGCTGATATTTAAAAGCATCAACATTTCATTAATCGCTTCTATAGATCCTCAAGCCGAGTCAGAAGACTGTGGCCCACTCTATCTCAGCGTTCAATCCAATCGGCTCCACTGAATTGAGCCGATGGATCCAATGCTGCTCCTTTACATTTAGAAGCTCCTGTCACGGTTAAAAAGACTGCTAGCCCAGTCAAAAGGGCAGCCCTCAAACCTGCAAGTCCTGAAATAAAGCCTGTACACCCTGCTAAAAGCCCTAATTTAGCCCAGACAGAGAGAAGGGAAAAAAGGCAGGTGAGGTCACAGCCAGGAATTCAGGCAGGGAGGGCACAGAAACCACAGTCTATCCCCTATTACTCCTTTCCCAGAGCTAGGGAGAAATACAAAACCAATACAGAAGGGGGTGGAGTTAGCTATCGAGCTCTGGAGTCAGTAAGCCTCAAATAGGAAGACTGCAGGGAGATCAGGGGAAGACAGCTGGCCCTGTTTGGGGAAGCCAGGCAGCACACAGGGAGGGCAGTTACCAAATGTCTCTTATCCCCCAGAAAGGAGGTTTTCCAAGAGGCCAGCCAGCAAGGACAGAAAGCCTGACTCCTGAGAGGTACAATAGCTTTCCAATTGAGCCTTGGGGTAAGGGGCTGGAAGGTTGTTATGCTGAGAAGGAAAACTACTTAGATAAGTTCTCAAATACTCAGAGTGGGGGAGGGGTGGTAAAGCCTGAAGTGGAGGACTTAATGGAAGCCTCCAGTCCCTGCGATACTGAGTGGGGAGTGTACAGTGAGGCTGACCCAGAGGAAGGTGTGCTGGAGGAAGACATGGACATATGAATGAGCAATGTGAAGCTGTTTTCTTCCTCCTAGTAATGAGTCCAGTCTGCCCACAAGAAGCTTGAGCTAGAGAAAGGCTGCAGGTACTGCCAAGGCAGCAGTGCCCAAATTAAAACAAGGCTTCCATAAACCTCAATTCACCCAGTTTCCAAAAGACTAAAGCAGAAAGACACTAGGAGAGCATATTGGGAGGGTCTGAAGACCTGGGTAAAGGGAGGCTTGCTCCACACAGCCTGCAAAGCCGGGCTGTGAGAGTCCTTAGAAGGGACAAGGTGATAGAGAGAGAAAGCACAGCAGAGAAAACATTTTTTTTCCCTCTCTGCCTGAGAAGTATTCGAGAGATAGAATGGCACCTGTAGTGCTCCGCCAGTGCTGGCAAGAACTGCAATGAATGTAAGCCAGCAGCCCTAAGGAGGGTGACTTAGGGAACCTGGGAGAGACTGAAAGGTTGATGTGGTTTTGAATTTATATATTTTTTTTCCTCACTGACAAGGACTGTCCAGTGCATGAACTAAAGCCCAGAGAGAGGGTTTGGACTTAAGCAGATGAAATGGCATAAGTGATACCTGGGAGAAATAATTGTTCATTTTGGAATTTTGGTTTTTTTTTCCTTGTGCTTTAATAAACCCGGTAAAGTTTTGGTTCTGAAATCCAGTGTCCGGGTTTTCCTTCTACCCACCATATAAAAGGCACACAAGTAAATCTTATCTGCGGTTCAAGATGGGTTTGCCCAATCACCTGGGGCCTGGCCCGGCCACAATATATCTATATCTATATCTATACACAGTCAAACCTTGGTTTACGAGCGCACCGGTTTGCGTGTGTTTTGCAAGACGAGCAAAACATTTGCAAAATTGGCGCCTCAGAAACTGAGCTAGACTTGATTTACGAGCACCCCCCCCCCCCCGCAATCTGCCATCCTCCCCGCTTGCATTCCCCCCCGCCATGATTTGGCATCCCCCACGCACCCACCCACCCAAACACATTGGCTGGGCCTTGAGCATCTGCGCATGCTCAAGGCCTTCTAGTCTCACTCTCTATCTGTATGTGTATGTACATATATGTCTATGTATATATATAACAAACTACACTATATACTATGGAGATTCAAATTACCCAATGGTGATAAACTAAGAGCTTTAATACTGATCACCTTAAATAGATAATGATAAATATAATATATATAATAAAATTACACTATCAAACTGGCTTAAAAAAGTGCTATTAAGTGAACGCTCAGACCCACAACCTAAACTCTAGTGATTTTTCATGGAGCCAGTTGCAAATGAGACCATCATAGCATGTTCACTGTCTCTGCCACCTGCTTCCCATTACACCTAAAAACTCTACATAGATAAGAAGGTTGTTACTTATCTGTATTGCATGGTGGCAAAAATTCAGCTCTGCAACTGCTCCGGATACATTCTTAAATTCTAAACTGTTGTCAAACTCTCTCTGACCCCCCCAACCTAGGTTTCACAGTTGGCTTCTTCAGGAGGAGACAATTGAAGGAATAAAACATAATCAATCAGACTACCACCCAGTGAAAAAAAGATCCTACCGTCCACTAAGCACAAGAAGCACTAAAATACACCCTTACAATTCTCTTCCAAACCTTATAACATTCACTAAACTTCCAAATCACGGCTTACCGGGTAACAGAACTCCTCCACCCAGCTAACAGACAGCTCCAGCCACTTGATTCCAACATAGGTCATGCCCACTAAGTACCTCCCAGTCTCTGACATCACTCAAAACATCAGAAGAAGGACAACCTTCTTAACCAATCAGAAAGGCACAAAAAGAGACTCTCAATCTCAAAGTTTAAACCAATCAATCTCATTGTTCAACCCCATGGCAGCTAGAGGATGCCACTGAAAAATAAATCTATGCTCAAGTTGTAACAAATACTGAGACACATTACCTGTGTCTTTATTAGCTTTCAGTAGTATAGTATATTTAACATCTTCCAATTCTCCAGCCAATGACTGACTAGGGGGGCTATATGACGCTGATATCGAATATTATTAAGATGCTTCTTTTGGTATAGGACTTGCAATGCATTATCTCTATCATACCGGAGACAGGCGTACGTCCCAGCATCCTCCCGCTGCAGATCCTATAAGAGGAGTGAGGCGTTTGGGAACATCTGAAGTCTGCTGTGCTTTCTACCAGGTTGGATGGAAACACTTTCATTAGAATACAGAATCGCCAGTGCAGAGGACTTTGATTCCTATTACCTTCGAAAAGAGCACTAGACAAATGTCCAGTCCGGGTTAAGCTCCCTGTCACCTGTCACCATGTAACAGGATGGATTGTCCCAGAGCAGAGAACACCACATCTGCAAATAAGAACAGATGTGGGGAAGAAACTCTCATTAGTCCTGGAGTCAACCAGTCCTTATACATTTAATAAATGATCCATTTATAAGTAGAGCTGTTCCAAATTTGAATAATGAAAACTATTTGTACGAATACTGAATATGAATAATGAACATCGTGCTTTGACATACTACTCCTGCTATTTATCATTTCTTTTTCACCTACCTATACTAGGCATGAAAAAGAAATGATACGTAGTAGGGCATGCGGCGAACTAGGGATTTAAGATGATCATTAGATTTGAAGTTGCACTTCTCGCTAGGGAAAGCAGAAAAAACCCACTGTTGCCGAATTGGCTACAGAGACACACAGTGGGTTTTTTCTGCTTTCCCTAGGATGAGAACTTGGACCAGATGGTCTTAAGCATCTTTCTAATAGACACAAAATGTGAAAAACCCTTCAGCAGATCAAACCCAAGAGAGTTACTGGGCATCTAGAAGCAGGTTGGACTGGACAGGTCTTCTCTCTACCTATATTATGCAAGAAAAGCTGTATGAAGCAAGAAGATTACAGCCCGCTTGTGTGAATTTATAGACAAGCCAGTTTAAGAAAGCTTTCTCAAAATTGTTCTCTGCTTGCACCACTTACACCTGCTTTGACACAGGTTGACAGATTCGTCTTGAAGAAAGCTGACCTAGCGCTGTCCTATGTTTGTGAATTAAATGTCCCCAGGAAATGTAAAATCTTCACTATCCCCTTCTGGATCCCTGGCTAGAAGAGTCTCAGCGGGAGAAGGGCCTGGGCTTGGCCTTACCTTCAGCCCCAGCGAGTGGAGATCCACAGAGAAAAAAAGAACAGGACCCCCACTACTGTACTATTCCCCCAGAGAGTGTAGATTATACTGAAAGAGAGAAGCCAGATGGAATCTTGAATAACTTCCTGTGGTAAAGATATTTTAAGTGACAAAAGAGAAAGACGGTTAAGGGGCTGGAGGAGTTGCCATACAGCGAAAGATTTGAGAAACTGGGCCTCTTCTCCCTCGAGCAGAGGAGATTGAGAGGGGACATGATCAAAACATTCAAGGTACTGAAGGGAATAGACTTAGTAGATAAAGACAGGTTGTTCACCCTCTGCAAGGTAGGGAGAACGAGAGGGAATTCTCTGAAGTTGAAAGGGGATAGATTCCATACACACATAAGGAAGTTCTTCTTCACCCAGAGAGTGGTAGAAATCTGGAACGCTCTTCCGGAGTCTGTCATAGGGGAAAACACCTTCCAGGGATTCAAGACAAAGTTAGACAAGTTCCTGCTGAACCGGAACGTACGCAGGTAGGGCTAATCTCAGTTAGGGCGCTGGTCTTTGACCAGAGGACCTCTGTGTGAGCGGACCGCTGGGCACGATGGACCACTGGTCTGACCCAGCAGTGGCAATTCTTATGTTTTTATGATATGTAATTTTATGACCCGTCTAGTGTGCCCAACATAGAACTTGCCACAGGGCACACTATGCAGTATAACACTGCCTACGAGAAGCAATTAGTTCCGGAACTGAATTAGATACATACAAAAACTTTAAAACATACCTTAAAACTCATCATACATTAAATAGCTCAAAAGATGGATAACAGGTCTGGTGCACATCAATGGGTTTAAAAGATCACAAATGTTGATGAGTGTACCTGCAAAAAAACCTCAAAATTTGCAGATATGATTAGAAGACCACAAAAAGTGAAGTGATCCAAAAATAAATGTGGATATTGAGAAGTGTCATGAAATCGTTACAATCTGAAGTGTGGGGCTCAAAAATGATGAGCAATATAAACAAAAGTTTTTTAAATATTTAAAAAAAATTAAAAATGGGGAGATATGCATGTGTGTATGTGTATATGTGAAAAGGCATGTGACAATTTAGATCTAACCCCCTCCTTTACAAAGCCACACTAGCATTTCTAGCACTGGAAGCCATGGCAACAGCTCTAACACTCACGGAATTCCGATGAGCGTCCGAGCTGTTACCACCGCAGCTAGCACTACAAAAACGCTGGTGTGGCTTTGTAAAGGAGGGGGTAAGTGAATGTGAAGAGTACAAATTATAATTTCTATTATATATATTTATTATATAATTATATGGTTAGAAAAACAGATGAAAAGTTTGTGAACAACCCAGATCAGATATTTGAAAAGGCATTGAGCACGATGAGCAAGTAAGTGATCTCATAAAAAAATATAAAATAATGACAAAATCAGATGGGAGTAAAATGGAGGCATGATATATGACCATAAACAAAATAAAAACCGGCAAAATCAAATCTAATTAAAAAAATGAATAAAATAACAGCAAAATTATTATTGCACACACTATACAGAACTACTCCATATAAAGCATAACCCCATACAATGCAAAACTATCTATAATTCCAACAGCTCAATTGCTGTTAATAGATTCACCCTCGGGTCTTCAGTAGCACATTATCAGCTTTGATAAACCATACCCTTAACAGGAAAATATGGTACCTGTTAATGTAAGCAGACCTTATTAGAGGTTAATGGCTCTGTTAACCTCATTAAGATTATCCTGAAAGATTGTTTATCGAGTAAACTAATTATATGAGTCATTACATATGGCAATGCTCCATGTATATACCTCTCTCCCCTCCTCCCAACTTGTGTCTGAGCTGCTGCTGATCTGCAGCAGAGGTTAATGGGATAGCTGCTGTGAGAGTGCATAGCTCAGTGAGAAGGGCCCAAACGGAGAAATATACCTTCCTTCAGGGATTTAAAACTTTTGAGCAAAGCAAGCATTTTGCACAGAGTTCCCTACTTTTTGAAAATATTTTTTTTTTCTACTTTCCTATGCAACTCTTCACCTGATCTCATACTTTGAAGTGACATTCCTATTGACTGAGCTTTGAAGGAACAATATCTCCTGAGGCTTCATTGTCAACTCATGTTAGAATAATTCATCCCAATTACTTTAGATGCAGGAACCAAAGTCCCAAACTCAGATATCTAAGTGACAAATTCAGAGACCTGTGGATTTTTGTTAATAATTGTATAATGTATGAGAAAGAAAATATCAGTGAATATATATTTATATATACTGTATATTAGGGTTGTCCACAAAAAAAAATAATCCCCTCTTTTACAAAACCATGGTAGCGGCTGCCGTGCTTCAAATGCTCCACTGCCCATTGAATCTGGATTGAGAAATCCGGGTTTTTCTTCCATTCAGTAAAACCCGGATGTCTCAATCCGTTCTCTTTTTTTTTTCCTATCCACAGAGCCCTCTCCTTCTTCTGGCCGCAACTGCCAGGTACTTAGTTTTACTATCTATCACACAAGGAAATCAATATATATGCAACAGCGGAAGTGTTTTAAAATTTATACAAGTCCACATATAACATTGTTACTTTTAGTGTTATAGGGTTCTGACATAAGCATTAATAAATGGTAAACGTCAGGGTTTCAGCAGAGTTCATAGATTTATCACATTCCTGAAAAACGTAACTACCACACTGTACAGGTGGGCTGCTATATAAAGCCCACCTGGATAATGAGAAGGGCATCCCCAGCTAGATCTTTGGGCCCTGGGCCTCGTTATAGAAATGGGTTTAATAAAATATACATACATACATACACACACTGTATCTGTTTAGAGGCAATATTCAGTAGCAAAACAGACACCAGTCGATATTCTGCTTGTGACAGTCAACAAATACTAGAAAACTGCTGTTAAAGGTTGCAGTGGCTATTTTGTGGCCAGATCCCAAATGGGCAGGAGTGAGTGGTCATCACTCCTACCCATTAAGACCTCCCTAGACCACCTGGCCTATAGGACTGCCGTGGAGGGGGGAGGGACCTGGGCCTGAAATCAGTTTCTTTAGGGGGAAGGGAAGGGATCATAGAGTGGGGGTGGGGGCATCAACCCATACTTCGGTTTCCTTTGTCAGAAGAGGGAGGGGGGATTGGGAACAGGGGTGACCCAGAAGCCCTGATGCTGCTACCAGAAGTTAATGAAGCACTGGACAATACTCAGGCCATCTTTTTTGCTGTCCTAACTTTACTTAACAGGTTAGCAGTTTGAATATAAGTTCCAGCTCTTCCCTAGCTCCACCATGGCCCTAACCAAACAGTATAGAAGCATTCAGTGGTGATATTCAGTTGCAAATGATTAAGTGTCACTGAATATTGGCTGGTTAAATCACATTGTATATTGGGCAGATAGCTTATAAGTTACAAACCTAAACTGCCCTGTATTCAGTGTTTCTACCTATATGAATAGAAGCACTCAATATATGGATTAAGTTCAATATTGGCACAGGCTTTTAACTTGAGCTGGTGTCCATAGGGGCTGAATATTTGCTCCACTATGCTTCCTCCTTCTTTCCCCCCTTCATTCACTGATGCATTTTTGAAAGTTTATAAAGCGTGACAAAAAGGAAACAAAAAAAAAAAAAAGGAAAAACCCAGAAACAATTTTTGGAAAATTTGCATGCCTGTTAAAAGCATCTCGCAGTTGGCTATGAACATTTGGTTTTCTCAGTCCTACTTTCAGATTAACTCTTGTCACCACCATAGCATTGGCAAGGCACAAATTTATCCTCCTGCATATTTAACGGGTCATTTTCAAAGCACTTAGACATACAAAATACCATAGTAACTTTTGGCACTTTGTATGTCTAAGTGCTTTCAAAAAGAGCCCCATTAACCTTCAAGAAACCATGCCCATTTGTTTCATAATGTGTGAGTAGCAATTGCAAAACACAGAGGTAGTCAAACAAATGATGATGGCTGCCTGCCTCTGTGACTCTTCAGCAGAAGAAAAATGAAAGCTGAAAGCTACATAGGACTATAGGGTGTTTTGCTGGGCATGAGGGGAGCATTAATGAATAATATGAGATATTTGAGAATCCAATTAGATGTTTCTTTATCATTTAACTTGCAATTAACTTCTGTCGTTAGATCTTGTTTTGCATCATTGCATCAAATTCGATTGATACATCCTTATATAGCTAAAACTTGTTGCGAATCACTAATTTACGCATTGGTTATCTCAAAGTTGGATTACTGCAATATCATTTATATGGGTTTTCAAAAAAATAGCTCTCAAAAATTATAGACTGTACAGAATACTGCATTATGATGTTAACTAATGTTCGTAGATATGATTTTGAAACAATATCATTAGCTCCCAATAAAGTTTTGACAATACATAAAGCTTTGACCTTAACATTTAAAGCATTACAGACCTGAATATTTAACTAAGCTTTTGGTTCCTTATAATAAGCTTGTTAGAAACTTGTGCTCTAATAGTCATGAACTATCCTTGCCTTCAATCCACCTGGTGAGATTAACCTCCACACGTAATTTGCTTCTGTACCCTATTTATGGAAATCTTTGCCAATAGATCTACGTAGTGAACTTTCTTATATTAAATTTAGAAGCTTGTTAAAACTTATCTTTTTGGTTTAGTATTTTCTTAAGTTTTACCTTTTTTTTTAAAGGAGAATTAGCATTATGGTGGCATGAACATTGAGGGAGAGATTTGCAGTGGGAACTCTCTTATCATAATCAAATTAGTTCAGTAGTTAAAAATTGTTTTTATAAATTACGTCTCATCAGATCATTATCAAAAGTTCTAAAACCTAAAGCTCTCAATACTCTAATTCATTCATTAATCATTTCCAGATTAGATTATTGCAATACTTTATACCATGGCATAACCAATAAAGAAATAAGAAGGTTACCGATAATACAAAATACAGCAATAAAAATTATTACAAGATCAAAAAAATATGACCACGTTACACCACTTTTACAAGCTGCACATTGGCTACCAATTACATATAGAATAACTTTTAAAATCATATTGCTTACCTTTAAAATTCAACAATCTCACGCGCCGATATTTTTGGATCGACTTTTGATACCGTACTCTCCATTTAGGGCTCTCAGATCAATACAACAAAATTTACTAACTATTCCTTCTCTAAAAATAATAGGGACCAGGAGATCTACCATTTTCTCAGTCATAGCTCCTCAGCTGTGGAACAACTTACCACTGTACCTACGTAATGAACCATCCTTAGAAAAATTCAAGCGCTCCTTAAAAAGCTTTCTGTATAAGGATGCATTCAATAAATAGACAGCTTAACCTCTCAAATATAAAATCTTCAGATCCTAATGGATTTTATGTGATCCCACCCTATATGTTTCTCCCTAAATGTTTTGTTTTGTTTTTTTATTAAAGACTGTAGTCCATCCTATTTACCCTTTTTGTATTAGTTTGTATCAGTTTGTATTAGAACTTATATGATTTGTATGTAATGTCATATTTTGTCCACCCTTTTTTTATTTTTTATGCATTGGAAAATTGTTATACGCATTGAAATATATGATACTGCGTAGATAACAAATCTTATTAAACTTGAAACTTGAAGACTTGTGGATCAGCCACGTGCAGTATGTAAGAGCCACTGCCCAGATCCCTCTGCGGCTGAAGGCAGGAAAGAACATTCCAGCTCGACTGTCCTGAAGGGAGCAAGTACGGCTATGGAGCGAGCAAGAAAGGGAGAGAGGGGACATGATCGTGGGACTAGAGAATAACACGGGGACAGTTTACCGCGGTAAACCGTGGTCACTGCAGTAAATCCGCAGGAATGGAGATATGTACAACTGGTTTACCGCAGGAATGGGGACAAGACCTTTCCCCGCCCTGCGGGAATGGGGACAAGACCTTTTACAGCCCCGTGGGAGCAGTGAAAAGTCTTGCTCCTGTGGTAAAAAAAATTGTGCCTGTGTCAGACCCGGCATCTCCTCCCCAGTTACTCTTGCACCTCTTTTACTTTCAGGAGCCAGCCATGCCACGATGAAGACAGAAGGAACCCAAAACTAAAGCCTGAGACCAATGTGATTTTAAGAATAAAATTACCAGACAACAAAAGGTAAAAAAAAAAAAAATTATTTTATATTTTGTGATTAGACTATTTCAGATTTGAAATATGTATCCTGCTAGAGCTGGTGTTAGACATAACTGAGGATCGCAAAGCCTAGGCTGTGCTTCTTTTGCTTCCAACTGGCTTAGGGCTCACTCTCTGACCAGGGGGCAGTTGCCCTAGTTGCACTCCCCTAACACTATGTGTGACTGAAGTATTCTGTTAGTGTGATTTTTCTATGTAACATTCTGTAGTAATTTGGTTTGTTCAGTTTTCACAATAGTGGAGGGGGTATTTGTGAAAGGGAGGGGAGACAAGGGTTTTGTTGATCCTTGCTCTGTATTATTTGTGTTTATAAAATGACAACTGTACAGATTATTGTCTCTTTTTATACTTTAATAAAATAAGTTCAGTATAAAATCATAAGAATTTGAGGCTTGTGCAGATGAGATATGACAATTTGCAGGGTGGGGATCGAACTTGCAAGGCAGAGACGGGGACTGAGCTCGTGGGGACAGGGCAGGGATGGGGACGAGCTCACAGGGATGGGGCGGGAATAGTGATAAATTTTTTTCCCTGTGTCATTCTCTATGTTGGACAAAGGGAGAAGGGGGGGGGGGGGGGAAGAGCGCGTTGGTACATGGGAGGGGCACAAATTTGGAACAAAGGCTGGTAGGCAGGAAATGGGTTACAAACTTGGGACACAGAAGGAAGGGAGGGTGCATGAACATGGTACACAGAAGGAAGGGAGGAAGGGGGCACTAACTTGGAACATGGGAGGGAGGGAATAGAAAGGGAGAATTGTTGGGCCCAACCAACATCTCTCTCTATCCCTCCATGAGTCCAACTTTTCTTCCTCTCTCCTCCGCCTCAATGCTTATTAATTGAAAAGCGTCATCAGAAAGCAAGAATCGGCAGTTTGAAGTGCCTACCTATGCCTAAATAAAAGGCTGCTGGAATTGTAGCTAGGCTGTGGAATGCCAAAGTAAGTGTGGCCAATGCCAGAAATAACGTTAGGCGGGCTAAAATAGCTACCTAACTGTAATTCACGCCAAGATAGGCAGCTGAAATGTAGGCCCGGAAAACCCTAGCATACATTCAGCTGTTTATCTTTGCCATTAGACCGCAGCAGTCATAAGCTGATCATGGTAGAGGAATCCCCCCCCCCCCGATCAGCTGAGCCGGCAGGGCCCCTTCTCAGTGTATCCCAGGCTGCACCAGGAAGGGGGCCTAAGAACCTGATTGACCTGGGAGCCTAAGGCCCCTCCTTAGTTGGGTTGCCATATTTTCTAATCAGAAAATCCGGATCCCTTGGACACGCCCCCAGGTCCCAGTTCCACCCATCCCTGCCCTGTAACGCCCTAATCCCCCCCCATCTCCCCCAGCTCCCCTCCCAGCTGCTTGCTCTTGTTGGGCAGGGAGGAAATCCATGCATGTGCAGATGCCACACGATGATGTCACGTGCATGTGTACACGCACTTGATATCATTGAGTGGCATCCACACATGCATGGATTTCCTCCCTGCCCAACACAATTTGAGGAGTTTTTTCAAAACCCAGACAAAGTGCCAGGTTTTGAAAAGCCATCTGGGGAAATTCAGACATAACCCTACTCCTTAGGCCAATTACTGCTTTAGGTGCCTCCATGGTGTATCCCAGGATGCACCAGGAAGGGGAAGGCCCACTATTTTGAAGAGCAACAAGCAAAAAACAAAAGGAATTGACCACAAAATATCCACAAAGAAGAAAATCCAGAGAAAACCAAAAAAACTCTGTGGAGTGACAATGTTCCCAAATGGACTTTATTTGAAAGTATCAAAGTTCCAAAGGTACACTAAAATCATCCACATAAAATAATTCCATCCACATAAAAGTAAATCATCCACATAAGAGCCCGTCCTTCGTTCAAATGTACCAAGTTAACAACTTACTTCTCATCAACATCTTATGTTATCTTTTTCACCTTCGCAGTCTTGCTCCTTTGTAACTCAAAGCGCAATCTCCTTTCTCTTCTCCTACTTATGCTCTGAATATCGTCGACTGTATAATGCTTCTCATTGTGAAACCGTGTAATACACAGACCCTGTAACTCTCCTGTTACTATCACTAGATGTTCAATGCTATACTCTGTAATTCGCTGTCTGTACAGTTTCTCTTCATTGTAAACCGCCTAGAAGTCGCAAGATTGTGGCGATATATAAGAATAAAGTTATTATTATTATTATTATAGTCCGCTGTATCCCTAGCAGACTAGGTCCTTTAAGGCTCTTATGTGGATGATTTACTTTTATTTGGATGGAATTATTTTATGTGGATGATTTTAGTGTACCTTTGGAACTTTGATACTTTCAAATAAAGTCCATTTAGGAACATCGAAACTCCACAGAGTTTTTTTGGTTTCCACTATTTTGAAGAGGCAGATCTGCTGGCTGGAGGGAGTTAAGCATCCCTCCATCTGACCTTCATTCCTCAGGTACGGGGGGGGGGGAGGGAACAAGGGAGTCAGGGGTATGGGGGGTTGTCAGGGGTGGGCAACGGTGGTGTGTGGGAGTTGGTATCCCTCCTGCTGCCGGGATGTAGTTTGGTTGTCAGGAGGATGGGTGGTGGCAGGAAGAAGTGGACATCCCTCCTGCTGCCAGGGGACTGCTTGGTTGTCAAGGAGGGGGGCGACAGCGGTGGCAGGAGGAGTGAACATCTCTCCTGCTTATTGTGGTGGTGGAGGGGGAGTGTTGGAGGAACTGGTGGCAGGAGGGAGTGGGCATCCCTTCTGCCTATCGCGGTGGGAGTGTTTCCGGTGTCTTGCAAGATAGAGTGGGCATTTCTCCTGCCAGTTGGGGAGGGGTCTTTATCTGCCGCAGCCGGCTCAGGTGATCATGGCAGGGAATTCCCTTCCACCACCCCCGATCAGCTGAGCCTGCAGGACTCCCTGAAGCTGCACTTCGGAGAGCCTTGCTGGCTCAGCTGATCGGAGTGGGGGTATTCCCCTGTCATAATCAGCTTATGGCTGCTGAGGTCTAGCGGTAAAGATAGGTGGCTGAAATGTAGGCCATGGTCTTCCAGGCCTTCATTCAGCCACCTATCTTGGCTGGTTCAGGTGCGATTCTGTAACCAGCGCCCTCAAGTGATTGACACGCATTTGGCGGCCGCTTTTAAGGTGTCCGCCAAGTTGGATGCTGGTTATAGAATCCAAGTGAAAGTGCCAATGAATGTTTCGCCAGCTAACACTTGTCTGGTTAGCAGCATCTTTTAATTGGAAAAATGCCTGTGAATATTGACTTGAATAAGTCTAAAATAGGTGCGCTTTTCAATTATTTTAGGACCCTGTGTAAAATTTCCTGTATATGCAAAGTTCTGTAGAAGATAAATAGTATCATAGGATAAGCAGATAATATCAGTGATTAATTATTGTAGACTAAATTGCTTTGACTACTCATCTCCAGGTTCCAGACAAGTAGAGCTAAAAAAAGGAATTAATGGTTTGACTTGGTTCCAAAACTGAGGGCTGAAGATCCTTAGCAGCACTCAGCGTAGCCGTAATTCATGCACGAATGACTAGTTTTCCATGTGGCATATTAAAGGAGCATACAAAGATCATTACAGAAACGGGGTAGGACATGTGCTACCTCTATATTTTTCTCTTTCCACTCCAGACTATACACTCCACTGAACACCCTGCATGCATATCAGCTGCACTGCTGTTTGTTTGATTTTTTCCTGCTTTAGGTTCAAAAGCGAAGAGCTGGCATTGTCCAGCCGTCATATGACTTTGTGTGAAATTAAAACAGCCAGGAGGGCAACATTTACCTCAGTGAACCCTGCTTGACAATAACTGCATTAACACTCTGCATGCTTTCCTTTATCAGGTAAAAAGAGGTGGCAAAAATCACAGTCCAACCTCATACGAAAAGAGCTTTAGGGGTCCTTTTACTAAGGTGCGCCAGCCGTTTTAGCACACGCTAAATATTTAGCATGCGCTAAACGCTAATGCGTCCATTATATTCTACGGACACGTTAGCGTGCGCTAAAACAGCTTTCGCGCCTTAGTAAAAGAGGGGGTTAGTAACAGTAAAAATATTTGGGTCATCGGAATTTAGCGCAGTAATCCACATTTTGTTTGGAAAGCAGCTGAAAAATCATCAACATCGATTCTCATTATATTTTATTTTATTCTATTTGTACTGTATTTATTTTAATACTTTAATAATTTAAAGAAACTTTTAAGACACTTACCTTTCTTCACTGAAGCTCTGTCGGCTGGAGACTTCTGCCCCCAGCTATAAAGCTATAAAGATCACATATAATAGAGACACTTAGATGTAATAACGGTGTAATCATTAAGAATATTAGTCATATAGAAGGACTTGATAACAGTAAAATACTGACATGTTTTTTAAAAGAATTTGTAAGTGTCAGCAGTAAATATCTGTGTATAAAATCAGGATTAAGGGCTACATGATCCGTCTCGATTTATGAACAGAAGTCTGGGACTTGGTAACGAGCAAAACTCTCACTTCCTCTGAATAATTAATCAGATATTAAGTGCTTGAAGAAAGAGTCTATCAGGGAAGAGATTTCAATATTTTCCAGTGGAATGGTTATAAAAGTAATAATAAATTATATCGGTATGATTTCTGTAGTACTGTATGTACGTGTTTGAGTTATTTGATCCTGAAAATCAGGCATGTTCTTTTTATGAGCTCTGTCGGATCCGGGCCTGGGAATCGCCGGGTGCTATAAGTCTTCATTAACAAGCCAAGGGATTTTACCTCTGTTTTACATCCTTCCCAGTTCATCCAGCCCTCTCATTGCTGTGATAGTCCTTGGCAATAGGCCATGCACAGGACACCTTCAAAATCCCTGCAATGATGGGCTCTAAATCCAGTCACTAGAGAGTTCTAGCATAATCTCTATAATGAAGGGAGGGCAGAGAGAAGACAGCAGCCAAAACATCTTCCTGAAAGAGGTGATATATCAGTGCCAAGCTCCTGATATATTTCCCTTGCTCTAAATTTGCTCCTGTTGCCACCCGCTTTTTATGCTCCTAAATTTAAGAGTTTAAGGCTCCTTTTACAAAGACATAGTAGAGTTTTCTACCGCAGGCCACTGAGGTAAATTTTCTGCTGTATATCAAAACACAGAAGAGACAGTCCCTGTTCAAAAAACCTTAAATCTAGTCAAGACAGACAAACAGGACAAGAAGAGGCATCTATAGACAGTGCTCAGGTGGGGGAATTGAAGACGGAAAGATAAGGCAGATATTTGTGCTTAGCAGGTGGGTTGGAGTTTGGAATTGAAAGCAGCTTCAAAGAAGTGACTTTGAGTCTGGATTTCAATGCTGCCAGAGATGGAGCTTGATGTATCCAGTCAGGCAATTTGTTCCAGGCATACGGTGCAAGAGATGGAGTCTGGAGTTGGCTGTAGAAGAGAAAGGTACAGATAAGAGAAACTTACCCGATGAGCATAGTGCCGAAGGGGGTGTGAATGGTGAAGAGTGGGGAAAGATCGGAGAGGAGAGATACTGAGGAGATGCAGAGTGAATACACTTGTAGGTCATTAAGAGGAATTCGAACTATATGCAGAAATGGATAAGGAACCAATGAAGGGACTTGAGGAGATGGGTAATGTGGGCATAGTGACATTGGTGCAATATGATGCTGCAGCAGGGTTCTGAACAGACTGAAGGGGAGAGAGATGGTTTTGTGGAAGGCCAGTAAGAAGCAGGTTACAGTAGTCTAGGTGAAAGGTGATGAGGGTCTTAGAAGTGTGCTGAAGGGCTTCTTTTGTCTTCCATGTGCTTCTCTGGACTGCCTGTGTTCAGAGTTTCTCTCTCTGTCTAAAGCAGGGGTGTCAAAGTCTCTCCTCGAGAGCCGCAATCCAGTCGGGTTTTCAGGATTTCCCCAATGAATATGCATGAAATCTATTTGCATGCACTGGTTTCATTGTATGCTAATAGATCACATGCATATTCATTGGGGAAATCCTGAAAACCCGACTGGATTGCAGCCCTTGAGGAGGGACTTTGACACCCCTGGTCTAAAATAAACCAATGTTCATTGCAAGGCCTAAGGGTCCAATGATTGCCCCTGAAATCCTCTGAGCGGCCCTCATCATCATTCTGGCTGTTTTTCTGTTACTCTTTGCCTCTCTACCCAAGCTGAGGACATAAAGAGGAAAGTGGATGGGAGTAAAAGCCACATCCTTGAAGGAGAAGGCTTTTCTCAATAGATGAAGAAAATTCATTTGGAAATACCTACCTTCTTCAGTATGCACACAATAAAAAGATTGAAGGCATGCTTGTGGAGTAGATGTCACTGACACACACTGGTCAGCAGTGTCACAGCCTCGGATGGGAAGATAGTTGGCAGCTCTCCTTCAGCTCAGTTGGATCCAAAGTGGCTACAGCTTAAAAATTAATGAAGACCACTGGTCTAAACCAAGTTCTTCCTGCTCTGCCTTGACTGAGCAATATCCCTTCTGTTCTGTGCTTCAAGATTTAAGGTGCTTCTGGGAGGAAGTGTTTCTAAGAGGAACTAATACAGTGGCGTACCAAGGGGGGGCAGGGGGGTGGTGCGCCCCGGGTGCCAGCCCTGAGGGGGTGCTCCCGGCCTTGCCGTTCAGTCCCCCCCACCCCCGAAGGACCGCTCGCCCCACTGACCTTCCTGCACCACCTGTGAAGCAGGATCGCGACGTCAGCGATCCCTGAGCTGCTTGGCCGCTGCTTCCTGCGCCGCGGTCCAGCCCCTCCTCTGACGTCAGAGTAGGGACGGGACCGCAGCGCAGGAAGCAGCGCCTAAGCAGCGCAGAGATCGCTGATGTTGCGATCCTGCTGCGGCTGCTTCATAGGTGGTGCGGGGAGGCCAGGGGGGCGAGCGGTCCTTCGGGGTGAGTCGGGGCATCAGGCCTTCAGGGTGGGGCGGGCGGGCAGGCAGGCTTTCAAGGGTGAGGGGGGGGACAGGCAGGCAGGCAGGCCTTCAAGGGGGGACAGGCCTTCAAGGGGGAGGGACAGGCCTTCAAGGGGGGCAGGCAGGCCTTCAAGGGGGGGACAGGCCTACAAGGGGTGGGACAGGCCTTCAAGGAGGGGACAGGCCTTCGGGGGGGTGTAGGCCTTTGGGGGGGTGCAGACCTTCAAGGGGGTGCAGGCCTTCAAGGGGGGGGACAGGCCTTCAAGGGGGGGGGACAGGCCTACAAGGGGGGGACAAGCTACAAGGGGGTGGGACAGGCCTTCAAGGGGGGGACAGGCCTTCGGGGGGGTGCAGACCTTCAAGGGGGTGCAGGCCTTCAAGGGAGGGACAGGCCTTCAAGGGGGGGACAGGCCTTCGGGGGGGTGCAGACCTTCAAGGGGGTGCAGGCCTTCAAGGGAGGGACAGGCCTTCAAGGGGGGGACAGGCCTTCAAGGGGGGACAGGCCTACAAGGGGTGGGACAGGCCTACAAGGGGTGGGACAGGCCTTCAAGGGGGGGACAGGCCTTCGGGGGGTGTAGGCCTTTGGGGGGGGGTTGCAGACCTTCAAGGGGGTGCAGGCCTTCAAGGGGGTGGGACAGGCCTTCAAGGGGGGGAAAGGCAGGCAGGCCTTCAAGGGGGGACAGGCCTACAAGGGGGTGGGACAGGCCTTCCGGGGGGACAGGCCTTCGGGGGGGTGCAGGCCTTCAAGGGGGGACAGGCCTACAAGGGGTGGGACAGGCCTTCAAGGGGGGGACAGGCCTTCGGGGGGGTGGTAGGCCTTTGGGGGGGTGCAGACCTTCAAGGGGGTGCAGGCCTTCAAGGGGGGGAAAGGTAGGCAGGCCTTCAAGGGGGGACAGGCCTACAAGGGGGGGACAAGCTACAAGGGGGTGGGACAGGCCTTCAGGGGGGGGACAGGCCTTCGGGGGGGTGCAGACCTTCAAGGGGGTGCAGGCCTTCAAGGGGGGACAGGCCTACAAGGGGGGTACAGGCCTACAAGGGGGGGACAGG
Source organism: Geotrypetes seraphini (assembly GCF_902459505.1). Taxonomy (NCBI): domain Eukaryota; kingdom Metazoa; phylum Chordata; class Amphibia; order Gymnophiona; family Dermophiidae; genus Geotrypetes; species Geotrypetes seraphini. The sequence continues at coordinate 316,262,288 of NC_047086.1, forward strand.
CCTACAAGGGGGTGGGACAGGCCTTCAAGGGGGGTGCAGGCCTTCAAGGGGGGACAGGCAGACCTTTAAGGGGGGACAGGCAGACCTTTAAGGGGGGACAGGCCTTTGGGGGTGACCCTGGTTTAGAAGTACATGGAGGGAAGGGAGTGTTCAAAGAGACGTGCATATGCCAAACTTTGGGGTGGGGGAAGAAATAATTGGTCTGAAAATAGAGGAGAGGGAGAGAGATGATGGACCATGGGATTTAGGGAGGGAAGGAACAGAAAGGGAGAGAAATTGGACACAAGGGATGGTGTGGAGGAGGGATAGAGATACTGGATAAGAGGGTAATTAGGAAAAGAAAGGGAGAGATGGTGGACTCTGGGGTGGTGGGGAAGGAGGGAGAGATGCCGGATGAAAGGGTAGTTAAGAAAAGGTGGATCTGTGGAGGGAGATGAAAAAAAGGAAAGATACCAGACTTCCTGGGAAGGGAAGGGAAATGGAAAGGGAGGACAGAGTTGGCAGATGGATGGTTAGCATGCAGAAAGAAGGAGACCCTGGCAAGCAAGTTATCAGAAGAAAACTAGAGCCTTGGACCAACAAGATTTGAAATATAACCAGACAGCAAAAGGTAGAAAAATTAATTTTATTTTCTGTTTTGTGATTATAATATGTCAGATTTGAAATGTGTATCCTGCCAGAGCTGGTGTTGGACTGTAAACGTGAGTTAGGATTTAACAGCGAGAGGAAAAGTCCTTTTTGTTTCTTTATTTTATTTACACCACAGCGCCAGTGTGGTTAGGAGAAGCCAAAGGGGGTGAAAAAGCTATAAAACCCACCAGGAGTTTTGAAAAAAATCACCCAACCGGGCAGGAAAATCGAATTGAAAAATCAATTCAATAGGCTGAATCGAATCAAAATTTTTTTTCCTGAATCTGGCAGCATTAGTTTGCGCTACTGTCTTAGACTTTAGGACCTGGGATTAGGGAGAGATGGCATCCTCAGTAAGTGAAACGAGGATTTGGTCAGACTTTTGAAGGGTCTGCAGAAAAAAAATATTGTATAGGCCGGGGACATGAGACAGCAGGAAATGGGAACTTTTCTTCCTTCTATTTTTGTGAATGGAAAGGCTGAGGATGTCAGAGAGTTCAGTTAAAATATGTGCTTTATAAGAAAATATAATAATGTGTTTTATAAAGTTTATAGCATAGCTGGCCTACCCAGTGAGGTGTTCCTAGTGGTGATGGTGGCAGCGTGTCAATGTGTTGAGAGAAAGAGGTGGTCTGGGAAATTCTGCTGAGCAAACTCCGGGCCCATTTCCACCTCCCAGTTAGTCCACTCCACTCAACTGGTTCACACACTGAGTCTTTGGGTGTTGTTTTGGGATCTCTTCCAGTGGTTTATCAATATCTCCTTCTGGTCCAAGGAAGGAAACTTTGTTATCCTTAGCATTGACCTACAGAATATGTTTGTAACAGCGCTGCTTGTGTGGCATTAGGCTATGTAGTGATCGAAAGAAAAAAACAGACCTTTGCACATTTTTGCACTATATGGTGGGTATATGAGGAGATTCACATTTCCTGCACAGCTAAGTCCATGTGAAGTTACCTTGTGCTGTATTTGACATCTAGCAAGGTTTTTGTTTGAAAGGAAAGATCTAAACTTAAAAATGAAGTGGCCAGAAGTTATGGTAAAAGCAGATAGTGTAGCTGGTTTTAAGAAAGATTTGGACAAATTCCTGGAGGAAAAGTCCATAATCTGTTATTAAGACATGGGGAAAGAGTCTGCTTGCCCTGGATCGGTAGCATGGAATGTTGCTACTCTTTGGGTTTTGACCAGGTATTAGTGTCCTGGATTGGCTACCATGAGAATGGGCTACTGGGCATGATGGACCATTGGTCTGACCCAGTTAGGCTATTCTTATGTTATGTTCTCATCTGTAGGGGCCTTTGTTTTCACTTCTTATTTTAATGTATTTTTTTCTGGGAACTTATCAGTGTTTTTTATAATGGGAACAAAAATGGAAGAGAATTAATGTGTGTGGGATGAGGGGGTAACTAATTTCTTCAGCTAAATAATTCAATCCACTTCAAACAGACATAGGAGAACTCACGCACCATTCACACACCCTCCAACCAAAAACGTCAAAAGAAAAAAACTGTTCGACAACCTGCTAGCCATTCGAGCTGCAATACTCGACCCCCAACTCTACAACCAATTGACATCGACCACAGACTGCAAAACCTTCAAAAAGAAATAAAATCCCTTCTATTCAAAAAACACATAAAACCGAACTAACACAATCATCACCTGCAACTACTCCATATGTACTTCTGATGTCATGACAATTCAGACATAATTTATGTTATGTTATGTTTGGAATATAAGAAAATTTTCACTGCCTGTTTCTATTCTGACCATTTATTTCGTTTCATGGTCATTACAAAAAATATTTTTTTACATGGGGGGGTGTCAAAAAATGATGGGCCCCGGGTGCCACATACCCTAGGTACGCCACTGAACTAATATCTTCATATATATTCCATCACTCCCATGTTGATCATTTCCCCTTTAATTGATAGTACTTATACATATATTTTTCTAAAATGGGCTGTTCTCACTGTATAAACAATGAAATATTCTTAAACTCCTGCACATCCTTAAATGTACTCTACAAAATGCTCCTCATTTGGCAAGCCCTTTGCAAAGTATCACTTCGAAGTGAACATATGCAGACCAATTCTGACCTCAACGTTCCATTTAAAATGGGGCTTATTGTTTTCCTCCTTTCTCTGACAAGATTTTCTAGATAGGCTAGCATTTCTGTTTTTCAGCTTAGAGTTCTCTGAAGCACTGGGCACTCTAATTCCTTGTGGTATTCCAAGTAAGTAATTAGGCTGCCAGGGTTTGCCCTTTTTCTCAGTCTCAACACATCTGTGAACTTGCTGTAGAACACATCAGCCATTTAGCTATACAAAAGATGGAGTTTTATTCCCAGAAGGAAAGTAAGTCAGATCTGTTGAACATTTGAACAGAGACATAATTCCCCACATAAACCTCCAACATCTAAGAATGATCATTAATGGGTTTGGTAAGCTTTTAGAGGAGAGCAAAACTACCAAACAGGGATGAAAAGTGCATATAATACTTCACCAATTGATGCAGAATGTTTTCTTCCAGATAGTTAAAAAAAATATCTGTGTTTTGCAAAGTACTTTTGATGAGAACGCTAGTCCCTATCAAATAAAAGCCTCCAAGAATTACTTGCAGCTCCTACTGCACAGTAGTTCATTGTATAGCACTGAATGGATTTTCTGGCAAACCTGCTGACTAGTGTCAAGGAAGAAACATGAGGCCTATTTCATTTCCTCCGGGTAGAGAGGCAAACGTGACTCACTCCTATTATAGGTGTCAAGATTTAGAAAAGGGTGGGAACAATATAAATACAGGCATATCCCCAATCCACTGGCCTGAAAATACTGTATAGTTCTTTTCTTTTGCATAAGAAATTTTCAAATGATATATCTTTATGCTTTTTTAAGTGCTGTCTTTACAAATGGTTACCAAAGTGTAAGAACAAAATGATATATAGTTAACTTTCCCTCCCTCCTTCTCCCCCCACCCCACCCCACAACTCCACCACACACACACTCTTAGATCAGTAATGCATTGTTGAGACAATTTTCAAGAATATCCATACTGTTGAAAAGTCCTTTATTGGGACATCAGCGCTAAAGATGAGCACAGATTTAAAAATAGGTCTTCATTTATTCCTTAATTTTTGTCACTTTATATATATATTCAGCTTGTTTTACACTTTAATTTTAATAGCATTTTTTAACATACAGAACACTATTCTGTTATAACATGCACTAATCAACTTAGTACAAGTTAAAATTTAGTGCTTAGAGCGCATTGAATTAACCGGTGGGGGGGAGGGGGGATTCATTAAGCAGAGTCTTATGTCTTATTATTTGGGTCTTATAACAATTTAAAAGGTCCTAATGCTTTCAGACCTAAAATAGCACAGCAATATTTAAGTTGCTGCAAGTTAGGCAGTAATGTGATGCAAAATATGCAAATGTTGTTTTGCATATAATTACCATGTAAATGCCTTAATATGACTTGTGGTTATAGTCGTGTTGGGGTAAAAATATCTCAGTAAAAACTTTAAGCTGGAAGTTCTGGAAAATATAAAACGAAGACAGAATTTATGATTGATTAATTTTCCTAAAATACTTACCATCTCAGTATTAGATATGTTTAAACAATATCTTTTGGAGATCTTTGAAAATCCCACAGAATTCATTTCCCCCATCTCAAAAATTTATTATATTTCCTTGGGAAAGAAGAAATCTCCAGAAGAACCCCAGGAACCAGCTATAGACGTTATGGACTTAACTAATTTGTTAGAGAAGTCAGATTCAGAACAAATTACTTATGCCACATTGTTTGTTCAGTTTTCACTAGATCAGTGGTTCCCAAACCTGTCCTGGGGAACCCCCAGCCAGTCAGGTTTTCAAGATATCCCTAATGAATATGCATGAGAGAGATTTGCATACCTGTTACTTCCATTATATGCAAATCTCTCTCATGCATATTCATTAGGGATATCTTGAAAACCTGACTGGCTGGGGGTCCCCCAGGACAGGTTTGGGAACCACTGTTCTAGATTCAGATAGAGAGTGGTTATTGAAGTTGGGGGTTGTTGTTGTTTTTTTTTTTAGTATCAATAAATTTTTATTGAAAAAAATTGAACAAAATCAACAAACATCCCATTCGGGACCATCAAACAGTATACAGAAAGCACAATCAAAATACAAGGTCCACCACCAACAGCACTCCTACCAAAAATTCCCTCCCAACAAATGACAAAATACCCCCAGCAAAAACCTTCCCCCCTCGTGGGTACAAGCCCTGTATGCTCGGCCTAGGTCGTGTATTAAAATAAATGGGTCTTATACCAAATTTTTTTTTCATCGGAAGAGGTACAAGGCAGGGGTGCCCATTGTACCCTCTGTTATTTGAAGTTGGTTTTTTAAATATAAAGATTTTTTGTTTCTGAATCAAAAAAATAAGAATGTATCCAGAGTAACACAAAAAAAAGGAAACAATTTTTGCTTTTGCGACCCCAGGTTTTAAAAATGGGTGCAACTTTTATATTAAGATTCCCATGTAAATGTCTTGTTAATTTTAAGGGGGATAGCTATATTTTATTTGAGTCTGCACATTTGATGAGATTTATTTTAGAACACGAGGTGAGATCTGCAAGTACCCCTGTCAGTATTTAGGAATAAGCTCTAAGTTAGTAGGTTGGGATCAATTCAGGTACTCATCTTTTTTCCTAATAAATGTTTGGGTAAACTATCTTTGATTATGTTGAAACCCCTTCTCCAGTGAATGTGGACTAAATAACAGTTGATACAATGTTATTTTATTTTCCTAAAATTATTTTAATGTAAATTGATTTGTGATAGAAACTGTTTATTTCGAATATGATTGTATTATCATAAAAAAAGAAAATTCATTAAAGAATAAATATACAAAAAAAAAATACCTCAGTAAAATAACTCCAGCTTTTTAATGGGGTTATTTTATCACCCGGGAAAAATGGGCTCTAGGGCCATAACAAGAAGGGGCTCCCTAGGTCTCCCTGCATCCCCTATGTGGAAATCTAACACCCCAGTAGACGTTCTTGTTGCCCAAGAACCTCCCTGAACCCTCCAGACCCCCAATGCTATTTTTCATGTAGCCCCTGGGTGGGATAGGTTAAACTTGTACAAGGGGGGGATTTAGTCAGGAGGTGCAGGAAGGACTGGGGGGGAGCCCTCTCATTGCAGCCCAAGCAGAGTTATTCCTGGAGGCAGAATTCGGCAACCTGCAATATTAGGATCCTGTAAGTTGCTGAATCCTGTGGACAATCAAGGTGCAGTTAAAGGCAAACTTTCACCGCACCTTGATGAACTCTCCCCCCCCCCCACGTTAGTGTGCCTTAAAGCCCCCTTTTATCAAGCCACTTTAGGATTTTTTATTGCTGGCCACTGCAGTAAAAGCTCTGATGCCAGCAATAAAAAATAACCTAATGTGGCTTGATAAAATGGGGCCTAAAATTTTTAAAATTCACTAACAAAAAGAGGGGCCTTTGTACTAAATTGCACTACAATTGCAATTAACTTATTTTAACCTGGGATTTTACCACATAATAACTGCAAATGTAACGCAGCACGTTTTGAGGGCTTTCCCACTTTTTTTTTTTTTTCTTTCAGGTCATGCAATAATGTTCCCATTATTTCACTGTTACCTGCCGAATGTTAACATGGACCCACAATACAAAAAGTCACTCCCCTGTGAAACATTCAAATATTTGCTTATTAATAATTATATGTTGATCTTCTCTTCAAAAAATAGCAAGAAATATATATGTATATGCTCAGAGACATGGAGGCAAAAACAAGGGGACGAACTCCAAGAATATAGCCGCACCACCCAGTTGTAGCATATGTTTAAACATTGTTGGAGGTGGTAAATGTAACTTTTGTGTTAGCCAATTAGCACACAATAATCATAATGAACTAGCTGGCTACAGCTTCCACACCCAATCTCTACCCAAGCCATGCCTTGGGATAGAAATAGTTTTGAAAATTCAATAGTATGTGGTTTAGTGCATACTTGGATAAACAGGGAAAATGCTGTAAAACACTTTCAAGTGTTTTTGTGGAAGACTGTTTTCAGTTTTTAACTACCCTAAGTTGTACACACAAGTCTGTGTGCACTGCAGATTTACACATGCAACTTATTTATTTTTTAAAAAATTTTATACCGCCAAAAATCTCAGCAGTTTCCAAAATAACATGCATAAAAACATAAAAATACACATACACTGGAACACAGTAATCCAAAACCGTCATACAAATAGCTAACAACATAAAAAAAAACAAAACCTTAAAAATTCTTTCAACAATTACTCATCAACTACAGTAAAGGGAAAGCAGAACAATTTCAGGGGCATAATTATCTTACTGTATCATAGATAAGCATCAACGAATAGCTTAGTTTTAAGTGGGTTTTTTTAAAAAATAGAATGTTGCACACATAATCCTATTTCACCGGATAAGTTGTTCCATAAAAACATCCCAGCAATTGTAAACTTAATTGGATAACAAATCAATCAGCGCTGTCAATTAACAAGAAAGTATTAGCATGAATTGGCACTAATTATAATTTAGAAACAGAGAAACTTGTTGGAATATAAAGGCCAAATAGCCCATCCAGTCTGCCCATCCGCAGTAACCATCATCTCTTCCACTCTCTAAGAGATCCCACGTGACTTTACCAGGCTTTCTTGAATTCAGACACAGTCTCCGTCTCCACCACTTCCTCCGGGAGACTGTTCACACATCTACCACTCTTTCTGTAAAAAAAAGTATTTCCTTAGATTATTCCTGAGGCTATCACCTCTTAACTTCATCCTAAGCCCTCTCATGCCAGAGCTTCCTTTCAAATGAAAGACTCAGCTCAAGTGCATTTACACCACGTAGGTATTTAAATGTCTCTATCATATCTCCCCTCTTCTGCCTTTCCGCCAAAGTATACAGATTGAGATCTTTAAGTCTGTCCGCATAAGCCTTAAGACGAAGACCACACACCTTAATTACTTTCTAAGTGTGTTCTGTAAAGTGGTGGGCGTAAATTCTACTAGGTGGATCTCAAAAGGGGGCGTGGCCAGGGAGGAGCATGGGCATTCCTGAAAGTTAGGCTTCCTGATGTAGAATGCGCCTGATCTGTACACAACTTAAGCACAGGCATTTTCACTGCCATAAATGCTTGCACCTAAGGGCTCCTTTTACAAAGGAGCGTTAGGGCCTTAACGCGCGGAATAGCGTGTGCTACATTGTCACGCGCGCTAGCCGCTACGGCCTCCTTTTAAGCAGGTGGTAATTTTTCAGCTAGCGCGCGCTAATCTTGTGCGTGCGCTAAAAACGCTAGCGTACCTTAGTAAAAGGAGCCCTAAATGTTATGTCATGCGGATGGGGGCTACATGTGATTCTATAGAATAGAACTGATTTTAATTTTTTTGGGTGCCAATTTTTTAGGCAATATATACGCTTTCGTGAAAGGGTTCCAGAATGTGCACTAACAAATCTATGCAAAGGAAATTATCTTTGCCTAAAGGCTGTCAAAAAAGTAAACCTTTTCTGGAACATTTAGAGGTCTAAATGAAATAGAATCATGCAAAAGAATGCATCAAAAGGTGCATTGCCTTACTGGGACAGACCACAGGTCCATCAAGTCCAGTATCCTGTTTCCAACAGTGGTCAATCCAGGTCCCAAGTACCCTGCAATGGCAAAAGGACACAAGTGTCTATTTTTGCTAAAAAACTTGTTTCCTTTTGCCATTGCAGGGCAGTACCTGGAAAGATCCCAAAAGAATAAAAGTTTAAACTTGAAAACCTGTTGTAATTAAAATTTGATTAATCGCCTATCAAAACTTCTAGGTGATGTACAATGATTAAAAAGGGGGAAGGTACATACCAGAACGTCAATAAACAAACATGATTAAACACAGACAATGACATTGACGGACAAACTGAGACACAGAGGAAAATGGGATGAACTACAATAAGTAAAGGAACATTACACATAAAAAGGTAAAAACAAAAGAAGGGGGCTAAATCGATTTTACGCCTAAAGAGCGTAGACGAGAAAGTTCATAAGTTTCTGCAAATTGGTGTCGAAGACGTCGTAGTAAGGTTTCTACGGGTTGAAAGCATCTTCGAATAAGAAATTTTTCAGACTTCCTTTAAATCTAAACTTTTTTTCCTCCCTCAAAAAGACTGGCAAGGAGCTCCAGATCAGGGGTGCTGTAATGGTGGAGCGTCTTGTATAAATAACTCTTAGGGCTCCTTTTACTAAGGTGCGCTAGCGTTTTTAGCGCACGTAGATTAGCACACGCTAACCCCATGCTACGCGGCTAGAATTAACACCAGCTCAATGCTAGCGTTAGCGTCTAGCGCGCGTGTTAAAGCCCTAACATAGCTTAGTAAAAGGAGCCCTTAATGAGGGAATGGATAGTAAATTTTATGTTGCTTATCCCAGAAATAAACAGTGGATTTTTTTTTTTTTTTTAGAAACTTATCCAAACCTTTTAAAACTCTACTATGCTTTTTTTTTTTTTGTTACCACATTCTTTGGCAATGAATTTCAGAGCTTAATAGCACAATGAGTGAAGAAATATTTTCTCTGATTTATTCTAAATGTACTACATAACAGCTTTGTGGCCTGCTTCCTAGTTCTTGTATTTTTGGAAAAAGTAAACAAGTGATTCTTACGTTCATAGACAATGGCGCGAAAGACAAAGACGCACCCAGACAATTGAGTGCAGCGCGGAGGCGCGCACCGCTCAAAATTACTGTTTTTAGTGCTCCGATGGGGGTTTTTGTTGGGGAACCCCTCCCACTTTACTTAATAGACATCGCGCCAGCGTTATGGGGGGTTTGGGGGGTTGTAACCCTCCACATTTTACTGTAAACTTAACTTTTTTCCCTAAAAACAGGGAAAAAGTTAAGTTCAGTAAAATGTGGGGGGTTAGAACCCCCCACACCGCCCCCACAATGTGGCGCGATGTCTATTAAGTAAAGTGGGGGGTTCCCCCCCACGCCCCCCCGTCAGAGCCCTAAAAACAGTAATTTTGAGCGGCGCACGCCTCCGCGCTGCGCTCAATTGTCTGGGCGCGCCTTTGTCCCGGCGTGCTTTTGACCTGACACCGATTCTTGTCTACCGGTTCCACTCCTCTCAGTATCTTATCTCCCCCTCAGCCTTCTTTTCTCCTTGCTGATGAGTCTTTCCTCATAGGGAAATCTTCCAACCACCTTTATCATTGTGGTTGCCCTTTCAGTACCTTTTCTAAACTCTGCAAAACAATGATGGGAGGAAGTTATCAATATGGATTACTCTTAACACAAGAACTCATTGCAAAAATGGGACCATGTACTAAAATAGCATGACTTTGGTAAAATAATCCCTCTTAATGGTAGCCCATATTGATAACAAGTTCTCCCCCTTCGAGTCACAGGGATATAGTTACAATATTGTAAGCCGCCTAGGTTTTAGGCAGTCAGTAAATATTTTAAATAAATAAACATATCATTTGCATATCATTAAGATGATGCAAGCAAAGTAATATATACATGGATTGCCTTGTCCTTCTCTTGTCAGCTCACAACCTTGGGGTCATCTTCGACTCCTCTCTCTCCTTCTCCACTCAGATACAACAAACAGCTTAAGCCTGTCACTTCTTCCTTTATAACAGGGGTGTCAAAGTCCTTCTTCAAGGGCCGCAATCCAGTTGGGTTTTCAGGATTTCCCCAATGAATATGTATGAGATCTATTTACATGTACTGCTTTCATGGTATGCTAATAGATCTCATGCATATTCATTAGGGAAATCCTGAAAACCCGACTGAATTGCAGCCTTCGAGGAGGGACTTTGACACCCCTGCTCTCTAACAAAATACGACCTCTCCTTTCCAAGCACGCTACCAAAACCCTTATCCACACTCTTATCACCTCTCACTTAGATTACTGAAACTTGCTTCTCTCAGATCTTCTGCTCAACCATCTCTCTCCACTTCAGTGCTTTCAAAATTCTGCTACATGACTCATATTCCACAAGAGCTGCCATACTCGCATTACCCCTCTACTCAAGTCACTTCATTGGCTCCCCATCCATTTCCAAATACATTCAAACTCCACTTACTGACCTACAAGTGTATTCACTCTGCAGCCCCTCAATAACTCTCCTCACTTATCTTCCCCTATGCTTCCCCCTCCATGAACTCCATTCAACCAATAAGTACCTCTTATCCATACCCTTCTCTTCCATCGCCAACTCCATCCCTCCTATCTTGCTGTGCCATATACCTGGAACAGAGTGCCTGAATCAGTACATCATGTTCCGTCTCTAGCAGTATTCAAATTCTGGCTAAAGATACTTATGTCCATCTTGTCATTTTCTCTGCTGGAAACTCCCCAACCCCTATATGTCTTATCTGTCTGTACAAATTAGATTGTAGGCTCTTCTGAGAAGGGACCATTATTTACAAGTTAAATGTATAGCATACACCTTTCAGTGCCATAAAAATGATAAACAGTAGTAGTAGTACATATTGGCGTCTTTAGCACTACAGAAAAGGAGAGCTCAGTGCAATCACACTGTTTTTCTGAACATTTCTGGAATTTAAATATGTATTTTGCTCTTTAAAAAAATGGTTATTTTCAAAGTTGGCGAAGCTCCTTACAAAACTGTATATATTGGGACAGTTTTGCAGGCTGGGAGAGAATGGTAAATGCATTTGATATACCACCTTTCTGTAGCACAATCAAAGCTCAAATATTGGCCTTTTCTTTCTAGCAGGATAGAACTGTTTTCCAATCTCTACCTTGCAAGACTGGAGCTGATGCTAGCTTTATTTGTAGCAGGGCACAGTTCTGTACAAATAACGTATCAATTGAGCTCTTTTATGTTTCTGCTCCTGTGGTGATAATTTTATTTTATATTTCACTATGCTTTCAGACCGCCAAGCAACAATACACTTACTGTGGTTTCTAAAGAAGACATATACAGTCATCCAATAATATAACATAACAAAGAGTATGAAACTGAGTTTGGAGGGTAAGATGTTAGTCTCTCATGTTAAGATTGGGGCAACAATGCTGTCTGTGGTTGGCGCCAAGCTCTGGAATGCGCTGCCTGGTATTCTGTGATTCTGTGATGCGAGACTGAACTTTAAGAAAATGTTGAAAACACAATTATTTGTCAATGCCTTCCTGTCCTGTAAAATGATGTTATGGGATCTTGTGTTTCCATCTTGTACGATGAATTTAAAAGAAGATTTTAATAATGATACCGTTAGTTAATGTCTTCTTGTGTTTGTCTTGTTGAAACATGTTTAGCATTTCTTAAATATGTATGCATGTAATTTTGTAAACTGCATACTTATTATGCGGTATATAAATTTTAAAATAAATAAAGATTACATTGTGCAGTATCTAACAAATCTCCCCACTTTAATTTAGCAAAAATAAATAAATAAAAAGCAAGCTATCTGTAATGACAAGCATAATCATCCAAAGAACATGCAATTTTGAAAAAGTTCTCTCAGTCTAACTAAAAATAAACTATGTAACATCCTTCTCCTAATATCACATTGGTCAGTCAAAATCGGGTACAAGGGAAAGACTTCCTAACAGAAAGGCTTTTAAAACTTTTCCGCAACCGTACCAAATCTTTTTAACATTACAAATTGTATGGCAATGCATTCCACAATAATGGTACATCACAGAAATGATCTTATCTCATTTGAACTTCACAATCTTCACAGAGGTAGCAAACAAGTTCTAAGACCAAGATCTCAAACAAGCATGAAGGCACATAGCAAATCAACTTTCTCGGCAAATTATTTGGCCTCTGACCAACCTGATCTTAAATAACAAGGTCAGAATCTTAAATTTAATATGAAATTCCTCACCAGGGAGCCATTAAAGTTCCCTCAATAAAAGAGCTATATGAGCTTGCACATTTAAATGTGGTCATTGTCCGATTTGTGACATCACTGAAGAATGTTCTTCCTTTATCAACCCTGTTAATAGAAATTTTGACCTATATGGTTATACATCATGTCTTTCTATTAGAGTGATATATGCTATTTACTGTCTCTGCAATAAACATTATATAGGCGTTATTTTGAGGGTGTTTAAAAAGCGGATTACTGAACATAAATATTGCATCTCCCATCAGAGGCTTGAAGCTCCAGTGGTACAACATTGTGTGTAAGGAATCATACATTTTCAGATTTGAAATGCTGGGCAATTGAGTAGCTTCATGTCACATGTAGGGGAGGTTATTTAAAGTGTCACCTTTGCCAGCGTGAACAGAGACGGATTTATCATCTTTGTTCATGTGAACCATTTCGCTTCAATGCCAGCATTGAGTGGAAAGTGTTTTTTTCTGTTGCTTTTTTATATTAGATTAAATAGGATCATGTGATTTTTTTTTTTTTTGCTGAACCTATAAGAATTCATATTTGATCTTCAATTGCCATTTTTGAAAGATTGTATCTGAATTCAAGAGTGTGTGGGAGAGGCACGTGGGATCATTACGGAGAGGAGGAGATAGTGCAGATAGGCAAACTGGATGGGACACTTGGCCTTTATCTGTTGTCATGTTTCTATGTTGAATTAATTGAATGGTAGTTGGTGTTGTGAGAGTTTTCAAGTAAGCCTTTTCAATATTTTTTACTGCTTATTTGGACTCTCCAGAATTTAGCACACATTTATTGTTATTATTACAGAGGTTCACTGTAGAGAGCTGCACGGGAACGGGGACGAAGGGAATCCCGTGGGTTCCCCCTTTGGGTCACGGGGATCCCGTGGGGACGCCCCCAGGGTCGCAGGGATCCCATGGGGATGCCTCCTAGGGTCGCGGGAATCCTGCAGGGTTCGAAGCAACTCGAGCCACGAGGCTCGTCTTCTTTTCCCTACCTGCTCTGCCGCAGCACACAGCCGACCGGAAGTCTTCCCGATGTCAGCGCTGACGTTGGAGGGAGGGAGGGCTTTCCTCACGGGGACGGGTGGGATTTTGGCGGGGACGGGTGGGATTTCTGTCCCCACGCAACTCTCTAGTTCACTGTTGGGAATCTACTTTGATAGCATTTTGAAGTGTATTTTGGAAGACATCTTTACTTTTGTGTTTGTGCTCCTGCAAGGATGAAATCCACCCCTCCCCTGCCAGAACCCTTCCTTGAACATATCCCCTATATAGGACCCCCCTGGCCCTTCAACCCCCTTAGAGGCTAAACACATTTTCCATGGTGGTCCAGAGGGGGTCCAAGGGGACAATCAGGAGTGATGCTCCATTGTTCCTGGCTACTCATGCACCACTGAAAAAATGGCACCTCTAGTGTCAATCTCGTGAGACTCCTGCTAGGGTCATATTTCCCCATCAGACACCCCCTGGACCACCATGGAAAATTAAAGTGGTCACTAGGGGGGCTTGCAGGGCTGGGGGCTCTATATGGGGGAAGGGTGTCTGTTCAAGGGGGAGTTCTGGCAGTAGGTGTTCTGATAGGGGGAGGGAGGCAGTTCATTCTTGCAGCCTGGGAGCATTGGGCTGTGGCTGTAAGCATCCTGATGCTCCTGGGCCTCAGGAATAACACTGCCTGTGAGGTGGCTTGCAAGTAGCATTATTTCTATTTATTTTATTTATTATTTAAAACATTTCTAATCCACCTTTATCCAATGTGGCTCACAGTATCACATACACACTTCAGGTTTTGAACATCTTAAGAAAAGCACATACATCAGTAAAAAAAAAAAAAAAAAAGCATAGGGCCGCCTAAGCTTGGCTACTTACGGGCAAAACCATGGCCATACCTAGTCTTAGGGAAGGTTAGGTAACCCTTTGCGCCTCACTAGGTTCCCGGAGGTGCCTACAATGTAGATGGCCTGCCTTGGGAGGTTTTATTCAAAAATGTGCATCCCGATTGGCTTTTAGGCAGCGGTAGGCCACCTAAAATTGGGACACCATTTATAGAATTTGCTCCTTTGCTTCCAAATTCGGTTATCGCGTGCTAAATCGGTTAGCGCGCCTTAGTAAAAGGACCCCTAAAGGGAATACATGCAAACAAAAGCATTTCTTAAATGAAGTGGTTATGAAATGTTCTATAAATTTTTTTTTTAAAAGGTGTATAAACATTGCCTGCTATAGTAACTTCTTGCACAGATGCTTAAGTCTTAGGGTTTAAAATGGTGCCTTAGCTTTAGGCACTAACAAAGGCCCAGATTCTGTAAAAAGAGCCCATATTTGGGTGTTGAAAAAAAATGAGCACTGTTCTGTAAACGGTGCTCTGGGTTGGGCAACACTTATAGAATAGTGTGTAGAGCCAGGATCCCTGCCCAGCTCTGGGCATGAGGACTTACACCAAATGAAATCTAATGCACATCCTCATGCATAAACTAGGCATGGATTTTGTCAGCATATATTGCCTGCGGAAAACAGTCACCAGTTTCTTTAATGGCACATTCCACTAGAAGCATGGCTGCTTTGTGAACGGTAGCTTGGGCAGTCTCCCCCCGAGGAGATTTGTAGGGCAGCGACTTGGTCCACACTACATACATTTTTCATGTTTTTCGCATAGTGGATATATCGGCAAGGGAGGACTCTGCCTTTGGATTTTCAGTGTTATGAGCCAGCGCAGTGGTCCTACCCTAGATTTCTGGGACTGCTTTTGTACATCTCATCCTTCCAGAATGACATGCCTATTGCACTAGAAAAAAAGATTAGGTTCTTACCTTGCTGATATCTTTTCTGGTAGATAGGTGTATCATTCTGGAGCCCCGCCTTGTCAGTTATCTCTTGCGCCTACCTTGTATCTCTATCAGAAAATTCAAATCCAAACTGAAATTCTGTACTACTGTAGGCGTCTGACCCACCCATGCTCCTTTCATGACCAAGCCCCCTTTTCAGTTGCATGCTAAAAGATTTATGCACACATATTTGTAGGCTAGCGCAGGTGTAAATCCAAACTGTTGCTAATTGGCTAATTTCCCAATGAAATTATGCACACAAATTTGAGCACCATATGAGAGTCTGAGGGTATATGTATAACTGTTGGGTATTTTAAATAATTTGCCAACATACGTAACTATCACATTTATAAATAACTTCTTATAAAATACCAGAGTATTATAAAATCAGAGTAAATGCATGTGCATTGTTCGTATGATGCATACTTTGACGGTGGGAATGTATATGGGCAGAGAATGGACAGAGGGTAAGTGAAATGTAGAAATTCTTACTTACATAATAAAATATAATAATTCTATTCCTTCCTACTCACCTATCATGAGACAAGAAGAGGACTTTGCCATTGTAAATGCTTGATCTATGTTCTCTCCGCTCTTCTTCTCTGGCTGCTCAGTTTCCCATTCCTCCCATCCCTCAATCCCATTCCAAACCTTCCCTCTCATATCCTCCTTCTCTGACATCCTGAATCTTTCAGTATACTTTGGAGGAAATGCTGGAGAGGGGAGATATAATAGAGTCGTTTAAATACCTACATAATATAAATGTGCATGAGTCGAGACTCTTTCATTTGAAAGGAAACTCTGCGATGAGAGGGCATAGGATGAAGTTAAGAGGTGCTAGGCTCCAGAGTAAATCTGAGGAAATACTTTTATACAGAAAGGATGGTAAATGCGTGGAACAGTCTCCTGGAAAAGGTGGTGGAAACAGAGACTGTGTCTGAATTCAAGAGGGCCTGGGATAGGCACGTGGGATCTCTTAGAGAGAGAAAGAGATAATGGTTACTACGGATGGGCAGACTAGATGAGCCGTTTGGCCTTTATCTGCCATCATGTTTCTATGTTTCCTTCCCCTTACTAGCCAACCCCCTATTCTCTCTGTGATCCAAATCTCTCATTTCCTTCTCAACATTCTGGTTCCTTTACCCATCCACCGTCATCAGTTCAAATTGCAGGAAACTGGAATCTATGGCTGTACATGAAGTGTAAGCTGTAGGCTGTTTATAGCAGTCAAGTTTTGTTTTGCATACATGTGATAGCCTGTTTCCTATCTAGAGGGAGCCTCATCTTTATCTTGTGCTTATTTAAATGAAACATTCAGATAACAAGAGAGTTTATGTCTGAGGGTAATAGAGAAAATGTAAATCTAGTCATAGGCAGGCTGCCTATCAATCCTAGACTATAAACATGCAGAACAGTACCTCTGAGTTAATTGTACAGTATTTTAGTAATAAGATTTGTATAATATACAGGCAATTTACTTTGGAACAAATTCAATCTTTTTAACTCCTTTTATGTTTTTAGATATTCCAGCAGGACTTCTGTTCAAGTCAAAGTATACCTGGTGAATTTTGGGCTGCCATTCGTATGTAGACCCTGCTATTATTCAGCACTGACCAGTTTATTATTTATTAAATTTAATGCGCCATCTTTTTAAGGCTAAATCAAAGTAGTTCACAATAAAAACATTAAATGAATTAAAAGAATAACTCCAATAGCAGGAAAGAATCAAATTATTAATTCCATAGAGTAACGGGGAGTAAGAAAGGAGCCAGAATCTCTCAGAAAACTAAAGCTTCACCACTATTCACCTATGCACTCACATCAACCAACAGATTTAGTAAAGTAGTAGTAGGAGGATGTTCACTGAGGGCTATATCATTGGTGGAGGGAATGGATGGGGGAGTGGGATAAACAGAGGAGAAGCCTGAGGCAGTAGCGCTATCAATGTGCCAGTAGCCACTTTGTCAAAGTACTTCACTAAAAGTATAGTGAAGAACACATTAAACAATTTACTTAAGTAAAACAGTTAGAGGGGTATAATCGAAAGGAACGTCTATGTCCGTTTTCATCCAAGTCACAAGTCGTTCAAAGTTAAAAAACAGCTTAGGACACATTTTCGAAAAAAAAATTTTCATTTCATTTTGTTGTTTATTTTTTGTTTCATTTTGGTTTTTTTCGTTTTGTTTTGTTTTTTTCCGTTTTGAAAATCGTCCTGCCGATCTGATTGTCCAAGTCACTATATCGTCTATATTTATACCACATTTTCGTCCAACTTTTCGTCCCAAGTCCAAAACTAGAACAAGCCCTGCTGGACGTGGGAGGGGTCTGCAAAGTGATGGACTGAACACCCAGACACTGCACATAAATTTAGGCGCCGTGTCTGGACGTTCAGTCCATCACAAAAAAGGTGCCATGTCTTCATCTCACTACAGCTCCCATATAGGTCATGGTGAGCCCCCCTAAACCACATCCAGAATCCCACAGACCCACTTATCTACCACCCTAATAGCCCTTATGGCTGCAGAAGCCACTTATATGCCAGTAAAAAAGGGTTTGGAGTGTATAGGGGAGTGCACATGTTTCAATATCAATGCAGTGATTATAGGGGCTTAATGGCATGGGTCCTCCTTTCCATGGGTCCCTAACCCACCCCCCAAGATGGCTTAAGATGCCTCTGTGCAACACGACTAGGCTTTCCTATGCCAGGCTGCCAGGTGATGATGTTCTGTTGACACACTTTTCAAGTTGTGATTAATATTTTTATGGGGGGGATAGGTGATCACTGGGGTAGTGTGTGGGGGTCTGTATTACGTGTTTGCAGTGCTTATCAGGTCACTTTAGGTGGGTTTTTGTGACTTAGACCATTCTACCTTGCAGGTGCACATTGATGATCTCACAATGAGGTCAGCATGCAGCTGCACACCTCCATTTGCAATGAAGTAGAAGCCATGCTAAGGTCTGTATCTGTTTTTTTCTGTTTTTAAGCTTTTGCAAATGAAGTTATGTATGTAATCTATATATTTTTGTGTGCTTTCTTTGCTTTCAAGAATGAGCTGATTGGAGCACTGTTTAGTAAGAAAAAAGGGTAGCTTTTTAGCAAAAAACATAAAGCTGTTTTTCATGGATCTTTTCCTCTAATTAGCAAATAGCATTGAAGTTTGTGCACAGGTTTTGCATGCAATATATCTGTTTTGATGTGCCCTGTTTATGTGGTGCTTTATTAAATGTATTTTGAGCTTAATAAAGCAAAAATAAAAACCCAGAGAGCTATTTAGCAGATCGCATTAAGGACGTCCAAACTGTGCTTAAGTTCCATCCATAGAACTCAGGTTTCAAGTTTTATTTAAAATTTGATTAAAACATTTACCAAGCAAATTTCTAAGCAATTTACAAAAATAAAATATATATTTAGGACTTTAAATGACAGATACACACCTGGACATACTTAACAGGAAAGGGAAAAAAAGTAGAACTACAATTTGTCAGGTAAAGCACATAGAAAGGGAAAAACATTAGGGAAGGGTTTAAATCTGCCTAGAGAAATGGTTTTACCTAATATGAATAAATAAATATGAAAGGTTAAGTAGATCTTACGGGAAAAAATTCATTTATTTTTCAAAAACATCTTTATAAAGAAAATTTTTGAGCAAACCTTTGAATTTCTCTAAACTAGTTTCCACTCTAAGATGGGTGTATCTGAAGCCCAAACTATGCTCAAAAGTAGACCTGGCTATGCTCAAAAGTAGACCTGGTTTTCATTCGTCTACAATGTAGGCATGAGATGGATGCCCTAGGTCGCTTAGCATTATGCAAATGAATCGAAGGACACCTATATTGAAGCCTTGCCCAAACCACGCTCATTCCACGCCTATGCCTATTCTGTTAGGTTTGAGTTTTCCCAATGGGTGTCAATGAAATTGTGGAGGTGCCTACAAAGTGATGTCCACATCTGTTCCGCCACTAATTTCAGTCAAGTGGGATGATCAGAGATACTCAGGAAAACACACAGACAATATAAAACATAAACAATAACACTTTAATATATTTATATATATAAGAATAAATTAGCATCACCGTATCTCACGTAAACCCTCCCTTCACCATTCGGAATCCCTCAATGGATAGGCGAGTAGGACACAGGAGTCTGCCCCTTTAGACCTGACGTCTTGGATAGCCGGCTAGGATTCTGGATTCTAGGAGCAGAATTCCGTCCTTATAAGCTGCTGAGTTAAACAGCTGGTCCTGCAGTAACAGCGTCCTTTGATTCAGGCACACCCCAGGTCGGTCCCTTTGAAGTTGTTTGGGCAACATTCAGGTCAAAGAGGTCAAAATGTCAGATAAACAGACTTGTGGATTCATATCGGTAGCATGCTGAATTTCAGTTACCCCCCTGGCCATTTCCTTTGTTTGGATAACATTCAGGTCCCATCTGGCGTTAATGAGGTGTTGCAGGGACTGGTCTTGCTCTTTTGTTCTCTTGTTTTGGTAACACCCAGGTCTGTCTTTACTGATGTTATTTGAGTGTTACGCAGGCAACTGAATTTAGGGAAAAGCTGTTGGGTTCTTAGTAAAGCATTTGATGTTGTCAAGGTAACACTAAGGTTCAGGAGTTCAGGTAAGCAGACTTGAGGAGACATATAATATTCTGAACAAAATTATCAGTAATATGCTGAGGTATAACATTCCACTCCTGGATACTCAAGTTTGCGTCTCCAAATTTAGAAGTCCTCCGAATTAAGGGAGAGAGTGTCCGACAATTAAGAAAGGTTAAAAGATAGTTAAACAAATTTATAGAGTACAAAATGAAGAAACTCCTTTTATGCCATATCACTGCAGTGGTACACATTGTTTCATTTCAAAATTTACACCATTTTCTATCTAAGGGTACAGAATGTGATGTGGTTTTTAAATCAATAACGACATGTAACATTAACTGATCATATCGTAGTGTTAGTTCATAATTATGTACAGTATTTGTCACCCATTCACCTTCCCTTCTAAATACATCTGCTACTCTGGAGTCAAAATATGCTTCTTTGCCAGCCAGTATTTCAGAAACAATAGTATCTATTCTACTTTTAAGCAAAGGTAAAATGGGAAAATTAATTTTCCCTTCATAATTTATTTCCTTATGTGCTAAACCTGGTGTTCTTGCATTCCCTAATATTTCTTGCTAATTAGGCCTTTCACTTGAAAGTATCACGTATTGGGAATCATGAAAATTAATAATCTTATTAATATTATATTTGTGCTCTTACTCATGGCATACATTTAGGGTAGCTTCATATTCACCATCGATCACCGCAGTTATCTGGTATCCCGTTTTTCTTAGCATCTTTGGTTAGTGTCTGGCTATGCTCCAGTTTCAATAGGCTTGCTTTGCCACTCACATGCCTTCACTCATGTAAGTTTCAGGCACCACCTCCACAGACCAGCCCTAATGTTAAGTGGCAGGATATAGGCTCACTTCTATTCCCAAGTCGGTGCCACATAACAGCCTCATGGCACGGCACTGTATGTCTGGTTGCGTCTTCATCTTCTCGGTCTGGTGAAATTTTCTCTTAACCCAGCATGTTAGCCAAATCATCAGAATGAGAGAGCAGAGCTGACCAATTTTATCACAAAAGGATGAAAGTCTATATGTAATAACATTTCCCAGTACGTGATTTTTCAAGGAAAATATTTCCTCATGACTGTTTAACTTCAATGCTTTAGTTACATTAAACCCCCCTAGTGGTAAAAGAGAGTATAAGAGAAAAAGGAGAAAAACCACTTTATGTACAGAAGGTGATAACATGTGACACAATACTTGTGTGTAAAGTAGTATTTGTGTGAGATGAGAGAAACAACACTAATGCACTTAAAGGTAGTCTGTAGGACATTCAGAAAATACACCTTTTTATGTTCTGGACATAATTATTATGTCATTTAAGAGAGACCATACACACGTACAGAATGTGATAACATTTGACACAATACTTGTGTGTAAGGTAGTATTTGTGTGAGATAAGAGAAACAACACTAATGCACTTAAAGGTATTATGTAGGACATTCAGAAAATATACCTTTTTATGTTCTGGACATAATTATTATGTCATTTAAGAGAGACCATACACACGTACAGAATGTGATAACATTTGACACAATACTTGTGTGTAAGGTAGTATTTGTGTGAGATAAGAGAAACAACACTAATGCACTTAAAGGTATTATGTAGGACATTCAGAAAATATACCTTTTTATGTTCTGGACATAATTATTATGTCATTTAAGAGAGACCATACACACGTACAGAATGTGATATTAAAATAACTTATGTCAGAGATGTGCACTGCACTGTTTATACCTGGTAAGTTAAATAAAGAGAGACCATTTTTTTTTTATTTTATTTAGCAAATATCAAATACCAATGAACACCATTTTACCAGGTATAAAGCTTTCTAATTATTTCTCTTCAGATATCCTTTTATAATATAACCCCTAACTAAATTATCATTGGGCTGTATAGAAACATAGTAAGATGACGGCAGAAAAGGGCCAAGGCCCATCAAGTCTGCCCACTCTATAGACCCTTTGCCCTGACCCCCGTAGGGATCCCACATGGGCGTCCCCTTTATTCCTAAAAAACTGGCACGCTGCTGGTCTCGATTGCCTGTGAGCCATAGCATAAAATCATTGTGAGCATGGTTTTCATAAGATACTTTCTGGTATGTGGGGGAATCTTTTTTGGAAAGGGATATGGTACCATTTGGACTAATAGAAGGGGTGGAATAAACTCTGGAAATGGCCAATGTGCAATGTTGGGGTACCCCATAAGCTAAAACAGACAACACATAACAGAAACAGACAAACACAGAGCTCCGGCATGCTTTCTTCCATCAGTAATGATTCAGGGTTGAATTTAATCTGTAAATAAGCACACTATTAATCAAAAGAGTCACAAACAAATGTGGTATCCATTGGATTCCCACTATCAGGTCACATTGCTGGAAGCATTTTAAATGTGGCACAGTGAAATTGGTTCTTCGGACCATGTCTAGATAATAAGCTTCTAAAAGAAAGAGAGATAGAAATTTAAGTTAATTGCTCTATATAGTTTTACTGGTCTTCTTTTCTATTTTCTTCCATTTCAAAGTTCTGTCACACAATCATAAAAAATTCAAGCAGGGACGCTTTAATCTATAAAACATATAAGAGAGGTTTACGTGCATACTATCTAACAAAACTTTATACATTATAAAGGTCATTTAGCAATATTTCTACTTTTTTATTGTCCAACCAACCCCATATGTTACCCCAGATGTGAAATATGTTGCCTCCAAAATCCAAAAAGGCCCAAGTCTGTTTTTAACTTTGGGGAGAAGGGAAGTTTAGCTTTCTCTATCACCTCTCGAAGCTGTCATGTTAACCCTTTTTGGATATCTGGCAAGGAATCCCATAGATTAATCCCAAATTGGTAATTGTCCAATTTTAAAATTTGTAAAATTTTTTCTTCCTGCTTGTATAATTTTCCCCCCAATCCTGATATTTATATTCCTACACCCCAGCGTCCACTTCAGCTTGTACCTGTTGCTCCCCAGGTTTCTACCAAATATTTATCTCTACCTGCGGACACTGTTCTAATTTGGTCCAAGCTAACACTGAGGCTTGGTATTCACATCATTGATCCTCCCACCACTTCCACCCTTTTAAATCAGGATAAAGAGTGGAAGCAGTTTCCTCAGGAGGAGCAGTTGGCACTGGCATATCCTCACTCTTGCTTACTTGGGCTTGAGACATAGATTTCTTTCCCAGTCCTCTACTTTTGTACATTCCCCATAATGTCCTTGTATCTTTTCCATCTATTTCTTCCCTCTTTACACCATCTTTTATTAATGCCAAAAACATATTCCTCCGAGACACCCGCTTAGCCCTGTTTGAATTGGATTGTCCTGTTCTCTTTTTATCAAAAGTATTTTGAGGTCCCCAGTCCCCCCGATCTCCTAACTGTCGGACCGCTTCTAAGGCTTCCAAAATAGTCCTGTCTATTTGATTGATCAACAAAGTTATCATTACCTGTTTGTATGCCGTTGCAGCATGCTTAATAATTTTATTTCTCATGGACTCAGTAAAAGGTAATGACATATATGTGTCAGCGTGACCTATTACTAAGGCTGCCTTCATAGACTCCTCCTTAATTCTCATTTGAGCATCTTTTAATGTATACCAAATCTTATCATTTGAGGGCCAATCAGATTCAAGTGGATATCGCCTCGTGACACCCCTACTAATTATCTCTAATAAAGACCATTGGGCATTTTTTGCAGGATAAGGATCCTTCCGCAACGCATGTTGCACTACTATTTCTTGACTAATTTGAACAAATTTAGGGGCATCTGTGGCATCTAACATAATCCCTGCTGCACCCAGCTCCTGCACCCGAACTACCCACTGTATTAGTGGTTCCCCAGGCTGCTGTGTAAAGCGTGCCATCATATCCATGATTTCATGTGGAGTAACATCCTCCCTGTTATTAGAATTTGAATCCCAAATATTTCCATCCCGTTTGTTTGGATTCCAATCATTCGGCAGATGATAAATTAAGATTTTAACTTTTCTGTAACTCACTTTCCACCTCCGTTTCTTGTATTTATATTGTGCATATTGCATAGCTGACTGTTCTATTACATTTTGATAGGTTTCTACCTTATCCATTAACAACTTATTCTGACATTGTAGCATTGTAATGGCATGCTGTTGTTTATTCCTTTTCTTTTCCAGCTCTTCTAATTTCAATTGTAATTCCTGTTTAGCTTCATGCAAATTCCTCCAGTCTGACAAAATCATCCTTCCTTGTCTAGAAATTACTTCTTGCTCTTTTCCTTTTGAGATTTTCACCTTTTGTAAGGAGGCACATAATTCATGTGGATCCCCACTTCCAAAAGTACAGGATTCACACAATCCTGCTTCTACAGACCACTCAGTGGCCATTAATGTTCCCATAATTTCATTCCCATTTGGAATGGAGGGATTGGGAGCCTGCTCCTTAACCCCTTGTTGCATAGTCAGTTTTCCTGATATCATTAGATCAACCCCACTTCTGGTACCAATTTGTTCCGCCACTAATTTCAGTCAAGTGGGATGATCAGAGATACTCAGGAAAACACACAGACAATATAAAACATAAACAATAACACTTTAATATATTTATATATATAAGAATAAATTAGCATCACCGTATCTCACGTAAACCCTCCCTTCACCATTCGGAATCCCTCAATGGATAGGCGAGTAGGACACAGGAGTCTGCCCCTTTAGACCTGACGTCTTGGATAGCCGGCTAGGATTCTGGATTCTAGGAGCAGAATTCCGTCCTTATAAGCTGCTGAGTTAAACAGCTGGTCCTGCAGTAACAGCGTCCTTTGATTCAGGCACACCCCAGGTCGGTCCCTTTGAAGTTGTTTGGGCAACATTCAGGTCAAAGAGGTCAAAATGTCAGATAAACAGACTTGTGGATTCATATCGGTAGCATGCTGAATTTCAGTTACCCCCCTGGCCATTTCCTTTGTTTGGATAACATTCAGGTCCCATCTGGCGTTAATGAGGTGTTGCAGGGACTGGTCTTGCTCTTTTGTTCTCTTGTTTTGGTAACACCCAGGTCTGTCTTTACTGATGTTATTTGAGTGTTACGCAGGCAACTGAATTTAGGGAAAAGCTGTTGGGTTCTTAGTAAAGCATTTGATGTTGTCAAGGTAACACTAAGGTTCAGGAGTTCAGGTAAGCAGACTTGAGGAGACATATAATATTCTGAACAAAATTATCATATGCTGAGGTATAACAACATCCTTTGGACGTCCATGTGCCAATTATTGCTCATTAAGTCTCTTAAATGGCTCATTAACTACTTAGTTTGGACGCCTAAGTCCCGCTCAGCGTTAGGCGGGACTTAGGCGCCTTTTAGGTGCCTGTTATAGAATCAGGGCCTCACTGTCCTTACCCTATAGCAACACATTCCAAAGCTTAACTATTCTATGAGTGAAAAAATATTCCCTCCTATTGGTCTTAAAAGTATTACTCTGTAACTTCATCAAATGTCCACTAGTCTTTGTAAATCTCAATGCAGTACAAAAAAAAAATCAATCTACTTAGGATTTTGTAGACTTCAATCATATCTCCTCTCAGCCATCTCTCTTCCAAGCTGAAGGGCCCTACCTCTTTAGTCTTTCCTCATATGAGAGGAGTTACATCCCCTTTTTCATCTTAGTCGCTCTTCTTTGAACCTTTTCTAGTTTTGCTATATCTTTTTTGAGATAAGGAGACCAGGACCGAATACTTAAGGCGAGGTTGCACCATCGAGTGATACAGAAGCATTATAACATTCTTAGTCTGATTTTCTATCTCTTTTCTAATAATTCCTAACATCTTGTTTGCTTTCTTGGCCACTGCCACACATTGGACAGAAGGTTTCATCATATTGTCCACGATGACACTCAGGTCTTTTTCTTGAATGCTGACCCTCACATTCTGCACATAAAGTTCTGTGTATATTTGATGAAAATTTAAAATAGAAACAGAGAGCACGATGGCAGATAAACACCATGTGCCACAATTTAGGTGATATTAAGATCTGTGCTAAGCACCAATTCTATAAAGATTGCTTTGCACTAAGCCAGCATCAAGTCTTTTTGTATGTTGAGTAGCCCATGTAGCTGTAAATCATGTGGTACCTTTACCATGAGTCCTTTATAGCTAATTTTCAAAACAAAATTACTGGGGTGCTTCTGTTAGGAAAAAAATCCAGCTTAAATTACAAGTGCCAAAAATGTGTGGACACTTTGCAGCTGCTCAGACAGTTAAAATAGCAAACGGTTTTGAAAATCTCATGATCATGCATATCTTGCTTGAGGCAGGGTTACCAGGAAACTGCAAATGTTTAATCCAGGTCAGGGTTGTACCGCTTCTGGTTTTAATATTGGACTTTGGTATGTTGATTTTCTCCCTTAAGACTGTTCTCTGCTCAGTGTTTATACTTATCTGTCATCAAGGGATTATCATAGACATTTCCTAATTTATTGTGGTTGAAAACACCATCCCCTTCAGTGTTTGTTTATTTTTGCTTCTTACGGTCACTTGACCATGCTGTTTTAGAGCAAGGGAACCAGTGCAGTAAATAATAAGTTACATGATAAGGAGAGCTCAGACAGCTGCAGAGTGCTTATATATTTTAGAAGAAGCAAGCAGGAATCCAAATGCATTTAGTTAACCACAAACAGGCTTAGAAGATAGGCAAACATGAAGTTTCCTCATGAAGTCTCCTGAACATCTGAATGGACTTTGCTCAAAAGAGTTGAGCCCAGATGCAGTGGCAGAGTAAAGGGAGGGGGGGGAGGGACACTGTCTTGATGGATGCACTGGCACCCATCCTCCTATCCGCCCTTCTGCTATTTGCTGACCCCCCCCCCCTGCCACCCATGTGCACCCCTTCCCTTCTCCCATACCTCATTAATTTTCCTGGTATGAGCAGTATCACGAACTTGCTGCCCAGGTCGGTGTCAGCTCTCTCTCTCAGACATCACTTCCGGGTCCTGCACCTAGGAAATGACATCAGAGGGAAAGCTAACACCGATGCAGGCAGCAAGATGGTGATGCTGCTCGTGCTGGGAAAATTAAAGAGGTATGTGGGAAGGGGCGACACTCACCCTCGCTATGTCACTGCCCAGATGTAGAGCAGAAATGCCAAGAAGCCTATAGAACTTGATGGAGGCTAACAAATGGAGACATTTGATATCTGCCTGACTACTGAGAGCAGATCAGATATAATAATAATAATAGCTTTATTTATATCCCGTCATACTTTTGCAGTTCAAGATGGTATCCAGTAAAGTGGAAATACAGTGTGGATACCGCAGGTATCGATGCAAGAGAAGAGAGCAGGGAGGTTACAGTATAGGTTTAGTGGGGGAGGGGAACTGAGCAGGTATGGTAGGAGAGAATGGAAGATGAACGAGTAGGGAAAGTAGGTGGGCTGGTTTCTTAGGGTCTGATAAACTTGTTGAATAGGTGGGTCCTCAGGGATTTTCTGAAGGATTGGTATGATGGGGAGTTCAAGAGGAGTACGCTTCAGGTGTTGTTCCAGATGCCAGCCTGAAAGGATAGTGTCCTATTAAGAAATTTTTGTTGTGACATCCCTTGGGAGTGGGGAATGCAAATAGAAGTGTTTTGCGGGAGGGGCGGGGTTGGTTCTGTAGCATGAAGTGTTTCATGAGGTAGGTGGGCGAGGTGCCAAACATAGTCTTATTGCAAAAGCAGCCAAATTTGAAGATGATTCTTGCTTTAAGAGGAAGCCAGTGCAGTTTTTTGAAGTATGGGGAGATGTGGTTGTGTTTTGGACTGCTCTTAATCTCCTAATAGTTTTCTTGTGGGATCCTAGATAAATTATGTTGCAATAGTCCAAAGAACAGAATTAGAGATTGGATTAGCAACCTAAATGCTGCAAAGTCAAAGTATAGCTTTAGTGTGCGTAGTTTCCATAATAGGCAAAAGCATTTGTTGATCAGGAGGTTAGTATGGGCTTAAAGGGTGAGTTGTTGGTCGAAGGTCACCCCCAGGATTTTTATGGTAGAGTTGATTGGGAAGATTGTTCCGTTTAGATTGATTGAGGGTTCAATGGTTTTGTTTGACGGGGTTGCCATGAAGAATTTGGTTTTGTCTGGGTTTAGTTTAAGATTGGAGTTTTTTTTGTCCTTTGTGATACCTGGTCGATGACTGAAGAAATGAAGGATCTGGTTTCGGTTGAGAGGGTGGAGATGGGGATGATGATTGTGATGTTGTCTGCGTATATTCTGCTTTGATAGAGTTTGGCCTAGGGAGGACATGTATATGTTGAAAAGGGTGGGAGAAAGAGGAGAACCTTGCGGGACGCCACAGGGGTTGACCCACACTGGCAAAGGCCAAATTCCACTTGTTTGAACTAGACTTCCAGAAAAATTGAGGAGAAATTTAGAAGATTCATTGAGTCTTGCCAGAGCAGTCAAAAATTCAACATTTTGGGGGATAATTCTATATGGAATCACCTAGTTTTATGTGGCAGGAACATGCATAAATGAATATTGGACCAGATTCTATAAATGGCACTCAAAAATGTGAACCCAGAAAAGATCAGTTCTAAGCACAAAGAATCATGCTTAGTGCCAATTCCCATGCCCTAACTTTCGATGTCAGACTTTTTGGAATGCCCATGCTCCTCCCGTGGCTATGGCCCCTTTTGAATTGTATGTGATGGGATTTGGGTGCCTTGAATTATAGAATAGTTCACAAGCAGATACGTGCACAAATCCTAATTGGTACCAATTTAATGTTAGTCAGCGATTATTGCTTGTTAACAGCTTGTTAGCCAATAAAATTACACACACATCTCAAGATCATACCCAAATTTAGGCGTGCATATCTGGGCACTATATTTAGAATCCATGGAAATAAGTAGCCTCTTACCTAAATAAATGACCTCATAAAATAAGGACTAGCGCTAAAGTACTACTATTATTATTTCTATAGCGCTGTACAGTCACAAAGAAGACAGTCCCTGCTCGGAAGAGCTTACAGTCTAAACAGACGAACAGTTAATCTGCTGGCTGGGTTGGTGGGCAGTGGGGATTAAGGTTATGGATTGCGTTGGTAGGTTGTAAAATCAGTTGTAAAATTGTCAGTCTCAAAGAGATGTGTAATAATTTTTTTCCAGTGCTATTTCTTTTTAATATATTATTTTCACTTTTTTCCATACATATTACATAACAATTAAGACAAAAGCTGGTATCTCATAACAAATTTAAACAGTCGTGAAACCAACAGATTGTGGACCTGATATTCAGTGGCACTTAAGAGCATGAACAGCTGTGTATATATCTTGTGAACTGCTTAGGTTTAAGTGGGGTATAATTTTTTTTAAATAAATAAATAAAATAAACCCAATGTTCACCAGAATGTGTATGGGGGGAGGGGGGTTGCATTTCTATACCCATTAATAAAGTATGGTACAATAGGGAAGAAGCACAATAGGCCTCAACAAATACGAGTGTGTGAAGGAATAAATTTATTGGAGGACCTGACACAGGCCCTGATTCGCTATTATGCTGAGGACATTTGTCACATACTCATATGTCAGATTTTATTACTGATTTCAACATCAGCTGACCCCTGATGCAGGATTATCACTGAAATATGGGCCTGTGTCAGGTTCTCCAATAAATTTATTCCTTCACACCATTTCTTGAGACCCGCTGTGCTTTTTCCCTCCTGTACATGGTTCATTGCGCTTTTGTAGCCCTCTCTTCTGTTTCTTTGCATTAATGGACTGGCCATTATTTGACAGAAGAAAATATACTAAGCATGTCTACTCATATATAAGTGTTTCATATATGGTCACTAAAGAAAAAAAATTTTTTAATACATAACTGACCAATTAAAAGAGTTACTATGACAGAAAGACATAAAAGCAACTCATCCATCTTTTGTCAACTTATTTACCTCCCTTCCTCCTTTTACAAAACCGTGCAAGAGGATTTTAGCGCCAGCCAGCACACTGAATGCTCTGCATTGCTCCGATACTCATAGGAACTCTATGACCTTTGGAGCAGCACAGAGCAATCAGCACGCCAGCCAGTGCTAAAAATCTCTTGTGCAGTTTTGTAAAAGTGTGTGTGTGGGGGGGGGGGGAAACAGTATGACAGTATTTGTGGCCATGGTATCCTTCCATGCGGGTTTAAATTGTATAACCAATTTATCTTATTCTGGCACCATTTGAGAGCAAAAGCAGTGATCGTATCAGTTGTACAGTGTGTGTTGAGAAGCATTGCCTCAGTTTTTTTTATCCCCCAGGCAACAATGACTCAAAACATTTTAGGATGTCAAGCAGCACAGGAATGGTGAGACAGATACAGAAGAACATCATCAGCAAAGGCTGAAACTTTTATTGGGACGTCATGGATGTGAATTAGAGAATGACAAGGGGGACAGATTTTTCCCCGCCCCCACAGGAACTCATTTTCCTGTCCCGTCCCCGCAAGTTGTTTTTTTTCTTGCACCCGCCCCATTCCTGCAAGCTCCGTCTTCATCTCCACAAGCCTCAAACAATTTAAAATCATAAGCGCTCGAGGCTTGTGCAGTTAAGCCAGAGCTTTCAGGAATGGGGCAGGGACAGCGACAAAACTCATGAGGACAGGATGGGGAAATTAAATTCCTGCGGGAACGGGGAAAATATTGTCCCCTATGTCATTCTCTAGTCTAACGTGAATCCCTGTAATATCTGAATGCGCCCTTATTGTTATTAGCAGTGGTTCTAATACTAAATTGAAAAGATAGAAGTACAGGGGTATCCTTGTCTAGTACCCATAGTAAGGGTGAACATAGATATATCAATTGTTCCTCTACTTGTAAGCATGCTTTGGGTTGAAAATACATTGTATGATCTCTATGAACTCCATCGCCTATAGATATATCAATTGTTCCTCTACTTGTAAGCATGCTTTGGGTTGAAAATACATTGTATGATCTCTATGAACTCCATCGCCTATAGATATATCAATTGTTCCTCTACTTGTAAGCATGCTTTGGGTTGAAAATACATTGTATGATCTCTATGAACTCCATCGCCTATAGATATATCAATTGTTCCTCTACTTGTAAGCATGCTTTGGGTTGAAAATACATTGTATGATCTCTATGAACTCCATCGCCTATAGATATATCAATTGTTCCTCTACTTGTAAGCATGCTTTGGGTTGAAAATACATTGTATGATCTCTATGAACTCCATCGCCAATTGAAACCAAGACAGAGCATGGAATAAATATTGCCATTCAACATAGTTGAAAGCCTTTCAACATCTAAAGACATTACACAAGTAAGGGCACAAAGATAGTACACTTCTCCCTCCATATTCGCTGTGATAGGGATTAAAAGACCCGCAAATACATAAAAATACCGAATAACTTTTTCATACGTTATTCGCTGTTTTCTATTAAAAACCATCGTGAATATGGTGAAACTGCAAATAACATGGTGGGAGACCTGGCCTGTTTCTGAAGGAGAGGCAAAACATGGTGAAAAAAAGTGCTGGGAATCAGCAATTTTCTCTGTAAACGCTTGGAATCAGCGATTTCTCTATGCAAGCTGACATAATTTAGGGGGAGGAGCCAGCAAGCTAAAAACCGTGAATAATCAAAACCACGATTGCTGAAACAGCGAATGCGAAGGGAGAAGTGCATTGCTACTTGGCAAAAAGAAACCTAGCATTATCCATAGCCATTTTTTTCCTTTATGAAGTCACTCTGAGACAGATGAATCAATTGTGACATCAACTTACCTCTTTTATGAACGCATAGTGCGGGTTCCGACACTCATAGAATTCCTATAAGTGTTGAAGCAGTTACCACCGCTGCCGGTGCTAAAACCCACGCTATGCATTCGTAAAAGAGGGGCAACTTGGCTAACCTGTAGGCCAATATTTCTCTATAAATCTTACAATCACAGTTTAGAAGAAAGATAGGTCTATAGTTTTTCATAATTAGTGGGTCCCTTTCAGGTTTGGAAAACACAATTACAGTTTCTGTAAAGGTGCTGGAGCTCTTACGTTCCAAGATAAAAGTAATTATGATGGACTTAAAATAAAATATGAATACTGACTGATCTTTAATAATGTTTTTCTTTTTGGTATGTTACCACATGCTGCCATCTTTTCTGTATTAAGATTATTCTTTTTTTTTTGCTGTTTTGATCCTAAATAGTTCTTAGTCAGTTGCAACTTGAATTAAGTTCTTTTTACTCTCTGAACTCTCTAAAGAACTGAACTGAACTGAACTGAACTGAATTCTCTAAAGAACTGAACTGAACTGAACACTCTAAAGAACACTGAACACTAAAGAATGATTGATTATCAGAAAGAGACTTGGAACGCTGGGAAGTTAGAAACATAGAAGAAGACGGCAGAAAAGGGCCATAGCCCATCAAGTCTGCCCACTCTAATGACCCACCCATCTAACGTGACCATTAATTTTTTCATCAAAACGGGACATCTATTAATACAGTCCCGCCCCCAACCCCACCCTAGCCACACCCCAAATCCCACCCTAGCCCCGCCCCAGCTCCATCCCCAATTTCTTCCATTCATTTTTCATGTACACATAATATCTTATTAATTCATAATGGTAACCATAAAATTAAAAAAAAAAACACAAAGCACACTATACGCAGAGAAAATGTTAATTATCATTTATATTTGGGGGGTTTCAAAGATGTCAAGGCAGATGACTTTAAAATATGCAATGTCACCTCAGTAACTACAGAAAAATAGACAAATATAGTGCAAAATATAAATTCTCAAAACTGACACATTTTGATCACTAAATTGAAAATAAAACCATTTTTCCTACCTTTGCTGCCTGGTGATTTCATGAGTCTCTGGTTGTGTTCCTACTGACTGTGCATCCTTTCATTCATTTCTTTCTTTCTGCACTCAGGCTCAACAATTGTCCCTTTCTATTCCCTCCCTCCTTCCTTCCTATGTCCTCAGTGCCTCCTTCCTATGTCCTTAGTGCCCCTTCCTCACCCGGCCCAGACACAGAAAGGATTGACAGATTGATAGCTCTTTCTTGATTCTGTGGGTAGTGGTGCATGGCCGTTCTTAGTTGGTGGAACAATTTGTCTGGTTATTTCCGATAACGAACGAGACTCCTCCATTCTAACTAGTTATGTGACCCCTGGCGGTCGGCGTCTAACTTCTTAGAGGGACAAGTGGCATTCAGCCACGTGAGCGAGCAATAACAGGTCTGTGATGCCATTAAGAGGTGAAGGAAGTGATCAGAGACAAGAAAACTTCATTTAAAGAATGGAAAAGGTCAAAAACGGATGAAAACTGGAATAAGCACAAACAACATCAACGCAGGTGCCATAAGACAGTAAAAGGGGCCAAAAGAGACTATGAGGAAAAAATAGCCAAGGAGGCGAAAAACTTCAAGCCATTCTTTCGATACATTAAGGGGAAACGACCCACGAAGGAAGCGGTGGGGTCCGTTGGATGACCGTGAAATAAAGGAAGTGCTAAAGGAAGATAAAGAAATCACCGACAAACTGAACACATTGTATTTACTGAAGAGGATATACGCAACATACCGGAACGCACCAGGCTCTATGCTGGAAACGAAGACGGGGGTCTGACGGTCAGTCTAGAAGAGGTATACAGGCAGACTGATAGGCTAAAGAGCGATAAATCCCCGGGACCGGATGGCATCCATCCGCGGGTCATCAAGGAACTGAAAGGGACTATAGCTGAACTGCTTCAACTAGTAGCCAATCTGTCGATCAAATTGGGAAAGATTCCAGAAGACTGGAAGGTGGCGAATGTTACGCCGATCTTCATAAAGGGTTAGAGGGGAGATCCGGGAAACTACAGACCAGTGAGTCTAACCTCAGTACCAGGAAAGATGGTAGAGACGCTGATAAAGGACTGCATTATTGATCACCTTGACGGACACGGTCTGATGAGGACCAGCCAGCACGGTTTCAGCAAAGGCAGCCTAAATAAAGTAAATTACAGTACTCAAAGATAGGGGTCAACATCACAGTTATGACTTCGAAAATCATTTATTGGAAGAAGTAGACGAAGCTTAAAAAAAGCTCTAGAAACCACAATAGAAGGTTAAGTGCGAGAAGTGAGAGTAAAAAAAATATAGGTTGGGAGTCAAAATCAAAACAGAGAGTCAAAATTACATGTGAGGTAAAAAATGATTTTTTTTTCCTGCCTAAAATTCTGAAAAATGGGTCCTCTGCATGAGAAGGTCGAATCTAATGTGATACCCAGATATTTAAGGAACAAAAACAAAGATGAAAACTGCAGTGATGATGTGCAGGATGCCAAGTCTTTATTGGATAACCATAAAAAATAAAATCATAAAACAGTTTGTTTCCAAAAGGACAGATAAGGCCAGACCCAGCACGATCAATGTTTTCAAGAAAAACTTCTTCCTCAGGGGTCCTAATCTGTAGTGTATCAATACAAGAAAACCTGATGGATAAAAACTGGTTAAGGACAGCTACGAATAGCCGGACAAGCATAGAAAACTGAGGAAGAAGTGTTTCTTCAAAACACACACCATGTCGGATCCGGCCTTATCTGTTCTTTTGGAAGCAAACTGTTTTATGATTTTATTTTTTATGGTTATCCAATAAAGACTTGGCATGCTGCACATCATCACTGCAGTTTTCATCTTTCATTTTATACCCAGATATTTAAACTTACTAGACACTGGAATCACAAGGTTATCCCATGTCATCCCATGACCTGCAATTAAAACAAAAGAAAAAGCCTGAAAAAATGTATTCAATCTGGGTTTAGCACATGCAAAAGTCCTATGTTAACCTGCGTTAAACCCAGATTGTATAGTGATTTAGTAAAATGACCCCAATGACTAGAAGATTAACTGTGTTGTAATGGGTTTC
The DNA here is from genome assembly GCF_902459505.1 of Geotrypetes seraphini. Classification (NCBI taxonomy): domain Eukaryota; kingdom Metazoa; phylum Chordata; class Amphibia; order Gymnophiona; family Dermophiidae; genus Geotrypetes; species Geotrypetes seraphini. Next base: position 316,297,100 of record NC_047086.1, read on the forward strand.
AGACTGAAAATTTTCCAGCAAAGGCATGGAATATTTTACCACTATTAATTTTTAATAATAACACAAAGTTCAAACAGTTTCATAGTTACTCTAACTGCTGCCAGTCTGAAGTGTCTGTCAATAAAATCAACAAACATTTATAGAAACATGTCATTTAAAGCAAAGGCCCTTGATACAATCAACCAAACACCAATCTACAGCAAATTCTGTTCTCCTTTTGATGTAAATATATTTGTCCCAGCTGGCCACTGATAAATCAATTGATAAAACGTCACTTAAACCTGCTATGATACACTTTAATCTTAAAATATCAAAAAGCCTAATATATGTATTTGAGGAGGGGTCAGTCTCAAGTACAAATCAATCCCAAAGACCATAGAATACAAAGAACTAGGAGCACCCTTTAGTCTGAGCTTTTGCTTTTTGGTGAAGCATGATCATGGTGTTCTAAACCAGTGTTCTTCAACTACCAGTCCGCAGAAATTTTCTGCCGGTCTGCGCAGGGCCAGCGAGATCAGGGGAGCTCCGTTTTGCTTCCCAGCTATCAATACTTGCCTGCAACAGCGCCAATAGTGTTAGTGCAGCGATTTGCTTAGGCAGCCTTGGGTCCTTTGATGGGTCGCGCCACCTCTGAGGAAAGAGGAAGTTGCATCATCAGAGGCAGGCTGCAACTCAGCAAAAGCCCCAAGGCTGCCTAAGTGAATTGTTGTGCAGATGTTATTGGCGTTGTTGCAGGCAAGTACTGAAGGGGGGGAGGAAGCCACTGCTGGATGCTGGGAAGCTGCTGAATAAAGGGAGAGCTGCTACTGGACCTGGAGGGAGGGAGGGAGAAGGAGAAATGCTGCTGGGAGGGGAGGAGGGAAAGGGAAGGGGAGAGAGTTACTGCTGGACGGGGGAGGAGGAAAAAATGAAGAAAACAGCTGGCAGGGAGATTAGAGGAGGGGAAGGGGTCAGGGTGGAATGGAGAGATCAGACGAGGGAAAGGGGAGAGACAGAGGAATGAGAAAGTAGAGAGAGATTGATGCTGGAAAGGGGATCAGCAGAGATATAAGGAGAGAGGGACAAAGATGCTAGATCTGGTGTAAGAGAGACAAAAATGAAGAGAGCAGAATGAATCATGTAAAAAGGAGAGAGGGGACGCAGGCTGGATGGAATGGGGAAAGGGGCATAGAAAGAAGGCAAATACCATATGGAAGGGGCAGATGCTGGATTGAAGACACAGAGAGGGCAGATGCTGAAAGGAAGAGAGTGAAAAGAAGATGAAAGCAGAAACCAGAGACAACAAAAGATAGAAAAAATTAATTTTATTTCTATCTTGTGATTAGAATATATCAGATTTGAAATATGTATCCTGCTAGAGCTGGTGTTAGACATAACTGGGGACTGCAAAGCCCAGGCAGTGCTTCTTTAGCTTCCAGCTGGCTTAGGGCTCTTTCTGACCAGGGGACAGTTGCCCTAGTTGCACTCCCCTAACACTATTCCTGCCATGTGAGACTGCAGTATTCTGTTATCATGATATTTCTGTGTAGCATTTGTAATAATTTGGCTTATTCAGTTTTCTTGATAGTAGAGGGGATATATGTAAAGGGGAGGGGAGACAGGGGTTTTGTTGATCCTTGCTCTGTATTATTTGTATTTATAAAATGACAATTTTACAGAATATTGTTTCTTTTTATACTTTAATAAAATATGTTCAATATAAAATCATAACTATTTGAGGCTTGTGCAGATGGGATCAGATGGTTTGTGGGGACTGAGCTCGCGGGGACGGGTTTTTTTATTTCAGTCTTAGTAGTTTGCTGGTCCACAAAATAATTATTTTATTTCCACCGGTCCATAGGTGTAAAAAGGTTGAAGAACACTGTTCTAAACTACTAGTAGGAGAGAATTATATAAATGGAGATGAAACTTGAGTGCCCAAAAAATTCAGTGCTATTCTATAAAGGGTGCATGCCTTAAATAGATTAGAGTTTAACAAGGATCCTGAGGTCTGTGAGACCATGCAGTAGCCAATCACTAGCAGTTCTCCATGAAGCTGGAGTGCGGGAAGTCTGCACCTTCTCCGATTCACTGCTGGACCATTAAATGTGTCTCATTATGTCCTAAATGTATATCAAATATCTACAATGAAGGGAAAAAACTGAAGAAAACAACACAATTACTTATCTGAATAGATGGTACTCTTGTACAGCTCCCCGGTTTCTTAGTTCTGAATCAGAGAATGACAAGGGGAAAAAAATCTGTCCCCATCACTTCCCCGTCACCGGATCACCGTCCCCTTCACCGCCCCATCCCCTTCACCGCCCCATCCCTGCCATCCCCTTCACCGTCCCATCCTCATCGTCCCCTTCACTGCCCTGTTGCCACCTCACTGCCCTTCGGCACCCCTCGCATAGTCCATGCATTTCCCTCCTTCCCTCTTACCTTTGCGGCACGTTTTAAGGTTTCAGTAGCTTGTTGAAAGCCGCCAGAGTGTTTGTGCAGTCACGTGCGTGTGTGGGTAAAAGCTTCTCCTCTGATGCAACCGGAAGTTGCGTCAGAGGAGAAGCTTCTGCCCACACATGCATACGACTTCATGTATGCTCCGGCAGCTTTCAACAAGTCTCAAACCTTAAAATGTGCTGCGAAGGTAAGGTGGGGAGTGAGGGAGGGAAATAGATATATTCAGGTAGGTAGGAAGGAGGGAGGTGACCATGCCGTTCCCTCCCTTAACTGCGTTCCCTCCCTTAACTGCGGGGACAAGGCCATTCACCACTCCACGGGGCGGTGGATGGCCTTGTCCCAGTACCTGCGGTGAGCACCTTTCTCCTCTCCACAGTTTTGGCGGGTTACTCATGGCTACTCGCGGCTAGCCACGGGTAATATTCACCATGTCATTCTCTATTGTGAATGTCAAACATATATCCAGATGTCACATCCACAAGTACTAGCGGTGTGTAATCCCAAAAATCTGTAAAAAAAAACATGTATAGAAAATTGTCCAGAGTAAAACTTCTTAAATGTAATATAAAATAATACAGTCTACTCCTCTACTCCAGCCGAGTTTCAATATGTCTTCAACAGGAGGAATGATTCACAGGTCACTAAAGCTCCTCGAGTGGCTGAGGAACTACCAAAACCTCTTGGTAGAGCGTTCTTTCGGCAGCTCTCCACTCGAGTATTTGTTGAGGAATGCGGCGTGAACGCCAAGCAATCATTCCTCCTGCCACCACCGCTGAAACAACCCCCCCACAACCAAACCCCCCAATCAGTATAGGCAGGAGGGATGCCAACTCACTCCTGCCAGCAGGCTCCCCAAACCCATTACCCATACAAATACCCCCACTCTAGAACCCCCAAACCCAAAACCCACTCCAATCGCCATGCACTTTTTTGTCCAAAGACCCGCTGGAGGGATGTCCACTCTCTCCGGCTGGCAGGCCCGCCTCTTCACAATGGCGGGCCTTCCCCTTCCTGGAGGATCCTGGGATGCACTGGGGTGTGGCCTAAAGCCCTGATTGGCCAGGCACCTTCCCATAGAAGGGGCCTTAGGTATCTGGGCCAACCGGAGTCTTAGGCTTCCTTCCCAGGACATTCTGGGCTTCCTTCCCAGTACATTCTGGGAGTGGCCCAAGACTCTGATTGGCCCTGATACCTAAGGCCACTCTCATGGCTGGGGGTTGTTTTAGTGGTGGCAGCAGGAGGGATTGGGAATCCCTCCTTCTGTGGCCAGTGTCGGGGGTGGAGGGTCGGCGGTAGCATCAGGAAGGCCTGCATCCCTCCATCCTTTTTTTGATAGATAAAATTGAAACAAGCTAGTTTTTCCCTAGAGTAAAAGTGGAACACAATTTTGTTGACTCTACTCTATAGACTTTTCAATCAATTTTCCAAAGGTTCCCTCCACCTCCTTCTCTCTGCCTCTCCTATCCTTCTGCATGCCAAACATACCTTTGCTGGCAGGGATGCTCCACCCTCCATGGCTACATCACTGCAATGGCTGCATCACTGCAATTGTTAGCCAGTGCTATTCAGCAGGCCTAAACCATATTTATAACATCTGGATAACAGTCAATGAACTCCACTACTTGCATAATTTTTTGTCATCTCTCATTTTACCCCTTTCTATATTGAGAGCATCAGATCATTTGGTGATTTAAAAGGCCCAATATCTTAACAAAATATTTCTAGAGAAGACATGAATCTATAGGCAAGTTATATGTTCACTGACCACCAGCAAACAAGATAATTTAAAAAAAAAACCAACTTATGCTCAAAATTAAAATGAAAATATTCAAAACTTTACAATCAAGTTCCTAAAGAAATTCAGAGTATATCCCCACTGTAAGACATAGAGACCGCTCAGTTATCAGATTCTCCAGAAAGTGTGTGGTGCAGTGGTTAGAGCTACAACCTTGGTACCCTGAGGTTGTGGGTTCAAATCCCGCACTTCTCCTTGTGACTCTGGGCAAGTCACTTAATCCGCATTGCCCCAGGTACATTAGATAGAGTGGGAGCTCGCCGGAACAGTTAGGGATTAATGCTTGAGTACCTGAATAATTTGTAATCTGCATAGAATTGTAGGATATGCAAAATATAAATTATTTAAAAAAAAAAAAAAACAACTTATAAATCACCAGAACAAATGTTGGTCAAACACAAATCCATCAACTGCAGCAGAAAGCAATTATTAAAGTCCACACAGAAAACTATTGTAATTCACTGAAACAGAGGTTTCCAGCACTATTCACTTATCAATGTCATTACTGTCATACATTTCTTAAAAGCTTTATGAATTCAAAATTGGACCTGTCACATTAGTGAGCTAACAAGTGGACCAATCTGGTTAATAAGAAAATGTCACTACTGAAACATCCTCCCACTTACTTTGACATTTTAGATTCATTTGTTGGGTCACTTTAAACTATTTCTGCTTTTTATTAAGAGCCAGAATAAAAATGCTCAGCTTTCACTTCTGCATGGTTACAATTAAAGACTTCTGTTTTATGCAGATGTAGCTAATTAAGGGGCGCTTTACTCTGCTGCATTAAGCTGCTAATACAGGGTTTATTGCATGGTAAATGGTAAACTACTGTCCCCTGTGCTAAAGGGACAACCACCCCAGTAGAAATCCCATGTTAACTGATTAACACAGAAGTGGGCGGTATCTGGGTATGACATGGGTAGACAGAGGTGTGGTTGGCTGTGATAGCTAACACACATCTCAGTACTACATGCTAGCTCTCACAACTGCCAATAACGTAGCCAAAATGCTATCTCAAGAGGAAGTGCAGCTGCAATAGTGACAGTCTAGTAGCACAGTGCACTGTCAGAGAAGGTGCTTCAGTAATTACCCCCAATATCTCTACCCTGGCCCCCTGCAGAACAGAAACACTAGTTACACCCCTGACCAGGACTCACTCTTGGGTTCCACATTGGAGATTCATATATGGAAAGATGACTCTTAGTGGTACTATAGTAAGACTATTAATCACTAATTCAGACCCCCAGCGTAAGCCCCAAGAGGATCCGGGGACAGATTCCTGTACTGCCTTTTAGGCTGATGGTCTAAGGCCAAGAACCATTTTCATTTCCACTGGTAGCATCTTGGAATTTTACAAGCTGTGTGTGCTTGGTCAAGGTCATCTGTACCAGCACCTGTGCCCCTTGCTTTCCCAGTGGAATGTGTAGATGAGAAAGACTACATCTGCAGAACTTGGACAACTGGTGACTGGTACCTTATCTTTATGTCATGATTTGTGGTTCCCTCTGACACTGGTAAGCAGGCTTCATCATTCTTCTATGTGACCGAAAAATGCTCCTGCATGATGGACACCAATTGGTCAATTTGGGGGGGGGGGGGAGGGACGCACCAGTGGCCGAGGAAGATGAAAAATGGAGCACTTTTATTTAGACAAAGAGAAGTGCTGGAGGATTTGAGTGCTTAGACTTGTGTGGCTTCATCTATATATATAAAATCGGAGGTATGTATGTGTGTGTGTATGCGCCGCGATCACGCAAAAACGGCTTGACTGATTTGAACGAAACTTGGTATGCAGATCCCTCACTACCTGGGATGATATGTTCTGGGGGTCTCGCGGCCCACCTGCACACGTGGGCGGAGCTACAAACATAAAATCAGATTTCACCCATTCATGTCAATGGAAAAAATGTAAAAAGCTGCCATTCTCACTGTAATTCAAAAACGGCTTGACTGATTTGAACGAAACATGGTATGCAGATCCCTCACTACCTGGGGTGATATGTTCTGGGGGTCTCGCGGCCCACCTGCACACGTGGGCGGAGCTACAAACAGAAAATCAGATTTCACCCATTCATGTCAATGGAAAAAATGTAAAAAGCTGCCATTCTCACAGTAATTCAAAAACAGCTTGACCGATTTGAACAAAACTTGGTATGCAGATCCCTCACTACCTGGGGTGATATGTTCTGGGGGTGTCGCGGCCCACAACTCTATGTTGCTTGCTCAAGGGTGGGTTCACCCAAGAATTTATATGTTCTTGCTCTAGGAGGTGAAACTAAAATTGTTGTTTATAATCACGTTTTGCGTTAGTTGTATTGTATTCATTTTGTCAAATATTTCACATTATAATTTGAATATTGTACTTTTTATTAAGCTGTAAAAAAATAATTTTATTCACCACTATAAAGTATCTTTATTTGAATCCATTTACAGTGTTATTGCTATAATTAAATACCCGTGCAACGCCGGGGCATCAGCTAGTGTGCTATATAGTGAAAACCACTGAAATATACTCAATGGGCTAAGTCCTCCACTTCTATAGACCAAATAAAAGAATAGGACTAGCAGACCTAATTATTTAGAGAATGTTCCTAAGCTCTCAGAAGCCTGCACTGATAATTCAAGGTGTTCAAATCAGTGTTTGCAGGAACAGGATATCTTTCATCGAGTTGTGAGCTGTATTTTTGAAATTTTAAAGTGCTGTATGCTGTGCCAAACAATAAAGTGCTATATAACGTGCAACTTATAAAATAAGTTTGTTGTTATTTTATAAGTTAAACATTATATAGCACTTTATTGTTTGGCACAGCATACAGCACTTTAAAATTTCAAAAATACAGCTCACAACTCGATGAAAGATATCCTGTTCCTGCAAACACTGATTTGAACACCTTGAATTATCAGTGCAGGCTTCTGAGAGCTTAGGAGCGTTCTCTAAATAATTAGGTCTGCTAGTCCTATTCTTTTATTTGGTCTATAGACGTGGAGGACTTAGCCCATTGAGTATATTTCAGTGGTTTTCACTATATAGTACAATGGCCACCGACGGGTGGAAATCTGTGTTCAGTTTCACAACAGAACGAGATGGAAAACTTTTAGATGTCTCCACACAATTCGATTTGGCCCAATCTATTGACAATAATGCTTCCTTATGGACTGATGTTACCAAGTCGTTTAAATCTATAATTGGGATGGCTATCAATAGCGACATGTTAATCGAGTATTGCAAAAAAGAAAGAATCCCTAGAGGTTTACATATATTGAAAGCTCCTCAAATTTTCAAAGATGACATGCAGTTTCTGGAAACATGGAATAAAATCCTAAACAAATGTGCATTAGACTTAATGCTATTCATTATAGAAAACAGCAATAAAATCATTAATCAGGAAAAAGAAAAATTAGATATGGAGTTTACCAACATAAAACAAAAGATGTCGGAGGCATCCTTAAAGTTTTAACAACAACTTTAAGGATTTTAATGATAACATGGACAAAATTAGGGACAGTCTCAAGAAGAATAAGATGAAAAAATTTACCGTAGACGGGACAAACAAGACTACATCCATCAAAGAGTTTATCCCTGGATGTATGCGACAGATAAAAAAGACAAGAAAACAGAAGAAGCAACCAGTTCTGATGCTTCTTCAATTCCCACGACCAGCAGTGGAGGTAGTTCCTCTAATTTTTTAAGAAGAGGTCAATCCACGAGACGAGTTCGTATAAGGGGCAGACGGGGCATGCAACGTTCAAAACCCAACACCAGATCTCAGTCTCAGAAAAATCAGTGGTGATCAATCTGTCTAACAGAGTACTGAGCCCATTAGAACTTCAAGTGTTATCATACGGTTTAGCGTTTGTACCTTCTACAGACTTTGATGCATTTCAGTTTAATGTAGATCTAGAAAAATTTATAAGAAAATTGCAGTTAAAAATCTTTTTTGCAACCCAGCCTTGTTCACAAGATCGTACCATCTTAGCTCCAAAAACAACTTGGTCTCCTCCTATTCCATTAGATCCAACTGTCAGTACATTCAAACAATGCGTATTAAGAGATGTATGAGAGTGGCAAGCAAAAGGAAAACGTTTTAGTAATAACTTAAATAAGGAAGAACAGCAAGCAGTAAAGACCTTGAGCACAGATGAGACCATAGTAATCAAAAAGGCCGATAAGGGAGGTGCAATAGTCGTAATGGACAAAGAAAAATATCATCAAGAGATCCTAAGACAATTAAACGATAGAGAAACATATGAGAGACTGGCATTGGATCCCACCAAAAGGTTATGACGACACATTTCAAAATTAACAAACCAGGGTATATTGGATGGTTTTCTTACAAAAAAAGATTACAGGTTTTTTAAATAGAAAATCTCCAATCATGCTAGCCTTCTATGTACTTCCTAAAATACATAAAAGCATAAATAACCCCCCAGGAAGACCCATTACATCATCAAGAGGCTCATTATTAGAACCTTTTTCTATGTTCGTAGATGAGTTTTTAAAGTATGAAGTAAGGAAAACTGAATCATACATACAAGACTCTCGGGATGTAATGGTTCAATTAAATGATATTGACAAGAACAGTTTTCCTTTCATCTTAGTGTCTTTAGACGTCACCTCATTATATACTTCAATCCCTCAGGATGAAGCTTTAACCACCATTGAGAAAGTATTTGATAAAAGAGAGAGACCACATGCTATTCCTACAAATTTTCTAATACATTTAGCAAGGTTATCAATGAAAGAAAATTATTTTTTGTATGACAGCAAGTTCTATAGACAACTAAAAGGAGTGGCAATGGGGGCGGTGTTCACGCTGTCCATAGCAAATCTATATATGACAGATTTTGAAATGACTTGGGTAAAACATTCTCTCTTTGATCTTTACATATATAGATGGCTACATTACATAGACGACGTGTTATTATTATGGAAGGGTAATGAGGAAAATCTATTAAGATTTGTAACCTGGTTGAACAACTGCGATGAGAACATTAAATTTACCATGAATTTCTCCAAAATTCAGTTGTTTTTTTTGGATCTATTACTCATTCAAAAAGTAGAACATTTTGATTTTGATACTCATATTAAGGCCACTGACCGTAACACATTTTTGGATTTCCGCAGTTGCCACCCTATAAGTCTTAGAAAGAATTTACCTTTCTCACAATTTTTGTGACTTAAAAGGAATTGTTCTACCACCAGCAGTTTTAAAAAACACTCTAAATCTTTAATGCAGAGATTAGAACAGCGGGGCTATCCAACAGACATGGTAAAAAAAAAGCCTTTAAATGAACCAAATATTATCAAAGAGAGTGGCTTTTACAGAAAAAAGACAGTCCAGAGGTTAATGTAGAGAACGATAATTTTATCTGTGTACTTCGATATTCATCACAAGGCAATGAGGTGGCTAAGATATTAAAAGAGAATTGGAAAATCATCCAAACAAATTCTACATTTACTGATTCAGACTTACGGATAGCCTTTGCACGCAATAAAAATTTGAAAGATATTTTATCTCCTACAGTGTGCAATATCGATAAACCAATCCGAATTTTACCATCAGGCTTCTATAAGTGTGGAAAATGCAGCATTTGTAAAATTACGATATCTCAAAAAGATTTTGTGAACCCAATTGATGATAAAAAATATTATATCAAACATTTTTTGTCTTGCACATTCGACCACAAAATATACGTGGGCATGTCAACAAGACAGTTTAAAATCTGAATGTCAAAACACAAGTCGAATTTAACCTGTGGGAAACGCAATGCTCCATTAGCAGATCACTGTATGGAGATGAAACATCAATTTTTGGACTTAAGATGCTTTTGCATAGACAAAGAGGTTTCCAACACTAGAGGTGGTGACAGGCAACGGAAGTTACACCAACGCGAATCACTTTGGATTTTTAAACTTGGTACTCTAAAACCAAAAGGATTAAATACAACTATAGATTGGTGCTCGTTTTTCTAGTTTTTCCAACTCAATTTTAGACATTAGGAGTTCTATCATTATAATAGCTTTTTAGTTTCAGTAATTAGTGATATATTACGCATGCGTATTTATTCAAAGAGAGGTTGTCAGAGAGTTTTAAAACGCATGCGTGGCGCCTGTCATTCGCCAGCGCCATTTTTTCACTGCACAAGCAAGCAGGTTAACACAGTGAGTATCCGCGGTTTTATTGTTTTAATTGTTTGAGAATAAAACTAATTCAGTAAATGTTAATCTTCCTCTATTTGCAGTACATATTGTAAGACCCCTGAAGAAACCGACACAAAGGTGAAACGTTGTTATTTTATAAGTTGCACGTTATATAGCACTTTATTGTTTGGCACAGCATACAGCACTTTAAAATTTCAAAAATACAGCTCGCAGCTCGATGAAAGATATCTTGTTCCTGCAAACACTGATTTGAACACCTTGAATTATCAGTGCAGGCTTCTGAGAGCTTAGGAGCGTTCTCTAAATAATTAGGTCTGCTAGTCCTATTCTTTTATTTGGCTTCATGTGCTACCTGGGAAAGAAACAAGATTACCGAGAAAGTCTCCTTGTGTGCTGCTCTGGGAAGAATATGATAGACTGTCAGAATTCAGAGATGTATGAACTGTGCCTCTGTGTGACAAACGAAGGACTGACAGTTTTTGTGATGGCATTTTTCCAACCAGCAAGACCTGGTCCATCAGCAGTGCTGTGATCTGTCTAAGACCAGCAGAATTTGGGCACATCTCTGGCTAGTTGCCGGGGAGAGAAGATTCTTCACACCCCATGAAGACATGTTTCTACACACTAATAGTGAGAGCAGGAATTCCTCTACTGTTCAGCTGGTTAGATAGTTTTACAGGTCATTGGCTTGAAATGAAAAAGGTTTATGAGATGTGATAATTAGTTCAGTTATAACCTTAGCTTTGTGGCTTTCTGTCTCTGTGAGATCTGTGTTTCTGTATTCATATCCTGTGTCTGATTTGCTAAGTGTTTGTGCATGTTGTCTAACGGTGCTATATGTATGCTTATATATCTAGTGCCTTCAACAATAGAGGAACTGGGGTAGAATAAAACATCCAACTCAAACAAAAACCACCAGTTAGGCTATGTTAACTTGCCAAAAACTCCACTTTCTCATATAAATTACAGACAAAAGCAGGACAGGCAATTTCCCTGCATATTCAGAGTCCTGAAGAAACGATAATTATATTGTGAAGCGTTGGCCATCGTCAGCTATCTTACTACAGTGGCAACACTTAAGAAAGAGGAGAATTTTTGGTCGTAGGGAGGGAGGTACAGAATATGAAAGGGAAGAAAAAGATGAGAGTGAGAAATGTGGCAAGGGAACAATTGGACAGATTGAAAGGGATGCAAGAGGGAGGAATGTTGGACAGTGGTGAAGGGAATGGAGGGAGAGATGTTGCATGGTGCTGGAGAGGGGTGATAGAAGGAGAAATGTTAGGCATGGGGCTGGTGGGCAGGCACGAAAGATGAGAAAGAGATAAATGCTGGACCATGGTAGGGGGAACCAATGGACAGCAACAGAAGAATTTACAGAAGATGGGAAAGTGGAAAAAAGAAACTGGGACCAACTTTATGGAAAAAGAAGTCTCCAGACAACAAAGTAAAAAACGGTAATTTATTGACTAAAATATGTTAGTTTTGGGAAATGTATAAGGCTTTGTTTTCTGTTCAAAAGAAAAGGAAATGCATTTCTGGTTTTATTTCTACAGTGTTGAAGTACTTGCTGACCCTTGCTGTGACTGGTGGGGATCCCCAAGCACCGCCAGCAGAGGACCTCCTCTAGAGATGGCCAGAACTCCCCTCCACCAAGCGCAGCAGTCGCTGGCAGCATCCATGAGCCACTGAGGTGCCAGCATCTGTAACTCAGGGACGCTACTGCTGCCTGCCAAGCTTGGCAAAAGGGACTCTCGGCCAACTGCAAAGGAAGTCCTCAGCTGACAGCTTGTGGGTTCTCATCAGCTGAATATTTATATTTTATATTTACATTAGAGGTTCTGGTAGAAACCCATTTACAAAGTATGTATTCTTCCCAATTAATATTTCTAAATTAATAAAGTCTCTTTGCTTATTTGTAAATGGGTCTCTACCAGAGCCCTTAATTCAGTAGTATAATTAAATAAAATAACTATTTCTTAAGTTTATAGGGAAGGGTGGGGACGGAGGGGATTCCTCGCGGGGATGGGTGGGGACGGAGGGATTCCTCGCGGGGACGGGTGGGGACGGAGGGATTCCTTGCGGGGACGGGTGGGATTCCTCACGGGGACGGGTGGGATTTTCGCGGGGACGGGTGGGGCGAGTGGGATTTCTGTCCCCGCGCAACTCTCTAGTCTAAAGAAGTCTGATCTAATAACACATTATTATAGAGAACTTCATTGGTTACCTTTTGAGACAAGGGTCATGTTTAAGTTTGGAACTATTTGCTATAAAGTTCTCCAGGGGTAAGTTCCGGGATATTTAATTGCACAATGTAGTTGTTTTTTGGGGTTTGTTTTTTTTAATAAACCATCCTTTACGAATTACGTTCATTTTCACCTTTCCACCGGTAAAATGATGTACTCAAAAGAGGTTTTTACATAGTTTGATTTCTTTTCAGGCTGCTAGTTGGGAAGACGAATTTCAAAAACTGTTAACGCAGTCCTCTTCATATTTACAATTTAAAAAGGTTATACCGGAGTTGCAAATCCTAAAAGCTTCTCACCTTCCCTCAGAGCTCATCTAAAAACTGACCCATAAACATCAGCTCACCCCTTTCTCACCTTTCCAACAGATCTTGTTCCCTCCCTGGACTAAACTCCACATTAAAATTTAATGGTGTAAACCAAGAATATGTTCTGCCTCCCCCCCCCCACCACCAACAACACATCTCAATTGCCTCCATATCCAGGTAGCTTGCAGAGAATAGAAGGGGGGGGGGCGCTGAGCCTGGAGAAGACCACAGAACAGCCACTCTACTTCCTAATCCATCCCTTCTTTATTTATTTATTCAATTTTCTATACCTTTTTCCCAGGAGGGTTTTGAATGGTTTACATCAGGGGTGCCCAATACGTCGATCGCGATCGACCAGTAGCTCAGGAAGGCAATGTGAGTCGATCGCGGAGCCCATCCCGGGCTCCGTGATAGACTCGTGTTGCCGTCCTGATCTACGGGCCGATCAGCCTTCCTCTCCAGTGTTCTCCCTAGGGCCTTTTAGCTGGGCGGTCCTCCCAGCTGTCATCTGCCGCTGCTGAACATTAAAAAAAAAAACCCCAAAAAACGGCTTGGAGATTTCAGCCCGTAGCGAACTTATGCTCCGGGCTCTAACGTGTGCTTGCCGGCTTCTCTTCTCTTCCCTCCGAAACCAGGTGGGGAGGGGGGGGGGAGAAGGGAAGCCGGCACGCACATGTTGAGAGCCCTGAAGCAAGCGTTCGCTACGGGCTAATGCGGGAGACAGGTTAGTGAAGCATTTGTTCTTCTTCCTGCCGGGTCCTGCCTACTTTCTGTTTCCGCGAAGGCAGGACCCGGCAGCATTTCCCCCAATAGGTTAATCACGATTTTGGGCTGACCAGCCTTCTTCTTCCCGACGGCAGAATTGACGTCGGGGAGAGGAATGCTGGTTGGCCGAAGCAGGGAGAGCTTGGGGCCTGTTATTGGTGGCTTTTGGGTCCTGGTCCCCGATGGCAATGGCAGTGGCAGTGGCTTGGGGGAGGGCAGGGAGAAAGAAAGAAAAAGGGCAGGCAGGGAGACAGAAGGAAAGAAGAGAAACAGAAAAAAAAGAAAGGGAGGCAGAGAGAAAGAAAGGGCAGGGAAGAGGAAGGAAAAGTTGGGGGAAGGAATGAGGCCTGGAGGAGAGGAAGCATACAGGCTAAAAGAAGGGAAGAAAGATTGTATGCACAGTCAGAAGAAGAAAGTGCAACCAGAGACTCATGAAATCACCAGACAAGGTAGGAAAAATGATTTTATTTTAAATTTAGTGATCAAAATGTGTCTGAATATATATCTGCTGTCTATATTTTACACTAAGGTCCCCTTTTACTAAATCGCAATAGAGGTTTTTAGCGCAGGGAGCCTATGAGTATCGAGAGCAGCGCTGGGCATTCAGCGCAGCTCCCTGCGCTAAAAACTGCTATCGTGGTTTAGTAAAAAGGGAGGGGGGTATATTTGTCTATTTTTGTATGGTTGTTACTGAGGTGATAGTGCATAGAGTCATCTGCTTTGACCTCTTTGAAAAACCCTGGAATAGGAATGATAATTAACATTTTCAATGCGTACAGTGTGCTTTGTGTTTTGTTTTTTTAATTTTATTGTTAGTAGATCATTTTGACTTGGTCATTTAAAAAGTAGCTCGCCAGCCCAAAAAGTGTGGGCACCCCTGGTTTACATGAATTCATTCAGGTACTCAAGCATTTTTCCCTGTCTGTACCAGTGGGCTCAAAATCTATCTAATGTACCTAGGGCAAAGGAGGGATTAAGTGACTTGTCCAAGGTCACAAGGAGCAGCATGGGTTTGAACCTACAACCCCAGGGTGCTGAGGCTGTACCTTTAACTACTGTGCCACATTCTCCCTCTTCTTTAGTTGCTCCTGCCCTTGGCCTGTCCGCACCTTCTTCCGGTCCTAGTTCCTTTCTGTCTACACTACAAATTAAACACTGCTACGATATGTACAATCCTTTCTCCATATCTCTCCAGATTATATCTATATGATCTTGACAGCTTATTTGCAATATTGTCTTTAGCAAGTTCCTGGGTTGTTGTTTTTTTTTTAATAAGAAAAATCTCAGACTGCAATGAATCCACATAAGACTGGCAGACTCAGAAATTATGGGCACTGAAATGAACAGCATGGATCACAGATTCCATTTTTTCCTGATGAAATTGCAACAGCCAAAGACAGTGGGGCTCTTTCTTTCCTGTAAAGACATCCTGTAAACCCAATTTTGCCATTCACAAATACAATCTAGAATTTCAGAAGTCATATTGAAAATACGGACTAATTTTAGAACCTTGATTAAAAAAATAAGTAAAATACACATTGCCACTTTTTAATATGCTCAAATCAATTGCAGGCACATTAATTCATAAGGGGCCTTTAATTAATTCTGTGGGTATTAACATTTTAAGGTACACTAAAAAATTTAATGTGCATCCCTTGTCCAGACAGGAACAGAAGCAGTGACTGGCATTATGAGCTGTATGTTATCAATTACAACTACTTTTTAACTAAAAAAAAAATAAGAGCAAGACAATTGCAATCATGGAAGCGATTTCTGTTTGCACATTGAAACTGATGCTTATTTTATTATCCTAGACCTTAAATCTCAGTCTTGATAACGGGAAGAAAATTTACATTCCCATTTATTACTCCCTCCAGCCCTGAACTATCTATGTTAAATCTGCTCACTTCTAATCTGGAGTCACAGATGTAGTCCTTCTTGCTGTAAGCCGCAATGATTCCCTGTCAAAAATTGTGAAATATAAGAAGCTGTATTGTATTGTATACTTGGTAGAATACAGTGAGGTAAATTATCAGCCATATACATAAATTAACCATATAAAGTTATTTGAATATTCAGGAAGCTTATATACTTAAGTTGGCTGGCAGAATTTTACATATCACTTAGAACATAAGAACATAAGAACTGCCATCTCCGGATCAGACCCATGGTCCATCAAGTCCGGCGATCCGCACACGCGGAGGCCCAGTCAGGTATACACCTGATGTAGTTTTAGTCACCCATATCCCTCTATGCCTCTCATAAGGAGATGTGCATCTAATTTGCCTTTGAATCCCAGCACAGTGGGTTCCTTGATAACCTCCTTTGGGAGAGCATTCCAGGCGTCTACCACTCGCTGTGTAAAACAGAACTTCCTGACATTTGTCCTGGACTTGTCCCCCCTTAGCTTCAAACCATGTCCTCTTGTCCGTGTCGTGTTGGACAATGTAAATAATTTATTTTCCTGCTCTATTTTATCGATGCCTTTCAGCATTTTGAACGTCTCGATCATGTCCCCTCGCAGCCTTCTCTTCTCAAGGGAGAACAGTCCTAGTTTCTTGAGTCGTTCCTCATATTCCAAGTTCTCCATACCTCTTATTAACTTCGTTGCTCGTCTCTGCACCCTCTCTAACAGTTTTATATCCTTCTTTAGGTTGGGAGACCAATGTTGGACACAGTATTCCAAGTGTGGTCTGACCATTGCTCTATAAAGCGGCATTATGACTTTCTCCGATCTACTCGTGATTCCTTTCTTTATCATGCCTAACATTCTGTTTGCTTTCTTTGCCGCTGCCGCGCATTGTGCCGACGGCTTCAGGGTCCTATCTATCAGTACACCCAGGTCCTTTTCTTGTTCGCTTTTACCCAGAGTTGCGCCTGACATTCTATACTCGTATTCCTTATTCTTACTACCTAAATGCATTACTTTGCATTTCTCCACGTTGAACTTCATCTGCCATTGATCTGCCCATTTCTCTAACTGATACAAGTCGCTCTGGAGTTCCTCGCTATCCTCCTGCGATCTGATTGCCCGGCATAGCTTTGTGTCGTCTGCAAACTTAATGATCTCACTGGATATTCCGTCTTCCAGGTCATTGATATAAATATTAAATAGGATCGGCCCAAGCACGGAGCCCTGGGGCACACCACTAGTCACTTTCTCCCAGTCTGACAACTTTCCATTTATGCCCACTCTCTGCTTTCTGTTTTCCAACCATTTGCCTATCCACCTTTGTATATCTCCCTCTATTCCATGGCTTTGTAGTTTCCTGAGAAGCCTTTCATGTGGAACTTTGTCGAATGCTTTCTGGAAGTCCAAATATATTATGTCCACCGGCATTCCACTATCAATTTGCTTGTTCACGGTCTCGAAAAATTGAAGTAAATTCGTCAAACATGATTTCCCTTTCCTGAACCCATGTTGACTGGGTTTCATCAAGTCGTGTGTATCTAGGTGCCGGACTATGCTATCCTTGATCAGTGCTTCAACCATCTTTCCAGGGACAGACGTAAGACTCACAGGTCTGTAGTTGCCCGGTTCCCCTCTCGATCCTTTTTTGAAAATTGGCGTGACATTCGCTATCTTCCAGTCTTCTGGTATCTGTCCAGTTCTGATTGTCAGATTGGCAAGTTTCTGCAATAGCTCTCCGATTTCAACCTTCAATTCCTTTAAAACTCTCGGGTGAATTCCATCCGGTCCAGGGGATTTGTCACTTTTAAGTTTGTCGATCTGGTAGTATATCTGGTCCAACTCCACTTCAACTGTGGTGAGGCTGTCTTCTATTACTCCACTAAACACTTTCACTGCTTCTGGTATTTTAGCGGTATCCTCCTCCGTAAAGACGGACGCAAAGAAGGAATTTAGTTTGTCAGCAATTTGTTTATCTTCCTTGATGTACCCTTTTCTTCCCTGGTCGTCCAGGGGTCCCACCGCCTCTTTTGCGGGTTTTTTCCCTTTCACGTATCTAAAGAAGGGTTTGAAGTTTTTGGCTTCTTGCGCTATTTTTTCCTCATAGTCCTTTTTGGCCTCCCTCACCGCCTTGTGACATTTCTTTTGATCCTCTTTATGTATTTTCCATGCTTCGGTTGTTTTCATGTGTTTCCATTTTTTGAAAGAGTCCTTCTTTTCTTTTATGGCTACCCTCACCTGTCTGGTAAGCCATGCCGGTTCTCCCTTACCTTTTGTTCTCCCCTCTTTGGAGATCCTTGGAATGTGGAGATTTTGTGCTTCTGAGATAGTATTTTTCAGTAGGGACCATGCCTGGTCTACCGTTTCAAGTTTGTCCACCTTTTTCTTGAGTCGTTGTTTCACCATGGCTCTCATGCGATCGTATTTGCCCTTTTTAAAATTAAAGGTTTTGGTTAAGGTTTTGGCACGTTTTCTATTCCCGATGTCAAGCTTAAAGTTGATCACATTGTGATCGCTCGTCCCCAGCGGTACCGTAACTTCTACTTCTTTTGTCGGTCCCGTGAGGCCATTAAGTACCAAGTCCAGGGTGGCGTTGTCTCTTGTCGGCTCCTTTACCAATTGTTCCAGGAAGCAATCCCCTAGCACCTCCAAGAACTTGGCCTCCTTGCCGCAGTTGGAGGTTCCTAGTTTCCAGTCTATCCTCGGGAAATTGAAGTCTCCCAATATTATTATATTGCCCGTTTTGCTTTCTTGTTTGATTTCCTCTATCATTTCTGAGTCAGTTTCCTCCGCCTGTCCTGGGGGACGATAATAAAGGCCAATTTTCGTGTCTGCGCTGTTTTGGCCAGGAATCTTGACCCAGAGGGACTCTAGCTTCTCTTTTGTTTCCGTTGTAGCCACTTCAACAGATTTTATTCCTTCCTGAACATATAGGGCAATACCTCCACCTTTCTGCCCTACTCGATCTCTTCTATATAGTTTGTATCCCTGCAGTACGGTGTCCCATTTGTTCTCTTCATTCCACCATGTTTCTGTTATGCCAATGATATCCATGTTCTCATGTCTTGCTATCGTCTCTAGTTCTCCCATTTTGTTTCCTAGACTTCTAGCATTTGTATACATGCATTTAAGTTCCCTTCGTGTTACCTTTTTGGACTTTCTACTCTTGGTTGTCCTTACAGTTTCCTTTACGGTATCCTTTACTGCTCCTGTGTTATCTCCCATGTTTGTTGTGTGGTCATCCCCTCCTGTGTCTGGGTTGTCCTTTCCTGCTTGTTCTCCTTTGTTGGCTGTGAGGTTGACCTCTCTTGTGTATGAGTAGTAGTCCTTTGTTCCTACGTCAGGGCATCCTGTTGTCCGTACCATCGACCGGTCGTCGACTGTCGGCTTTCCCCTGTCCTTCAGTTTAAAGCCTTCTCTATTGCTTTCTTCATTTTGCCTGCCAAAACTCTTGCTCCTTCCTTGTTGAGGTGTAGTCCATCCCTTCTGTAGTACTTGCTTTTTCCCCAGAACGCCGTCCAGTTTCGCACGAAGTCGAAGCCCTCGTCTTCGCACCATCGTCTCATCCAGGCGTTGATCACTTGCAATTCCCCTTGTCTCTTTCCATCTGCTCTTGGTACAGGGAGGATTTCAGAGAAGGCCACCTTCACCTCCCTGATCTTCAGTTGTCTTCCGAGTGAGCGGAGCTGGCCCTTCATCTCTTCCCTGTCATACTTCCGCCCGCTCACATCATTTGTTCCCACGTGGATAAGCACAGCGGTGTCCACTCCCCCTGCGCCATCTATGATCCTGGAGATCCTGTTGGTCACATCCTTTACTCTTGCTCCAGGCAGACAGGTGACGACTCTGTCCTCTCTTCCTCCTGCGGTGTGGCTGTCCACGTGTCGTATGATGGAGTCGCCTACGATGATCCCCATCTTCTTTATTCGGGAGTTCCTTGGGGGGCGTAGGTCCACGTCCTTGGAGTAGGGCCAGTCATCTTCCTCCAATGCTACTCTTGAAATTGTTTCCTGTTCTTTGAGCGGGGGGACATCTTCCTGTGCTCTCATTTTTCCTCCTGGTGTGCGGTTGTCTCCTACCTCGTCTTCGTTTTCTTCTGTGTTTGCATGGGTGTCTTCTCTATTCACATGGGTTTCCTGAGTACAGTTTTCCAGCCCTGGGATCTCTACGTGGTGCTGATGGGCTTCCTCTATGAACATTTCTAGATCCTTGACCTCGTCGTTTGGGTTGTACTCCACTAGAATCTTCTCCTGTACTCGGATTCTGTCTTCTAGTTCCATCACTGTTCCCTCCAATAGTCTTACCTGACATTTCAAGCTATCCATCTCCATGCATCGGTCGCAAATCAGATACAGTAGAATCCATATATATCTATTTACTCATTTAAAAATGTATAAAGTTATCAGGAAAAAGATCAATTTTATAATCTAGGCATCTGCATTTACATGTCCCTTTTATGCATAAAAGTTCAGAATAATTGCAGTGCTAGAAGGATGCCTAAGTGCTATTTTGCAATACCTGTTTAACTTACATAGCACATATTTGCAAGGGGGCATGCACTTGTGTGGGATGTGGGAGAGGCTCCCAATTACTTGTGTAATTTGCAGAATGTTAATTACAGGTGTGTCTGCTGCATTTAGGCACCTGCAGTTACAACAAGTCTATGGCTGAAGCGACTGTGGCCATGTAAAATGTTAGGCCAATACTGGGTCATGCTAATTTTCTAAAAAAGAGCCTAGGTTTCCCTATAGAATAGGCTCTTACCATATATCCTCGGGGTTCCCTCTGAGTAGAGTCCTCCAGGTAAAGTTCTGCTAGTAGGGGGTGCTGTTTCATTATCACATTTTCAAATGTGAGGGAGAGAGGCAAGCTCTGCTGAACTCCAGGGAACCTGCCTTTCTCTATTCATTGAAAAACAGATTGTAAGTCGCCCTGAAGATTCCTCCAAGGGCGGGATAGACATTTTAAATAAACTTGGAAACTTGGAAAATAATATTGAAACAGCAGTTGAGGATTATGTTCAGCTAAGAGGAAGCAATATGTGGGGTGCCTACATGGAGGCACCCAATGATAAAACTGAACCCAAAGAGGCTTCATTTTTCTACTTTCCATATAACTTCATAGTAACATAGTAACATAGTAACATAGTAGATGACGGCAGATAAAGACCCGAATGGTCCATCCAGTCTGCCCAACCTGATTCAATTTAAATTTTTTTTTTTTTTTTTTTTTCTTCTTAGCTATTTCTGGGCGAGAATCCAAAGCTTTACCCGGTACTGTGCTTGGGTTCCAACTGCCGAAATCTCTGTTAAGACTTACTCCAGCCCATCTACACCCTCCCAGCCATTGATGCCCTCCCCTGCCCATCCTCCTCCAAACGGCCATATACAGACGCAGACCGTACAAGTCTGCCCAGTAACTGGCCTAGTTCAATCTTTAATATTATTTTCTGATTCTAAATCTTCTGTGTTCATCCCACACTTCTTTGAACTCAGTCACAGTTTTACTCTCCACCACCTCTCTCGGGAGCGCATTCCAGGCATCCACCACCCTCTCCGTAAAGTAGAATTTCCTAACATTGCCCCTGAATCTACCACCCCTCAACCTCAAATTATGTCCTCTGGTTTTACCATTTTCCTTTCTCTGGAAAAGATTTTGTTCTACGTTAATACCCTTTAAGTATTTGAACGTCTGAATCATATCTCCCCTGTCTCTCCTTTCCTCTAGGGTATACATATTCAGGGCTTCCAGTCTCTCCTCATATGTCTTCTGGTGCAAGCCTCCTATCATTTTCGTCGCCCTCCTCTGGACCGCCTCAAGTCTTCTTACGTCTTTCGCCAGATACGGTCTCCAAAACTGAACACAATACTCCAAGTGGGGCCTCACCAATGACCTGTACAGGGGCATCAACACCTTCTTTCTTCTACTGACTACGCCTCTCTTTATACAGCCCAGAATCCTTCTGGCAGCAGCCACTGCCTTGTCACACTGTTTTTTCGCCTTTAGATCTTCGGACACTATCACCCCAAGGTCCCTCTCCCCGTCCGTGCATATCAGCTTCTCTCCTCCCAGCATATACGGTTCCTTCCTATTATTAATCCCCAAATGCATTACTCTGCATTTCTTTGCATTGAATTTTAGTTGCCAGGCATTAGACCATTCCTCTAACTTTTGCAGATCCTTTTTCATATTTTCCACTCCCTCTTCGGTGTCTACTCTGTTACAAATCTTGGTATCATCTGCAAAAAGGCACACTTTTCCTTCTAACCCTTCAGCAATGTCACTTACATACATATTGAACAGGATTGGCCCCAGCACCGAACCCTGAGGGACTCCACTAGTCACCTTTCCTTCCTTCGAGCGACTTCCATTAACCACCACCCTCTGGCGTCTGTCCGACAGCCAGTTTCTGACCCAGTTCACCACTTTGGGTCCTAACTTCAGCCCTTCAAGTTTGTTCAACAGCCTCCTATGAGGAACTGTATCAAAGGCTTTGATACATCCCCGGAAAATGCTACCCCCTCCGCCAAGGTAAACGTATGTATGTTGTTTAACAATGCATTTAAGTTTAGCTGCATTGTTTTGAGCCACTCGAGGGGGGATTTTGGTACGGGAGGAAATAATGCACAGAGTTTTGTAGAAAAAGTACACAGGATGTTTATTTATTCAATTTTCTATACCGTTTACATGAATTTATTCAGGTACTCAAGCATTTTTCCCTGGCGGACTCACAATCTATCTACTGTACCTGGGGCAATGGGGGGATTAAGTGACTTGCCCAGGGTCACAAGGAACAGCGTGGGTTTGAACCCACAACCTCAGGGTGCTGAGGCTGTAGCTTTAACCACTGCGCCACAGTGAAAAAAATTACCTCAAAAGCAGGCAGAATTATCTGCACAAAATTTTTTGGGGGGAGATTAAAAAAAAATACTGCAAAATAATCCATGGCAAACTATGGGGATCTTTTACTAAGGCGCTCTAGCCAATTTAGCACGTGCTAAATGCTAATGCGTCCACAGAATATAATGGGCGCGTTAACATTTAGTGTGTGCTAATTCGGCTAGCGCGCCTTAGTAAAATACCCCCTATGTAAATAAATAGTGTTTTCAAGAATGTGGCCGCTAACATGTCCATAGAATATAATGGATACGTTAGCATTTAGCGCACGCTAAATAATTGGCTAGCATGCCTTAGTAAAAGGACCCCATATATGAACACTAAGACAAAGGGGTCCTTTTACAAAGGCGCAGTAGCGGTTTAATGCGCAGAATACCGCGCGTTAAACCACCTGCCGCGCTAGTACCTAACGCCTCCATTGACGAGGCGTTAGGATTTTAGGCTGCTGCGGGGGTTAGCGCGTGATGAAATGTCTGATGCGCTAACCCCCGTAGCGCGCCTTGATAAAAGGAGCCCAAAGAGTAAGAAGAGAAGCATGCTATGTCCATAGCATAAGGAAATTCAAGTCTACTAAATTTATTTCTAATTTTAATTATTTATGATTGATTAGGAGATCTGTTTATAATTTGGTTTAATTGTGTGCATCTGTAATCAGGACTGAGAAGAACACAATTTTTTTAAAACAAATAAAATACAGTGGTGCCTCACACAACGAACTTAATTCGTTCCAGGAGCAAGTTTGTTATGCGAAAAGTTCGTTATGTGAAACGCGTTTTCCCATAACAATACATGTTAAAAAAAATAATTCCTTCTGTAGCATAAAATATGCTAAGATGACATAAAAAAAGATAAATTTTTGGTTATTATTTTTATTTAGATACATCTAAAAACATAATTGTTTTTTAAAACAACACACATTTTTTAAATTTAAAGACAGACTAAGTAGAGTCTAATTTTACAGTGAGAGGGCAGAGTCTCAGCGGCAAAAACTGGGACTTAACTGTTCATTTTTTTTTTTTTCTACCGTGTTTCCCCGATGATAAGGCAGGGCCATCAAATAAGACAGCCCCCCCTTTTTAGAAAAAAATGTAAAATAAGGCACCCCCCGCAAATAAGCCACCCACCGATACCTGCGCTTACCCGAATCGGGTGGTACGGTGGGTGACTCCGTGTGGTCCCTGGCACCCCCGACACGATCGGGGCAAGAGGGAGCTCAAGCCCTCTTGCCCCCCCGACTCCCCGACACGATCGGGGCAAGAGGGAGCTCAAGCTCTCTTGCCCCCCCGACTCCCCGACACGATCGGGGCAAAAGGGAGCTCAAGCCCTCTTGCCCCCCCGACTCCCCGACATGATCGGGGCAAAAGGGAGCGCAAGCCCTCTTGCCCCGCCGATTCCCCAACTCCCCGACAATATCGGGCCAGGAGGGAGCCCAAGTCCTCCTGGCCACGGCGACCCCCTAACCCCACCCTGCACTACATTACGGGCAGGAGGGATCCCAGGCCCTCCTGCCCTCGACGCAAACCCCCCCTCCCCCCAACGACCCCCCCCCAAGAACCTCCGACCGCCCCCCCAGCCGACCCGCGACCCCCTTGGCCGACCCCCACGACACCCCCAACCCCCTTCCCCGTACCTTTCTGTAGTTGGCCGGACAGACGGGAGCCAAACCCGCCTGTCCGGCAGGCAGCCAATGACGGAATGAGGCCGGATTGGCCCATCCGTCCCAAAGCTCCGCCTACTGGTGGGGCCTAAGGCGCCTGGGCCAATCAGAATAGGCCCGGGAGCCTTAGGTCCCTCCTGGGGGCAGGGCCTGAGGCACATGGTCGGGTTGGGCCCATGTGCCTCAGGCCCCGCCCCCAGGAGGGACCTAAGGCTCCCGGGCCTATTCTGATTGGCCCAGGCGCCTTAGGCCCCACCAGTAGGCGGAGCTTTGGGACGGATGGGCCAATCCGGCCTCATTCCGTCGTTGGCTGCCTGCCGGACAGGCGGGTTTGGCTCCCGTCTGTCCGGCCAACTACAGAAAGGTACGGGGAAGGGGGTTGGGGGTGTCGTGGGGGTCGGCCAGGGGGGTCGCGGGTCGGCTGGGGGGGTGGTCGGAGGTTCTTGGGGGGGGGGCGGTCGTTGGGGGGAGGGGGGGTTTGCATCGAGGGCAGGAGGGCCTGGGATCCCTCCTGCCCGTAATGTAGTGCAGGGTGGGGTTAGGGGGTCGCCGTGGCCAGGAGGACTTGGGCTCCCTCCTGGCCCGATATTGTCGGGGAGTTGGGGAATCGGCAGGGCAAGAGGGCTTGGGCTCCTTTTTGCCCCGATCGTGTCGGGGAGTCGGGGGGGCAAGAGGGAGCCAGGCGGAGAGAGGGCAGTTAAGCGCAGTGCCTGCGCGGAAGGATGCAGCTCGGGCGACTTCGTTGTGTGAAACGAAGTTCGTTGTACGAATCAAGACATAAAGTTCGTTGTGCGCAGCGTGCGCTGTGCGAGGCGTCCGTTGTGTGAGGCACCACTGTAATTGTAATTACTGCATTGTATGCTGTATTAAGAATTGAATAGATAAGGAATTCTCCAGATTTGTACATTCTATACAGATTCAAGAACGGTCAATTTGCATATTAGCATGCAGTATTTACGCTGGGTCCCATTTTTCACTTTGGGACCCATTTATTAATTGCATCAATTAACAGCATGTGCTAAGACACCTTTTGTAAATACAGCCCTTTGTGACTTGTTGCATGCTTACTGTTTATTTAAATGATGGCTTTTGACTCACTGACTAGGCCCCAGGAACATTTATGTGGAATAGTTCCAGCTATAACTGTTGAACTTAGATAGATTCTAGAGAGTTCTAGAGGGAATCGGAAGAGATGTCTTACTAATAGAATAAGAACTCCTTGGTGAAACTGTAAGCCAGTAGATGAAATATAAATTACCTGGACTGTATTAACTTTTGCATTGTAAGGGGTAGTGAAATTACCCAAAGGAGGAATGGATTGATGTACTTTGTGTGTAATATGTTTCCAGAGCTGTCCTTCAATAGCCTGAAATTAGATGCCTTTCCACTCTGCTGCAATGAGAATTCAGTCTCTTGTCAGAAAAGCAATAGCGAAGTCAAAGTGCAGATCTTTTTTGTAGCAAAGTGTCAGCAGATTGGAATTCAATGCCACTTTATCTCCGCCACGAAAATTCCCTAAATAAATTTAAAACGAATCTTAAAACATTTCTTTTTAAAGATGCCTATAATAAGTGGGGAGAAAAAAAAAAAGTTTTTAAGCACCACCATCCCTGTCTCCCTCTCATTATTCCCTATACCTCTATCCTTCCTTTTTATTTTTATTTACATATTGTAATTAAAACTTCCCAATCCCCTAGTACCTTTCGTCTCTAATAAGTCTTAATTTCAACTAAATCTTAAATTTTATTAGATTTTTCTAATTTTTAATATTGTAAACAGTCCAGATACATGTGATGGTCGGTATATCAAGCCATAAATAAACTTGAAACTTGTCAGGCACCGATGGACTTTATTTTGGAGCAAAGGCACTGCAGAAGAAAAGCTCCCTGAGACCCTTTGGTAAAAAGTTGTAAATTCAGGGGCTGATATTCAACGGGATTTATCTGGGTAGGAGCAACTCCTATCTAGATGTCTCCCATTCACTGGGGCCATATCCAGATTTTCAGTAGAATTATCCAGATATGCCGCCTGATATTCAGCGCTATTCAGCTAGCTGGGAAAGGCTCACGGCTGGCTAAATAGCGCTAAGCCAGCAAACCGCTGATATTCAGTGGGAAATAGCCAGCTATTTCCTGTAGAATATCCTGGTCAACGGCTAGGCCGGCCACTGGCTATGTTGTGTGGCATATCCAGTCTAGGGATACCAAATTTTTGCTGGGCAAAAAGATGTGTGACCTGCACCGTTCCACCCCTGGCCCCACCCCTTTCTACCCTGGCCCGCCCACAGCCCCATTCCTGCCTCATCCCGTCCCCCAATCCCATCCCCACAAAACCTCGTCTCTTTGGGCTGTGTCAGAGGGCATCTGCACATGCGCAAATGCGATGCAGTGACATTACATGCATGCACATGCGCTTGTGATGTCACTGCATTGCACCCGTGCATGCACAGATGCCCTCTAGACATGGCCCTGAGCTCAAAGCTTTTCAAAACCCGAACAAAGAGCTGGGTTTTGAAGAGTTGTCCGGACACCTGGACGGTCCTCTAAAAAGAGGACATGTCCAGGTAACTCCGGATTTCTGGTAACTCTAATCTAATTAGCATTAATATTCATTTGCTGATCAATTAAGTCTAGCTGTCAAGTTTCCAAGTTTATTATTTCTTTGATATACTGGCTATTGAAAAAGTATCTAGACGGTTTACAATCATTAAAAAGCATTTCAACAAAAATACAGCACAAGCAATTAACATTTATAAAAAGGAGTGGAATACAAGACCATGAGGGACTAACATGATGAGAGGAAAGGAACAAGAGATGGTAAAAAAATGCATCAATATAACAAAAGATTAAAATATTGGAGGGGGAGGGAGGAGACAACTGGGCGGGTTTCACTTTGAGAAAAGCGTTTGGTGAAGAGAGCCTGAACTGAGTCTTAACCAAGGAAGGAGAGACCCGCTTAAATAGCAGGTCTATCTTTGGCTGCTATGACTTAGCCAGCCGATGAATATTGGCTTGGCCATCTATGTCAAACGGGTCTGAACTTAGTCCAGAAATTCAATGCTGGTGGCCGGATATGGCCCTGGATGCTGAATTTCTACATTTGCTGCCGACTGTGGGAGGTAGCCAGGCTGTCTCCCGCGGTCTAAATATTTGACCCATTATGATTAACAATCCAGAGACACTACCTTGGTACTATAGGGACACTGCTATAACTGGGGACTATAAGTTGGGTGCTCAAAGTGCATTGCCATGAACCTATTCTATAAGATCACTTATGTACCTACTGTAAGTGTTCTAAAAGAATACTAGTATAAGTCGTCATCGGCCTGCCTACATTTATGCCACGTCAATAGCAGGCCTAAATATAGCACTTTAGCATAGAACTTACAATATTCTATATGTGTATGATATATGTGTATAAAAAACTGAGTAGAGTAGAACAGGTAAACATGAATCACTTGTTTACCCTTTCCCAAAATATTAGGAGTAGGGGGCTTGCAATGAAGCTACTATGGGCTAGATTCACTAAGCCCACCGATCAACTTTCGACCACTTAACAACTCCTTTGTGACCCGATTTCCCTCCGACCCGATTCACTAACCTCTGTCCCAATTATCCTCCGATCCGTGCATGCAAATGAGGGGGAACCGCATTCAAATGCAGGCAGGCAGTGATTCACAACAACAACAAAAAAGAGGGACACCAACTGGGCTAATCGATCCCAAAATAAGTGACTTTTGAGGACCAGTCTCTCA
Organism: Geotrypetes seraphini; assembly: GCF_902459505.1. Taxonomy (NCBI): domain Eukaryota; kingdom Metazoa; phylum Chordata; class Amphibia; order Gymnophiona; family Dermophiidae; genus Geotrypetes; species Geotrypetes seraphini. The sequence goes on from NC_047086.1 coordinate 316,325,036, forward strand.
GGTCCTTTCCAACTGCCCTGCCTTCTGCCGCGCTGCTCTCTGCCCTGTTTTTCTGCCGTCAGCCCCGATCTCCTGCTCTCGCCCCAAATCTCTCCTGCCACCCTGACTCTCCGGCCCTTCAGCTTACTGAAACAACAAAGAATGATCTTATTTGGTAACCAAAATATATTGTATTCATGAAACACACAATGACCGTTGATAATCATCGCAGACGTTTTTACATAACTTGTTTATTTGCCAGTTTTGGTTAACAGTCTCGACATGGAACCTTTTAACATCAAAGTGCTAAGTGCAGTGGCAATGTGAAGCCCTGTGGTAAGGGCTCTGCTAACATTGCTTCTCTTTCATGTCCCCCATAAGAGTTGAGTGAAATATAAGTGCATTTTTAAGAAGATATGATGGGGTATGTATCCTGTATAGCAGTATTTCTCAACTCAGTCCTGGAGTACCACTTTGCCAGTCGGGTTTTCAGGATATCCACAATGAATATGCATAAACTTGATTTACATACACTGCCTCCATTATATGCAAATGTCTTTCATGCACATTCATTGTGGATATCCTGAAAACCCGACTGGCAAAGTGGTACTCCAGGACTGAGTTGAGAAATACTAATCCTACTCTGTAAGAAATAAAATTCTAGTTTACTTGTAAATGTTCTGAGTCTTGGCTCTTAAATAAATATACACATATATTATACTTAATATATAATACAGAGCTAAGTTTTAACAGGCAGAGCTATATTTCCCCAAACTAAAAAAAATATCTTTATAAAATATATTCCTCTCTTTGAAGGTGATATATTTTATTGGTGGAGAATTATCCTAATAATAAATCCATTAACATTATAATATTGCATGCCTCTTAAGTGAATGCATCTGACCCACCCATGTCCCTCCCATGCCCCCTTTTCCGGTTGCACGCTACAAAATTTATATATGCATCTCAATAGACTAACATATAAGTGCCAATAATTGACCGTTAGCATTCAATTATTGGTGCTAATAGGCTCATTACTCAATTAAATGTGTACAAATTAGAGGCACACCCAAAATTGTACGGGCAGGTTTAATTGTCATTTATAGAATTTGTGGGGAAATTTATAAAACCTTTTGAATATCAAGTTTCAAGTTTATTTAAAATTTCTTATACCGCCCAATCAACCTTCTAGGCGGTGTATCAGACCCTTAAAGCCATATTCTATAGACGGTGCCTAATTTAATAGGTAAAGTCATTTAAAAGCAAATTAAAAACCCTTTTAAAACAAAAATATAGGCTTCACCGGCTCCTTAATCGCATCTATGGAGGCACCTTAGAACATCTAAGGTCAAAATAGGTGTACTTGACATTCCACGACACTCTTATTGTATTATAAACATGACATATGTGTATGTGTATACTTAACCTGTAAACATATGTGTATGCTTAACCTGTAAACTGTTTTGGCTACGTATTATTTATGTTCAACCTGTAACCCGTTCTGACCTCTTTGAGGAAAATGGGATAGAAAACAAATTAATTAAGTCAATCAATCAATCAGGCGTTCTAAGGCGCCTCCATAGGTGCAATTCTCGTCAAAGGTAGGTGCCATAAATGTAGGCCTTTAAAACCCTGGCCTACATTTCTGGTGCCTACCTTTTACGAAAGCTACAATTCTATAAAATGGTGCCGTTGTGTGATTGAAACAAAATAGGTGGCTGTTTTTCAGGCGGCCACCAATAATGGTGTCACTTACGGAATCTGCCCCTTAGGCCTTCTTTTACTAAGGTGTGTTAATTGATTTAGTGTGCACTAAATGCTAACGCGTGCATGTTAGTCTATGAATGCGTTAGTGTTTAGCGTGCGCTACTTTGATTAGCGAACGCTAATCGGTTAGCGTACCATAGTAAAAGAGGGGGTTAGTTCCTTATTGTCTAAACGGCGATAACTGAGAGAAAAAAATGGCCACCGATGTGTTAATTTTTGCAACAGTTAGTTAAACCTTCCTGTCAGCACTCGTTTTCCAGCACAGCAATCGTGCCTAAAGTTCAATATACTCGTATCTATTTCCTGAGACCGAGGCAAAACTAGCTTCATTGTAGAGTGGAGTAAACATATGCATTTGCGTATATTGCTCAAAAATAAAACAGCAAATGCCCTCTGGGTTTTCTTTTTACATTCACATAATGTCTGAAGTTATTTTAAACTGAATTTTTCTTGGCTTGTAGACTCCCTTTTGAAAATAGCAGGATGCAACATGGAATTTATTTCCTGTTTTGAATTATTGTGCCCTGGGCTAATGAAATTAACAGACTTTAACTGGGTATAATTAGTACATTGTCTAACCTCTGTTGACTGTAACAAATTCATTTCATCTGTTCAATGAAGAGCAAATTGTTTGAAGTTCATAGATGGAAGTTCAAATGCATATTACCACAGAACAGCTATATATAGGGGGAAAATATATAAGAGAAGAAAAGAACTTAGTTAATTTTAAGACTAAGCTTAAAAGTTTCTTATTCAATGATGCTTTTAATTAATATTCAATGATGTTTTTAGTTAATAAACAACTTTATAATCTTTCTTAATCTTTTATTTTCTTATTTATGCTTTTATTCCCTCCCTATTGTTGTAATCCTGAAATATAAAATTTGATACATAATGTAACCCTTTAAATATCGTTTTCCTAATGTTTCATGATTGTAAGTTTTTGTAATTATGTAATTTTATTTGTCTATGTAATAACTACCCCAAGTTTTTATTTATTCATTATTGATTGTATATCGCCTAGAATGTAGAATAGGCGATTAATCAAATTACATAATAAACTTGATAAACTTGAAAACATTGAAAAAAAACAAAACTTATTTTGGGAGTCTAAATATCTGCTAGAGATAAGAAATGGTAATTTTTAACATAAAGTTCTCCTAGAAAAAAAAATCCATCAATACACGTCCCCATTGCTTTGTGTGATGTTATGGAGCTCATTTTCAAAAAAGAAAGACAACCAAAAGTAGGAAAAAGGGGCAGATGGATGTTTCTCTTGCCAATTTGCTATTTAAAAACCTATTTTCTAGCTGGATATTTATGCTGTTTGTCTGCAGTTTGTCTAAATCTCGAGGAGGCATGGTGTGGGCAGCACTAGGGTGGGCTTATGACTTGGACATTTTTCTATAATATAGATCAAATATTTCCCACTCGTGTGAAAAAGTGCACAATATAAACACTATGAAATATACCTAATACTGGAGGAGGCCTCAGTAATGGAGCCTACGCATAGTCGTATTCACTGACTAGAGAAATCAGCATAGTTGCTCAGCTCCTTTGCTCCAATCATTGGCCATATTCCAGTTCAATATGGCCAATGATTGGAGCAAAGGAGCTGAGCAACTACGCTGATTTCTCTAGTCAGTGAATACGACTATGCGTAGGTTCCATTACTGAGGCCTCCTCCAGTATTAGGTATATTTCATAGTGTTTATATTGTGCACTTTTTCACACGAGTGGGAAATATTTGATCTATGTTATTTTGTGTATTTTCCCACTAGGGAATTCTAGTGTAGTGTGTCGGACATTTTTCTGCCATAACTGAACATTTTAAAATATGTCCAGGCCAGTGTTCCCTCTAAGCGGGCGGGTGTTGTGAGCAAACTTTTTTCACTGTGAGCTAAAAATATCGGGCGCCAGCAAGTTATGAGCCAAATAAATATGTTGTCAAAGTTGCTGATACATGAGGACGAGGTATTCAAAGGAATTTTAGGCCTACACGCTAAATTAAATAACGTTAAATAATATTTTTAAGAACACAGAAATTGTAGGGATGAAATGATATCTTAATAAATGTTTTACAACAAATGTAGTTATGTCTGTTACATCCATATGTGTAAACTGTAAATTAAAAACAGTCCAGAAGACAATACGTTTGATGCTTTCAATTTCTAGACCAGTGTTTTTCAACCTTTTTTGGGCAAAGGCACACTTGTTTCATGAAAAAAATCACGAGGCACACCACCATTAGAAAATGTTAAAAAATTTAACTCTCTGCCTATATTGACTATATATAAAGTAATTCTCTTGAATAGGAATCAAATAAACACAAAGAAAGTATTTTATAATTACTTTATTATGAAATAAAAATTATAAAAATTATAAAATACTTTATTCAGTGCGAAACCTGGGCCTGTTTGGCTGAACACAAAGCTGATATTCTGGCTGGAATGGAAGAAAGACACACACGTAGCTCTTCGTCAACAGCTCTCAGTCTCTCTCTGTATTTGGTTTTTATAGCATACAAAAATAGACAAATATACCCTCCATCCTTTTTATTAAACCACAATAGCAGTTTTTAGCGCAGGGAGCTGCGCTGAATGCCCAGCACTGCTCTTGACGCTCATAGGCTCCCTGCGCTAAAAACCACTATTGCGGTTTAGTAAAAGGGGACCATATTGTAAAATATAGACAGCAGATATAAATTCAGAACTGTGCATAGCAAGTGAAGGGAAGTTTTCATCTCTGGGAATTTACCCAGTTAACTATTAAGTTATTTGGGCAAATTCCTTTGAAAACTGTGGTAATACTGCCTCCACTTTGCTAAATTTAAAATAAAATCATTTTTCCTACCTTGTCTGGTGATTTCTGGTTGCACTTTCTTCTTCTGACTGTGCATCCAATCTTTCTTCCCTTCTATCAGCCTGTATGCTTTCTCTCCTCCACACCTCATTCCCTCCCCCAACTTTTTCTTCCTCTCTCCCTGACCTTTCTTTCTTTTTTTCTGTTTCTCTTCTTTCCTTCTGTTTCCCTGCCTGCCCCCTTTCTTTCTTTCTCCCAGCCTCCTGTCCAGCAGTAACTCTCTTCCCTTCCTCCCCTCCCAGCAGCATCTCTCCGTCTCCCTCTCCAGTAGCAGCTGTCCCTTTTTTTTCCTAGCCCAGCAGCTTCCCAGATTCCTTTCCCTCCTCCCCTCCCAGAAGCATCTCTCCTTCTTCTCCTTATCCAGTAGCAGCTGTCCCTTTTTTTCCTGGCCCAGCAGCTTCCCAGATTCCTTTCCCTCCTCCCCTCCCAGAAGCATCTCTCCTTCTTCTCCTTATCCAGTAGCAGCTGTCCCTTTTTTTCCTTGCCCAGCAGCTTCCCAGATCCATTTCCCTCCTCCCCTCCCAGAAGCATCTCTCCTTCTTCTCCCTCTCCAGTAGCAGCTGTCCTTTTTTTTCCTGGCCCAGCAGCTTCCCAGATTCCTTTCCCTCCTCCCCTCCCAGATGCATCTCTCCTTCTCCTTCTCCCTCTCCAGTAGCAGCTGTCCCTTTTTTTTCCTGGCCCAGCAGCTTCCCAGATTCCTTTCCCTCCTCCCCTCCCAGAAGCATCTCTCCTTCTCCCTTTCCAGTAGCAGCTGTCCCTTTTTTCCCCTGCCCAGCAGCTTCCCAGACTGATAGTGGTTTTCTCCCCTCCCAGCAGCTCTTCTTACTTCCCAGCGCAGCGATTCACGAAGGCAGCCTCGGGTCCTTTGTTGTGTCGCGCCGCCTCTGAGGAAAGAGGAAGTTGCATCATCAGAGGCAGCCGCGACTCAGCAAAAGCCCCGAGGCTGCCTTCGTGAATCGCTGCGCTGGGAAGTAAAGGAGAGCTGCAGAGAGGGGAGAAAGCCACTGTCGGAGGCTCCCCAAGATCTCTCCGGCCCAGCGCACGCTTCCGATGCTGATCTTGCAGAAGTTCAAATGAGTCAATCTTGCCGGTCCTGCGCTGTGACGAGAAACTTGTGCGCTGCGACCTAATATTTTGTGCGCCAGCGCACGCCAGCGCAGCTTAGCGGGAACACCGCGCGCCCCCACAATTTGGACATTTTGGGCTAGACCTCTTTTAATAAAGAGGCTAGACCCGTTTTAATAAAGCATAAAGCCCGAATTCTGTATAGGACCCCATCTCAACAGCTAATTCTATAACCGACATCCATGTTACAGACGCCGGGCTATTGTTGACACAGCCGCTACACTTATCGCGGCAAGGGATCTCCCTGCCGAGCTAAGTATAGCAGCCACCAGTGTCCCCCTCTCCCCAAACAAAGGAGGCAGGAGGGATGCCCAATCCCTCCTGCCTGGAAGGCCCCCCCCCCCCCAAGGTCCACCGTTCTGTGGAGGCGGGCCTGCCAGCTGGAAGGAGTAAGCATCCTTCTGGCCAGCATACAAAAAATAGATACTGGTGTGGTCCAAGTGGGCTTGCAGGGAGGGGGGTCAGGATAGGGACCAGTGATCTTCGAGAGTGGGTAAGTGGGCATCCTTCCTGCCGATGATCTTCGGTGGGGGGTAGGAGGGAGTAGGAATCCCTCTTGCCGGGGGATGTCTTGGGGGGATGGCAGCAGGATGAATTGGGAATTCCACCTGCCATAGACATTCAGGGGTGGGGGGGGGGCTTTGGGGGTTCTGGCAGGAGGGAGTGGGCATCCCTCTTGCCGGTCGACTTTGCAGGGGGGACGGGTTCCCTACTGCGGCCACTAAACTGATTGCTTCAGTGAGATTCCTTTGCGGCGATCAGCTCAGCAGCAACACAATTCTCTAACCAGCGCCTATGACACGGACGCCGGTTAAAGAATCGGGGTGGTTAGGCGTCTGTCCAACAGGACAGGCACAATTCTATATAGAACACCTGCGTGCGATTCTCAAAAGCCGCTTAGGTGGCTGCTAAGACCAGGCGTCCTAATACAGAATCTGACCCTCAGTGGCAGCACTAGTACATGGCTCAGCATTAAATATCCAGGAATACTGTCACCAGTGGCTAAAGCGATGCTGACCACCACCAGCTGAATTTCTAAACTTAGAGGTTATATGAAAAATTGTCATGCCAACATTCTGCCCACAGTGGTCAAAATTTTTATTCGTTGAACGCTGGCTGCCGCAAACTTTTTATAGCTGGCTGTTCAGCATTTGTATCAAGATATTGGCTGGCAATGAACATCAGGCCATTGCCTCTTATCCAGGTGCTGGCGTTATTCAAACCTGCCCGACCTTCATCCAGACCGTTACCACCATTAAGCGAGTAACTCCCATCTCCACTCAAACTGTGCCTCTAGGCTTCTCTGGCACAACACAGAACAGTGCTCCGACCAGATATTTGTCTACATAAATCGAGGCAGGAATCATTCCTGTCTAAATAAATCCCACTGAATTCTGACCCCTATGTAATTTACAGTCACAAAAACTTTATATTGACTTTCCCAGGAAAACTACAATAACCATTTCATGAGATTACACACAGCCAAAAATAATCCAGTAAGGTATTAAGCACTCAACGTTTTCTCCAGAGTCTAATGCGTTTGCATGCATTCATATCAGCATTTAATTAGCTTATGTTAGCATGTGATTTGTGTTAATTTGCCATCATTAAATCTGCCATGTTAACACAGATGTCATTACAAAAAGAAGTACAGCTTTTTGAGGTTTCTTGTGATAAGGGTCTATACTGTATTAACTTCTGGGTGTTTTTATCAGGTGTTATTTTGCTGTGCAGTAATAGGTTAATAAGGTGTTTTGTATAATTTTGCATCTCAAAAGCTCATTAGCATAAATGTTTGCTTATGTTTTTTGTTGTGTTTTTTTTTTTTACACCTTAAGCTTAATAGCATCAAGCATTCAATTCTGAAATATCCCCCAAAGTCACTTATTTTATAAAGGCAACATAGGTACCTATGTATTTTTGTAATGTAAACAAATGGGAGTGGGGTGTTAAATTATCCTGATAGAGAAGATGGGATTGGACACCCTGGAGTGTACTTGACATTTGTTATCCCTGTGATGGAAAGGGGATGGGGCTGAAGGGAAGTCTTCCCTATGGCAGTCATGCCAGCTGCCTCAGGATGGGGAAAGAGTGGAGGTGACCCAGAGTGTCAGCGAAAACTATGGCAGAAATGCATTAAAAGAAAAAGAAAAAACTTTCACCTAATAGAAAGAAAGTTGCCCCTCACTCCAGTGGTATGGCTACAGGTTGGCCCCTGCCTATCCATTTTAGGCTCAGGCCAACCTAAAATTGGCACACCCTTTCTGGCAAGGATCCTGAAGCCCTTTCAGCTGAAGACCTCCTACTTTGGCAGCCAGAACACCTTCCAAGGTTGGTATCTGGTGGGAGTATCCCTGGGTTGCCATCACTGGCCTCCGTATGTATGCTCAGGTTTCACACATGTGCAAGGAGCATGCAGTAGCGTCTTGGGACATTACCGCCGACCTCCAAACATAGGAGTTCTGGCTGCTGAAGGAGGAGGTCTTTAGCTTGCAGGCTTGGAAATCCCCACTACCTCAGGTATTTTTATTTTGAGTTGGGGGAATGAGAGGGCATAGAGAGGGTGTTGGCAGGTGCAGGGAGAAAATGTTGTGCCCATCTACTTGAACTCTCTGAGACAAAGTGATTGACAAAATAGAACTGACAATGGCAAGAACAGAGCCTAAGGGGAGGGGGGGGGGGGAAATCCATGGCAGTGGAAGTCTGCAGCCATGGAAGAAGCAGCAAAAGGAAATGAGAAGACAAGAGTTACAGGACACTAGGCCAGGTCCAGAAGGAGAGAGGAATTGGGAGCCTTGAATAGCCCTGATAGGAAACCAGGGCAAGAATGAAAAGGTCCCCTCCCCCTCAGCACCCTCTTTGTTCTGGCTGGAGAAAACTTGATTTCCCCTCCCAAGGTTCTAGAGGGACATGTACTACAGCAAGAGGAAATGACCCCCCCCCCCCAAAAAAAAAAAAAAAAAATAAAATAAAATAAGATATGAAAACATAAAGTGCCCATTTGCAATAAAATCACATGGAGATGGGCTGGTACTAAGAAGACCCTCATGAAGTCATGGAAGAATTGAGTTGAATTGGACTGAGCTGCTAGCACTGGAGGTGGGAAGAAGCAAGAGTGACCCAAAAGCCTCTGATGCTGAGCGTGACGAAGAAAGATTAGAGATACAGATGATGAGGTGGTCAAAGTTCAGCAGAAGTGAGGCTTTGATGTAGTGCTTGGAAGCTGCAGAATGTAGTTACCAGCAGTGTGAGAGAGGATATCTTGGAGGGGTGGCAGCAGGCGGAATTGGGCACTCCTCCTGCAGCGGACATTCGTGGGTGGGGGGCTTTGTGGGTTCCAGCAGGAGGGAGTGGGCATCCCTCCTGATGGTCGACTTTGCGAAAGGGATGGGTTCCTTGCTGCAACTGCTAAACTGATCGTGGCAGAGATTCCCTTGCCATGATCGGTTCAACGACCACGTCTATTTGAAATGTAGACCAGCATTTCACCGGTCATGAGCGGCAGCAGCCTATTCCCCGGCGGCGGTGGCGTGGGGGAGGGCAGGAAGGAAGAAAGAAAGAAAGAAGGGGGGGACAGGGAGCCAGAAACAAAGCAAAAAATGGGACACAGAATCAAAGAAAGACAGACATAGAGAAAGAAAGAAAAAGTTGGGGGAGGGAATGAGGTCTGGAGGAGAGGAAGCATACAGGAGGCTGAAAAAAGAGAAGAAATATTGGATGCATAGTCAGAGACTGATGAAATTACCAAACAAAGGTAGGAAAATGATTTTATTTTCAATTTAGTGATTGAAATGTGCCAGTTTTGAGAAAGAAAAGATATTAAACTTTAAATGTGAGGGCTGCAGAAAAAATAGAGCACTTGGAGGACCGCAGAAAAAATAGTTAATGTCTTATTAAAGAAATGACAATTTTGCATGAGGTAAAACTCTTTATAGTTTATATATCTTTCCTTTTAACTGTTAAAGGAAAGTTTTATAAACTATAAAGAGTTTAACCTCATGCAAAATTGTCATTTCTTTAATAAGACATTAACTATTTTTTCTGCGGCCCTCCAAGTACCTACAAATCCAAAATGTGGCCCCACAAAGAGTTTGAGTTTGAGACCACTGCCTTATGCAGTATCTTTCTATCCTTCTCTCCCTCCCATCCTTCTGTGCAATAGAACCCTTGAAGAACCTATCCCTCCCTTCCTCCCCGGCAGCATCTTTCTATCCTTCCCATTCCCCCCTCTCCCGCCGTGCACCCCCTCCAGACCCCGATCCCAACCCTTTCATCTCTCCCTCCCATCCAAACCCCAACCGCAACACCGAAATACCTGGGATCAAAAGGCAGCATCGGCAGCACAGGCTGCATCACGGCCTTCTCATGCCCAGGCATTCCTCTGCTGTTTTACTGGCGATGTCATCAGCAACACGGCACGTAGAATACCCGGGCGTGAGAAGTCCATGATGCAGCCTGTGCTGCTGATGCTGCCGTTTGTTCCCAGATATTTCGGTCTCGTGGCTGGGGTTTGGATGGGAAGGAGAGGTGGAAGGGTCAGCGGAGGGGGGAAGCAATGCTGCCAGTGACTAGGACTTCTTTTTTGGGGTAGGGCTTATATTAAGACCTACCCCGAAAATCATGCTAGGACTTATTTTCAGGGTAGATCTTATTTTCGGGGAAACACGGTAGATCCTTTTTCAATAACGTAACTCACTGCAAAAAAGCTAGATATATGATAGTTTGAGAGGGGGGAAAAAAAACACGAACCAAAACATTATTTTAACTATTTTTTTCTTTCTGCAGCGTGAGTCTTTTGTATTCCCTTTGGGAAATAAGATACTAACAATTTAGACCATAGAAGGAAGGTTTTCATTTCTAAAAACTAAAAATATGTGATGTGGAACAGAACAAACTGAGAAACCAACCCCCCCCCCCCCCACACACACACACACACACACAATAAATAGGACCTGCCTGTATGCACAAACATTATCACATAAACAAGGAAAGATGTTTATCTTTATTGTGCAGAGGGTTTCTTTTTCCACAGCAACATAATGGAAGAAAACTGTTACTAAATAGCACTTTCAAAGACATATTTGTTATTTTTTGCCACATTTATTTTTACTTTATATTATTGGTTGGTTTTGGCCTACGTTTTCTCTCTCGCTGCCTTTATACAGTATACTGTATATTTTCCTATGGTTGAACAGTTCATTATGTGGTTGAGCAAGTTAGTTAAAATATAAGCCATGCTACCCCCCCCCCCAAGTTGCTGCAAGTGCTGGTGCTGAATTAGTTCCCATCCCACCCCCACCCACGGTTTAATGATTAGTGCAGTCAACTGAAAATCCAGGAAAAACTTGTGACTCTGGGCAAGTCACTCAACCCTCCATTGCTTCAGGTACAAAATAAGCTGTATATAATATGTAAACCAATTTGATAGAAATCATATAAAAGCAATACATCAAATACCATCCTCTTTCCTTTTCCCATCAGTTGAGAAATAGCTTTGAAGAACTACTACTACTACTATTAATTATTTCTATAGTGTTACCAGATGCACGCAGCGCTGTACAGAGTCACAAAGAGTAAGAAAACAGTCCCTGCTCGAAAGAGCTTACGATATAAACAGGCAAGACAGACAAATAGGATGTCATGGATACAGTTAAGGGGAACGGTGAATCAGCGGGCTGGGTTGGAAGGCGGAGGAGGTACTGGACAATCTAGCCATTGTGACATCACTGATGAGATTGGCTCTTATTGGTGGAAGAGCCATTATGACATCATAAGCTCAGCTCTGCTTCCCAAAGACAAACAGGATGTCATGGATACAGTTAAGGGGAACGGTGAATCAGTGGGCTGGGTTGGAGGGCAGAGGAGTAGGGTTAAGGACTGAAAGCTATATCAAAAAGGTGGGTTTTCAGTCTGCTTTTAAACAAGGGAAGGGGCTTGACGGACAAACTCGGATAATTTATTCCAGGCATAGGGGGCAGCTAGATGAAAGGAATGAAATCTGGAATTGGCAGTGGAGGAGAAGGGTAACGTTAAGAGTGACTTATCTGAGAAACAGAGGAACTAGGTTCAATTCCCATTGAAAATCCTTATGACTCCGGGCCAGTCACTTAACCCTCCATTTCCACAGTCGATTTCTATTAAGGTGTGTTGCTGTGTAAGCATACACTAATATTCAAAAAAAATGTGTGCTATTTATTGCAGGTCCCATTTCAGGCTATAAGAACATAAAAATTGCCATCCTGGGACAGACCAAAGGTCCATCAAGCCCAGTGTCCTGTTTCCAAAAGTGTCCAACCCAGGTCCCAAGTACCTAGCTAGATCCCCAGTCATAAAACAGATTTGATGCTGCTTATTCTAGAAATATAAAGGCATTATAACATTCTCATCTTTGTTTTCCATGCCTTTCTTGATAATTCCTAACATTCTATTTCCTTTCTTAGCCCCCTGAGCCCCCCAAAATGAAGGGGTTGTTATTAAGCCAGCACTGCTCAGCAGCTTGCTGACCACCGTCAGCATTATGCCCGGAAATTCAATGCTGGGGTCCATGTCCGGGCTCCGTCATTGAATTTCTTAGTTTCCAAAACTGGCAAAATCATAGCCAGTTAAATGCAAGGCCAAATGGCCCATCCAGTCTGCCCACCCGCAGTAACCATTATCTCTTCCTCCCTCTAAGAGATCCCACGTAACCAGCTCTGGATTACCGCAAAAAGATAGGACAGAGGGGCAAATGTTCAAAAGCATAGAGTACAGTTTGAGGAAGGCTGGTTGTAGCCAGTCTAGCTTGTGAGTTAGTTCAGCCTCCAATGCATAAAAGGGCTCTCAGCAGCCAGTGGCAAAATAAGGGTGAGAGGTGCCCAGGAAGGTGGCACCCCTCCCTGCCCTCTTCTCTACTCCCGCACCTCCACACGCTCCTTCCTCACCCCCTCCTGTCATGTACAAGCTGCTTCCCTTCCCCCGTAGCTCTAATATTACCCCCTTCACCACAGCCCAGAGCACTAAATGCTCCGACGCTCATAGAATTTTATGAATGTCAGACCAGCAACATAGTATTTAGGACCTGTTCTATCAAACTGTGCTAACAGTTTTTAGCACAGAGAGCGGCGCTAAATTGCCCGCCCTGCTCCTGAAGCTCATAGGAACTCTATGAACGTCAGAAGCTGCGCGGGCCATTCAGCGCGGCTCTCTGCGCCAAGAACTGCTAGCACAGTTTGATAGAACAGGCCCTAAGTGTCCGGGGCCGTGGTAGAAACCTCTACCGCAGCTTAAGGAGCGTGTGGTGCAGTGCTTAGAGCTATAGCCCCAGCTGGGGTTGTGGGTTCAAATCCAGCACTGCTCCTTGTGACCCTGGGCAAGTCACTTAATCCACAAGTGCCCCAGGTACATTAGATAGAGTGTGAGCCCACGAGGACAGATAGGGAAAAATGCTTGAGTACCTGAATAATTTGTAATCCGCATAGAATTGTAGGATATGCGGAATATAAATAATTAAATAAATAAAAAGAGGGCCAAAGTTTTGCTTGAGATGAGTTTTATTAACAGTTGTAGTTACTGATTAGTGCTGCTGAAAAGGCAGGTCATATAATAAAAAAAATAAAATAAAATCATGGACAGAGTCAAGCAATTCCATATATTCTATTTTCTCTACAACTTCATGAATAATTATTCACAATTATTCAATTTAGCCTTAGATATTTTTGAAAAGAGCCATATTTTCAATTGTTGTCTAAATAGTCTATATGATGAAATCATTCCAAGTTGCTTGGGCAGTGCATTACACAAATAAAGAACCCCGACCCATGAAAGTGTTATGCCTTGTAGACTGTAAAAAGATCTCGGATAAATTTGGAGCATTCCGTTGTATTTCAGACCCTGTGGGGCTCATTGTAAAAAAAGAAAAATGTCCAAAAGATGGCATAAACCAGCACTTGGACGTCCTAATTGCCAGGACATCCAGGCACCAATTTTCGAAGCCAACTTTCTAGATGTCTTGCTAGGCTTCTTAGCCGCTATGGCTAATGTTTATAAATGGTGCCTTAAGTTAGGCACCTAACCTAATTTTGATAAAGCCGTTTAAAATGATTAAAAAAAAAAATTTTTTTAATGTAGATGTCTACTGGAACCTAGAAAAACTGCACCTTCATCGCATTTACGGAGGCGCCTTAGAATGTTTAAGGTCAAAGTAGGCATGGTTAGTGCTGGAAACAACCCTAGGCATTCTAAGGCACCTCTGTAGACACAATTCTTGTCAAAGGTAGGTGCCAGAAATGTGGGCCTTTAAAACCCTGGCCTATATTTCCAGCGCCTTCCTTTGATGATAGGCACAATTCTGTAAACAAAACCCAAACTGACCAGATGACCATTGGAGGGATTATGTAATGACCCTCCACACACATACTCCTCCAGTGGTCATGGATCCCCTCCCATCCCACAAAGATCTTAGTGAAACAGTACATACCTGTCTCTAGAACAGCAGTACCTCATATGGAAAAGCCTAGTAAAGCAACACACAGTTTCAAGTTTATTAAAAATCTGATATCCCGCTTTATCGATATCAAAGCGGCTTACATTTAAAAAAAAATAAAAATAAAAAAATTATATATATATAAAATTCAAGATTTATCATGGCAAAGACATCCAGATAGTTTCTGTTATGTCTGTGGTTCATTCACGACAAAAGCACAATGTCTCCAAATTACCGTAGATTTGAAGAAGGTATACAAATTGTACTTTGGCAATCCTCTGGGTGACCAGGATAAGTTTTGGGCTCCACATATCATCTGTACTAGTTGTTCCAACGGACTTCGTGACTGGCTCAATCGATGAAAGGCAGCGGTCATTTGCAATCCCAATGATATGGAGGGAACCGTGAGACCATATTAAATATTGCTACTTTTGCCTTGTGAACACAAGTGGACTCTCAGCTAAAACTAAGCACAAAATTATATATCCTACTCTGGATTCTGCTATTAGGCCTGTTCCTCATGATGACTCACTGCCTACCCCTGTACCTTCACAAGATGGACTTGCTTCCGTGGAACATGATGAGGAATGTGATGATGATGCAGCAGCTGGTCACAATCCAGAATTATCTGATCCTGGTTATGTGAATGATGAAGATTCAGAACCAAAGACCTTTACACAAGCTGAGCTCAATGATTTTATTTGTGATCTAATAAAGCAGAACTTCATGCTTCAAGGCTTAAGCAAAAGCACTTGCTTACAAAAGATGCTAATATAACTCATTACAGAAAAAGGAATCATAACTTAACAACATTCTTCACTGTAAAGGGTTCATTGTGCTTTTGTCATGACATCAATGGGCTCTTCAACAGTTTGTCACAAGTGCATTGTCCAGATGAATGGAATTTCTTCATTGATTCATTGATGAAGAACCTGGAAAAGGCCATGAGTATAGCAAACTCGCCAGGTTTTCAATGTCTTGTGAAGAAATTTCCAAAAATCAGCACTGCAAAACTGAAGGAAGGGATATTTATAGGCTCATAGATCAAGTCCGTTATGCAGGATGAAGATATTAAGCAATCATTCAGCAGCTGAGCTTGAAGCTTGGGAGGCATTCAAGTGGTTAGTGGAAAACTTTCTGGGCAACCATAAGTCTCCTTCATACCAAGGAAGGAATTCAGAATCTACTTGACTTATATCAGAAACTTGGCTGACGCATGTCATTAAAAATATACTTTTTGCACTCACATCTTGACTTTTTTCCGGAAAATCTTTCTGTGGTGAGTGACGAGCAAGGAGAACATTTTCACCAGGACATTCAGTTAATGGAGCATCGCTACCAAGGTTTCTGGAATGCCTTCTGCTGGATGTTGTGCCGTGACAATCCAGACACAACTCAGAAAAAGAAATCATACTCTAAGCATTTTTGAAGAAATATCGGTTGCTAAGTGACACCGTCCAGTATAATTATGCTATGCTGCGTGCTTATTTGACTTTGGACCGAATCTACTGCAACATTTCTTTAAGTTGATGCTGCAATTCTTAAAACCTTATATACTAAAATGCTATAAACTAACATTGGTCATAACTTTAAAAGTTTACATGACTGCAAAAAAAAAAAAAAAAAGCCAACTAATTAACAGATCTGAAATCAGTGTGAAAAACTGATTTAGAAAAATGCGCTGTGTTGTCAGATGATTCCGAAAAAAAAAATTTTGTTGCCTTGTGCTATTAAAGAGGGGCGTTATCAGCATGGGCTATTTTTAATGGGGAAGTTATCAATCTGGGCTACCATTAAGATGGTTTATTTTACCACAAGTCATGCTATTTTATGCAATGAGACCCTGTGCTAAAACAGTTTGTCTTAACAGTAGCTCAAGTTGTGCTATATTAGCACAGTCTCACTGAACAAGATGGGACCCTCTGTTAAAGTAAAAATGACTTGTGGTAAAGTAACCCGACTCGAGTAAAATAACCTTATGTAAGAGTAGCCTACATTGATAACTTCCCCTCTAAGATGGGCTATTTTAATTCAAGTTGTGCTATTTTACTACTACCATTTGTCACTTATATAGTTACGCTGAGCTGTACATTTTGACATTTCATTGACGATCCCTGCTTGGAAGAGCTTATAATCTAACTTGGACAGACAGAGATGACACATAGGGCTGGGGGATGCAGAGTCCAGGGTGAAAGGAGCTAGGAGTTGAAAGCAGTCTTGGTGGGCTTTTAACTTGGATTTGAGAGGTATGGCTAGTAGGAAAAAGAAGGTATTGATGCCCCAGTATAAGTCTTTGGTGAGACTTCATTTAGAATATTGTGTACACTCTCTTTTTCTTTCAGCAACACTTCCATTATTTTTCCAATAATCAAAGTGAGGCTCACTGGCCTGTAGTTTCCTGCTTCATCCCTGTGACCACTTTTGTGAATAGGGACCACATCTGCTCTCCTCCAATTCCCGGGAACCACTCCCGTCTCCAGAGATTTGTTGAACAAGTCTTTAATAGGACCCGCCAGAACCTCTCTGAGCTCCCTCAGTATCCTGGGATGGATCTCATCCGGTCCCATCGCTTTGTCCACCTTCAGTTTTTCAAGTTGCTCATAAACACCCTCCTCCGTGAACGGCGCAGAATCTACTCCATTTTCTCATGTAACTTTGCCAGACAAACTTGGTCCTTCTCCAGGATTTTTTTTCCATGAACACAGAACAGAAGTATTTGTTTAGCACGTTTGCTTTTTCCTCATCACTTTTCACATATCGGTTCCCAGCATCTTTTAGTTTAGCAATTCCATTTTTCATCTTCCTCTTTTCACTAATATATATGAAAAAATTTTTGTCTTCCTTTTTAACATTTTTAGCCATTTGTTCTTCCACCTGCACTTTCGCCAGACGTATCTCTCTCTTGGCTTCTTTCAGTTTCACCCAATAGTCCTTTCTGCACTTCTCCTCTTGTTTTTTTTTTTATATTTCACAAACGCCAACTCTTTTGCCTTTATTTGCTCTGCCACTAGTATGGAGTTTCCTTTTTCTCTTGTTTTTATTTATTTTCTTCACATAAAGGTCCGTAACCATTTTTATAGCTCCTTTCATCTTAGACCACTGGTTTTCTACTTCTCTTATGTCCTCCCATCCTAACAGTTCTTTCTTCAGGCACTCTCCCATTTTATTAAAGTCAGTATGTTTGAAATCTAGGACTTTAAGTATCGTGCAGCTGCTCTCCACTTTAGCCGTTATATCAAACCAAACTGTTTGATGATCGCTACTTCCCATTAGAGATACTCTTTCCATTTGTGAGGACCAGATCCAATACCGCTTTTTCCCTCGTGGGTTCCGTCACCATTTGTCTGAGCAGAGCCTCTTGAAAGGAATCCACAACCTCCCTACTTCTTTCCGATTCTGCAGACAGAACATTCCAGTCCGCATCCAGCAGGTTGAAATCTCCCAACAGCAGCACCTCCTCTTTCCTTCCAAACTTTTGGATATCCACAATCAGATCCTTATCAATTTGCTGCAATTGAGTCAGAGGTCTGTAGACTACACCCACAAACCCACAGATCAGCCCACAAACTCAAACTATCTTTCCCCTTGTTAAAAGGCGTCATTTATGCAGATAAATTAGGGAAATCCCTTGTCTTCAAATTCACTGAGCTTAGGAATAACCTCCCTGCCCCGCTGCTGAAACCAGGCTCATTCCAATTATTCCAAAAGCATCTGAAAACCTGGCTTTTCTCCAAAACGTAAAGCTATCTATTTAAAATGTAAAACTAGCTATCCTCTTCATAACCTCTAATTTCTTATTATGTCCTTCCCTCATTTATTGAATTTACCTGTAAATTGTGCCGAGCTCTGTCTTTATGGAGATGATGTGGTATATAAACTTAAGGTTTAGTTTAGTTTACACCCACGTAGATAGAAATTCCATCTTTTTTCGGAGCGATCCATATCACTTCTTCCTCTCCCCAGGTCCCTTGCATTTTGTTTGCTTGGATATCAATTTTTTTACATAGAGAGCTACTCCTCCACCTTTTTGACCATCTTTGTCCTTCCTAAAAAGACTATATCCCAGTATGTTTACATCCCATCCATGGGATTCACTGAAGACATCAGAAATCTAATTAAAACAACAGAGGCAGACACCTGACATGACTGCATTTCATCAGAATTACCGTATTTTCGCGGATATAACGCGCACCATTGTAAAACGCGCACAGGGGTATAGCGCGCAGAAATCACGATGATATGTACAAAAACTTTTCTATACCGCGCTCACGGGTATACCGCGCATGCTGCCCGACGCTCCTTTCGCCCGCCCTGACTTTCCGTGCGCTGTCCCGACTCTCCGTTCACCCCCCCTGACTTCCGTGCACTGTCCCCCCTTGAAGGTCTGTCCCCATCCTGAAAGCCTGATGCCCCCCCCCCCGACGTCCGATACATCCCTCCCCCCGAAGGACCGCCGACTCCCCAACAATATCGGGCCAGGAGGGAGCCCAAATCCTCCTGGCCACGGCGACCCCCTAACCCCACCCCGCACTACATTACGGGCAGGAGGGATCCAAGGCCCTCCTGCCCTCGACGCAAACCCCCCTCCCCCCAACGACCGCCCCCCCCAAGAACCTCCGACCGCCCCCCAGCCGACCCGCGACCCCCCTGGCGACCCCCCCACCCCCCTTCCCCGTACCTTTGGTAGTTGGGCCAGAAGGGAGCCCAAACCCTCCTGGCCACGGCGACCCCCTAACCCCACCCCGCACTACATTACAGGCAGGAGGGATCCCAGGCCCTCCTGCCCTCGACGCAAACCCCCCTCCCCCCCAGCCGACCCGCGACCCCCCTGGCCGACCCCCACGACCCCCCCACCCCCCTTCCCCGTACCTTTGGAAGTTGGCCGGACAGACGGGAGCCAAACCCGCCTGTCCGGCAGGCAGCCAACGAAGGAATGAGGCCGGATTGGCCCATCCGTCCTAAAGCTCCGCCTACTGGTGGGGCCTAAGGCGCGTGGGCCAATCAGAATAGGCCCTGGAGCCTTAGGTCCCACCTGGGGGCGCGGCCTGAGACACATGGTCGGGTTTGGCCCATGTGCCTCAGGCCGCGCCCCCAGGTGGGACCTAAGGCTCCAGGGCCTATTCTGATTGGCCCACGCGCCTTAGGCCCCACCAGTAGGCGGAGCTTTAGGACGGATGGGCCAATCCGGCCTCATTCCTTCGTTGGCTGCCTGCCGGACAGGCGGGTTTGGCTCCCGTCTGTCCGGCCAACTTCCAAAGGTACGGGGAAGGGGGTGGGGGGGTCGTGGGGGTCGGCCAGGGGGGTCGCGGGTCGGCTGGGGGGGCGGTCGGAGGTTCTTGGGGGGGGGCGGTCGTTGGAGGGAGGGGGGTTTGCGTCGAGGGCAGGAGGGCCTGGGATCCCTCCTGCCCGTAATGTAGTGCGGGGTGGGGTTAGGGGGTCGCCGTGGCCAGGAGGGTTTGGGCTCCCTTCTGGCCCAACTACACAAAGTACGGGGAAGGCGGGTGGGGGTGTCGTGGGGGTCGGCCAGGGGGGTCGCGGGTCGGCTGGGGGATGGGCGGAGGTTCTTGGGGGGGGGCGGTCGTTGGGGGGAGGGGGTTTGCGTCGAGGGCAGGAGGGCCTGGGATCCCTCCTGCCCGTAATGTAGTGCGGGGTGGGGTTAGGGGGTCGCCGTGGCCAGGAGGGTTTGGGCTCCCTCCTGGCCCGATATTGTTGGGGAGTCGGCGGTCCTTCGGGGTGAGGGTGCGAGTGGTCCTGCCGGGGGGGGGGATGTATCGGACGTCGGGGAGTCGGCCGGGCAAGAGGGCTTGGGCTCCCTCTTGCTCCGATCGTGGATGCGGGTGCGGGTGGGAGCGCGTGCGAGCGGTCGTTCGGGGTGGGGGTGCGAGCGGTCCTGCTGGGGGGGTGAATCGGGCGTCGGGCGGGGTGGGAACTATGTTTAAAAACTTTTGTATACCGCGCTCAGGCATATAACGCGCGAGGGGTGTGCGCGGTACGTAAAATCACGTATAACGCGCGCGTTATATCCGCGAAAATACGGTACTGTATCAGGGAAGACAATTATACAGTATATTAACTTAAATTATAGATAACCTGTATATGGGCACTTATCTGTAGCTTTACTCTGAGTTGAGTTTTGCAATTATGTTGATATTACTTTTAAAAGAATGTTCTTTTGGCTTTAGACCCTTGTCAGACGTGCTCTTGATATTTTACAGTTGTCTGACCTTTCCGTGATCTCCTTCTGCCTGCATAAGAGTGTTTGACGCTCTGACATTGACTTTGATTGGGTGGAATAACTTCTTAGGCACTTCAAAGTATAAAGTAAAGGTGCCCAAATTTAATAATAATAATAACTTTATTTTTCTATACCGCCATAATCTTACGACTGAAAGTCTAAATCACTACGTTTGAAAACTGACTAGGGATGAATTCCTACATTTAGGGGTGAAGTTATCAACATGGGCTACCATTAAGAGGAAGATGGTATAAAATATTTAGGGATTTGGATAAAAGGTACATTGGAAGAAACGATGAAAGTAAATGAAAAATCCTTATTGTTAAAGATCACGGAAATGTCTTGATGGGGGAGAGTTCAAACGGTCAAAATGTTGATTTTGCCTGTAGTTTGCTACCAAATGAGTATGTTGCCAGTTTATTTTCAAAGGTTCTTTTACAAAAAGCTAAATAGTATTCTGACAAAATTTATTTGGCTTGGGAAAAATGCAAGAATTGCTTTAGTATCTTTACAAAAACCAATTGCAGAGGGTGGGGTAAATTTTCCCAATTTTTATACGTATCATCAAACCTAGGATAATGCGTCAACGGATGTATTGGATCCTCCCTGAGCTCATGGAACATTAGCCAGATTGCTTATATCTTGAATGGAAAATTATGTCCCCTATGCGACTATCTCATGTACTAAGTATCAGATTACCTAGATATGCTAAGGACAGCATAATTTTATTGGATACATGGAAAACAATTAAATTTATTGACAAACTTACAGATGTTCCTATAATGAAATCTACTTTGCAGTCCTTATGGTTAAACTCCAAGTTTCAAATAGGCGGTGCTGGGATCGCCTGGAAGAATTGGATGTAGGCAGGTATTCGGACATTAGATGATGTTATGTCTAACGGAAAACAGCTTGATTTTTCACAGCTGCAACAATCATTTGGCATTTTAAAGTCTCAACAATATAGGTGGTTGCAGCTGAAGCAGGCTATTCAGAATGGGTTCCCTGAATAGAAAACTTAAAAAACTTATTTCAGCTTGCAGATCCTCTGCTACCAGACAGATCTAGTAGGGCCATCAGGCCACCCAGTGGTACAAATTGATTTCTGAATTTTTAAATAAGAAGCCAAAAAATAGTCTTAGAGATATTTGGAGCATCGAGATAAAACAGAATATTTCTGTATCTCGTTGGCCACGAATTTGGACTTGGAGGTTGAAATGTACAGCGTCAGCATCTATGAGACAAACATGGTTATTTTTATTGCATAGGATTTTTTGGACCCCAGTTCATTTACAAAAAATAGACAATTCTAAATCTAATAGATGCTGGCATTGTCATATTAATATAAGGACTTTGGATCATCTGTTATATTTTTGTCCATTGATATTTGGTTTCTGGAAGTCAATTTGGGGACAAATTAATCTCATTCTTGAATCATCTATCCCCTTGTCATATGAGGCGATAATATGTGGTACACTATTTCACGTTAAACCTACTTTAGATAAATATAAAAGTCGCCTCTTCATGATCTTGACAGGAATAGGGGTTCAACTGATTACTCATAATTGGAAAAACCATGATAGGATTAATTTTACTTTTTGGTAGGTAACTGTGTGTACATAAGAGCATAAGCAATGCCTCCGCTGGGTCAGACTTGAGGTCCATCGTGCCCAGCAGTCCGCTCATGCAGCGGCTAACAGGTCCAGGACCTGTGCAGTAATCCTCTATCTATACCCTTATATCCCGTTTTCCATCAGGAAATTGTCCAATTCTTTCTTAAACCCCAGTACCGTACTCTGCCCTATTACGTCCTCTGGAAGCACATTCCAGGTGTCCACCACACATTGGGTAAAGAAAAACTTCCTAGCATTCATTTTGAATCTGTCCTCTTTCAACTTTTCCGAATGCCCTCTTGTTCTTTTATTTTTTGAAAGTTTGAAGAATCTGTCCCTCTCCACTCTCTCTATGTCCTTCATGATCTTGTAAGTCTCTATTATATCCCCTCTAAGTCTCCTCTTCTCAAGGGAAAAGAGATCCAGCTTCTCCAATCTCTCCTCTGAACCCCCTGGAGTAACGCCATATCCTTCTTAAGGTACGGCGACCAATATTGGATGCAGTACTCCAGATACGGGCGCACCATCGCCCGATACAACGGCAGGATAACTTCTTTCGTTCTGGATGTAATACCCTTCTTGATTATACCTAGCATTCTATTCGCACTCTTAGCAGCCGCTGTACACTGTACCGTCGGCTTCATTGTCATGTCCACCATTACCCCCAAGTCCCTTTCTTGGGTACTCTCATTCAATAATATCCCTCCCATCGTATAGCTGTACCTTGAGTTTCTACTTCCCACATGTAATACTTTACATTTCTCAATGTTGAACTTCATCTGCCATCTCGTCGCCCATTCCCCTAGTTTGTTCCAGTCCCTTTGCAATTCTTTGCAGTCCTCTTTAGTCTGAGCTCCACTAAATAGTTTGGCGTCGTCCACAAATTTTATTATCTCACACTTCATCCCTGTTTCTAGATCATTTATGAATATATTAAATAGTAGCGGCCCGAGCACCGAGCCCTGCGGGACACCACTCGTGACCCTCCTCCAGTCCGAATAGTGGCCCTTCACTCCTACCCTCTGTTTCCTACCCTCCAACCAGTTTCTGATCCATCTATATACATCTCCTTCCACCCCATGGTTCTTCAGTTTCCGGAGTAGACGTTCATGGGGCACCTTGTCAAAGGCTTTTTGGAAATCTAGGTATATGATGTCTGTGGGGTCTCCTTTGTCCATCCGTTTGTTAATCCCTTCGAAGAAGTGCAATAAGTTCGTTAGGCACGATCTCCCCTTGCAGAAATTATATTGGCTGGTTATCAGAAGTTCGTTTCTTTCAAAATGTTCATCGATGTTTTCTTTTATCAGTGCTTCTGCCATTTTCCCCGGAACCGAGCTCAGGCTCACCGGTCTGTAGTTTCCCGGGTCACCTCTGGATCCCTTTTTAAAGATGGGTGTAACGTTGGCTATCTTCCAATCCTCCGGGATCATGCCTGTTTTCAAGGATAAGTTGCAAATTTGCTGCAGTATTTCCGCTATCTCCTCCTTTAATTCCTTCAGAACCCTTGGATGTATTCCGTCCGGACCCGGTCACTCATTTTGTACCTCTTGTAATCTTTTGTAAACTGCATAGACCTTCACGGTATTGCGGTATATAAACTGTTATTATTATTATTTGTCAGTTTTTAGTTTTTCTATCTTGCCTGCGCACATCTTCAAGGCTCACTTCCATGGATGTTAATTTTTCTGCTTGACTTCCATTGAAGAATTGCTCAGGTTCTGGTATGTTGGATGTGTCTTCGTTTGTAAATACAGACGAAAAGAACATGTTAAGCCTTTCTGCCACTTCTTTCTTCTCCTTCACCACTCCCTTCCTGACTCCGTCGTCCAGCGGTCCCACCTCCTCCTTAGCCGGCTGCTTCCGTTTAACATATCTAAAGAACGGTTTGAAATTTTGTGCTTCCCTGGCTAGCCTCTCTTCATACTCTTTTGGCTTTTCGAACCACATGGTGACATTATTTTTTATACTTCCTGTGCTCTTTCCAGTTCCCCTCAGTTTTGTCCTTTTTCCATTTCCTGAATGAATTTTTCTTATTGCCTATCGCTTCCTTCACACAGTTTAAATTGTAAATCCATTTTTCTTTAAAATTTAGTTTTTCTTGAAATATATTGGCAAGAAATGAAACACAAAATCTCTGACATTCACTGGAGAGTTATAGATCATGGTTCATAGACAACAACGCGGAAGACAAAGGCGCGCACTGACGGAGGCACGCGCTGAAGAAAATTACTGTTTTTAGGGACTCCAACGGGGGGTTTTGTTGGGGAGCACCCCCAGTTTACTTAATACAAATTGCGCCGGCGTTGCGGGGGGTTTGGGGGGTTGTAACCCCCCACATTTTACTGTAAACTTAACTTTTTCCCCTAAAAACAGGGAAAAAGTAAAGTTTTCAGTAAAATGTGGGGGTTACAACCCCCCAAACCCCCTTCAACGCGGCACGATCTGTATTAAGTAAAGTGGGGGGGTTTCCCCCCCACGACCGCCCCCGTCGGAGCCCTAAAAACAGTAATTTTCTTTGGCGCGCGCCTCTGTGCTGCGCTCAATTGTCTGCTCGCGCCTTTGTCCCGGCGCGCTTTTGACCTGACACCATAGATCACATACAGATTGGGTGGGAGGGAGGGAACTTTCAAGAAAAACTAAATTTTAAAGAACAAAAATGGATTTACAATTTAGAATCAGCTCCGATCCCCATAGGGAGGAGCGATGGCAAATCGGCCGAAAGCCGTTGCCAATAGTAGCCAGGGGGGGGCGGAGAAAGGGGGGGTAGATAAGAGAGGAGTGGGAGAGAGGCCGCCCCCTTTTCAGCGAGGCAAGAGCTTGGAGAAGGGGGCAGCATCCCTCCCGCCCACCCTCAACTATTGTCGCAGCCATTCACCTGGAAGGTAAGCACAGCATATGTCTAAAAGGCATACATCTGGGCAGTGTTAATAAATGGGGCACGTCACCTTGCTTGGACGGCAGGGAGGCCAGGCCATGAGCTTCACTGCAACGTAACGCTGATGAGAGGACACCTCCTTGAACGGGAAGGGTCCGGCGAGCCGGGGAAGCTTGTACGGCCCCCTACATCGGGCGGGGAGAGAGGCATATGCTGTGCGGCTGTTGTTATGTTATTATGTTATGTTTACATCACGCATTTTAAAGAACAAAAATGGATTTACAATTTAAACTGTGTGAAACCCTGGGGTTTGAATTCAGAAATAGAGTGGATGACGTTAGTATGATAGGTTTGTTTTTGGTTGGCCAGGGGCAGGACGAATGAACATTATGTCATCATCACATGATCTGTTTGAAAGAATATAAATTGAGAGAACGCAGCGGCCATGTTCCCTAGCTGTCTGAACAATTTAGCGCGGGGAGCATGAGCTGTATGGCGCAAGGTATTTATTTATCTATCTATTTATATTTGCTAATGTTTTATAAAATGCTATTGAGTTATTTAAAAGTATATTTATTGCTTCTTATAATATTTGAATTGCTGTTTGCACTTTATAGGGGGACTTTCCTTGATAAAGCCCAACTAGGGCGAAACATAGTTTCTATGTCGGAGTGCTGTCCCCACCCGCGTAGACTGAGATGAGTATGACTATTTATACTACATGAGCTAATAAAGAAATTGTACTATCAATCTCAGCGTGTCACTTGTCTGTATGGAATAAAGTTTGTTTTCATACAGCAGACACTAATGAGGTTTATAAACCTTTGAAAGTACTAACTTTATCCAGGCATTTACCTGGTTAGTGAACTAAAAATTGCCACTAACCAAATAAAGGGAAAGGGATCGGACTTGTATACACTTCCCCCTCCGCATTCGCGGTGATAGGGGAAAAGCATGGCAACGAATACCGAAAAAACATGAATAACTTTTCCTATGTTATTCACGGTTTTTGGGTAACAAACCCCTAAAAAAGATTAAAAACCGTGAATAACCTAACCTGATTTTATTTGCTCTGGGAGCAGCGAGTTCCTCCCTACAATGCCAGGAGAAGTGATTTCCTCTGTTCAACGCTGGGAGCAGTGATTTCCTGTGATGCAAATTTGGGGGTGGAGCCAGAGAATGAAAAACCACGAATAATTGAAACCGTGGTTAACGAAACCACGAATATCAAGGGGGAAGTATACAGCCTTTTTGTAGTTTTACAACCCCATTCAAAATGGTTCACAAACAGGCACTTCAAGCATTTTCCCTATCTGTCCTGGTAGGCTCACAATCTATCTAATGTACCTGGGGTAGTGGAGGACTAAGCAACTTGGCCAGGGTCACAAGAAGCAGTGTGGGATTTGAATTCACAACCTCAGGGTGCCGAGGCTGTAGCTCTAACAACAACTACGCCACACTCTCCCCCTGGCTCTGCTGTGACTCTTCACCCAAACTACCCGGGTACTGACCAGATAGCAATGCAGTGCTCCAAGTGCACATTAAGTGGTAGTAGTGCTATTTAATATGTAGTCTGGAGATATGCAGTGGGATTAAACCAGGTAGAAGCCTTCCTGCCTAGTTTATATATATATAAATCAGGGATGCAGTTCAGACCTTGAGTACCACAAACAGGCCAGCTTTTCATGATATTCCTAATGAATATGCATAAGAATGATCTGCATGAATACTATCTCCATTGTATGCAAATCTACCTTATGCATATTCATTAAGGATATCCTGAAAACCTGGCATCTTTGTGGCACTTGAGGTCTGAACACCTGCATCCCTGACTTAGGTCTTTATAAACATGGGTAACCTTACTTTCAAAACTACTATCTCAGTACAAGCTGAATATCTTCAAAAAGTCATAAGCCACACAAAATGATATTCAAAGTTTCAAATACCAGGAACTAAGTACTACCGTATTTTCACGCAAATAACACGCACCCGTATAAAACGCGCACACGTGTATAGCGCGCAGAAATCACGATGATAAGCACAAAAACTTTGGTATAACGCGCTCACGATTATACCGCGCATGCTGCCCGACTCTCCGTTCACCCCCCTGACTTCCGTGCACTGCCCCGCCTCTCCGTGCGCTGTCCCGACTCTCCGTTCACCCCCTGACTTCCGTGCACTGCCCCGCCTCTCCGTGCGCTGTCCCGACTCTCCGTTCACCCCCCCCTGACTTCCATGCACTGCCCTGACTTTCCGTGCGCTGTCCCGACTCTCCGTTCACCCCCCCTGACTTCCGTGCACTGCCCTGACTTTCCGTGCGCTGTCCCGACTCTCCGTTCACCCCCCTGACTTCCGTGCACTGCCCCGCCTCTCCGTGCGCTGTCCCGACTCTCCGTTCACCCCCCCCCCCCCGACGTCCGATTCATCCCCCCCCCCGGCAGGACCATTCGCACCCCCACCCCGAAGGACCGCCGACTCCCCGACAATATCGGGCCAGGAGGGAGCCCAAACCCTCCTGGCCACGGCGACCCCCTACCCCCACCCCGCACTACATTACGGGCAGGATGGATCCCAGGCCCTCCTGCCCTCGACGCAAACCCCCCTCCCCCCCAACGACCGCCCCCCCCAAGAACCTCCGACCGCTCCCCCAGCCGACCCGCGACCCCCCTGGCGACCCCCACGACCCCCCCACCCCCCTTCCCCGTACCTTTGGAAGTTGGCCGGACAGACGGGAGCCAAACCCGCCTGTCCGGCAGGCAGCCAACGAAGGAATGAGGCCGGATTGGCCCATCCGTCCTAAAGCTCCGCCTACTGGTGGGGCCTAAGGCGCGTGGGCCAATCAGAATAGGCCCTGGAGCCTTAGGTCCCACCTGGGGGCGCGGCCTGAGGCACATGGGCCCAACCCGACCATGTGCCTCAGGCCGCGCCCCCAGGTGGGACCTAAGGCTCCAGGGCCTATTCTGATTGGCCCACGCGCCTTAGGCCCCACCAGTAGGCGGAGCTTTAGGACGGATGGGCCAATCCGGCCTCATTCCTTCGTTGGCTGCCTGCCGGACAGGCGGGTTTGGCTCCCGTCTGTCCGGCCAACTTCCAAAGGTACGGGGAAGGGGGGTGGGGGGGTCGTGGGGGTCGGCCAGGGGGGTCGCGGGTCGGCTGGGGGGGCGGTCGGAGGTTCTTGGGGGGGGACGGTCGTTGGGGGGGAGGGGGGTTTGCGTCGAGGGCAGGAGGGCCTGGGATCCCTCCTGCCCGTAATGTAGTGCGGGGTGGGGTTAGGGGGTCGCCGTGGCCAGGAGGGTTTGGGCTCCCTTCTGGCCCGATATTGTCGGGAAGTCGGCGGTCCTTCGGGGTGGGGGTGCGAGTGGTCCTGCCGGGGGGGGGGGGATGTATCGGACGTCGGGGAGTCGGCCGGGCAAGAGGGCTTGGGCTCCCTCTTGCTCCGATCGTGGATGCGGGTGCGGGTGGGAGCGCGTGCGAGTGGTCGTTCGGGGTGGGGGTGCGAGTGGTCCTGCTGGGGGGGTGAATCGGGCGTCGGGCGGGGTGGGAACTATGTTTGAAAACTTTCGTATACCGCGCTCACGCATATAACGCGCGAGGGGTATGCGCGGTAGGTAAAAACGCGTATAACGCGCGCGTTATATGCGTGAAAATACGGTAATACTCTTCAATACAGGACAGCAGAAGAGATCTCAGTGTTTCTCAGGAATACCCTGTGAAACTGTCTATGGCAATAAATATATTGTCATAGAGAAATACATCCCTGGTCTCAGCTATTTCCACTGCCTGATCAAACTTCCTTCTCACTTATTATCACTCTTTTGTTTTTCAAAATATTATCGAGGATAATCAAAATATAGAGAAGAGATAGCACTTATCTAAATTGTTTCTTCTGGTAATGTAAAATCACCGCAGAATGCAGTTTAAGAAGAAGCGAGGTAGAATAACTATCTCGCTTAACGAAGTCGGTCTCCTTTTCCAGAGTCAACCTCTTGCTTTCAACAATATCCCGACAGGCCCTGTTTCGCCATACGGCTGCATCAGGGGATTATGTAAAAGAATAAAGTGTAATACAGTGGTGCCTCGCATAACGGACGCCTCGCACAGCGAACGCTGCGCACAACGAACTTTATGTCTTGATTCGTACAACGAACTTCGTTTCACACAACGAAGTCGCCCGAGCTGCATCCTTCCGCGCAGGCACTGCGCTTAACTGCCCTCTCTCCGCCTGGCTCCCTCTTGCCCCCCCCCCCCGACTCCCCGACACGATCGGGGCAAGAGGGAGCCCAAGCCCTCTTGCCCCCCCGACTCCCCGACACGATCGGGGCAAGAGGGAGCCCAAGCCCTCTTGCCCCCCCCGACTCCCCGACACGATCGGGGCAAGAGGGAGCTCAAGCCCTCTTGCCCCCCCGACTCCCCGACACGATCGGGGCAAGAGGGAGCCCAAGCCCTCTTGCCCCCCCGACTCCCCGACACGATCGGGGCAAGAGGGAGCTCAAGCCCTCTTGCCCCCCCGACTCCCCGACACGATCGGGGCAAGAGGGAGCCCAAGCCCTCTTGCCCCCCCGACTCCCCGACACGATCGGGCCAGGAGGGAGCCCAAGTCCTCCTGGCCACGGCGACCCCCTAACCCCACCCTGCACTACATTACGGGCAGGAGGGATCCCAGGCCCTCCTGCCCTCGACGCAAACCCCCCCTCCCCCCAACGACCGCCCCCCCCAAGAACCTCCGACCGCCCCCCAGCCGACCCGCGACCCCCCTGGCCGACCCCCACGACACCCCCAACCCCCTTCCCCGTACCTTTCTGTAGTTGGCCAGACAGACGGGAGCCAAACCCGCCTGTCCGGCAGGCAGCCAACGACGGAATGAGGCCGGATTGGCCCATCCGTCCCAAAGCTCCGCCTACTGGTGGGGCCTAAGGCGCCTGGGCCAATCAGAATAGGCCCGGGAGCCTTAGGTCCCTCCTGGGGGCGGGGCCTGAGGCACATGGGCCCAACCCGACCATGTGCCTCAGGCCCTGCCCCCAGGAGGGACCTAAGGCTCCCGGGCCTATTCTGATTGGCCCAGGCGCCTTAGGCCCCACCAGTAGGCGGAGCTTTGGGACGGATGGGCCAATCCGGCCTCATTCCGTCGTTGGCTGCCTGCCGGACAGGCGGGTTTGGCTCCCGTCTGTCCGGCCAACTACAGAAAGGTACGGGGAAGGGGGTTGGGGGTGTCGTGGGGGGTCGGCCAGGGGGGTCGCGGGTCGGCTGGGGGGGCGGTCGGAGGTTCTTGGGGGGGCGGTCGTTGGGGGGAGGGGGGGTTTGCGTCGAGGGCAGGAGGGCCTGGGATCCCTCCTGCCCGTAATGTAGTGCAGGGTGGGGTTAGGGGGTCGCCGTGGCCAGGAGGACTTGGGCTCCCTCCTGGCCCGATATTGTCGGGGAGTTGGGGAATCGGCGGGGCAAGAGGGCTTGGGCTCCCTCTTGCCCCGATCGTGTCGGGGAGTCGGGGGGGGGGGGCAAGAGGGCTTGGGCTCCCTCTTGCCCCGATCGTGTCGGGGAGTCGGGGGGCAAGAGGGCTTGGGCTCCCTCTTGCCCCGATCGTGTCGGGGAGTCGGGGGGGCAAGAGGGCTTGAGCTCCCTCTTGCCCCGATCGTGTCGGGGGTGCCAGGGACCACACGGAGTCACCCACCGTACCACCCGATTCGGGTAAGCGCAGGTATCGGTGGGTGGCTTATTTGCGGGGGGGTGCCTTATTTTACATTTTTTTCTAAAAAGGGGGGGCTGTCTTATTTGATGGCCCTGCCTTATCATCGGGGAAACACGGTAGAAAAAAAAAAAAAAATGAACAGTTAAGTCCCAGTTTTTGCCGCTGAGACTCTGCCCTCTCTCACTGTAAAATTAGACTCTACTTAGTCTGTCTTTAAATTTAAAAAATGTGTGTTGTTTTAAAAAACAATTATGTTTTTAGATGTATCTAAATAAAAATAATAACCAAAAATTTATCTTTTTTATGTCATCTTAGCATATTTTATGCTGCAGAACGAATTATTTTTTTTACATGTATTCTTATGGGAAAACGCGTTTCACATAACGAACGTTTCGCATAACAAACTTGCTCCTGGAACCAATTAAGTTCGTTGCGTGAGGCACCACTGTATATATTAAGATTCTCTATCTTTCTATCTCATAAACAACCTTCAAATTTATTTCACTTACTTTTAAAGTACGAGCTACTGCTTCAATGATTTCCTCATAAAGAAATGGTGCCTCGGCGTTCTACCGAGCTTATAAAAGGTAGGCACTACACGGTAAACCCGGGAGATACAGCCAATCACTGCGACTTCCGGGTTATCTTTAAAAAAATGCACGCCATTCTATTTTGGTATTAAGGCCATTAGGAACACACGTTTTTAGTCTAAATATCCATTTCTGTTCTTTTTGGCGGAGGTAAGTTCTAAAATCACCCCCCTTTTCAGAAGGATATAATTTTTCAATGATCCAGCAGCGCATTTCCGAAAATTGATGATTCAAATCTAAACAATGCTGTACCATGGGTGCCTCTATTTTAGTACATGTTAAGCATGACCTATGCTCAATAATTCTGGTTCTAAACTGTCGTGTGGTCTGCCCTATATATAGTAAATTACAAGGACAACAGATCGCATAAATTTCACCACTCGTGTCACAAGACGTATATGCTCTCAATAAATATTCTTTATGGTCAGTTGGATTAACAAAAGCAGAGCATTCTCGCATATTGTTACATACTGAACAATGCCCACATTTGTGATGACCCACTGTCTCTTCTAATCTCAAATCACTCCTATGAGCTTGGACAGATCCCTTACTAGTGGGACTAATTAACTCCTGTAAATTTTTGTTCCTAGAATAGGCAGTAGTTATTGCTATATTCTGAAAACAAGGGTGAATGGACAAGCAATTCCAGTGTTTCTTCAATATTTTAGAGAACAATCTAGTTTGTTGAGAGTGCCGTAGCACACAAACTAATTTTTCCGGTTCAGGTTCCGGCTCCTTATATTCAAGAAGGAGCTCTCTCTGATTGTATAAAGCTCTAGTATACGCTTTCTTAATACACGCTTTAGTTATTCTACCTCGCTTCTTCTTAAACTGCATTCTGCGGTGATTTTACATTACCAGAAGAAACAATTTAGATAAGTGCTATCTCTTCTCTATATTTTGATTATCCTCGATAATATTTTGAAAAACAAAAGAGTGATAATAAGTGAGAAGGAAGTTTGATCAGGCAGTGGAAATAGCTGAGACCAGGGATGTATTTCTCTATGACAATATATTTATTGCCATAGACAGTTTCACAGGGTGTTCCTGAGAAACACTGAGGTCTCTTCTGCTGTCCTGTATTGAAGAGTATTAGTACTTAGTTCCTGGTATTTGAAACTTTGAATATCATTTTGTATGGCTTATGACTTTTTGAAGATATTCAGCTTGTACTGAGATAGTAGTTTTGACTATAACTTCAAGCAAGTAATAAAGAAATGGCAACTTCATGGCAAACGGGTTTGGGTTTTACTGAACATGAGTGGCAATCGACCCTACAGGCTCCTTGCCTGTTTTCTGGTGATGTCTCCACTTCTAATATATCTTTATGGGACAATATATTTAATCTGCATAAAGGTTTGATTAAACAAGAGCTTCACAGTGCCTCTTTAGTAGATTACTGCAAAAGAGAGATAATACCGCGGGGGCTTAGAATGCAGAAAGCTCCTCGTCTCTATAATGATGATGATAATTTTGTCTCACAATGGAATAAAATCCTAAATCGTTGCTCCTTAGATTTGATGGTATTGATCATCCGTACGGCTCAAAGTAAGATCAGTGAAGAGAAGTTAAAAATAGAGACGACAATGTCAACTATGCAAAATGAAACTGATTTTGAATCTCAAAAAAATTTATTAGATACAAAACTTGAAAAAGTGAGAGCTGACTTAAAATTACAAAAAATTAAAAAAATTCAAACGGGACGAGAAAGACTACTCTGAGGGATATGTATACCAATGGATGAGAATGATTCCAGATGAAAATAATGAAGGGGTTAAACAGCCAGTACGTTTTCACTTATCATCCAACTCCTCCTCAGCCAGTGACAGTGGTAATTTTTTGGCCCAAGGCCATCAAGGAAAACGCAGAGGTCAAAGAAAAACCAGAGGCAGATATCAGAGCAATACTCGACCCAACACTCGATCCCAGCAACAGAGCAAGTAGCGATTGTGAATCTATCTCATTATGAGTTATCGATTGAGGAGAATAAGATTCTTTCAAAGGGTCTAACTTTTGTCCCTGAGTCTAAGAATGACTCCTTTCAACTGCGAGTTGATCTTGAAAAATTTTTCAGAAAATTACAGCTTTGTTTATATTTTTCAAATTATAATGATGGAAGAATAGATCGCTCAGTAGTTAAACAGAAATCTGTGTGGACTCCAAGTGGCCTGATTGATCCTGCACTCAATCTGTATAAGGACCTTGTAATGAAAGATATAGAACATTTGGAATCGGAGAGATTCTTTTGTTCATGGAATATCTCTAGACTAGAATGGGAAGCTATTCGTTCACTTCAATCTAATCAAGATATCATTATAAGACGTGCGGATAAAGGGGGAGCGATTGTTGTCATGGATCGTGAACAGTATACTTTAGAGATTTTACGTCAACTGACAGATACTTCTGTATATGTTCCCTTAAATGAAGATCCTACAAGTCTGTTGAAGAAAGAAATATCTACTTTAGTGGGACAAGGTTACCGGCAAGGGTTTATAACACAAAATGAACTGAATTTTTTATGCCCTCAGTATCCGAATATCCCCTTTTTTTATATATTGCCCAAGATCCATAAGAGCTTAACCTCTCCTCCGGGTCGTCCAATTGTATCTGCATGTGGATCTATATTAGAACGTGTGAATGAATATGTGGATGTCTTTTTGAAACCTTTTGTACCTTTAATTCAATCCTTTATTCAGGATACAACTCATTTTTTGCGGATACTGTCAGCGTGTCAACCGAAAAGAAATACAATACTAGTAACTTTGGATGTTCGCTCATTGTATACCAATATCCCACAAGATCAGGTTTTAAAGATTATAGAAGAATTTTTGGATACAAGGATGCGTCCACATTTAGTTCCATCTAGTTTTGTGATTCAATTATTAACGATATCCTTGAAGAAAAATTACTTTATGTTCCAAGGTATCTTCTACCAACAGTTGAGTGGCACAGCGATGGGTGCAACATGTGCCCCATCATTAGCCAATTTGTTCATGGCTTTTTTTGAAGAGACTTTTGTTTACAAATCTGCTTGGTTTGAAAAAGTTACGTTTTGGTGTCGTTATATCGACGATATCTTCTTCCTTTGGGAAGATACAATACCAAATTTATACTTGTTCGTAGACTATTTGAATGCCTGTCTACCGACTATTCAATTTAATGTAGCTTTTGATAAATTGAAAATTTCATTTTTAGATGTATTAATTACAAAAAATGGGGATCAATTTGATACATCTATATATAGAAAAGAAACTGACAGAAATACTCTGTTGGAATTCTCCAGTTCTCACCCATTTCATCTTAGAGAAAGTCTCCCATACTCTCAGTTTCTTCGCTATAGGAGAGTATGTTCAACTAAACATGAATTTAAAAAACAAGCTAATATTTTAAGTGAAAAGTTTCAGATTCGGGGATATCCTAAAGCGTGTATTAAGAAAGAGTATACTAGAGCTTTATACAATCAGAGAGAGCTCCTTCTTGAATATAAGGAGCCGGAACCTGAACCGGAAAAATTAGTTTGTGTGCTACGGCACTCTCAACAAACTAGATTGTTCTCTAAAATATTGAAGAAACACTGGAATTGCTTATCCATTCACCCTTGTTTTCAGAATATAGCAATAACTACTGCCTATTCTAGGAACAAAAATTTACAGGAGTTAATTAGTCCCACTAGTAAGGGATCTGTCCAAGCTCATAGGAGTGATTTGAGATTAGAAGAGACAGTGGGTCATCACAAATGTGGGCATTGTTCAGTATGTAACAATATGCGAGAATGCTCTGCTTTTGTTAATCCAACTGACCATAAAGAATATTTATTGAGAGCATATACGTCTTGTGACACGAGTGGTGTAATTTATGCGATCTGTTGTCCTTGTAATTTACTATATATAGGGCAGACCACACGACAGTTTAGAACCAGAATTATTGAGCATAGGTCATGCTTAACATGTACTAAGATAGAGGCACCCATGATACAGCATTGTTTAGATTTGAATCATCAATTTTCGGAAATGCGCTGCTGGATCATTGAAAAATTATATCCTTCTGAAAAGGGGGGTGATTTTAGAACTTACCTCCGCCAAAAAGAACAGAAATGGATATTTAGACTAAAAACGTGTGTTCCTAATGGCCTTAATACCAAAATAGAATGGCGTGCATTTTTTTAAAGATAACCCGGAAGTCGCAGTGATTGGCTGTATCTCCCGGGTTTACCGTGTAGTGCCTACCCTTTATAAGCTCGGTAGAACGCCGAGGCGCCATTTCTTTATGAGGAAATCATTGAAGCAGTAGCTCGTACTTTAAAAGTAAGTGAAATAAATTTGAAGGTTGTTTATGAGATAGAAAGATAGAAAATCTTAATATATATTACACTTTATTCTTTTAGATAATCCCCTGATGCAGCCGTAGGGCGAAACAGGGCCTGTCGGGATATCGTTGAAAGCAAGAGGTTGACTCTGGAAAAGGAGACCGACTTCTTTAAGCGAGATAGTTATTCTACCTCGCTTCTTCTTAAACTGCATTCTGCGGTGATTTTACATTACCAGAAGAAACAATTAAGATAAGTGCTATCTCTTCTCTATATTTTGATTATCCTCGATAATATTTTGAAAAACAAAAGAGTGATAATAAGTGAGAAGGAAGTTTGATCAGGCAGTTGAAATAGCTGAGACCAGGGATGTATTTCTCTATGACAATATATTTATTGCCATAGACAGTTTCACAGGGTATTCCTGAGAAACACTGAGGTCTCTTCTGCTGTCCTGTATTGAAGAGTATTAGTACTTAGTTCCTGGTATTTGAAACTTTGAATATCATTTTGTGTGGCTTATAACCTTACTTTCAATCATTTTATCCAATATCTTTATACTCTCTTCCCATCAATGATCATCTAAGGCAGGGATGTCAAAGTCCCTCCTCGAGGGCTGCAATCCAGTTGGGTTTTCAGGATTTCCCCAATGAATATTCAAGAAATCTATTAGCATACAATGAAAGCAGTGCATGCAAATAGATCTCATGCATATCCATTGGGGGAAATCCTGAAAACCAGACTGGATTGCGGCCCTCGAGGAGGGACTTTGATATCCCTGATCTAAGGTGACACACAATAATAAAAAAGAAAAAGCATGGCCAATAACCATATAATAACAGCAGTGTACACAGAGCTCTATTTATAGTCAAGCAGCCAGCTTACTCAGTGTTTAGTAAACATTCCAATTATTACACTGGTGGCAATAATCCTGGCTGGCGCTAGCAAATTACCTCAAAAACAAGAAGTAAAAAAAAAAAGAATTTACAGGGTTAAGTCATTATTGAGTAATAGGGCACATGGAGGGGCAAGATGGCAACAGAAGAGCTGCTGAGAATTTGTCCTTTAAAAAGTTTACCTTATTTTTCTCTATATGCCCAAGAAAAGGGGAAACAACATTCCTACCCACCGAGACCACTGTACCTAGAACTGGACCACTTTATACTGTAAGGTGCTGAAACTAGGTATGTGGCCTCATTGCAAGAGGAGTCGCTGGGAGCTCAGTGGGGCACCCTGCTTGAGGCAGAAATCAATCTCTGCCCATAGGTGTGGATACCATCTTTGATGCTAGCATTGGGAGGCCATGAGCAAGGGGGGGGGGGGGGTCTCTCTTCCCCTGAGAGTTTGGGAGCTCTGAAATGGACCTTTCCAGGTTTCAGGGAACATCAGGTCTAATCACGAAATCAGCAAGGGCAGCTCTTTGGAGTGCTGTTGTAGTGGGTGAACCAGTGAGAGAGATGGGAGAGTCCTAAAGGTGATTTTTTTTTTCTCAAGATACTGAAATTAATCCATTTCAATCTCTAAACCAGTGCTCTTCACTCTAGACTGCTTGTGAGAAGCAATGAAAATATCAGAAACGTCCCTTTCTTTTAAACTTTGCGTTGTATCTTCTCAAATTCAGGAATCCACTGCTTGTGTAAGTGCAGTGGAGTAGAGGGTTTCTGTATTAGAGGAACAATTTGATCCATTGGAAAGAAAAGTTAAAGAGTCTGTGGAACAACAAGTTTCCCTTATGAAAGATAATGTATTTTTACATCACAGGATAGAGAATTTGGAAAATCAATTGAGAAGGAAGACTCTTTGATTAATACATTTTCCTAAGTTACTATCAGTGGCACTGGGGTTGTCCAGAAAAACCTAACACCTTACCCTGCATGCAGGTCTTTCTCTGCCTTCATCTGCTATGGGCTATTTTCGTGAGGTATTGCAATAGGTAAAGCTATGCAGAAAGCAGTTGAATCTGACCCAGTACCCACAGTAGATGTGGAGATGTCACGGTGGCAAACACAGCTCCAAAAAATGCACATGGACGTCCAGTGCTCCAAAGGAGCAAGTGTGCTAGAACAGTGGTTCCCAACCCTGTCCTGGAGGACCACCAGCCAGTAAGATTTCAAGGATAACCCTAATGAATATGCATGGGGCAGATTTGCATGCCTATCACCTCCATTATATGCAAATCTCTCTCATGCATATTCATTAGGGCTATCCCCAAAATCCAGCTGGCTAGGGTTGGGAACCACTGTATTAGATGATACTTTAGGGTAAGGTGTTATAGGGTAAGTTGGAGAAACTTTACTAACTGAAGTTTTTTCTATGAATTTGTATGTGCTTGATCACAAAATATTTGTTGTACAATATTTTAGGTCCATCCTGGGATCGCTCAAAATCAGTGAATATAAGCACCACCAAAATCTATTTTTTTCCCTTAAAATCAACTGATAATTTTACACTAAACAGGTGAAAATGAGTTTTGACGGAGACTTCAGTAGTTGGATCCTAAGAACAGTATCAGGCAGAGCTTTGGATTCTTGCCCAGAAATAGCTAAGGAGAAGAAGGAAAAAAAAAACCCCAACAAATTTTTAGACTGAATCAGATTGGGCAGACTAGATGGACCATTCGGGTCTTTATCTGCTGTCATCTACTATGTTACTATGTAACATTTCAGTTGAAGAAATTACCTACAGTGTTGGCTGTCACTGTATTTTGGCAAAAGATAGGAAGAACTGCATACTGTATGTTATGGCTCTCTGGCATGAGTGGAGTGATGTGAAAGTGATCCAGGTGGAAAAAAAATAAATTTTATTACGAAGCTGGAAACACTTTTTTATATTGATGCTCCAGATGCCATTGAAACTATAATGAGTTCTTGACTGTTGTCAAGTGAAGACAAGAAAGCCGATGTGGACTTCTACCTTGACCAAAGAGGTAAATGGCAGGCAACCATGTCTGGACATGGCAAGATATTTGCAACAAAAGCAGTGATGCAAATGTTTAGACAGGAAACTGAAAAGCAAAAGTCTGAAAAAGAAAAGGCAAGGTTACTTAACGTTAAAGTATGTGACAGTGGTGAGATGGATATTGAAGCAGGAAGTACTGAAGAAAGTGACATGGAGGTTGATTTCATACCTAGAGAAAAGACCAAGGCAGCCGACTTCATAACAATTCAGCTTCCACGGAAAATAATGCAGTGCGATGAAATAACAGCTACAGCTGATAGAATGGAACTATCAGACAATCAGACACTCAGTAGTCATTGTCTGGCAATGGCCTCAGCGACTTTGACATCTTGTGACAAACTACACACCACAGCAGAATGGCTAAAGACAAAAAATTGCTGAAGGTGTTATTGCTACTTTATGAGAGAATCCTCCACACTATGCTACTCTTCTTTGGGAGTGGTATAGTGGTTAGATACATAGCCTTAGCACCCTGAAGTTATGGGTTTAAATCCCTCGCTGCTCCTTGTGACTCTGGGCAAGTCACTTAATCCCCTCATTGCTCCAGGTACACTAGATAAGAGTTTGAGCACACCGGGACAAATAGGGAAATATGATAAAGTACCTGAAAGTAAACCACATGGAGGGGCATAATCGAAAGGGATGTCTAAGTCCGTTTACGTCCATCTCGCAAGTCGTCCAAAGTAAAAAAAACAGCTTAAGACACATTTTTGAAAGAAACGTCCAACTTTTTTTTCATTTCGAAAATCGTCTAATTATACGTCTTGCCAATCTGATCGTCCAAGCCACTAAATCGTCTATCTTTATACCACATTTTCGACCAACTTTCCGTCCAAGTCCAAAACGCCTGGAACAAGCCCTGTTGGACGTGGGAGGGGTCTGCAAAGTGAAGAACTGCACACCCAGATATGCCACCTAAATAGTGAGATACCTTACAGGGCACTGCTGTGAACTTCACAAAAAGGGTGCCATGTCTTCTCCTCCCTACAGCTCCTTTATAGGTTGCGGTGAGCCCCTCAAACCACCTCCAAAATCCCCTAGACCCACTTATCTACCACCCCAATAGCTCTTATGGCTGCAGGAGCCACTTATATGCCAGTAAAAAGGGTTTTGGAGGTGTATAGGGCAGTGCACATGTTTAAGTATCAATGCAGTGATTACAGGGGCATATGGGCATGGGTCTTCCTCTCTATGAGTCGCTAACCCACCCTCAAGACGGCTTAAGCCGCCTCTGTGCTGGACGACTAGGCTTTCTTATGCCAGGCGGCCAGGTAATGATGGTCTGGAGGCTGAAGTTTAAAGTTGTGATTAAAATTTTTATGGGGGTGGGGGGGTCGTTGATCACTGGGGTAGTGTATGGGGGTCTCTTTTATGTGTTTGCAGTGCTTATCTAGTGACTTTAGGTGGGTTTTTATGACTTAGACCATGTTTTACATGGTCTAAGTCACAATGTCCAAGTTCCGTCTAGACTCTGTTGTAAAACTTTCGGTTATACATGCTGTACGACTAAGTCTAAGCCGGCCCACGTACCGCCCAACTCCCGCCCTCGACACTCCTCCCGAAACACCCCGATTAGCTTTGGTCGTTCAGCAGCACTATGTAGGCCTAGGTCATTTAGAAATACGTCCAAAACCCGGTTTTATTATCGGCACTTGGACGTTTTAGAGAAATGTTCGTCCAAGTGCCGACTTAGGCTGGTTTTTGGACATTTTTCTCTTTCGATTATAAGCCCCATAGGATATAAGTAGTATATAAATAAATAATAATAAAATGGTAAAGTGATTAAAGATCATCTCAGATTTTCATGAATGACTTGCTGTGCTTGTACAAGTATCCGGTGCTCCAGAAGGTAAACTCCTAGGTGTGTCAAACCTAGCTGATGCTACGGGCATGTCACAAGCAGATGTGTATTATGAGTTACTAGAACTATGGCAGCTGGTTGTCAATATAGTAGCCTTGGTCTTCGATACGACCGCTAGCAACAGGGTCTTTTTGGCAAAGCTACAGGACCAGAAAATTAACTGGCTTCAAATTTCAAGAAACTGTGGGACAAACTAGAGAAGCAGAATGTGAAACTTCTGACACTGAAAGTTGACAAACTTTGATTATTGGACACTAGAAACAAGGTGGTCGAGCAACTGACTGCAGTCGTAACAAGTAGTGACTCAACATGTCTATCACATGATGACTATTGTGAGTGCATCAAAAACACACTTATGATTATTGGAGCAGCACCTCCTCGTGATGTACATTTCATGAAGCATGCTGGATGGGCTGCAACATATATGGAATAAAAATGTTCATGTTTTCCAGTCAACTGCTATAAGACAAGAGATGATTTTGAAACTGGAGCGAAATAACCATTTTCTGGCACTCTCTTGTGCGCCGCTGTGGATGAGATCTTGCAGAGCACAAGACGCAACCATTCTTGATTTGCAATTTTTATGTGACACGCATGACTACAAATCAGTCAATCGTAAAGTCGCTGCCATTGTATTGAAGAAGTTATCTAACCACCGATGGTACCTGACAAAAGAAGATCTATCATTCGCACTTTACAGCAAACATGCTTTAATCACAGGACATTGCTTCAAAGCTGTTGAACACAACAGTGCCCGAACTGTTTTGCTGGGGCAAGCCGGTTTTCCAAGCGGGTAAATCAAAGCACGTCACTGGGAGACTTGGTTGGACCTGAATCACATTTCCTGTTTCATGCTCTTGGTATTACCAATGAATGGTTGGCAAAGCCAGTGGACATGTGGTCGGAAGATCTAAACTTCCATACTGCTAAACAGTTTGTCAACACAGTGAAGGTGCTTAATGACATAGCTGATAACTGACTTTGCCACTGGCATCACCACAGACCCAGTGCAGCGTGAGGCCTTGTTGAAAGGAGATGAACAGCATCACAGACTTTATCCTGACTATCTCAAGAAGACATTTAATACTTGAGTGTTGAGAATTCCATTGGTAGATGAGTACACCAAAGTGTATATGTTTAGCTATTAACTAAGTATATTAAATTTCTATGATTTTCCATAATAAAGTATAGCTATTGAAGGTTCATTTAATAAAATACTGCTAGATTTTTAGCAGAAAATGCATTTTTATCAAAATATCAAAGCTGAGTGTGAAAACAAAAAAAATTATAGCCATATTACCAAGAAATTTACTACATGAAACCCCTCTTTTACGAATGTATAGCGCGGGTTTTAGCGCCAGCAGCGGCAGTAACTGCTCCAATGCTCATAGGAATTCTATGAGTCAGAGCAGTTACCGCTGCTGCCGCTATTCATTCATAAAAGAGGGGGGTAAACAAAAATAATAGCAAATTTTAAGAAAAACAGAGCTTTATGTAATCAATGGCTTTGAGCGACCCAAGGATGGTTCTTAAAAAAATGTTTTCATTTTTTTTCCTGATCAAGCACAATAAAATCATAGTAAAAGCTTCAATTCACATAATTTCCCAACTTTAAGAACAACTCTACGGTCGCATCTTTAATTGCCTTTCAAAAATATCTACAAGAGGTACTTCAGATACCTGAAAAATCTATGCCACCTGTGTATCAAATATATTATTTGCCTCCTTTTGTAAAGTAAAACACTGACTATGCTCTGGCTCATTAGGTGTTTTAAACCTTGCACAAATAATCGAAGAGGAGAATGCAGGGGTTGTCCTTGCTACCCTAATTGTGAACTTCATTCTGGAACCAGACCATGACTAGGCGCTCCTTTTTACGAAGGCGCGTAATAGCGCGCGCTAGCCGCCACCACCTCCTCTTGAGCAGGCGATAGTTTTTCGGCCAGCGCAGGGGTTAGCGAGCGATGAAAAGTCGCGCACGTTAAACCCACTAGCGCAGCTTTGTAAAAGGAGCCCTAGGTGGTCAAACTAGCATTTCGGCATAGGGATATGTTGTTCCATAATGGCAAGCTTAGAATTTATCCAAATGTAGCAAGGCCTTTTCAAGAAAGATGATGACAATTTCTAAAGTCGAGGCCACAAGTTTCACAGATGTGGGGTTTATGTTGGTAGAACTTCCATGGAAATGTGTTGTTAAGTTAAACTCAGTTAAGTATGTTTATTATGATCTTAGAATTTAAAAAAAAAGCAAGTAAACGATTAAATCTGTTGGCTCTCCTCCATTCTCATTGGTGGACCCTCCAACTTTCACAGCATGGGAAATTAGCCCCTTTAATTACTTGAGTGAAGGTTTTATTGTTATAGAGTATATAACTTTTCTGCTGCTTGAATTGAGCCTTGCTTCCCTATCCCCCCTTTTTACAAAACCGTAGCATGGTTTTTAGCGCCGGCCATGGTGGTAACAGCTCTGACAATCATAGGAATTCTATGAGCTATGGAGCTGTTACCGCCAAGACCAGCGCTAAAAACACTAGCACAGTTTTGTAAAAGGGGGTTATATTTTGTGGACTAAGACAATATGGTTAAGTTTAAATATTTTATTTTTCTTTGTTTTTTGATGTATTTCCTTTCTCTGAAACAAGCTTTTCTTGGATGTATGATTATTAATTCGTATGGGCTTCGGTGCATTTGGCGTGGGAGAATTGTTACCACAGTTTTGTAAAAGGGACCCTCAGGGGTCCTTTAATTAAGGTGCGCTAGCTGTTTTAGTGCACGCTAAAAATTAGCACACGCGTCCATTATATCCTATGGACACGTTAGCGTTTAGCGTGTACTAAATCGGCTACCGCATCTTAGTAAAAGGACTACTAAGGAGTCCTTTTACTAAGGTGCGCTAGCGTGTCTTAGCGTGCGCAATGCTAACACATGACAACACGTTCATAGGATATAATGGACACATTAGCACGCATTAGCCTTTAGCTTGCACTAATTTTTAGCGCACGCTAAGACGCACTAGCGTGCCTTACTAAAAGGACCCCTAATTTACTGGGTTAATATTCAGATGGTGACAATCAGCATTTTTTTAACCACTGACCAGGAAAGAATAAAGCACAAAGGGCCTTCAAGTTTTGGGCAATCCGACTTTAATTTATTGATGAACCTGACATGGGCTATGTTTCGGCATACCTGCGTGTGTCATGAGTCGATCGATGAAATAGTTAGTGAACAAGCACAACCAGCTGACATTATGCCGATATTATAAGTTTGGTTGGAATTCTAGCTCGATAAAAAAGCCCAGCGTGTCAACAATCCCTCAGCGTCCGCAGGCGTGTGATTTCAGCTTTGGCACAACACGGATACTGATGGATTATTTACAATGTAAATATATTGATCCGCCCTGTTTGACTTAAGCAAGTTGCTTAAGGCACTGGCATATTAAGTTCAAGTTATGTTAAAATTGCCAGACGTTTCTTTGCAAAAATATAAATAACCCAATCTATTCCTTGCCTTATTCATTATATTTTCTGTAAAATGTATAGAAGCCAGTACAATGAAGAGGTGAACAGTTGACAATTATTTTATCTTAAGACACTGACAAGTAGGGATGTGCATAGGCAATAATTTGTAGCTCATTTTCAGATTTTTTTCCAGTTTGTTTCATATATAATTTTTAAACATAAAAAACATTTTAGGTGCATTATTATTATTATTTTTTTTTTACAAAAGCATATCAATTGTACACATGTACATTCATAGCTTTATGTGTACCTGGCTGCTTTTGCATGCACTTTTTTCTAGGTAACAAAACAATCAAATGGGGCTCTTTTATTAAGCTGCACTAAGCATTTAACACATATTTTACCATGT
Source organism: Geotrypetes seraphini (assembly GCF_902459505.1). NCBI lineage: Eukaryota > Metazoa > Chordata > Amphibia > Gymnophiona > Dermophiidae > Geotrypetes > Geotrypetes seraphini. Next base: position 316,369,218 of record NC_047086.1, read on the forward strand.
TCTAACTGCTAGCACAGAATCTTTTGCAGTATTAAAACAGGGACATTTATAAAATATAGGCCTTGTTTTCTGCCTGATGTGGGAGTGGATTAGGTCTGGATTATTACTCGGTTCTAGCTGTCACGACAGCTGAAATGTGCCACCACCTCAAAAGGAGTTGCTAAGTGCAGCCATGCTCAATATTGCAGCTGCTGTTAAATCAAAGTCTGAGGTAGTGCTCTAAGCTGCCCTGCCTCCCCAAGACACAAAAGAGCCCCAATCCCTTTCCCTTCCACTCTCCAACACAAAAAGTAGCTCCAATCCCCCCTCCCATCTCCCTAACAGAAGAAGTAGCTCTGATCCCCTGTCCATCTCCTTACATAAGAAAGAGCTCTGATGCCACCCATCCTACCCCAGACCCAAAAAATAGCGCCGACCCCATCATCTCTCATATTTAAAATCTGCTCCCCCCCCTCAACACACACACACAGCCATAGCCCCACCCACAAGTGTAAATATCCTACTGGTCATACCTGTAGAGACTATTGGTGGTATAGTGGTTCTCAAATGGCAAAATGGCACCTCTGTTAGTTGACGTGGAGTTGTTGTTTTTTTTATGGTAGGCTAACTATTTTCATTATGGTTAAGCAGTAGCATTGTACATCTGAGCTATTTTTTCTTCAATTTTTTAATAAACTTTTTAAATATATATTTTAATATTTTTGATCAGTATATTTTTTTATATTTTTCTTTGATTCTAAATATTATGTATGCAAGCGTATGCATTGAGTGAAAGGTGAATTCATTTGGGTTAGTGTCATTTTCTTCACTATAGTCCATTCTGGATTTTGTGATAATACATTAACATTGCGTAAATTCATACAAACACATGCACAATTTCTCCAAAGGTGAACCCACAGCCCTGAAAGTACAAGGCACTCGTGGGGCTGCAATATAATCCCCATTTGAGGGGAGGGTATAAAAATTGCCCTGCTAATGAAGTGCTCTGCCATGCTTTTCTTTCCAGGTTCACCACTGCTCAAATTAATGGCATGCCATTTGACAAGAAAGGTAGTTTGCAATAAGATAATTTTGTTCCTCCACTGTTTAATCTGCCATATAATACTGTAATAATTCATGCTGATACTATCTTTACCCTTCAGGATTCTCAGCAGTTCTATTGAATATCCACCTAACAGGGTCTCGCTATTCTAATTCTTCCTTTAATGCTTTCAAGAAGCTAATAGTCATTTGCTGTCATAACCTCATTATTTAACAATAAAGGCCTAAACTTGCCATAATTCAAACATCTACTGAATGTTCTCCGTTTGTAATTCTAAGAAGTACAAAAAACAAAAGGCTTGTGGAACATTGATGTCCAAGATGAAGGCTTTATTAAGTCAAATAAATAATCCACATAAAAACATCTAGGTCAGTGGTTCCCAATCCTGTCCTGGAGGACCTCCAGGCCAGTCGGGTTTTCAGGCTAGCCCTAATGAATATGCATGGAGCAGATTTGCATGCCTGCCACTTCCATTATATGCAAATCTCTGTCATGCATATTCATTAGGGCTAGCCTGAAAACCCGATTGGCCTGGTGGTCCTCCAGGACTGGGTTGGGAACCACTGATCTAGGACCTGAACCATGGAAACATATGGACCCAACAAGGTCCATGTTTCAACACAATCGTCTTCTTCAGGGATCCCTATTGTCCTATAGAGAAACTTGTGGATTAATTGCAATGGTAATCTCTGCGCTAAGACTGCAAGCTCAAAGCGAAAGTAAAAAGAAGTACAGCCACATGTCCTTTCACACTTTTCAAGGTCCCCATTCAACTCGTATTTTATTGACCTGGCAGTTTCTTCCTTCTCATTTGAGCATCTGGCTCAATTGGAACTTGGGCTGGGATAAGAAATGCTATACTGGGATAGACCGAAGGTCCATCAAGCCCAGTATCCTGTTTCCAACAGTGGCCAACCCAGATCTGGCATCACAAGGCTCCATTTACAGTTACCCAGGGATTTTTCTCCTATTTACCATTCTGTTCCAGCTGGTCAAGGCAGTGATACTTCTTAGTAGATGGACATGTACCAAGGCTCTTCCTTGAACACTGCCATCATGGGCCCTAAATCCTCGTGACTGATCTGTGTGATGATGTTGATTTACTCCCCACAGGGGATGTGAATATAATATAATATAGGTTCTCATATTCAACATCTGGCCTCAGATTACAATAAGAACTAGCCATTTTCTTCCTTTGCTTCTCAAGCCATTGTCTACTCTAGCCTCACAAATTACACATACTACAGATCCCATTTTGTGGTAGCATCTTACTTCCTCTGAGGCATGGTGACAAGTGCTGCCTCAGTTCATAGTGGCATTTCCTTCTCTGTGTAGCCAATGGCTACCTTGAACAGCAGTGGAATTCCCCTCCCCCCATGGCAGCCAGCCAGAGTTGCACGGTGCCAGGATCTGCCACAATCTCTAGCTGTGTAGCCTGTCAGTGGGCACTGGTAATCACATTTTGGTTGACTAGATGCCTGGAATTTGCCCATCTCTGTTCAGCACTGACTGTTCTTCCTGCAGTTGAAATGAACAGACTATGTGGTAATGCTGATGACATTATTTTGAATTCACATAGGGCTCCTTTTACTAAGCTGCAATAAAGTTTAAAGCGCGCACAGAAATGCTGGTGTTAGCGTCTAGCGTGCACTAAAATCACTATTGCAGCTTAGTAAAAGGAGCCCATAGTGATTTTCATGAAACATAATCCCAATGCAGTTTGCAAAAACGGTGCAATAAAAACACCTACAGCCTGCATTCTACAGCTGAATCATTTTCCAAAACATTGTCCATATTTGACTTGCATCCTAACTGGCAAATGACAAAAAAGGAAAGCATTTTAGATGAAGGCAGGCAATAATAGCATCTTGGCTGAGTGTGTGAGTATGTGCAAGGCTTAAACTGCCTGTGATAGCATCTTCCTCCACGAGTTGCTTACAGATTCCAATTGATGGGGAGTGCTTGAGCTTTCTGTTTGCCGCTGCGTACTCCAGCTGAAAATCTAAGCACTTTACTCTTACCTCTTCTAACACATACTCAGGAACTCCGAATTGATAAAACGTGAACGCATCCAAGATTTTAAAACACATCAGTCAGACATGCATTAGGTCTCAAATATCTCCACTACAAAAAACATGTTCATTTTTTCCCCACAGAGATAATATTTTATAGTTTAATAGTTATATGCAAATTTGGACTTGGAGAATGATATGTACAGTGTCAGCATCTATGAGACAAACATGGTTTTTTTCTGTTGCATAGAGCATTACGGAACCCTGTTCGGTTGCAAAAATTGGATAGCTCTAAGTCAGCGGTCTCAAACACGCGGGCCGCATGTGGCTCCCCAGGTGCTATTTTGCGGCCCGCAGTCTGGACGCGATGATCAACTGTAAAGCGGTGGCAGCAGCTCCTCGCGCATTTCTCTTTCCCCTTGCCTTGTGGAGCAGCAGCATTTCTGGCCGGCTCAAGTCGATCGATCCATACAAAGCCGCGGGTGGCGGCTCTTGCGCTATCCACTCCTGCATCGGAAGCCTCTCTGACGTCACAACATCAGAGAGGCTTCTTAAGCAGGCGCGGATCTCGCGAGGAGCCGCCACCCGTGGCTTTGAAAGGAACAATCGATTGGGAGCCGGCCAGACATGCTGCTGCTACACAAGGAAGGGAACTGAAGGGGAGGGGAAAGAGAAATGCTCTGCTGCATATAGAAAGGAGGACCCTAGGGAAATGCTGCTGCTGCTGCACAGGGAAAGGGAGAGGGAGGGAAGGGGGGAAGAGAAATGCCTCTCCTGCACAGGAAAGGGGGGAGGGAAATGCTGCTTCTGCTGCTGCTGCATAGGGAAAGGGAGAGGGAGGGAAGGGGAAGAGAAATGCCTCTCCTGCACAGGAAAGGGGGAAGGGAAATGCTGCTTTTGTTGCTGCTGCACCCAATTGGGGAAAGAAAGGGAAGGAAGGAGAAGGAAGACAAGGGAGAGGAGAGGAACAAGAGATGCCAAGTTCGAGGGAGGGAAGGAAAGGAGATTTCAGACCATAGAGGGGAAGGGAGAGATGCCAGGACAAGGGGGAGGGAAGGAGACAGATGCAAGACCAGGGAAAAGGAAAGAAGGAGGGAGGGAGAAAAGGAAGGAAAGAGATGTCAGACCATGGAAGAAGAGAGAGATAGAATGAAAGGTAAGACATGGAAACGTAGATTTTGAAAAGAAAGCAGAAAAATTGAATATTAAGTTAATGCCAAAGATGGATGCAAGGCAGAAAGTGAAGACGGAGAGAAAAACAGTCAAAGGACAAGAAGGCCCTGGAAACATAGTTAAAAGCACAGAAAAATAAAGTCACCAGCCAACAAAGGTAGGGAAAATGATTTTATTTTCAATATAATGATTGAAATGTGTCAGTTTTGAGAAAGAAAAGATATTAAACTTTAAATGTGAGGGCTGCAGAAAAAATAGAGTACTTGGAGGGCTGCAGAAAAAATAGTTAATTTCTTATTAAAGAAATGACAATTTTGCATAAGGTAAAACTCTTTATAGTTTATATATCTTTCCTTTTAACTGTTAAAGGAAAGTTTTATAAACTATAAAGAGTTTTACCTCATACAAAATTGTCATTTCTTTAATAAGACATTAACTATTTTTTCTGCGGCTCTCCAAGTACCTACAAATCCAAAATGTGGCCCCGCAAAGGGTTTGAGTTTGAGACCACTGCTCTAAGTCTAATAAATGTTGGCACTGTCATCTTGAAGCAGGGACTTTAGATCATTTATTATTCTATTGTCCACTTGTTATGACTTTTTGGAAATCAATTTGGGACCAAATTAATTGTTTATTAGACAACCCAGTGGCATTATCATATGATACTGTGCTATTAGGTATCGCAAAGAGAGCAAAATGTCAGATTTCTTCAAATAATAACAAATTATTACTTATAATGACTGGGGTTGCCATTCAACAAATTACCTATAATTGGAAAAACTGGAGTAGATTAAATTATAATTTCTGGTGGAATTCCTTATGTCATATTTATAAAATGGAAAGATTTATTGCAATACAGCGAGAATGTTTTAGGAAATTTCAAGATGTGTGGGAGCCATTAACAAAATATTGTACTGATTAGATGACATTTTTCCCTTAAATTTTACAGGTTCAATTATGAGGGGGGAGGGGTAATTTTATTATTACATAGTGTACAAGGTATTTATATAATAGGAAGGGGTGGGAAGAGTGGGAGATAAGAATATATATTTGTACTATTGATGATTATTAAGTGATATACTTATTGTTAATCTGTTTTAACATATTGACACACTTATTGTAAGTTTGAAAATAAATAAAGATTAAAAAAAAAAAAAATAGTTATATGCTGCCTTTAAACAAAGCGGATTTCAATCCAATATACACAATTTTAAAAATGACAAAACAAACGTATCAAAAAACATCAGAATTTAAGGCATCAACCATCATACTTCATCTTACAAAACAGATGACACTTTAACAATTTTTTTTTTTTTAATTAACGCAATTTTTTTTTGCTGCTTGATGTATTCTAGCAGCCCGTTCCACTCAACAGGTCCCACACATAAGAAAGTACTAGATCTCATAGTCTGTAAATAAAATTTCTTATGAGTTAGAATAACAGCTCTCAAGTGTTCTATGGGCTCCTTTTACTAAAGTGTGCTAGCGTTTTTAGCGCACGCACAAGATTAGCGCGTGCTAGCTGAAAAATTACCGCCTGCTTTAAAGGAGGTGGTAGCGGCTAGCATGCACGCTAAAACCGCTAGCGCACCTTTGTAAAATGAGCCCTATATGTACTGCAATTGAAAATGTAACTTCCGAAAGAGCTCATAGCAAATCAAATATGAACAGAAACTGTGAAATCCTGATCCATTGCTATATAGCAGGATATATGGGTACAAATCAATGCGATAATAAAAGTTTTATTTAAATGAATATAAAGTAGATGAGATGCAGAAGCCATGAGGAGGCAAGTCTATAAATTGGAGCCTCAGTGTCATGTGCTTGGCACCAAGATTCCATTATAGAATACTAGTGCAAGGTTGGCATTGGTATCCATGTGTAGGCAGGCCTTCTTATCAATGGTGTAGTATGAAGGGTGCGTTGGGGGGGGGGACGGTCCGCCTTGGGCACAGTCTTCCTAAGGGTGCCACATCCCTCCTCCTCTCTGCCCCTGCTCCTCCCCTTGCCAAGTTCGCTTGCCCCTTGCCTTCTACCCATACTTTTTTACTTCCCTGGAGTAAGGTTGCTGCCCACATCGACATTGGCGCTCTCGCTAGCATCACTTCCGGGACCCGCACCTAGGAAGTGATGTCAAAGGGCAAGCTGACACTGACATGGGCATGCTGCTCACGCTGGAGAATATAAAAAGGTAGGGGGAAAGGAGGTGCACATGCAGAAGAGGGGGGTCAGGGAAGAGGGTGAGGAGGGGCACCAGACATAAGTAGGTGCAAGTGACACACATAGTTTATAGTATTCAATAAACTATCTGACTGTTGGTGGCTAAATTAGCTATAAATATTCAGTGCTGGGCCATGTGCAAGCACAAGCACTGAATATCCAGGGCTAATTGCAAAACTAGTGGCTGCTGGAGCTTATGCAAATCTCTATCGGTATTCGGCATAAGACACTAATGAGGCTCTCAGCTGAATATCACCTGAAACCAATATAACTTTCAAAATGTTCCCCAGCCCCTCCTATCCCTACTGGAACATCCTTGCTTCCAACCCCTTCCCTCTGAAACAGACACCCCTTCCCCCTAAACCAAGCAATACTACTTAACATCCCTTGTGATCCAGTGGGGGAACTGGGTGCAGAAATACATTAAACCCAGATTTTACTGCACTTTAGTAAACGAGCTCCTTAGCCACAAGTTATCCGCGTACTGGCACTGAATATATGAGTGCATGTGGATTTGTCAGCAAATACAGCAGGAATGTCCATTTTACAAATCTACATGTGCAGAAAAAAAACAGTATTGACTTTAAATTTTCCTTATATACCAAGACTTTTTTTCTGCCTTCTAAAAATGTCCTATCCACCCCACCACATTTCTCACCGAATATTTTCCAGCTTGTTTGTTTTCCCATTGGTGTGCCAGCCAGCCTCAAGTTTGTAATCTTCAGATTCAGAGGCAGCTGCCTTCCAGACAAAACAATTCTGGGTCACATGGCTGCATACATTGTATCAGTGAAAGAAAATGTCCTGGTTACCCCACTTTCTAAGGTTGACTCTGCATGAGTACCGACACCTCTTTTCCCAAAAACAAAAACATAGGGGTCAAAATTTAAAGCTATTTAAATGGCCAGGAGAAGCTCCTAGTTGTTTAAATTATTTGTCTGGGCTAACCAAGGTACTTAATTGGACAGTGCTGAGGAATATCCTCTCCAACCACCCATGCCAATACCTGCTAGGTTGTGGGCAGGATAGAGGTGGAGTTAGGGTGGAATTAGGAAAGGCAGCTGAACCAGAACGTACGCAGGTAAAGCTAGACTTAGTTAGGACACTGGTCTTTGACCAAAGGGCCACCGCATGAGCAGATTGCTGGGCATGATGGACCACTGGTCTGAACCAGCAGCGGCAATTCTTATGTTCTTAAATTAGGGCAGAAAATAAGCTGTCCTAACTTTATGCAGTAAAGATAACGGGGCACTGGTCTGATTGTCCACTACACAGTTACTTTCCTGTTAGAGCCTCTGGATCTCCCTGTTCCAAACCCCCTTCTGGGCCTCCATGGGCCTACCTGATAACTCTGATTTCTTTTTTTTCTAAGAAAAAATGTATATACCGCAAATCTATAATTATTTGCAGTTTACAACTTACATACTTAAAATACGTTGACAAACAACATTTCATTTCTTATAATATACAGATATAAAATCAATAATTCATATCAATGAACCCAAGCAATTTAGTATCACTGAAACGCTTGAGAAAATAGGTGTGTTTTTAAAGATTTTCTAAAGTCGTTCCAAGACTCAATCAATCTTAAGTCTTTTTGAAGTGTGTTCCAAAGCAGAGGTCCCATGACCATAAAAATCTACACGAATCTCTATATATCTCCAATCTTATTTGCTTGAAATCCAGAACATCAAGCGACGCTTGGCTGCTTGAATGCAAAGTACGTCCTGGAAGATGAACTTTTAAAGTTGCAGCTAAACAAATAAGTTGCTGCTCGTGAAAAAGCTTAAAGATCAATGTCAAGGTTTTAAATTCAATATGCCAATAAATAGGAAACCAATGTAATTGTTTAAGGATCGGTGTTATATGACTGTAATGAGGACATCCTGAAATAATCCTAGCAGCATCATTTTGCGCGATCTGTTCAGCTCTTAATTCTTTCTTTGGCAAGCCCACTAACAATGAATTACAATAATCAAAAAAACGGATATATGTAGGCCTGCACTACAGTTCGGACTCAGCAATTCCATCAAAGGTCATATGAACTTCAACTTCAAGAATACTTTCTGAGTAACTGATTTCACATATGGCTTCAAAGATAATGCATAATCAAGAAGCACTCCAAGGCATTTCATTTCATCTACAATAGGGATCTCAGTATTATCAAATGTGAAAGATACAGGGAATTGAAAATTCAATCTACCTGAAAGTAATAATATCTGTGTTTTCGCTGAGTTCAACTGAAAGCCAAGATTTAACAGCATTCAAACAAAGTATAAGATGAAAAGGTGGCTGTAGTTGTCTTGTGAACTTGGTAGTTCAGGGGTGAATGGAGGCTGTGTATATCACAAGGCTGCTGTGAGATGTTGCTGGAACCATTTTTCTATGGCAGGAGTGAGTGGGCTTTGCTCTTGCCCCATCAACTACACTTGAACAACCAGGTATATCAGGTAGGCCTGAAAAGTGCCTACCTAGGCCATAGGGCGAGGGATATTGGGGGTTGTCAGGATGTTCAGGCTAGGTTCTGACTGGCAGTGGACTGAGAGGAAAGGAGAAGGAAGGAGGGGAAATTTGAGTGGGGAAGGGCAGGAGGAGGATTTGGAGGGATTCACAAGACTGTCATATGCAGGCCCTGGCTGAATATTGGCAGTCAGCACTGGGCAAATTATTCCTGGATATTCTGTGTAAAGGCCTGGGCCTGGCCTGGCACTGACTATCTGGAATTAATTTGAATGGTCACGGTTGGACTGCTTATACATGAAGGCAGTGAGGCTTTTTTACGGTTATTTACAAGACCATGTAAAGTTATGTCAGCTTAAAAGGAACTTAAAAGTCTACTCGATATCAGATAGCAGAACTTATGAAGTGATGTCAGAGGAAGAGCAGACACTGGCATGAGCAGCCGGTTGGGATTGCTATTCAAGCCGGGAACGTTAGAGAAGTACGGGGGAAGGGAAGATGCACGCATGCATGGCAGGAGGGGGCGGAGGAGAGGCACTACCGCCCTGGGCGCTTTTCACTCTCACTACGCCACTGGTGGTGTACATTCAGGTACATTAGACATTTCCCTGAATCTGCATTTTAAAGCAACAGAGTTGTAACCTGGGTGCTTTGGATCAAAATCCACTGTGCTGAGCACTAGGCTGCCCCTCTGCTCTGCAAGAACATCCATGAGGCCATTTTCACACTAATGCAGCCAAACAGATATACTCTCCCCTAGATTTTTTACATTCATAATTTAGATATTTTATATTGAAAAATGGCTGTTCATTTTAGATTTAAAAAAAACTTTTGTAGACAAGCAGAATATAAAAAAATTAAGTATAACCACCAACAGATATTCTTAAAATATATCCCCTTACCAGAGACTAAATAGAGCAGTATATCAAAAAAATACAGAGAAAAGACCTCAGTGTTCCCCGAGAGCAAACTCAGGAAATTGCTTTGACAAGTACAAGATTGTCATAGACAACACATCCTCGGTCTGAGAAAGAAAGAAAATAGTACCGGGAGATTTTTTCACTGCGTTGCGGTGATCTTGCCTACACCAGAGGATATAAATAAACCATTAAGATAAATGCGGGTTTTTGATTCTATTTGAATAATCTTGAAAACTTCTAAGTCTATGAACTTTATATATTGAACTTTAACAGAGTTTTTCTCAGACCAAGGATGTGTTGTCTATGACAATCTTGTACTTGTCATAGTAGTCTCCTGAGTTTGCTCTCGGGGAACACTGAGGTCTTTTCTCCGTATTTTTTTGATATCTGCTCTATTTAGTCTCTGGTAAGGGGAAATAATTTAAGAATATCTGTTGGTGGCTATGTTCATTTTAGATGCCTTCACTTACTTTCAAACAGGAAACTCCAACGTTTTTCCTATTTGAAAATTGCTGTGAGCTAGAAAGGGGTATTTTTTGCACTTAGGTGTCATTTAGAATATGCCCTACCATCTGTAAATAGTTTCATTACCTGTGTAGGCAGCAGCATTGAATACATTTATAAATTTAAGCACTAGTACAGACACTTAAATTAATGCATGTGCTGTCCGTGATGAAAATTTGGCCTATATATATATATATATATATATAAAATTTATTTTTTTAAATCAGTTTGGAAAACTTTTTAAAAAGAAGTGCAATTCTATGTGTTAATAAAGCACCTGCCAGTGGATTTCCTCATTCAGCCTATTGCCTGCTGTGGAAACTCTGGGTCTGCTTCTGTCGATGCTTGTTTCCATGGAAACTATTATTTTTATCGGTACAAAGCAGTTAGAAAAAAAAATGTATTCACATTTAGTACAAAATTCACACCTGAAGGCCAACTTTGCATAGGGGGTCTAGGTAGGATTTGGGACTTCTTGGTGAGCACATCACATGTTCCCCGATATTTTTTTTTAAAAAGGTTCACTGAACGTGGAGCCTTTTGTAAAATATGTTTAAGAATATAGGAAATGGATGTGTAGACAGCAGCATGTTCAGCAGAAACAGACATTTTATAAAGGAATGCATTCAAGAAAGAGTGGAATCAGTAGGAGTTTTGAATATGTAAGCACTGACACATATTTATGAAGTACTTTTACTATGGTCAAGCTATGGTTAAAAGGTAGCTTTAGTATACCCTTACACAAGTTTTTCCTACACACTAAGGGCTCATTTTACTAAGCTCCTTTTACTAAGCATTAGGGCTTTAGCACAAGCTACATTGCCGCATGCGCTAGATTAGAGAATGACACGGGGAAAAAATCTGTCCCCGTCACCGCCCCGTCCCCGTCCCACCATCCTCTGCACCGCCCCGTCACCGCCGTTCCCTTCACTGTCCCGTCACCGTCACCGCCATCCCTTTCACCGCCCCATCATCGCCACTGCCATCCCATTCACCGCCCCGTCACCGTCACCGCAGCATGCATAAAAGCCTCAAACAGGTATGATTTTATATACTTATCTTCATTAACGTATTCCCATGGGTTACATACTGAACATGTGCTGGATTCCTCCATTCTTGCAGCACATGTTCAGGAATAGGATTCAGTAACCCATGGGAATGGACACAGCACACTACTACACTAGTACTCAGATTTAAAAAAAAAAAGAACCAGCTCCCAGCTCAGCCAGACTCCCGTCTCCAACCGGTCAAAGAATCCACTCAGATAAAAAAAAAAAAAGAACCAGCTCCCAGCTCAGCCAGACTCCCGTCTCCAACCGGTCAAAGAATCCACTCAGATAAAAAAAAAAAAAGAACCAGCTCCCAGCTCAGCCAGACTCCCGTCTCCAACCGGTCAAAGAATCCATTCAGATAAAAAAAAAAAAAAAAAAGAACCAGCTCCCAGCTCAGCCAGACTCCCGAATCCAACCGGTCAAATAATCCCACTCAGATTTTAAAAAAAGAACCAACTCCCAGCTCAGCCAGACTCCCGTCTCCAACCGGTCAAAGAATCCCCCCACCCCCACCCCTGCCGCCGCCAACCCTGGGCAGGCGAGTAGTAGGAAAGTGTGCACTAGAGAATGACACGGGGAAAAAATCTGTCCCCGTCACCGCCCCGTCACCGGCCCACCATCCTCTGCACCGCCCCGTCACCGCCATTCCCTTCACCGCCCCGTCACCGTCACCGCCATCCCTTTCACCGCCCCGTCACCGTCCCCGCTGCATCCATATAAGCCTTAGTACTGTAATATTTAGCTTATTCCTTTCTTATAAATCAAAGTTCCTGCTGCTGAACTAGAAAAAGAGATGTTCAGCTGGCAGGGCTTTGTTTATAAATTTTTATCAACACAACTAATATACTATTTTATCCTAAAGCAAAAAATAAATAAATAAATATAATTTTTTTTTCTACCTTTGTTGTCTGGTTTCTGCTTTCCACATCTTCTCATTCAATTCCTTCCATCCACTGTGTGTCTTCTCTCTGCGTTTTCCACTTGCTGTTACTGTGCCTCTCCCTTCACCCCCCCCTCCAATTGGTCTAGCACCCATCTTCTTCCCTCCGCTCCCCCATAGTCTGGCATCTGTCTTCTTCCCATTCTGTCTTCCACATTTCCCTTCGGGGTCTGTTCCTCTCCACCCTCCTTCAATGTCTGTCCTATTCCTTTCCACCATCACCCTTCTCTCCCTCCTTTACCATCTGTTCCTTTCTACTACCCTTCAGCTCCTCTCGCGTGGCCTATCTATCTACCTTCCTCCCTCTTATTTTCATGGCATGTTACAATGTAATTTGTGCAAGCCACTGGAGCCTGCAAGCTCGGTCCCTGTCCCATCCCCACAAACCATCTCGCTTCTGTGCTCCTATTTTCTCCATTTCTAATATCTCCCCTATGTATCTGTCATTGCCCCCCCCCTGTGTCCATATACCATCCCCATGGCATGTCCCCTTTATGTCACTGTCCCTATGCCCCATGCACATAATTTTCCCTCTTTCTGTTACCTTCCTGTGTCCAGATTTCCCCTATCTTCCTCTTCCATACCAGTGTGTCTCTTCTTTTCAACCCCATCTAGCTTTTTTCCCTCTTTCTTCCCCTCCCCCCCCCCCTTGCTTCTAGCATCTGGCTCACCTGCCTGTCCTTCCCTTTCTTTCCTGCTGTGGGTTTTTCTTTCCGTCTTCATCTCCTTGGCCCAGAATCCTTTTCCCTTTCACTCCCTCCTTCCAATTTGAGCCGGGAACACGAGCGATTGCACAGTCCCCGCAGCCACCACCCGCCTGCCCAATCTATCCTACTGTTTAGCCAGCTCTCTCCCTTCTCCTCACCTTAGTTTGTAGGTTTTGTTTTTCGGCGACATGCACGCGCGGCTGCTCAGTGTTCAATCTTCTGCTCTGCTGTAACTTCCTGTTTCCGGTTGCGTCAGAGCAGAAGATCGAAACTGAGCGCGGCTCTCTGATAGCGTGCGGGTCGCCGAAAAAGAAAACCTACAAACTAAGGTGAGGAGAAGGGAGAGAGCTTGCTAAACAGTAGGATCGATTGGGCAGGCGGGTGTGTGCTGCGGGGACCGCGCGATCCTTCACGCCTCACTGCGGGGACAAGACCATTCACCGCCCCATGGGCGGTGAATGGCCTTGTCCCCGTCGCCGCAGCGACTGCTAGTTTTCGTTCCCCGTTTCGGCGGGTGACCCACAGCTAAAATGCAGTGGCCGCGGGTAAACCTCCACCGTGTCATTCTCTAGTGTGCACCTTACCTCTACTTGTAGCGCCAAAGTTTTCAATGAAATTTCAGCTCCTCCAAGTCTGCAGCAGTGACTCCTCTCCAATCCAGGCAGCGACTCCAAAAAAAATCCTGGGCTTGCCTCTCAGCTTCGAAATCCCCCGATTTCCAATCGCTACTGCAACCCATTAAATATCATGTGTGGCAGTAGCGATTGGTCCCCTTCTTGAGCAGGAAAGAACTGACTAATGAAGAGCCAGAATATTGAAGGGGGCGGAGTCAGGCAACGTGCAAGTCGGGTGGAGAGAGACGAGTTGGAGGAGACCACATGGCTGACAAGCATGGCCGCCGAAAAAAAAATCAGACACCCGTCCACGGTGAAGACCCGGTAAATCGCAGTATGTAGAAGGGGATACATTTGCCTGTGGGGACAAATCTTTTCACCGTTTTTGTGGGCGGTGAAAACTTTTGTCCCCGTGTCTGTAGTGATTTGGCTATGGAGTCTCCCCGCGGGGATCGCTCCCAGTGTCATTCTCTACGCTAGACCTTAACGCCAGCATTGAACTGGCATTAGTTTTTCCGCGTAGCGCGTGGTAATTTCCTGCCAAAAACGCTAGCACACCTTAGTAAAAGGAGCCCTAAGGCCAGTTTACTTTTCTTTTTTTTAAATTAATGATCATGTGCTAATGTGGCCATTAGTATGTGGCCATTAAAAATAAAAATTACTGAATGAGTACTTAGAAGAAAATTCTATAAAAAGGTGCCTAAAGATAGGCACCTAAATAAATGGACGTCTAAAGTAATGTATCTAACTCCCTCTCCCCCCCCCCTTTTTATGAAACCATGTTAGGGTTATTTTTATTGCCGACCACAGTAGTAAAAGCTCCGATGCTCATAGAATTCCTATGAGCTTTGGAAGTTTTACTGTCGCGGCTGGTGATAAAAATCCCTAACGTGGCTTCATAAAAGGGGGGTGGGGGAATTAATTAGTAAATTGGTTTCAATTATGAGCTTTAACAAGCTCATAATTGAAAAAAAAATTAATTGAGAAATTGGCGCCTATCCTCTTAGGCACGATTCTACAAAAAACAGGCACCTACTGTATTGCGCCTAGTGGTACCTAACACCAAAGTAGGCATGTTTAGCGGTGGAGAAAACTTAGGCACCACTAGGCACAATTCTCTAAAGGACTTAGACACCTATAGCACCAATTACAGAATCTGGCCCCTACTGCACCCATTTTGTAGGAGTAGCAGCTCATTTGGTATTCCTGCATTATCGAGTTAGCACCCACTAATGTAGATGTGCCAACTGGTTAGCACAGGAATGCCCACTCTCTGCCCCCACCCCGACATGTTCCCTCAAAAAATATATATTTTTTAAGGTGCAGTTCATATGTACAGTACTCCCCCGAAATTCACAGGGGTTCCGTTCCAGGAACACCTACAAATTTTGAAAAAATGAGAATGTGGTTTTGAGTCTGTAAAAAGGCAGGAGAGGGCAGCTGGGCACCGGCGGGTGCAGTAAATCATACCCGGTATGCTCTAAAGGGGGGGGGGAGGAGGAATCATCTGTACAGAAGGCTGATCAGCTGACTAGGTGGGGAGAGGAGGAGGAATTGGCTGTGCAGAAGGCTGATTAGCTGACCGGGGGGGGGGGGGGGGGAGAGGAGGAGGAATCGGCTGTGCAGAAGGCTGATTGGCTGACTGGGGGGAGAGGAGAAGGAATCAGCTATGCAGAAGGCTGATTCACGGACTCATTCCCTGTATTTTCTGATTGAAAGAGGCAGTCAGAAAATACCGTGAGTAACCAAGTCCGCAATTCGCAAACTGCGAATTTGCGGGAAAACACTGTATGCATTTGGCAGTTACCGCAGGACACATGAACCCAATCTGTGGGACACCAGTTTAAGCCGTGCTAGATGTGCGTTAGCACCCAATTCAGCTTAGTAAAAAGACTCCTCAGTGCTAGATTTTACAAAACTCGCTTCCAGAAACAATCAATTAAGGAGTTGTGCAGAAAAATTATTTTTCTTAAAACAAAACAAAAAAAAAAATTGACACCGTTTTTAGCACCAGGGAGGTAAGCACAAGTTTCAGCTCATTCACAGGTGCAAACCTCAAGTGCAAACATTGTTAGCCGACATTTACACCTGCTTCAGTTTTACTTCAAAGATGCATGCAGTGTCACTATAAAATTTGAAATACATGCATTTTTTTGCTGACCCACACAAACTACATCCATGATGCATGCCCTTCCAAGCTGCTTGTGTTGTGGATTTAATCTTGCAAATGGAAGTGTGTGGAGACAGGTGTGCTGCCAAGAAATGTGCACAGCTAATAAAATACTTTCAACTGTTTACACTGCATGGCACACTTAGGTACGCCAATTTACATCAGCCATTGAAGTTTCAGTAGTTGACAGATCTACATTTGGGCATGCTAGTGCTGCTTTGCACTAACACTCTCTAATAACTTATAAGTGTCGTTATAAAACTGGTGCTAAGTGTGCCCCACTGTGGCACCTATATTTACTGTAGGCACCGAATTATAGGATTGCCACATAAATGAACATTCTCTTCTCTACATGGGAAAGGGGTTTGGGAATTGTATACTGCCTTTCTGTAGTTATACAACCACACTCAATGCGGTTCACATACTGCATTTTCTCTATCTGCCCCAGTGGGCTCACAATCTACCTAATTTACTTGGGGCAGTGGAGGATTCCCCCGCTAGTTCTTCTGTGTAGCCCAGCCCAAAAATGGCTTCTTTGTGCCAATATTCAGCACCATTGCCTGGGTAACTGTCACTGAACATCAGCAGCCAGGCCATAGAGTGTAATTTATGTAAAGAGGAGCCTCTCCTGCCCACTTAAATCGCTTTGATAATTGGGAAGTATATACAAGTGCATACTTCTGTAGTCCCCAAAACAAACTGCCATTTTTCAAGCATTAGCACTGCAGATATAAAATCCGAAATGCACTCGAGAATGTCTCCACGCCATTAGCCTTAGACTCCACATAAAACAATCAGCACAGTACGCAGCTCATGTGAGCTTTCTAATAGCAATACTCAATTCAAAACTAATGGCAACAAGTCTTATTCATAAATGACAAGCAATCAAGAAAGACTTGAAATATATCATACGGTTTGCACAACAGGAAAAATTCCACTCAAATATTGTGGGGCTCTTTAAAATTATATGAATAATTAATGAGGACCATTTAAAAACGCATGTGCGGCGTTCTAGTAGTGCCAGCGCCATTTTGTTGCTTAATGCCGATGATAACAGAGCTGTTCAGTAAGTAACCTCGCATTTGTAGTTTTATATCTTTGGCGTTTTAAAATTATAAATCTAAATTGTGTTTTCTGTCCTTGTGTTTTATAGATTATATGCCTGACATTTGACCCCTGAAGAAGCCGATTTTATGGTGAAACGGGCACTTTAATAAGATAAGTTATTACAAGCACTTTAAATTTGAAAAGTTTACACACTATTGCACTTTAGTC
Source organism: Geotrypetes seraphini (assembly GCF_902459505.1). Classification (NCBI taxonomy): domain Eukaryota; kingdom Metazoa; phylum Chordata; class Amphibia; order Gymnophiona; family Dermophiidae; genus Geotrypetes; species Geotrypetes seraphini. Next base: position 316,386,307 of record NC_047086.1, read on the forward strand.
TAAGATTTTGCACACTTATATAGAGCTCAATGAAAGATACTACCACCCTGTTATGACTGTTGGAACAATCATTTTCAAAGCTTTCTAATAGCGCCAGCGTTTCCTACCTTTGGTGCTCTGGCATGTTTTCCGCACCTGGCATCCTTTACAAAACTCATATCCAGGAGTTCCGTTTCCTATGAAAAACAAAGATAAAAGGAAACTATTCAAAAACCAGTTCGGTCCACAGAACAATACACATTCGAGTCAGGCACACCGATGTAGGCGCCTAAGTTTAAGTTAACTTTATAGAATGTGGGAGTAAACTTATAGGAAAAAGTCTTAAGTGCAGCTGCATGTGTAACAACAAATTAGTACTAATTAACACCAATTAAAGGCTATTATTGGTACCTAAAGGCAATTGGGATTTGGGATTGGGACTTGCATACCACCTTTTAGTAGTTATAAAACCACACTCGAAGCAGTTTACAGACAGGTACTTCAAGCATTTTCCCTATCTGTCCCTATGGGCTCACAATCTATCTTTTTTTTTAAAATTCATTTTGAAAACTTACAGCAAGCGTACAGGAATATATCATTAGTAACAACAATAACACTTGTAATTCTCATATAATTCTAAAAACATAAAAATTATATCCCGTCCCACCCACCTTCTTTCAAATATTATAATCAATTATATCATAAATATAATATAAACATATAATTTAGTGAAATTTCCAGAAAAACTCCCCCCCACCCCCCTATGTGTACATATATTCATCCAAGGAAAGTGATGTTTACTCATTACAATATTGTTCCAATGGCCCCCAGATCTTTATAAAATTATTATAGTTCCCTTTCTGTATTGCAATTGCTCTTTCCATCTTAAAAATATGGCATACCGAATTCCACCAAAATGTATAATTAAGATTAGTATAATTTTTCCAGTTATTGGTGATATGCTGAATAGCAACCCCAGTCAAGATTTTTTTTTATAAATCTTTATTCATTTTTAATTCTTACATCAAGTGAATATACATAATAAAGCAAGATGAAGAACGCTACAAGTTGGTTTGTTCTTTTATTGAATAGTTCATCCTGTTAAGTGAGGACTGCACACTGTTTGAGTTGTTCAATTTACCTCACTTCCAATCTTCAAGAATTTTTCCGTAGTGTTTCTAAGAACGTTTTATCGACAGCTGGTGAGGTAAATGCTCCGATGCTCACAGGAATTCAATGAGTATTGGAGCATTTACCTCTCCAGCCTGCAGTAAAATGCTCTTAGACTGCTTAGTAAAAGGTGCCCTAAGTTAGGCATACAACAGGCACTGTTCTATAACTTGTGTGCCAAAATTAGCACTGTAGTCGGAAACTTACTCCTACTACTACTATCACTTATATAGTGCTGAAGGGCATACACAGCGCTGTATATTTTGACATTTAGTAGACGGTCCCTGCTCAGAAGAGCTTGCAATCTAATTTGGACAGACAGCCATGACATATAGGGTTGGGTTTGCAGAACCCAAGGTGAGAGGGGTTAGGAGTTGAAAGCACTCTCAAAGAGGTGGATTTTTAACTTGGACTTGAACACTACCAGCGATGGAACATGCTTTAGGTGATTCAGGCAGTTTGTTCCAGGCATACAGCGCAGCAAGATAGAAAGGACGGAGTCTGGCAGAGGAGGAGAAGGGCATGGATAGGAGGGACTTATCAGCTGAGCGGAGCTCAGAGGAGGAACATAGGGGGAGATAAGTGAAGAGAGATAGTGAGAGGCAGCTGAGTGAATACATTTGTAGGTCAGGAAGAGAAGTTTGAAATGTATTCAGAAATGGATGGGAAGCTGATGAAGTGACTTTAGGAGAGGGGTAACGTGAGCCGCTATACTCAAGTTGGATGTGCAGCTTTAGAGAATCCAGCCCTAAAAGTATAAGACTCTCTTTTATCAAGTCAAATAGTGTGGGCTGGCGCAGAAAGTGCACCAAAGCCCAAAGGGATCGAATGGATTTTGGTGCATTTGGCAGCATCACTATTCTGGCTTTGTAAAAGGGACCTTAAGTCATCTAGAAGGACTAACTATATGTATAATTCTGATATTCAGTGGCTATGGCCAGCATTTAAATAAATAATTGACCACTGATGTCACTGAAAATAAACCTAATTGTTTATAACACTAAAATCATGTTTCTATAATTCCACCTGTAATTATGGCCCACTTCATTTCACTCTTTCCATCCTAGACATTATAAATTAGACCACACAGTTATCAAACCTGTCCAGCATATTTGCTTATTTATAAAAAAATATTTCTAAACTGCCATCAAATTGGTGTACAGATTCAATTTCCGTCACATGGCCCAATATGTAATAATTTATCATCACGTGTTTTATTTCAGCACTGTTACTTTCTATGGTATAAATCACCACTTTGCAGAAAGGAATATGGTTGTTAGGAATCATTTAGCAGCTCTATTTGTTGTGAATGGATGTCTCCCAGGAGAACAACAGGAGATAGTAGAAGCTGATCTAGAAAATAACATTTTTTTTTTCCTACAACGTAAAGCAGCATTCAAAATCTTTGAAGAAATATGCATTACCTATCAGAATGCTACTGCTCATGCTTTATTTCGACATGTTATTTTGACTTGTTATGCCAGTGTGAAGGAGTATATAGGAAACTGTCAGCCCCCTTAAGCATATTCCCTCACAGGCTCACATCAAGAGGTCTAGCTATAGAGTTCTCTGCAGGGCATGGTTCAATCAGAGGAGACAAAACACCAGAGCAAAGGCAAGAGAGACCCAGGGAAGACAGGAACAACCCTCCAAGAATGCTTTCACATGGCAAAATTATGAAAAGATTGGCACACTGTGAATTTTTTCTCCTAAGCAAAGACTATATTATAAAAGTAAAGAAACCAGGAGAAAGTGCAGCACAATTAAAAAGGTGGGGTTTTTTTTCCTGCTTGTTAAATATTTGTTTTGTTCCTACTACCCTTTATTGGCTGAAAGGTTTTGGTTTTCAGAGGGGTTTTCTTTTCCCCCTTACTGCTAAGCTGGGGTAGTTATTGCAGCCAGGTGGGAACTATTTTTGCTCTGATAATTTGGGAAGAAAGTTTGAAGGAATAAAGCCAGAACAAGAGGCTTGTCATTTATTTTTGGTTTCATGCATGAGAGTTATTGTGAAACTTTGGGCTCCTTTTACGAAGGTGCGCTAGCGTTTTTAGCGCATGCACCGGATTAGCGCGTGCTATAGCGCGCGCTAGCTGAAAATCTACCGCGCATTAAGGCCCTAATGCGCCTTCGTAAAAGGAGCCCTTTGTCTTTCCTTTTACCTGAGCCAGACCTCATTCATCCTTGTTCCAAGAAGGGAAAGGTCTGATTTCTGTTTGAAGATATTTACCTGAAGGCAGCCATCACAGTGCCTAATTACATCACAGCTTCCACCTGCCACACAAGCAGTTTCAAGCAACCAAACTACAGTTGTGAAACACCATGTTTGTTATTTTTTTGCTTGTATCTCAATAATGCTTTAACGCCTGTAAAGAATTGCAAGTCTTTAAAAAGTATCAACCTGACAGAAAAATCCAAGTTGGAAAATGTTTTGTATTGATGCAAACTATTACTTGTTTTTTTCCTTTAATGTTTGCTAATTACCAGCTAAACCATTCTGACCAGTGCCCAGTAAAAGGGCCACAATAAAAGTTATTATTTTTGCACTAAACTCTTTTGTATGCTGGTGTATTTTTACTGGAGCAGCCAGTACACTTGAAGGCCCTAGGCAAGTGCCAGGGCTGGGTTCAGGCCAACAGGATTACCTCAGTTCCAGGGATGCATGCTGGGGTCTGAGTTTGGTCCCCACCAGCACACTCTGCTGTCCTGACTAGAGGCATGGTGGGTGACACTTATTGTCTGCGTGTTTGTTTTCAGAGTAAACTCCTTAACACAGTTCATACTCGCAATATTGTGCCGATATGGCAAACTGTCTAAAAAATCAGTAACTTGTATCTTAGAAACCTGACATGCTAGCTGAATTTCAATTACAGATCTGAAATCAGCATCATTAAATTAACGAACAACACATCTTAAGTTCTCAGTAGCAAATAATAACTTTTTTTTTGTTGTCCAGTATTATAAAACACTAGTCTTCTAGCCCGTTACATTAATGGGTGCTAGAATATATGTGTGTGTGTCTGTCTTTATTTCTTTCTCTCTCTCTCCTTAGCCGCTTTCATTCTGTCTTTCTTTTTCCTTGGCTGTTCATCACCACCCCTTGCCTGCTCCCCCTGTCCATTGTCCCTTCCTTTTACCTCCCCTGTGTCCACCAACACCCCTTCACTGCTCTCCTTATGCAGCAGCAGCCCTTCTCCCTTTGTTTTACCTCCCCCCTGTCCAGCAGCACCTCTTTCCTTCTCCCCCTGTCCAATATTAGGCCTCCGTTCCTTTTTCTAAACCCCCCCTGTCCATCAGCACCTCTTTCCTTCTACCCCTATCCAGCAGTAGGCGTCCCTTCCTTTTTCTCCCCCCTCCTCCTTCTTATCCCTATGATACACTTACCTTGCTCTGCCCCTGCTCAGAGGTTCCCGACAGCCGCCCAGTTGCACCCATTGGAAAAGTTCCCTCTGCCGCATCCCGCACCCCTCCTGACGCGACTCCTGCTGTCTTTCTTTTTGTCTGTCTCTGTCCCCCTTTATCTGTCTGTCTTTCTGTGTATCTCCCTGCCCCTGTGTCTTTCTTCTTTTCTTTCTGTCTCCCTTCCTCCCTCTGTCTGTCTGTCCAAAGCAACATTCCCTCCCCCTCCATTTCCCTCCCCCCACACCAGTTCCTTGTGCAGCAGCATTAGCGTTTCCTATACCCCCCTTTCCCTTCCCGCGGTCCCGACTACAAACGCGGTCCCAAGTCCTTTGTCGCCCCCCCCACCTTCCCTTCCCGCGGACCCGACTGCACATGGTGATTCAAGCAGCGTGTGCAGCAGTCTTCACACACTGCTTCGGGTCCTTCTACTGGCCTGATTTATTATTATTATTATTAGGATTTTATATACCGCCTATCAAGGTTATCTAAGCGGTTTTACAATCAGGTACTCCAGCATTTTCCCTATCTGTCCCGGTGGGCTCACAATCTATCTAACATACCTGGGGCTATGGAGGATTAAGTGACTTGCCCAGGGTCACAGGGAGCAGCGCGGGGTTTGAACCCACAACCCCAGGGTGCTGAGGCTGTAGCTTCAACCACTGCACCACACACTCCTCCACGTCCTCCACGTCCTCCTTTACTCTGGCACGTCCATGATGACATCATCAGAGACACGGCAGAGCAAATCAGGGCAGTAGAAGGGCCCGAAGCAGCGTGTGAAGACTTCTGCACACGCTGCTTAAATCGCCAGTCGGGCCCACGGGAAGGGAAGGGGGGCGGCAAAGGACTCGGGTCCCGGGCAGCGGAAAGTTGCTGGGCTCCTCGGTGGGGGCGCTGAGTGGCAGCGATCCCTCTCCTCCCAGACCCGCTGGAGGAACGGAGATCGGCGGCTGGCTGCGGTCCCGGCTTGTGGAGGCAATCGGCGGCTAGTGACGTATAAGCACACATGCGCACTCCTGCGGCCACAGACCTACTGATCACGGAAGCACGCAAATAGGAGTGCGCATGTGCGGCTAGCCTTTTATTATATAGGATAAAATATAGTATAATTATATTTGGTACAACTGGCTTTACTGAATGAATTATTGAATTAGTTGTTTTATTAATTCAATTTAGCCTCAGATATAATAAATGGTCTGACTTGTTAAATGTAGGCAAAATCATTTACCGTATTTTTTGCTCCATAGGATGCACTTTTTCCCCAAAAAAGTGGGTGGAAAAAAAGAGTGCGTCCTAAGGAGCAAATACAGTCCCCTCTCCCCCCCCCCCCCCCCCCCGTGGCCATTACCTTATTTCGACCGCTGCTCCTGGGCTCTGCTCCTACCGCTGCTCCTGCCCGCGTAAGTAGAGGAAAGGAAAGGCCATGTGGGTGCAGCGATTGCATGCCGCCGGCCCAGAAGCCTTATCCTTGACGTCAATTCTGACATCGGACTGAAGGTCCAGACCAGTCAATGGCTGGCCCTGGAGCCCCGGACCTTCAGTCCAATGTCAGAATTTACATCAGGGGTAAGACTTCTGGGCCGGCAGCGTGCAGTCGCTGCATCCGCCTGGCCTTTCCCAGCAATTTGCTCCATGCCAGCTCCCTCGACCCGCTGCTGAGCCAGGAGTCCAAAACCCCACCGCTGCTGCTTCGTTGATGTATCCTCACAGCGGCAGCAGCGGGAGGTAACTGAATTCAGCGGGCGGGTGGGTTTGGGGGGCAGAAGAAGACAAAGGCTGGAAGGCAGTGAGGGAAACATAGGAGGGAGGGAGGAAGGAAGGGATACTGGTAATTGTTGGGCCCTGAGTTGGGGGGGAGAGGGGTAAGAGGACAAAGGCAGGAACACAGTGAGGGAAACATAGAAGGGAGAAAAGGGACAATTTTTGGTCCTGATTGGGGGGGGAGAGAACAAAGGCTGAAAGACAGTGAGGGGAACATAGGAGGAAGGAAGGAAGGGACAATTGTTGGACTAGAGGAAGAAATGAAAGAAATCACCAGACAACCAAAAGTAGGAGAAATGATTTTATTTTCAATTTAGTGATCAAAATATGTCAGTTTTGAGAATTTGTATCTGCTGTCTATATTTTGCACTATATTTGTCTATTTTTCTATAGTTGTTACTAAGGTGACATTGCATATTTTAAAAAGTCATCTGCCTTGACATCTGTACCCTGTCACTGCCTACCACTAGACCACCAGAGGGGGGACAGGGTACAGAGCCTGGCAAGGATTGTGGGATTGGGTGCAGAGCCTGGCAGGGAGAATTTGGTTCAGAATTTTTGTTTCCTTGTTTTCCTCCTCTAAATTTAGGGTGCGTCTTATGGTCAGTTGCGTCATATGGAGCGGAAAATACGGTATATAAGCTATAGACCTGGTGTAAATGATCATGCCTTCATACCTTCAGTAGTCAGCTGGCCAGTTAGGGCACCTTTTTCTGACTTAGTCATGACTTAAAGAGATCTAGATAAAGAGGTCCTTCTTTTCTTTACCGGTTAAATTTATAGTTTCATTATAGTTTCATCTATAACAGAATCTTCTAGTTTTCAGGAGATTTCTATACAAGATATTTGAATGGCTATAAATAAGGTGGATCAATCTTTGCAAAATAACTTGTCACAATATCGTAAATTTACAGAAACTGTTTCTGCAACATTCTCTGAGCGGGATGAGAAAATAATCTCTTTAGAATAGAATCTATTGAAATGTGAATCTCAAAGAAAAACTTGTCAATCAGTTGTAGCCTCATTAGTAAAAGATAATTTGAGGAGCCATATGCAAATCCAGACTCTGGAAAATGCCTCTTGGGCAACCAATTTAAGGCTGGGAAGGAGAAGAGGTGTATACGGGGACTGTTTATTAATGATTTGTTAATATTTTTGTAGGGTTATTTTGATTACATTGGAATAAAGGGGGGAGGGTGGTGAAAAATTTTCTGATGTATTTTATTGATGGAAATAAGCGCCGTTTTTTCAAATAATTTGTAAATGATTTCTTGCATGCACTGTTTTTTTAAGATTGAAAATGAATAAAGATTTTTTTCAAAAAAAGGCTGCTTAATTTTTCTGTTATTATCTTTCTGAAAGAGAGTTTTTTAAGTTATATGTCAAAAGACATTCTTCAGGTATTTATGGATGATAAAGATATTTGCTGGCATTTACAAAGCTGTGGTAGAGGTTTTTATCATGGGCCAGCAAGGTAAATGCTCCGACACTCATAGGAATTCTATGAGCATTTACCTCGCCGGTCCGCGGTAGAAACCTCTACTGCAGCTTTGTAAAAGGAGCCCACAGTGAATACTTATTACCTTACATGAGGTTCTAGAACTGGAATGCAGGAGGGAGTGATAGATAATGTAAGTACTCTGATAGTCTAGCTCTTACAAAGTTTTTGGAGTCTTCTCAGGATTCTATTTCTAAGAGATCAACTTTGTAGATCACAATGTTCTCATTGGAGAAAAAGATGTTAATTATGAAAACATATTTTAAAAAGCTGTACCTTTATATGGTCAAACAATTTTGATGTTCCCTAATGTGGCCAGACGAACACAATTGCGTAGAAAGGCCTTCCTTTTTCTAAAACTTAGGTTTTGGAGAAGGGAGGCACATTCTTTTTAAAGTTTCCCTATAAAATGTCTGGTCACTCTGGGAACAAATTTGTATGTATTTCTGGATCCAACTCACCCGAGTCTTTTCTTTTAGATAAAAAAAAGATGTTTCTTCTAAATGATTGTATCACAGGTAATTAGGGTTAAAGAATGTAAGTGCTTGCTTTCTTATTGATAATTATTGGTTTAATTGAATTTATAGATTATAAAAGTCTGACTAGTCCTGTGGGCTTGTAGATAATGATGTGGATTTAATTTGTACTTTGAATTCTTTATCTTTTTATTTGAAGTTCCTTATAGGGCTCCTTTTACAAAGGTGCATTAGTGTTTTTAGCGCACGCACCGGATTAGCGCGCGCTACCCGAAAAATTACTGCCTGCTCAAGAGGAGGTGGTGATGAAAAAGTCACTACATCACAATTGCATTGATATTGCTATGTTACTCATATACTGTTCAGTAGAACTCTGCTCAGAGAATTGAAGGCAATTTGTTCCGCCTCACCACCCAATCATTGCAGTGTTCAAGAAATGTATATATATAGCCTTGCTTGCTTGTATATTGCTAGCTATAACAGCTATGCTAAGCTTTCCATCCAAGTAATAAATATTTGAAAAAGTGGTTTGAAAAACTTAACTTTAGTATGTGGCTGGTTCCGACGTGCCACATTTCGACCCTGCGTCAGGGAACCGGCAGCAAGAATAATTACAATGGAGGTGAAAGCTCATGAAAAAACCACGAATGCGCTGAAATTTACTGTACTTTAAAGTGATACAGCACTTTAAAGTACAGTAAATTTCAGCGCATTTGCGGTTTTTTCATGAGCTTTCACCTCCATTGTAATTATTCTTGCTGCCGGTTCCCTGACGCAGGGTCGAAATGTGGCACGTCGGAACCAGCCACATACTAAAGTTAAGTTTTTCAAACCACTTTTTCAAATATTTATTACTTGGATGGAAAGCTTAGCATAGCTGTTATAGCTAGCAATATACAAGCAAGCAAGGCTATATATATACATTTCTTGAACACTGCAATGATTGGGTGGTGAGGCGGAACAAATTGCCTTCATGTCTCTGAGCAGAGTTCTACTGAACAGTATATGAGTAACATAGCAATATCAATGCAATTGTGATGTAGTGACTTTTTTTTTATTATAGTTTTGAATACATTACAATATCCATTAATTCCAAAGGAAAAAAGGAAAAATCACACAAAGCAATACATAATCAAATCATACATACATAATTCCTTTTAAGCCCACTCAATGGGGAGAACATGTTACTATTTCTAGTCAAATAAATTCAAGAAAACTAAAGGACAATAATTCTCGGTTGTACTAGACAACCTTGAATCATTCCTTACTATGGGATATAAATTTAATTTCTCCTCTTATTCTCAGTTAGATGAAACCAAACTAATTTCTGTTCTCTCGCAACTAAAAATTGTTGTAGTTGTATTGGATCCCAAAAAACATTCTCAATATCTTGTAACTTAATCAAACATTTACAAGGAAATTTCAGGTAAAAAGATGCCTCTAGAGCCAAAACTCTATCTTTCAATTTCAGAAATTCTTTCCTTCTCAATTGGGTGGTTCTAGAGACATCCGGAAAAATCCTAACAAAATCCCCACAAAATTTCATTAGCCTATTTTTAAAATAAAGTTTCATTATTAACATCTTATCCATCTCGCTCATGCATATTATCACCAGGGTGGACCGACTCTGGATCTCATCCTGTGTATCTTCCAAAAATTCAGTCAAATTTACCTCTGGTGTGGCCAGATGGTCCACCTCCTGGGCAGATTCAATTTTTTTAGGAGGAATATAGTAATAATTATTTATTGGAAATTTCTCCACATTGGCTATTCCCAATACTTCTTTGAAAAACTTCCTTAATAAAATTTCAGGTGACAATAGATGAGTTATTGGAAAATTGACCAAGCGGAGATTTTTTGCTCTATTCATATTCTCCATAGATTCAATTTTAGAATGTATCACTGTAGAATCTTTAACAGCAGTTACCGAGACAGCTTGTAAATTATTACATTGAGTTTCTACAATATTTAATTGTTTATCCAAACAACCTAAGTTAGAGTCCACATTTTCTAATTTAGAAGAAACAGACTGAGAAAAATCCCCCATTTGTTTCATCATTGTCCTGAGACACCCTTCAACCCTACATATTCCAAGCCATAAATCCCTTAAGGTAATATCATGTGTTTCCTCTGTACGTGGACTTTCCTCCACTCCTCCAGAAAAAATCAATGGTTTAGGTATATCAGTATAAACTAATTTACCTATATGGGTAGAGGAAACCCCTTGTTCGTCGGAGTAGGGTTTATATTCCTACTATCACTTGATAGTGGGTGAAGGGGAGGAGTCCATTCGAGGGGACTTATTGATGCTCCTGACAAAGATGAATCTATATTTGATGATACTGCAAGTGGATTTTCAGATAATAATGGTAAATGTCTGTCCATAGGACCAGATACCACTGGCGTTGAACTTTTTGGTTTATTTTTTCTTTTCCCTATATCCAAACTTAACATGCAAATATTTAAAGTAAATTGATATTACCAAGAGGATCCTGCTCTCTGGCTCCTCGTGGCTCATAGGGGCTCCCAAGGGGCCTTCGGCCATGCCCTGCGGCCACAACCGCGGCAGCGGCAACTCTTCACGAAGTTGGAGACGGACCCGATGACGTCAGGGGGTCCGTCTCTGTGAGTGCCTGTCGGCGTTTCAATCAAAGGTAAAGAAGAGTGAAAAACCTGCTGCTGCAGGAGACAGGGACCACCAGGAAAGCCTCCTCCGATATCCTCCGGGTCAGTAACAGCTCCCACTGCAAACCGCGGCAGCGGCAACTCTTCACGAAGTTGGAGACGGACCCGATGACGTCAGGGGTCCATCTCTGTGAGTGCCTGTCGGCGTTTCAATCAAAGGTAAAGAAGAGTGAAAAACCCGCTACTGCAGGAGACAGGGACCACCAGGAAAGCCTCCTTCGATATCTTCCGGGTCAGTAACAGCTCCCACTGCAAACCGCGGCAGCGGCAACTCTTCACGAAGTTGGAGACGGACCCAATGACGTCAGGGGGTCCGTCTCTGTGAGTGCCTGTCGGCGTTTCAATCAAAGGTAAAGAAGAATGAAAAACCCGCTGCTGCAGGAGACAGGGACCACCAGGAAAGCCTCCTCCGATATCCTCCGGGACAGTAACAGCTCCCCGTGATGTAGTGACTTTTTCATTTGCACAATACTTCTTTAGTCACTATCCTTTAAGTATTTTTTGCTTAAAGTGTTTGCCCCTTCTATACATCAAGAGGAGGTGGTAGCAGCTAGCGCGTGCAAAAACCGCTAGCGCGCCTTTGTAAAAGGAGCCCATAATTCCCCCGCCCCCAATCCAAAAAAAAAAGTCCTTCTTTTTTGACCTGGACTTTTTTTTTCTGTTCTAAAAAAATGTCCATATTGTAAACCCAATCTAGTCCCGCCCAAAACATGTCTCCTATGAGTGTCGGTAACCTAACATGGCTTCATGAAAAGGGGAGGGGGGGGTGAATAAGTGTTAAATATTGTACTTAACTGCTATAGTTTAACTGGCTCCATAAAGCTGGAAATTCAATGTTGGAACCTAGGTTTTCTCATATTCTATGTTTCTGGCAAATTATTCCTGAAAATAATATCAAAGCCTACCAATGGGGTGACAGCAAAGACTTTGATTATGTTACTCTGTAGATGGAGGTAAGGTATATAATTACACTTCTCCCTTCGTATTTGCTGTGATAGGGGATTAACAGAACTGCAAATACAGAAAAACCGTGAATAACTTTTTCATATGTTATTCGCTGTTTTCTATTAAAAACCATTGTGAATATGGTGAAACCGCGAATAACATGGTGGGAGACCTGGCCTGTTCCTGAAGGAGAGGCAAAACACGGTGAAGAAAGTGCTGGGAATCATTGATTTTCTCTGTAAAAGCTTGGAATCAGCAATTTCTCTATGCAAGCTGATGTAATTTGGGGGGGGGGGAGGAGCCAGCAAGCTAAAAACCGTGAATAATTGAAACCGCCAATGCTGAAACCGCGAATACGGAGGGAGAAGTGTATATGCATTGAGCTGTATTTATGATATGGAATACTTGTTTTTGCCATACATTACACTACATGTAGAACATCCAATACTTTCTGAAGTCAGCCAAACACAGTCATGTCATCAGCGCTTTAACTAGACAAGATTGACTAAACTTGTCACCTTTTTTTCTTACATAAGGTCACCATCGATACTTTTGTAATGAAAACAGCAGAGAACCAAAAAGCACCCTGCAGGACAGAGAAACAATCCAAGGTTTGCTAGGAATGGGTCCTACGGTAGTTGGACTAGGGAAAACATCCTGCACACATATGTCAAGACACTTCGGTGTGCTAGGAACAGGGATGGTTCCCAGAAATTAGCTGCTATACTATGCAATGGGGGCATTTACGTGCTCAACCACCATTAGTTGCTTGCCAATACAAGGGAAGCTCTGCCCGCTATTCTTTGTTAGATGTGTGGTGGAGTGCAGTGGCATACTGAAGGTGAGAGGCACCCGGGGCAGTGGCAATCCCCTTACCTTCTCCTCCCCACCCACTCCTTCCCCACCCCCCTCCTGATGCCCCCTTCTCTTCCCTTCCTCGTACCTCTTTAATGTTTGTGGCACGAGCAGCGTCAGCGATGGCTCTTCCTCCGACGTTACTTCCTAGGCGCGGGTCCAGAAAGTGACATCAGAGGAAGAGCCAAGGCTGGCGCGAGCAGCAGGTTGGGGATGTGCTTGCGCCACAAATGTTAAAGAGGTACAAGGGAAAGGGCACCCGTGTGTGGTAGTGGGGAGGTGGAGACGAGGCCAGCTGCCAGCGCCCCCCACCAAGACGGTGCCGGGACGGACCTCCACCCCCCCTTACTATGCCACTGGTGGAGAGCAATGGAGATTTGGAGGTAGTGTTCAAATTGTGGAGCTTTCAAGAAGTTTTTTTATATATATAGTGGAGTACTTTACATATATCAGTTTGTGAAAAGTGTTTTCATAGGCGAGATGGTGACATTTATTTTTTTTATTCTAGGAGTATATACTCCTTTGCTCTGATGTAGTAAATGAAACACGGCTATGTCAGCAGGGGCTGTCCTATATAATCAACACAACTTAGTCAGATAAGTTCTTTAAATTTTGCTCTATAAGTTTGAGTACATTTAAAGCAGTACACACCTCCCTTCGTATTCGCGAGGGATAGGGGCGGAACAGAACCGCAAAACGCAAATAACTTTTTATATGTTATTTGCATTTTATTTTTGTTTAAGCACTCGTCAATATGATGAAATTGCAACTAACACAAATGGTCACATTCACGATTTTTGCAGAGTGGATAGAACAGATGGAGGCAGAAACGGGCATGCACGGTGGATGGCTGGGTGAGTGATAGATTTAACAAAGTCTGAGGAGCAGAAACAAGGCTTAGAAATCAAACCCAGATATCAGCATGACAAAGTGCAGCATTTTCACTGAGGCAGCGGCTCGATCCTGTGCAACAGCCTTGAATGAATTCCTTGAAAAAGGCGGTAAATAAATACATAAACATTCAGGAACCTTCCACAACAGCAGAGGTTATGGAGAGTTAAACAGCTGGTATGAGATCATTGAGACCAGGCGGACTCAGGTCACATATTGAACTCAGGACCTCACTGCCAAGGACGGAAAGGTATGGGATTCCCATAAGGAGAGCAGAAGTGAGGTGATGAGAGTAACATTGCAGCTTCTTAATCTGTGTGCTTCATTACAGTTCTGTATGCCTTTCCATGGGTCAAAGGCCTGTATTCAAAAATTGATTTGCACCAAAATTTTTATCAGCACTCTGGGACGTCATTTGGAGGAAGGAGCCAGCAAGGTAAAAACGTGAATAATCGAATTTTTGAGTAATAAAACCGCAAATTCCGAGGGAGAAGGGTATTATGATAAAATCTGTGGGACCCATGTCAAGGTATAAAGTTGGCTTGAGGTTGTCAGCATAAATTTAATGCAGATAATAGTCACTTCTGACTGGTCCCAAAGAAAGAAATTTTGGGGGGTGGAATATATAAGTATATATTAGTTGCATGCCAGCATTTACACCAGGTTTCAGGAGGCATAAGTGCCCAAAATTAGGTGTAAGTTCTCTGCAGGGCTAGTATTCTGTAAAGAGCACTCCAGGGGAAAAAAGGTATGGAGGGGGCTGGAGAAACAACATGGAGAGGGAGGGGGCTGGAGAAACAGCATGGATGGAGGGAAAGAGGTAGAGAAAGGGATGGAGAAACAACATGAACGGAGTAAAGGAGGGCTGGAAAAACAGCATGGAGAGGAGGGAGGGCTGGAGAAGCATTATGGAAAGGAGAGAGTGCTAGAGAAAAGAGCATGGAGTAGGGTAGTGCTGGTTGGGAAGGGAGAGACAGAAACAGCAGTAGAGGAGATTGGAAGGAGAAAGAAGGGGCACCTGTGGGAGGGGTTGGGGGTTGGAAGGAGAGAGAAAGAAGCACCCACAGGAGAGCGGTGCTGGAAGGAGAGAGAGAAGCACCTGTGGGAGAGGAGGGTTGGAGGAAGAGAGAGAGAAGCATTAAAAGGGTACAGGATGGGAAGGAGGGCCAAGGAAATGGGTGGAGTGTGGGCAGCGCTGTGGGTGTCAGCTTTGCTGGAATTTCAAAGGTGGAGGCCACCTTAAAAAAAGAAATAATGAACAAGCTAGGATGGCACACAGAACAGTTAATAACAGAGCAGTATCTGAAATCATGCCTTACTTCCAAAGGGCAAGAAAAAGATTTGTGATCTATTCCTCTGTGAGAAGGCTCTAGGGTTCAGCTGCCTTCAGCAATCATTCACGGGACCAAAATAAACTGACACAGTGTGTTGTGGCTATCAAAAGCCAAAGCCAAACACGCAAGCACAGTTCATACAGAAATAAGCAGTCACGACGTAGGTTCAATTGAGATTTGGGAAAGGAAGTTATTATTATTATTATTTAATTAGTGATTATGATAATGTTTGCTTTATTTATTCCTTATAACGTACCATCCATGTAAACAGCACTGTATAAACTGAGTAACAATGGTTACATCACCCCTGCTTAAAAGCAAGTATATTCTCAGCGGCCAATGTGCTAAATTGGTCCGGTATTATAATATAAGATAAAGAAAACCCATGAGTACTATACTATTTGAACTTTAGGATATTATATGTAAGGGAGTACTACTTTGGTTCCTTTAGATTAGAATGTGCATAGACTTCATCTTGCCAGAAGTTGCCATTGTATCGAGCTATGGTGCGTCCACATCTGGAATACTGCGTTCAATATTGGTCGCCGTACCTCAAGAAGGACATGGCAGTGCTTGAGAGAGTCCAAAGGAGAGCAACGAAACTGGTAAGAGGGCTGGAACACTGCCCATACGCCGAGAGGTTGGATAGGCTGGGGCTCTTCTCTCTGGAAAAAAGGAGGCTCAGGGAAGATATGATAGAGACCTTCAAGATCATGAGGGGCATAGAGAGGGTGGATAGGGACAGATTCTTCAGGCTGAAGGGGTCAACAGGCACGAGGGGGCATTCGGAGAAACTGAAGGGAGATAGGTTCAGAACAAATGCAAGGAAGTTTTTCTTCACCCAAAGGGTCGTGGACACTTGGAATGCGCTACCGGAGGAAGTGATCAGGCAGAGTACGGTACAGGGATTCAAACAGGGATTGGACGGATTCCTGAGGGATAGGGGGATCGTGGGATACTGAGAGAGGTGCTGGGATGTAACACAGGTATAGAAAGCAAACCAAGTAATAAGTATAGAAATCCAACCAGGTCGTGCATGTGCAAGACCGGAGGGTTAGGACTTCGATGGGAAGATAAGACTCAATGGGAAACCAAGGTGGCAAGGGGGCCCCTTCTGGTGACTTAGACAGGCCGTGACCTGTTCGGGCCGCCGCGGGAGCGGACTGCTGGGCAAGATGGACCTGTGGTCTGACCCAGCGGAGGCACTGCTTATGTTCTTATGTTCTTATGTTCCCTTAGGGGTAAAAATAGTTCTTTCAGGAGATTCAGCTACTCTTTTGTTTTCAAATTGACTGAGCTTTGGAATAATGTACCGCTTGTACTAAAAAGTTTAGGACCCTTCTTCTTTTTCCGGAAAGCTCTGAAGACTTTCTTGTTTGCTAAGCATTTTGAAAATTAACTACTTTTTTTCAATTTAGTTCTTCTGCTTTTGTTCTTTTCTATTATTTTACCATTTACTGTTAACCGAGTCAAGCTCCATTTGGTTGATGACCCGGTCTATAAAACTAAGTTTTAGTTTAGTATCTCAATTTTAGAGTGGTCCACATCTGGATTTGCCCGACAGGGCTCCACAGAACACTTATTTTTTCCAAGTTCTCTCCCCAATTCGCTCTCAAAATGCACACTCTTTTCCTAGGAAGTAGGCTCTCTCTGGGCGAAAGTATTTCCCCAAGTAGAAATTTCCCCCAAAGGCAATTCAAAGGTTGAAGTGGTGTTCCAGCTCCTTTACTGAAAATGGCAAAATAGCACAGTTTTAAGGTAGTCTTTCAGTCCTACATAGAGGCCAAAGGCCCCACACTTTTTCCTCATTCTGTTTCTGTGACCCCCTTTCTGTGATTCTTATAGCAATAATCGGTCTGTTGAGATAACTGGCCTCCTGAGTTCAAGGGCAAACCAACTTCCTCCAGAAACGAGTTCTTTATGGGTAAAAGATCCCCCTGAGGTCTGAGGTAAACCTTTTCACACACAGCCTGCTCTTCCTGGCATCCAATTTTCAGAAAGTCTTTCCGAGACTCCTCTGTGCCATCTATGGCCCACTGCACTTTGTTTCTTTGTAAACTCTTGTCTGTGTTGCTGTTTCCACTCCTCTACTGAACAGCAGGAAGAATACTTAGGTAAAACCTCTAGCCGTGTTTCATTTATTTCACTCTTGACACAAAACCAGAAAGGTCAAGGGAATCTTCACAAAGACAGAGATGGATGCAAGAAAACACATGTAACATGCAAGAAAACAGAGAAAACTACCAGAACAGCATTGATTATAGAAGTGACGGTCCTGAGCGATCACTTGGTGAATTGCACAAAGAGAGAGAGAGAGAAGATTCTCTAGTACCAAGAAATGCAGCCTGAGACCAAGAAATGGTGGCAGAAAGATACAGAAATATTTCCCATTATTTTGGGTGCCACAGGCTCATGTCACCCCTCTCCTTAAGTCACATCACTGCCTCCATATCTGCCATCGTATACAGTTCAAGATCTTATTGCTGACCTACAAGTGTGTTCATTCTGCTGCCCCTCAATATCTCTCCTTGCTCCTCTCTTCTTATACACCTCCCAGAGAATTCCATTCCTCAAATAAGTCACTCTTAACGTTACCCTTCTCCTCCACTGCCAATTCCAGACTTTGTTCCTTTCATCTAGCTGCCCCTATGCCTGGAATAAGTTACCTGAGTTTGTCCATCAAGCCCCTTCCCTTCCCTTGTTTAAAAGCAAACTGAAAACCCACCTTTTTTATATAGCTTTCAATCATTAACCCTATTCCTCTGCCCTCCAACCCAGCCAGCTATTTAACCATTCCCCTTAACTGTATCCATGACATCCTGTTTGTCTGTCTTGGCTGTTTAGATTGTAAGCTCTTTTGAGCAGGAACTGTTTTCTTACTCTTGGTGACTTTGTACAGCGTTGTGTGCATCTGGTAGCACTATAGAAATAATTAATAGTAGTAGTAGTAGTAAAAGTTAGTAAAAAAAAAAGTATTAAAATGAGTCCAATAAAAAGATTACCTTATTTTCTGTTTATAAAAGTTTTATCAATATAACTACAATACTATTTTATTCTAAAACAACAAAAACAATACTATTTTATTCTAAACTCTAAAGCAACAAAAAAATATTTTTTCTACCTTTTGTTTCTGCTTTAATCATCTTGTGTTCACTCTCTTCTTTATAGCTAGCATCTGTCCTCTCTCTGCCCCTTCTATCCACTGTCCGCCCTCTCCCCGTTCCATATGGTATCATCTCTCTTTCTATGCTCCTTCCATAAACTGTCTATTCTGTGCCCCCTTCTCTCCTTTGTATGTGATTCATTTCAGGTTCACCCCCTCCCCTAGCTCTACCATCTCTCTTTTTTCCTTTCCTTCCCACTCCGTCCCATGGGCTGGCATCTCTCTCCCTCCATGCTCTGGCAGCTCTTCCTCCTTTCCTTTTGGTCTGGCATTTGTCTCTTTAGTTTCTCTTCCCTCCCCCTATGCCCTGGCATCTCTCCTCTCCTTCCAACTCCCCCTTCCCCTCCACTATCTGGCATCTCCTCTCCTTCCTTTCCCCTGGTCTGGCATCTGTCTCCTTCCTTCCCCCCATGCCCTGGCATCTACCTCTCCTCCTCCATGATCTGGTATCTCACTCCCATGGACTTGGCATCTCTCATTCCTCTCCCTTTTCCTTCCTTCCCTCTCTCTCCCCAATTGGGTGCAGCAGCAGCATTTCTCTTGCCTCCTCCCCCCCCCACACACACCCGTTGGCAGCGCAGCATTAACCCCAAATTAACCCTCCTGGAGAAAGTGGAAGCATTTGCTTAATACCAGATCCCCTACCCGTTCTCCAGCAGAGTCATGCAGAGCACCTCGCACACGCCAGGGTTGTTGGCCTTTGTCTCTGAAGCAGCGCTGTAGGTTCCAGGCGGCCACGCACAGCACGGGTCGGCCCTCACTCATGCCGGGGAAAGGCTCGAGGGCCCATGTACCACCTGGTGGGGAGCTTGCAATGTTATTCTCATCATCTCATCGCTCTGCAGACTCAGCGAGGTGGGGCTGGACTGCAGCTTGCATGCGAGCTGCAGCCCCCGTTGGGCTCCCAGCACACAGAGGCGGGTGAGTGCTGGCCCATGCAGATCTTGAACTTGACCAGCGCCAGGTCCTCCACTTTCTCGAAGCCACGGATGTAGTCGCGGTACTTGACGTTCTTCACCACAGCCCTACTCACCCCCAGCAGGGTCATCAGCTCCTCCTCAGTGGCCGCGTTGATGTTCAGTCGCTTTGGGCTCACTAGGATCTGGCTGAAGTTGCAGGCGGCACTGAAGTTGTGGCTCTTGGAGCAAAAGGCCGAAGGATCTTCAGGAATGGAGCGGTGACAGTCTAGGGTGCTGCCCTTTTTTTTTTTTTTTTTTAAAGTTATTGATGCTGCGATGGTGTTTAAGTGCAATTTTTAAAAAGTTGAGAAAACGATAAAACCTCCAAAGCTGCTGGTTAAGGAAAGCAGCAACGGCAGAATAATGAACTGATTATCAAAATCCAATCTTATTACATTATAAAATATATATTGAATCCTTAAATTCAATGTGGAAGAAGGCATTGCAGCAGGATAAATCCTAATAAAATCTAAAAAATATAATTGTACATAAACTTTCCCTCGTTTCCATCCAACTGCATAAATGTACTCTTAAACTGCACACATTTCCAATAGTTTGATAGAAACTATCTTTAAGAAAAAAAAAAGAGAGGGAACATTATTGAATTTAAGGATTCAGTATATATTTTATACTGTAATAAGATTTGATTTTGATAATCAAGTATAATAGCCAATAAAGAATATTTTAAATAAATAAATAAATAAAATAATAAAATAATGAAATCATGTAATTGAAACACAAGGTCAATTTTGGCAAACTTTTCATATTTAATAGGTACAATATATTGAACGTTATTTTTGCCATTGGTAAATGAAATTGTGAAGGCTGTTGTGAAGAACCTTTGTGAATGAAGTGGCACGGCCCCTGAGGAAACGAAGCAGTGAAACGGTCGAGTAACTATCAGGCTAAAGTTAAGTGTTTCTTCTTTCTTGGCACATTAATTATCATACTGCAGAGAAGTGATATATATCAGACCAATGATGAATACACCACCCCAATAATGGGCATGAAAGCAATGGGAGTAGTGTCCAGGGTGTATGAGGTCTGAGTGTTTGGAATATATTGTATCAGTTTGCTCTCTTCAGGTTTGGAGATAATGAGTTGTATCCTTCCTCTATGTATTAAAGCAGTATCTCGCAAACTTTTTTGAGCCGGGGTACACTAAGGGCTCCTTTTACTAAGCTGTATTAGAGCTTTAACGCACGAAATAGCGTGAGCTACAATGCTGCGCATGCTAGATGCTAACGCTAGCATTGAGCTGGCGTTAGTTCTAGCCGCGTAGCGCGGGGTTAACGTGCGCTAATCTGCTGCGTGCGCTAAAAACGCTAGCGCACCTTAGTAAAAGGATCCCTAAACCTAGTGTTCCAGGCTCGAAACACCCAGAAGTGCGCTGGTGTCGGCGTGATGATGTCACATGCATGCGTGACAGCGCATGCGCAAAAGCCCTTCAAACGGGCCTTGCACCAAGAGAAGGACCTACACTGGAGAGAAGGGCCAGCATAGAGAAGAGGTGCCAGCGTCGGGAGATTGCTTTAGAGAATGACACGGTGACAAAATTCATCACCGTTCCCGTCCCCGCGGATAACCGCGGGAAATAATCCCATGTCATTTTCTAGTGTCTATTTCAACCTCGGTCCTTCTACACCAGCATTCTTCAAAGCAAAGCTTGCGGGTCAGTGGTTGTGCCCAATTATACTCTGATTCTTCCCTCTCTCCTTAAAGAATGACATGGAGATGGTTTCCCCGCAGTTATCTACGGGGACGGGAACAGTGATGAATTTTGTCACCGTGTCTTTCTCTAATTGCTTACTGGATGTACCTCTCTTCGCGAGAGGCACGTCCTGTAGACAGTCAGCTGGCGCTGGCATCTCCCTTCTACCCCAGTGTACCATGGCACACCTGAAATCTCAGGAGGCACACAGTTTGCAATGCAGTGCATTAAAGTGTAATAAGTGGCTCTTCACTCAGTGTTTCCTCTAAACTGCACAGAAATCCACTGCCCGTGTACCAACTGAAGGGAATGCAGGACAACTATGGCTAGCCCTCCAAAATGACCTACCAAAATTACTGCCCTGGCGGAGTATAAATTGAAATAGGTCATATCAAATCAATTACCTGAACCCTTTTATGCCTGAAACTGCCATGGTGCTTGTTTTGAACACGTTCACCCAGAATACTAAGACAAACATTAATATCAATTTTCACTGGAAACCCTTCCGATACCTTTCGCTTAATTCTGAATTTCATATCAGGGGAAATAATAGCTTCTACTTATTTCTTAAGCATCCAATTCCTCCAATTACAGTATAATATATTGATGTCCAGATATTGTCATATCAACTTTTAAACATTGTAGAAAAAATAAAAGTGCATGTGTTTGGATTATCCTCCTTCATTTCTAGAAATTTAGATGGAAAAAACAGATGTAAGAAGGGGAAAAGCTCTCATTAGTTTGCTTATGGAAGTGTCAAACTGCACTCTCTTTTCCAAAGTGTTAGAAGATTGGCAAGCTCCAGGCCTTCAGCTCTTTCCTGAAGACTTCATTTAAATATTTGTGCCAGGAAAGTTGTCCAGCAACCACTGCTGCTTCTCTGCACAGATTCTTTGTTTGTTTGTTCACAGTGGGTTCAAATCCCACTGTAACTTCCTGTGATCTAGGGCACTGTTCTTCAACCGCCGGTCCGCAGACCGGTGCCGGTCCGCAGAAAATTTCTGCCAGTCCTAACAGTGCTTAAATATAGGTGTCGTTTCTAGAATTTCCCCCCTAGTTGTTAATGTTGACTTGGGAAACGGGATTAAAGTCTCACTGCAGGTCTTTGTAACTCAGGGCAAAATCTCTTAGCCGTCCTTGGCTCCAGGTAAAAAATAAGTACCTGTATATGTAAATCGATTTGATTGTAACCACAGAAAGGCGGTACATCAAATGTCATCCCTCTCCCTTTCTCTTTCTGTGACAAAGGGGAAAGCTATATTAAATGCAGAAACTGAAAGATGAAGAAAAAGAGATGGACTTTTGCCCATTTCTCAAGTCTGGTGTCCAATATTTTTTACTGAGCAATCCAATCTGAGAAGTGAAGTGGTCAAACCCCTGAGCTGAATAACAAGTAAGCAATCAAGTACTGTATTACAAACATAGGGAAGATTTTACCTCCTAATCTACTGAATCAATCTGTCAACATATAACAGCTAAATGCAATATATATATATATAGCATTTTTTTTCCAGACTCATGGAAATTAATGCTGCTTACTCATCCATAAGCATTTTAAAAATATGTTTAGGTTTTAGAGCCCAAAGTCTATTTCAAGAATGAGCAGAAAGGATGATTTCAGCATTCGCTTGAATGGCAAATGTACAAATTTGAAGTTTTCCTACTGTTCTTCCCAGTTCACTTGTAAGCTACTTTTCATATGATTGAAATCTCGGCTTGAAAATAGCAGCAGGACATTCTGTCAAACAGCCAGCATGCAGAGCCACTAACATAGAAAGCCTGTCCTGTTAAGTCATTCATCTGCCTTGAAACATTCACTTCTGGTTACTGCAATATGTTAAAAAAGGACAGCGTTTGTTTATTAAACTGCATCGCTGCTAATGTGCTTGGTCCATAATGGGGATTTACTAAAGCTGACAACATGATGTGAGAATCCCCAAAGCAGTCATGTTATTATGAAACACACCAACAATTCAAATATACATACGCAATGTTAAAAAATCCATAAATAGTCATGTGACCATGTAGGCTCACATTCTGTATTGTGCGACCCAGAATACACATGTAAATCTGTCCACAGCACAGATTTCCACACATACCGTATTTTTCGCTCCATAAGATGCACTTTTTCCATCTCCAAAAAGGGGGTGGAAAAGTGGGTGTGTCTTATGGAGCAAATATGCTTTCCCCCCCCCCCCCTCCCCGGTACCTATTTAAAAGTTGCAGTGCTCTCCTGCCGGACGGCTATCTTTAGAAGCAGAGCAGAGCGGCGCAATGCAGGAGCACGACCTTTGCGCTTCCTGCCAGGTCACGTGCTGCTCAGTGATTGGTTGAGGTCAGTTCTCATTGAGAGCTGACATCAGCCAATCACTGAGCGGCGTGTGACCCGACGGGAAGCGCAAAGGTCGCGCTCCTGCATAGCACCGCTCTGCTTCCAAAGATAGCCCAGGAGAGCTTCGGGTGCGGGCAGCTTTGATGCACCAGCTTCTGACTGGGCTGCAGGCCGGAGACTTCATTTGCGGGCTCGTCGGGCGGGCTCCTTTGCTGCAGTTGGCTTTGGGTGTGGGCAGATTCTGGCTGTGGGCTGGCTGCTTCGGGTGCGGGTGGCTGCGGGCGGGCAGCTGTGGGTGGGCTGCTTAGCACCAGATCACCAGATGCACCCCCCTGTAGAGGAGGAATTTTTTTTCCTTGGTTTTTCTTCCTCTAAAGGGAAGGTACATCTTATGGATGGGTGCGTCTTATAGACCAAAAAATACAGTAACCTAATTGTTTAACAAGTTAATCTGTGCCGATAATTAGCAATAACAGCTAATAACTGATGCTAATCAGTAGTAATTAGAAGTTACACATACAACTCTTTATCAAATGGTGCATGTAAATTCTAGTGCGCCAGTCTCAAAAGGGGCCAGGGCTAAGGAAGGAGCATGGGTAGATTATAGGCATTTCTAAAAGTTAGGCACACTGTTAATAGAATACACACAATCTGCGCATAACATAGGCACAGATATTTAGGCCTGGTTTTCATTGGTCTAAATCAGTGGTTCCCAAACATGTCCTGGGGGACCCCCAGCCAGTCAGGTTTTCAAGATATCCCTAATGAATATGCATGAGAGAGATTTGCATATAATGGAAGTGACAGGTATGCAAATCTCTCTCATGCATATTCATTAGGGATATCTTGAAAACCTGACTGGCTGGGGGTCCCCCAGGACAGGTTTGGGAACCATTGGTCTAAATGAATGCACCTAAAATGTTAGTCACACGTATGGGTGTGAAGCATGATTCTATGTATGGTGAGTGCATTTTATAGAACCACGCCAAGTGCCTTTCTGGGTTGCATCAACTTTTTAGGCACCAAATATAGAATTTGGTGGCTGGTAGATAACTTCTGGGATAAGGCAACTCCATGGTCTCCCCTATAAAAGAGCCCCCTGTACTGATCCCACACTCACATTTAAATGCCCCTCAATTCAGTAGTCAAGACCAACAAACCTGCCTGCAGCCAAGGACTCCTGTACACCTAGCTCATCCCCTGCCACTTTGCCAATCCTTGACTTAATTTTAGCATTGCTAACAGGGGACTTTCCTGCAAGCTAAGCCCATTTCAAGTGTGGCTGTAAAGTAGGTACAATGGCACAGCGAGCGGGTGGATCACTCCAGGCGCCATCTTGGCAGGGGTGCCAGTACTTCTCCTCCTCTCTGCCCACCTACCTACCTCTTCAAATGATTGCCAGCAGCAAACAGCATCTCTAACCTGCTGCTTGCGTCAGTCACAGCCCTCCCCCCTGATATCACTTCCTGGTTGCAGGACCAGGAAGTAATGTCAGAGGGACAACTGAAGTCAGAATGAGCAGCAGGTTTGAGATGCTGCTCACTGCTAGTGATCATTTTGTGAGGTATGCTGGGGGGCACGAAGAGCAGAGGGGTGGCAGAGAAAGGGGCTGCATGGGACAATGATGCTGGGCGACACCGCCCCAGGCACCTCCTTTTCTTGCTATGCCACTGAATAGCTATTTTTCTATTTGTTGTATTTCTAGCAGTGCACTAATGTTGGTATTAGTGCATTGCCATTTTAAAAAATTCACGCAGGAGCACTTACTGCCTCATGTTTAGGAGAGCTAAGGGCTCCTACTTTTATTTATTTAAAAATATTTCTAGCCTGCCTATCTGCAAATCTAGGCAGAGCTGGAGAACAAAATCACATACAAAGTCATTATTAAAAACACACAAACATAATAACAGCAGATAAATACAAATAAAAAAAACAGCAAAAAAAAAAACCTACTCTGGATGCACTAACCCATTAGTGTGTCAACAATGACCGTGCACTAGCTAAATAGTGCTTCTACGCCCATTTTCCGCCCAACATGCTTCTCCAAAAATAAATGAATACCTCACACCGAATGTGCAAAAGTGGCAAAACTAATGCAGATGCGTTAGCAGTCCTGCATTAGGCCAGTTTTCCTGTGTTACAGCATGAGCTAGCGCTTAACACAGTTTAGTGAAAGGGCTCCTAAATCAATCCAGTAAAAATTTATCACTTGCAAATGGTTTGTTGACCCTTATTTCTGTACTTAATAGAAAGCATTTTCAAGAGTATTTACAAGAGTATTTTCAAGAGCATTTACATTAAAAGGATGCCTAGAACAAGCTGTATTTAATTCTTGCCACTCTATTAATTTGGAAACCAGTTTCAGATTGCAAAGTGAACTAGCTCCATGCAGCCTGGAATATGTTTAAAATGTATTTAATAAGTTGGGAAAGTAGACTTACACTGCTTTGTGTGTGGTATAAATGTGAAATATGTACAGATACTGTATATGTGTGTGTGGCTTTTTTTTGCAAATGATATTCAGCTGGTTATTTTTAAGTATGAAGATCAGGAAAAAAATTAATGTCAGATTTTAAGGTAACATTGGACAAAATGACAGCTTGACTTTCTAATTGATCCTTAGTTTAGATAAATCATCAGTAACTTGGCTATTCAGTAAGGATTGGCAGCCAGAAAAACTTTGTTTTGTGCCATTTTCCATGCTTATGGGAATTTTCGTTTTATTCATTTTCAATTTGGCCATTTTGTTCTTTTGTCAGTTTTTGATAATAGTGCACACTCTTTGGAAATAGTGCACACTATGTGGGCAAAGGGTACAGTATTTCCTGATTTTGAGCATGTACATTAGTTTGCAAATGCACGATGGTTCACACATGCATACTGGTTCCATTATCAGTAAATAATGCACTGCCCTATTCAGGAAAAAAAATTTCGATTTGATTCAGCCTATTGAATCGATTTTTTGATTTTATTCGATTTTCCTGCCCAATTGGGTGCTTTTTTCTCAAACATCTTGGTGGATTTATTTTATAGCCTCTTCATCCCTTTTGCCCTCTCCTACCCACACTGGTCCTGTGGTGTAAACAAAATAAACAAACAAAAAATACTTTTCCTCTCTCTGTTAAATCCTAGCTCACGTTTGCGGTCCAACACCAGCTCTGGAAGAATACACATTTCAAATCTGACATATTATAATCACAAAACAGAAAATAAAATTATTTTTCCTTATTATTCCTACCTTTTCTTATCTAGTTATTATTCAAATCATGTTGGTCTGGTTGTCTTCTGATCAGGCTCTCCTTCTTTCTTCTTTCTCCGTGCTAACCATCCATCTTTTCCATCTTTGTGCTCCCCTTCTGTTTCCCTTTCCTCCCCCAGAGGTCTGGCATCTTTCTTTTTTTTCATCTCCATCCCCATCCCCCCGCAGCTGCAGCGATGGACCCCACCATCCCCAGATCCACCATCTCTCCTTTTCTCAACTACCCTTTCATCCAGCATCTCTCTTCTGTGTCCCAGTCCCTATTCTCCTCTCCAGTACTGTCCCCCTTGTGTCCCCGTTCCTATGCTCCCTCCATGTCCAGCATCTTATCTCTCCCCCATATCCAGCTTGTTCTTTCTCTCTTCCTTACCTCTTGTACCCCTTCCCCAGGTACAGGCTTTCTCCTACTATCTCTCCTGCCATCCTGCACCCTGCCCACCTACTTTGGAGCAGTATATGTCCCTCTTGTATCCTTCCTCTTGTGGTCTTGCATTTCTCTTTCCCTCTCTCCATTAGTCCAGCACCTCTCCTTTGCTTTCCTCCCCCTCTTTTTTGCTTCGTCTCTCTCTTTCCTTCACCCCAGGTCTGGCATCTCTCCTCCCCTCTCTTACTCCTTCCTCTGCACAGGCCTGCCCCCCTGCCGTGAAGGCACTCTTCGGCCTGCTCCCTGCCGTGAAGACCTGCCCCCCCCCCCCCCGCAATGGCCTGCCCTCCTGCCATAAAGGCACTCATCGGACTGCTCTCCCCACAATGGCCTGCCCTCCTGCCATGAAGGTACTCTTCGACTTCTCCCCCCGCAAGCCTGTATCGTCCCCCAGCTTCCCCGCTCTTACTTTTAGGTTAACACGGCAGCTTGCAGGCTCGTTGGTGTTATAGCGATCCCTGCAGCTGCCCGTCATTCTCAGCGGCACGTTCTCTCTGCCGCGATCCTGTCCCTGATGTCAGAGCAGGGGCAGGACATAGCAGAGAGAACATGCTGCTGAGGACGACGGGCAGCTGCAGGGATCGCTATAACACCAACAAGCCTGCAAGTTGCCATGTTAACCTTAAGGAGGTAAGAGCGGGGAAGCTGGGGGAGGCCTTTCTGACTGACTCTTCCCCCTCAAGCAGGAGCGGCAGCGGATGGCCAGCAAAAGGCAGCGCTGCAGCTCCTGCTTTTGGAAGGCACAGGGAAGGATCAATCATTGAATCGAGAGGACGATTTTTTTGGAAATTGAATCGATTCGAATTGATTCACCTGATTCGAATCGCTGAATCAATTTGAATCGTGAATCAGGCAGCACTAATGCACACTATTTATTCACAGTACATAGTGAGCGTTGGTTTCAAAGTTGGTGGCCAGAATATAAACAGCCTGCCCTATGCATCACCAGCATCTATAACATCAACGCTCATTACCAGTATCTACTGAGAAAAGTCAAAGCCAAAAGTCATAACATGTTAACCAGTTAAAGCTCTATTTTATAGGGAAGATGTGGCATACAAGAGCAATGCTTAGATTAGATTAGATCTAACACAACACAATGTAATTGCTTTTGGGATTCTACTGCACAGGGGGGATGGGAGGGAGGGATTGAAAGATGCTACACAAGGGGATGGGTGAGAGATGATCGGACACACAAAAAAAATAAGACATTACTGAAAATAAGTGCTAGTGTGTTTTTTGGTCCCAAAATTAACATAAGAGAGTGTCTTATTTTTGGGGAAACACAGAATTTCAAGTTACTTTACTTTTCACAGAGCCTTGAAGAGCTGGCTTTTTCACCAAAGTTTATAAATCTGAATTTATGTTGGCTCTGCTTTGTGGAATAGTTTGCAGACTGCATTGTGCACTTTTTTTCAATTATTTTCACTTTTGTAAAGCCTTGAAGACTTGTCTCTTTTAATCAATATTTTGGAAAAGATTAGTATGACCTTTTCAAGTCAAGTTTTATTTCTAAGGATTGAGTTGACTTCCTTAACTATTTTATTTTGTATGCATGGTGGGTGGGGGAGGGGGTATCTGATGATTTGTATTGATTTTTCTTTTCATTTCTTTTACTTTTTATTGAATCAGTAATTCATTGCACATTGCAGGTGTATTCTGTATTTTCTCTCTTTTCTTTGTTCTGTAAACTGCTTTAATACTTCTGTGCTAAGCGGTATATAACATTTTACAATCAAATCATGCTTGCCAGACTGCTTGTCAGTGTGCCAACTCTTTCCACTGTTGTATCCTCACTGCCCCTCTGCCTCTAGCACTACTTTTATTCACCAGTTTATCTCTCCAGTAAATCACAGTGTTGCACTGGAGAAGGATGCTTTCTTTCATCCATGGATCACACAGGGTAGCTAACATAAGCATTCTTCTTGGTTAGAGGTGTCAACTAGAGAATGACACGGGGGACACATTTTTCCTCGTCCCTGCAGGAACTCAATTTTTCCTCATCCCTGCAAGTTATGTCTCTGTCCTAGTCCTGCAAGCTCTGCTTTAACTGCACAAGCCTCAAACACTTATGATTTTAAAGTGTTTGAGGCTTGTGCAGATGAGGACAGAGCTTAGGCACTGGTGGAATGAGGCATTATGACATCACAATCTGAGCTCTAGAATGTTGCTACTTATGATTTTAAAGTGTTTGAGGCTTGTGCAGATGAGGACAGAGCTTAGGCACTGGTGGAATGAGGCATTATGACATCACAATCTGAGCTCTAGAATGTTGCTACTTATGATTTTAAAGTGTTTGAGGCTTGTGCAGATGAGGACAGAGCTTAGGCACTGGTGGAATGAGGCATTATGACATCACAATCTGAGCTCTAGAATGTTGCTACTTATGATTTTAAAGTGTTTGAGGCTTGTGCAGATGAGGATGGAGCTCGCAGGAATGGGGCAAGGACAGGAAAAGAACTTGCTGGGACGGGAAAATGAGTTCCCGCGGGGACGGGGAAAAATTTGTCCCCGTGTCATTCTCTAATGTCAACCTCTTTTCGCGCCTCCAGTCACAAAGAACTCCACCAGCACTAATGCCTCCAATGTCAATCCCAGGCATAGTCTAAAACCTTCTACCTCCTTCTCAGGGGTATTCACAGAGAGAAAAGTAATGTGTGCATGTTTATAGGGTAGAGTGTCAGAAGGGAAATACAGAAGATATACACTAGCAGAAAAAAAATAAATAAATAAAGGTTCAGAATTGATAGTGCCCATTGCTACTACCTTCTTCCCGTCCATACTTGTAAAGGATAATTTTGTAACAGGTCACCTTAGTTTGTATGGTAAGCAGTTATTTTTAGCTTATTTTATAAAGATACAAGCACCTAAGTGTCTATACAAAATTATGGGCAGGGGGTGGATAAACAGCAAAATTCATGGTTATGTTGAAATCATAAACTTTTATACCTGCCCAAAAATAGGTGTAAATCAGTACAGAAGATGAGAACATACCCACGTATTTTAGAAAACACACACGCAAATCATGATTGTGTCCACATCCTACCCAGACTCCACTCCAAAACATGCTTACAAAGGTTGTGTAAAAGTTAAGCACCTTCTTGGCACTGCCCATCCGGTTATATGGGTAAAGGGTAAAGGGTACATGTGGACTCGATATACTGCTTTTCTGAGCTACAACCAAAACAGTTTTACATTTTCTACGCAGGTGCTTTCTCTGTCCCAACTGAGATCACAATGTAGGTTTTTGTATCTGGGGCAATGGAAGGGTTAAGGCCCAAATTCTATTTCCTTCCTATTTCAGAAGGATTTATCTAAGGTAGAATACATCGTATGGTGGAACACGGTATGCATAACCAACAACAAATTTAAAAGTGTAATAGCTGAAAAACATCATTCTATTAGTTCTTTTCTCAGAGTATGGAGACCTGTTCAACTTTTTTGTGACTTGGACCGTTGACATTAATTACTTAAATGTAATATAAAATAGAGATAGAGTCACTTCTTAACATTTAATTAAATCATTTGGGATGCTTATTATGATGTCTCTTCTATGTTTCACACATTTACTCTCAGCTGAAATTATATATACTGGCCCTGCTGGATTTGGTTGACATGAGACACTGGTTGTATTGGCTTATAATTAATACTATCTCCCTTCTTATCAATTGTGATATGTACAACTAGTCTGTTTCATGTTTGAGTTATCTTTTATATATCTATATATTTATAATAATTATCTGTATACTTTGTATATTTATTTTGAAAAATAAAAATGATTCACAAAAAAAAGAAAATATATTAAAAAAAAAAATCAGCCCAGATCCCTTTTTTACAAATACTTGCATACAGTTGTCTCATTTCTCACCTTAAGGCTAAACTGACTTAAATCTCCTTCCTCCTTGGACTCTCACAACATGGACTGACATTGTATACCATTGACCTATTTCTCTAGAGAGCTTTGCTAGTCAAAACAATCTTGAGGTCTTCAAAGAATGTCAAGTTCCCTAAGCCTTGAAATACAGTGTAATCTTCAGAAGGAAATAACTGGCAGATCTCAGATAAGGTTATTGTTAAGCAGAGGAGAAGTGTTGTTTCCTTACAATGCATTTATCAATAAGCCTATCTAATAACTTTTGCATTTGAAACATAACCATATAACTGAATTTTATCTTGTACGAGTGAGAGTCTAAGAATCACTTGCCTGGAGCTTGAAAAAGGATTTTTTAAAAAGTTGATAAAAAAATTCAAAATACTAAAAAAGATTAAGATTTGTAATCTATTTTCTATCACAATACACAGGACGGACAATGCTATCATGTGTGATATAGTGCTCAGTATGGACAATGCCCATAATAATTCAATATTCAATAAACATTGTATTTCTTAAAATTAATTGATATATTCTTTCTTTCTTACAAATCCTCCAGGATCATCCCTCAGACCCAACTTCATTCTCTCTTTCAAATCTACCCCAGGCTTATCTCTATCCTCTCACTTTCCTTTGTCTCATGCTCTAAGTTTACCCTTTCTCTCTAATCCCCAACTCTCAAGGTCATCCATCAGTACCTTTTCCACTGTCTCTTTCCTGCCCAGGCAAAGCTCCAGTCTAGCTGTCAATGTCTCTTCCTCTGCCAGGATGATCATGAGTTACTGACACAGTTACTGACAGGTCTGCAGCAGTCGAGTTTTAGGATAGTAAACCCGATTCAAAATAGCCAAGTAATTTGTTAGTGAATCAATCAATTGGCAATTTTGCATAGGATTTTACTAATTTACATGGGTTGGATCGGATCGGAGAATGATCGGGCAACAGTTTAGTGAATCGTGTCGGGGTCTGGGAACGATTGCAACACCACTAAAACTGGTTTTGCGATCGTCGTTACAGGATCAATAGGTTTAGTGAATCTAGCCTATAGTGAATGAGAACCACCACTGTAACAAGCTAACTGCAGTTTTCATTCTTATTTATAATTATGGAGGAGAGTGTGGCACAATGGTTGGACTTACATCCTCAGCACCCTGAAGTTGTAGTTTCAAAGCCTGCGCTGCTTCCTGTGACCCTGGGCAAGTCACCTAGTCCCCCATTGTCCTAGGTACATTAGACAGATTGTGAGCCCACCAGGACAGACAGGGAAAAATGCTTGAGTACCTGAATAAATTCATGTAAACCATTCTGAGCTCCCCTGGGAGAATGGTATAGAAAACTTAATAAATAAATAGTGTGAAAAGTTTCCATCTCTGGTAACCAGAGCCTGAGATTGTGATGTTGTGATGTCATAATACCTCATTCCACCAATGCCTAAGAGCCATCCTCATCAGTGATGTCACAATGGCTTGATTGTCATATACTTGGCTCACTTATACTACATTTTGATTTCTAGAGTGGTGCAGTGGTCAAAGCTATAGCCTCAGCACCCTGAGGTTGTGGATTCAAACCCCACACTGCTCCTGTGACCCTTGGTAAGTCGCTTAATCTTTCACTGCCCAAGTAGGAAGATGCCTGAGTACCTGTATGTAAAATGCTTTGAATATAGTTGTGTAACTACAAAAAAGCGATATATAAGCTCCTATCTCTTATCCCGTAATAGGGTCAAGGAGGAAAAGGCGTGAAGAAGGAGTAGGGGATTTCACAGAAGCGGTTTTTAGCACAGGCTGGTGCGCTGAATGCTCTGCGCTGCTCCCAATGCTCATAGGAACTCTATGAATATTGGGAGCAGCGCAAAGCATTCAGTGCACTGGCCTGCACTAAAAATCGCTTCCACGGTTTTATAAAAGGGCGGGGTTAACCATCTATGTTTTAGTTTGTTTATTTATTTATTTGGCTTTATATCCCAACCTCCCAGAAGAGCTCAGAATGGTGACGGGATAATCACGCGCCAGACGCCAGCACGCTAACAATCCAGCGCCAACAATTCGGCGCAAGACAGAAGTGCGTGGGGGGAAAATTTTTTTTAAAGAGCTCCGACTGGGGGTTTGGGGTTGTGGTTAGTGTTCGTGCTGCCGTTGTGGGGGGTTGTGGGCGGTGAAACCCCCCATATTATAGAGAAAATGGAACTTTTCCCGAAAAAATCAGAAATAGTTCCATTTTCGCTATAATGGAGGTTTCCAACCCCCCGAGCCCCCCTCCAACAGCAGCGCGAACACTAACCAATAAAGTGGGGGGGTTGGCACCCCAAACCCTCCGTCGGAGCTCTTTAAAAATTACTTTTTCCCCCGTGCGTTTCTGTCTTGCGCCGAATTGTCGGCGCGCTGGCATCTTGCGCGCCACTTACTATGAACCGCCCAGAACGGGTTACAAGTTTACATACATCATAAAACATAACAGGGTAAAGTATGACTCACCCAGAAATTCAATGCTGAAGCTTGAACATTGTAAAGTATTGAATTTCCAGGCACAATGCCAGCATCAGCCAGCAAAACACCACCGGCTGAATATCGACAAATATATTTTTTTTTAAATTTTGATTTTATTTATTTCATATATCGCTTAGCACAAAATGTATTAAAGTGGTTTACCGTGAAAGAAACTTGGACTATAAAACAGTTTACAATAAATTAGTATATATATAATACAAATAAACAAAAGTATTTAAAAATAGCACAAAAATGATCACAACCACATAATTCACCAAATAATCATGAAACTAGATCCAAAGGGATCTCACTGAAGTCCTTGCCACTAGTTCTCAGAAAATTACACTAACTCCTCCCCTTTTACAAAACCATGCCACGTTTTTTAGCGCTGGCCGCAGCGGTAACAGCTCCAACGCTCATAGGAATTCTATGAGCGTCAGAGCTGTTACCACCGCAGCCAGCGCTAAAAACCGCACTACGGTTTTGTAAAAAGGGGATAACTTAAATGATTCTGGTGGGCTTTTACAAAACTGCATTGTTGAGCTTCCCATAGGAATAGAGCTTTGTAAAAGGACTCATCTGTAAATAATCAAGTTTTTAGAGCTTTACAAATACCTCAGTACTTATTAATGTCAGCCATTATTTTGTTAAGAGCAAGGTCCAGCATAACAAAAATGTTTTCTTGTTGGCATCAATTTAACCAATGCTAGTAAAGGAAGTTGAAACAAATTACGAGCTCCACAACTCTGGAACGTCCTAATTTGCATAAGTCCAAGTCTCCGTGATTCTACGAAAGATCCTGATGAAGTCTAAAAACAATCTTTGAAGAGATAGGCTTTTCTGAGGATCAGCTTTTAGCATTGACCAACACCATATTATCCAAAACAAACATACTGACTGAGGACATAGGGCACATTTTATCATGGAGTGGCTTCACAGTGTAAAAAGCAAGTATAACTCACCCAGAATTGTGTTCTGTACTAAGCCACCCAGAAAAACAAGGTCTGACTGTAAAGGCAGCATCAGGTCTGGTCACAGGAAGAAGGAATTGAATGCAAAACGGATAGCAACACATTGCTATGTGCCACTCAAATTCAGCTCTCCTATCACTCACTTTTACCCTTAAGAGTTTTTGGTCTTACTAAGGCCCCGATTCTCAAAAACTTTATGTGCAAGTAAGACTGGTTAAAGTCAGTTTTACTTGCAAGGAAGCTCAACCTCTGGTGCTCAAAAGTGTTCTCAAGGACTTTTACCACAGAAAACCCTATGCAAATGCATTAAAAGGAGATCATTAGTATTTAAATGAGTACTCCTTGTAATGCTCAAAAAGGAACGCCCACCTCTTACCGGGCAAAATTTACCAGCGGGTCTGGAGTTACCGATAGCTGTTTGTGCCTATGTTGTGTGAATGTATGGCCCGCACCTATGCGTGGGACACACATATAACACAAGCAAGACATCTGCACCCATATCCAGCTTTTAAAAATAACAAGCAGGAACAAGCCGCGATCAGCTGAGCCAGCAGGGGGAGAGCAGCGGAAAGGAGGGAGTGGTGGCAGCAAACAAGGGATGGCTAACAGCCCAAGGGGATCAGGACCTATTGGTCCTGCTCAGAAGAGCTGTTCTTACCGCTTAGATCTTCTGAGCAGGTTCCAGACACAGTTCCTTCCCCACCCCTCCCCCCTTTACTGAGCTTCTCCACACAAATATTTTACCAGGTTGCCGGAGCTTTGAGCATCGGGCCCTAAGAAACATGCTTTGATTGCAGCTTTGTTCGAAAATGTTCAAAATTCTCAAATGTGAGAAATCTATTTTATATTTTGTAAAACCTGCATTCATTCTTTATTCATTTTAAAATTGTGGGGAAGAAATCAGCGATCGTAAAAACATTTTTTTGTACAACAAAAAACAGAAAGTAGGGTCGGGGATTTCGCTGAAAATTAAAGTTAAAAAACGAAAAAGGAAAACAAAAATAGGTATGGATTCAAAAGACTCCGATATAAATAGACAAACTATTTTTCCAACTTTCACCTAATTTGAAACTGCACCTTGTTGCCCCAACCGCCCAAAGAGTCTGGGAACTTGAAAAAAATCTAGATGACTGCTGCAGTACGAGAAAGTTCTTTTGTTCTGCAGGCACTCAACCTCCATTATCATGCAAGAGAAGGCATTCTGGTTATGAACTTGCTCAACAGGCTGACACACCCCACCCTGTCTATATTTTTGATGAGTATCAGCATGCACAGAAAAAAAAGTGGTTCTATAACCACTGCTTTAAATAAAATTGTTCCCCTATTATTTTTTTTTTTATAAAGCATCACAGGATGCCTACTTTTATCATTTTTGCTATTGTCATGGGCACAGGTCCTCCAGTAGAGCATCCAGCCTGTAGCAAATTCCTTTTCACATTGCTATACTTCCACTGAGTCTTCACAATAAAGGAAAATCCCTTTCTCCAGTTTCCAGACTCAATAACCACCACAGAACACAGCTCCTCCTCAACAGATTAATTTACCCTGCAGTACTCTGATACAAAGTTTTATTCTGAGGCTCTGAGCCCCGCCTCCAGTGTCCTTCAGCTACCAGGCTTCTCAAACATAAACAGCTAGTTCTGATAGACTGCTTGCAGAGTTAGGGTTACCATTTTTCTGGCTGATAAATCCAGATACATGGCCACACTCTGTTCAGCCTCCGGCCCTGCCCTGTTCTGCCCTGACCCCCACCCAGTTCTGCCTTTGGCTCAACCCCAACCCCTCCCAGTTCAGCCTCCAGCTCCGCCCCCACAAACATCCTTTCTTCTTCCCTGACAAGCTCTGGCCGCATCTGGAGGGCCTGGAGCATGCGCGGATATGTGGGGTGTCATCCATGCATGCTCAGATAACCTCCAGATGCAGCCGGAGCTTGTCGGGGCTTTCAAAAACCCATCTAAGGAGTCACAAAACAGGATCCCAATGGTTGGATGCCCAACACAATTGACATTTTGTTTTTGAAGTACAAAACCCCCCAAGTAGACACTCACAAACCTCAAGCACTCGGCCTCAAACCACAACAAGCAGACAGCAAACACTAGAGTTGGTATCTATGCCTGATCTGTTTGTTCTGCTTGTTGTGATCGTGGTTGTATGATCCCTTTGCAATTGCTAATAAAGATAATATTTTTTTTTTAAAAAAAAAAAAACCCATCTAGGGCAGTCTCCTCCCTTGCAGCTTTCTCTGCACCGTGGCCCACCCACGGATGCCAAGGGAATAAGCACACAACACAGTGCTTTGCAACCCAGAAGCAAACTCGCCCTCTCCAGGAACTTATCTGGGTTTCCTCCAAGGTTTAACAGCACAGGGTCTCCTCTTCACCGGGCTCACTGGCCTCTGCTATGCCCATGTTCATTCTCCATTCTTTTTCACAGTATCCAACTCAGTTCTTACTTTGGACTCCCCTCCCCCAGCCTTTATGTCAAAGTCCCTCCTTGAGGGCCGCAATCCAGTCGGGTTTTCAGGATTTCCCTAATGAATATGCATGAGATTAATTAGCATACAATGAAAGCAGTGCATGCAAATAGATCTCATGCATATTCATTGAAGAAACCCTGAAAACTGGATTGCAGCCCTCAAGGAGGAACTTTGACATCCCTGCTTTATAGGGACCCATATGGTGTATTAGGCTACACTGCCCCGATTTTCCCTCAGCCCTCCTATTCCATGGACTATAATCCCCAGTGCCTTCTGGGACCTGCAGTTCAGGACTTTTCAAGTTTCTCAGGAACATATAATCCCTTCCAGCTCCTGGGATTCAACTCCATATTTCATACTGAATGGTTGAGGGGTTTAAGCACCACACTATAGAATTGGTTTCTCATGTCGCTTTCTTCACAAACATACGTGTTTCTGGGGATTCCAGTGCACTAAGGCAGTGGTTCCCAACCCTGTCCTGGAGGACCACCAGGCCAATCGGGTTTTCAGGTTAGCCCTAATGAATATGCATGAGAGAGATTTGCATATAATGGAAGTGGCAGGCATGCAAATCTGATCCATGCATATTCATTAGGGCTAGCTTGAAAACCCGATTGGCCTGATGGTCCTCAAGGACAGGGTTGGGAACCACTGCCTTAGTGCACTGGAATCCCCAGAAACACGTATGTTTGTGAAGAAAACGACATGAGAAACCAATTCTATAGTGTGGTGCTTAAACCCCTCAACCACTGCACTAAGGGACAACATCAACTGCACATAGTACAGTAAAAATTGCAAACTAACGGCCTCTTTTACAAAGCTGCGCTAGCAGCTGCCCTGTGCTAACAGCCCCGAAGCTCATAGTGATTTAAAGGGCTTTGGGGCTGTTGCCGCGCAGCAGCCATCAGCGCGGCTTTGCAAAAGAGGCAGTCAATCTGAATAAGGCAGCCCAGGAAAGAAAGGTCTGCCCGTGAAAGCAGCCATCAGTTGTCGACCCAGGAAAGAGGAACTGAATGCAAAATGGATAACAGCACGTTGATAAGTGCCACAGAATTTCAGCTCTCCTATCACTCACTCAAATCTTTTACCCTGAGGAGCTCTTGGACCTTCTAAGGGGCCCTTTTACTAGGCTGCGGTAGAAAGTAGCCTTAGCTTGCCTTTAGGCGTGCCTTTCCCACAAACTAAGGCCATTTTTGCCACATGGGTAAAATGGCTCATTTTTCTATTTCCAGCATTAAAAGCCACACTCATTCTCCATTAGTGTGCGAGTCCTCAACTATACTCATTTTGTGGGAAGTAAGGGCTCAGACGTGCTAAGCAGCAATGTAGCTGCGCTTACCAATTAACGCAGAGATTGTCCATTCTATGCCCTCCCACCCTCCCCCAAAGCTAAAAAAGAGTAAACTTTAGTTTTCAATGCATGGGCAATGTGCACACTTACGAAAATTACCACAGGACACCCGTGGTAAGCACTTTGTTTTTGCCGTCGTAAGCATGAGTTAATGCTTAGCCCAGCTTAGTAAAAAGGCCCCTAAGTAGCATGCCTCGGCGACAGTTTTGTTAGAAACTCTTCAAAATTCTCAAATGCAAGAAGTCAATTTTTATATTATATGAATTCGGTGTCTCCCTGTCCAACCCCCCCCACCCCCACCCCTTCCACCTAACTGTCCTTGGCACTGGTCTTGTATATCATCCTAGTATCTCTTTGAAAGATGAATGGAAGTGGCAGACACTGCAAATATCCATCCAGTCCACATTTGGGCTCTCCTCTACAAAGCCGCGCCAGCGTTTTAGGTAAGACCTCCGACACTGGTATGAGTGTCGGAGTTCTTACAGGCACGGCCGACGCTAAAAACGCTAGCACGGCTTTGTAAAGGAAGGGGGTTGGCCTTTAGCAAAGGTCCCCCATTCAAACAATTAGCAGTACAAAGCATTGCTGAAGACACAACACAATCAGGATATCGACTCAGTGGAAAATTCACTATATTTTTCCATCAGCGGTTCCTTATGTCCTTCCTGTTTATAGTACTATATTGGCATCCCACAGTTCAGTTGGCTGTGCATAAAAGAGAGCTAGTACGTTCAAGGCTGCTTGGTGCAGTGAAGTTATTTTCCCATTTTCCATATTTAGCAATCGCCTTTGTAACAATCTTTCCTTTGTACGGAATACAGATGAATCAAAAGTGTACCCTGAGGCCACGGTGATGACCGTTACCCTGCATCCTTCCTCTAAAATCACACCACAGCACTTATATGGCAATAAAATGAAACTCCATCCTTGGGAGCAGAGACATTTTTTCCTTTAAAGTGCAATTTCTCCTACTCAGTGGCTGTGAAATGTTGCGCGTAACAGGCACGACCTTGCTCAAACTGAGTTAGTCTATGGTAGTCAACTTTATTCAAAAATATACTGCAACTATCTTACATTCTCCTCAAAATGCTAACTCATTTCAATTTATTTATGCCAGAACTCAATTATGAGACGGTTATCCTATTAACTAACCATTACTGATGAATAGCCAACATTAGAAATATTCTAACAGCATTATAATGCAATTGTGTTCATTTCTTATCACTTAACCATTCAAGGTAAATAAATGACATAAAATAACTTGCAGGCAAAGAGACCAATTTAACTTTCATACAGTGGCCGCACATTAATTCCAAGCACTTATGATATATATAATAATATATATAATAATAATAAAACCCTAACGCACTCCTACTTGCGTGTTCCGTTTTCCGTGATCAGTAGGTCCCTGGCAGGTAGGAGTGCGCATGCGCGCTTAGGGTTTTGTTTTCGTGTAAGTCAATTCATCGTCGTCGCCCCCCTCCTCCGGCGCACCCGAACCCCTTTTGATCCTCCCATCCAACATCATCAGAAACGTGGCAGAGGAAATCAGGGCAGTAGAAGGCCGTGAAGCAGCATGTTTAGAGTGCTGCGGACGCTGCTAGAGCCAGGAGGTTTGTCGGTCGTCTCGCGGTGGGAGGGTCAGTGGAGTCGGCTGCATGGCGGCGGTAGTGGTGGGGGAGAAATGATGCTCAAGGGTTATACTGCACAGGGGAATGGGAGGGAGGCAGGCAGGCTTCAGAGGGTGGGGATGGGACAAAGTCTGGAAGGCAGTGAGGGGGACATAGGAAGGGGCACTGGGGGCACTAAGGACATAGGAGGCACTGGGGGCACTAAGGACACAGCCACTGGGGGCACTAAGGACACAGCCACTGGGGGCACTAAGGACATAGGACGGAAGCACTGGGGGCAATAAGTACATGGGAAGGAGGCACTGGGGCACTATGGACACAAGACGGAGGTACTGGGGGCACTAAGGACGTGGGAAGGAGGCAATGGGGGCACTAAGGATATAGGAAGGGGTACTAAGGACATGGAAAGGAGGCACTGGGGGCACTAAGGACATCAGAAGGGGCACTGAGGGCACTAAGTTTCAAGTTTCAAGTTTATTATATTATTTGATTAAACGCTTTTCAGAATACAAAGCGTTTTACAAAGAAATAAAATTGGATTTCTAAAATCACAAATACATTGTAATTAAAATTAACTACTTTAAAATTAAAAAAAAAAAAAAAGAAAAACAAACTGGGGTAAACAATCCACATGAAACAATAGGAAAGGGGGAAGAAAGAAAAAATACAATTAAAAAAAAAAAAAAAGGACATAGGAAAGTGCACTAAGGACATAGGAGGCACGGAGGACACTAAGGACATATAAAGGAGGCACTGAGAGCACTAAGGACATAGTTTGGGACACTATGGACATAGGAAGGCAGCACTGAGGGCACTAAGGACATAGGATGGGACACTATGGACATAGGAAGGGGGCCACAGACAGACAGGAAGGCATGGCACAACAGAGAAATACAGGCAGGCAGGGGGCCAGGGAGACAGAGACAGAAAGAAAGACAGACAGTGTCCAAAAGAGAGAGAGAGACAAAGAAAAAAAAATCTGACAGACATCTACTCTAGCACCCGTTAATGTAATGGGCTTAAACACTAGTGTGTGTGTGTATATATATATATATATGTCTGCGCCATTACATACTCTCTGAGAGAGCTCTTTTGAATTTCTGTACATGTACGACAGAATGAGTCTATGTAGATAGTAAAGGGTGGGAATAGGCATTTAAATGACTGTGCAGTGAAATATAAAATACAAAATTAGTGCATAAACTGTATTTCATTTTTGTTCTTTTTTTTTTTTTTTTTTGCATTCTCTTCAGAAAACCAGATTGCAAAAATAAATAAATGAGTAAATAAAAAAAGGTAGACGGAATTTGCTTTTCTAATTGACAAACTTTATTCAGAAATGTAAGCCTCTATTAACCAAAATTAAAATCTCTTATTTCAGGTAAAGAAATTATGTCATCACATTCAATTAAGAAATACTTAATACTATAAAAAAAAATTACCCTCCCACCCGTCTTATACAAAACCGTGCAAGAGATTTTTAGCACCAGCTGGTGTGCTGAAAGTTCTGCGCTGCTCTGATGTTCACAGGAACTCTACGACCGTCGGAGCAGTGCAGAGCATTCCCAGCACTATAAAGTTCTTGTGTGGTTTTGTAAAAATAGGGGGGGGGAGGTGTAAATGTATGATTGATCATATTAAATGTATGTAGGTTTTTTTATTTTTCATTAAGAGCCACAGGGGCTAGTACCCCAGCAAAATTTTGAGCCATGCCCAGTCTACCTGGCTACTGCATTGTGACTCTTACCTCCCCTTCTCTTCTCTGTTGCCCCACCCCCTTCAAAGACTACAAGCAAAGTGAATTCAGCAAGACTAGAAGAACATACCAAAGCTGTTGCACTGTTGCATCTCGCCCCCTTCCTCCAAGACAAACTCTTGCATCAGAGAAGGGAGGGAGGCAGAAGAGCACGAACACTGGCCTGCTCTTCAAGGCCCTGTGCGGGAGGCTGAATCCACTTTGCTCTTCACCTGTGAAGGAGAGGACAGTGGCTATGGCAATAGGCCTGGAAAGAGGAAGAGAAATGGGAGAGATGCTCAATACAAAGAGAGAGAGTGGGGAAGGGAAAATGCTGGGCTGTTGGGAGAGAAGGAGGTTGAGAAAAGGGAGATGCTAGACTGTTGCCTGGTAGCATAGTAAATGTCAGCAGTGGCTTGAATGGAATCTGATACGCTGCACGAGTTCTATTTCTTCATGATTAAAATATTGACATACTTAATCTCAATCTCTCTCTACCAGTTCTGGGGCATCGGTCCTACTTCCCAACTACTGGATATGCCATTAAAGCCCATTTCAACCTCGATCATGATCTGTCTACTATTTATGGGCCCCAGACTGTAGAAATCTGTCCAGGATTGGTTATACTTCCCAACCTCTGAATCTGCCAAAGCTCATTCCTTTAGATGGATTCCATCATTTTTCTATACAGTGATTCTCTGTGGGGTCAGAAGGGAAAAGAGAGATGCTGGACTTTTGGAGAGGGAAGAAGGGAAAAGGAGATGCTGCGCTGTTAAAGGGAATAGGAAGGGAAATGTTGGACAAAGTTTAAGATCCCAGTAGGATGAAAAAAATGACTTTTTAATCAGTAGTGAGATCTGGAAACAGAATTTGAGTTGAAGCTTGAATGGAACTGGAGGTGGAGCTTGGCTCCCAACTTCAAAAGAGGTGATCTGCTAGTCCTGATTTTGCAGCTACTGCACATGAATTGCCAAAATGAACATGCAGCGATACCAGAAATTTAATATTAATAGGGATGTTCTTGTCAGTTCCCTGTTCAGTTGATCCTGAATCATTTTGACATTTGGTGTTGACCACTTAGCAGATAAGGGATAGAGGAAAGATGACACAGGCATTTAAATAGTTAAAGGGTATTAATATAGAAACTACCGTATTTTCGCGGATATAACGCGCACCATTGTAAAACGCGCACAGGGGTATAGCGCGCAGAAATCACGATGATATGTACAAAAACTTTTCTATACCGCGCTCAGGCATATAACGCGCATGCTGCCCGACTCTCCTCTGGCCACCCCGACTCTCCTTTCGCTCTCCCCGACTCTCCTCTGGCCACCCCGACTCTCCTTTCGCCCTCCCCGACTCTCATCTGGTTGCCCCGACTCACCCTGACTTTCGGTGCACTGCCCCGACTCTCCTCTGGTTGCCCCGACTCACCCTGACTTTCGGTGCACTGCCCCGACTCTCCTCTGGTTGCCCCGACTCACCGTTCACCCGCCCTGACTTTCGGTGCACTGCCCCGCCTCTCCGTGCCTGTCCCCCTTGAAGTCCTGTCCCCCCTTGAAGGTCTGCCTGTCCCCCCTTGAAGGTCGGCCTGTCCCCCCTTGAAGTCCTGTCCCCATCCTGAAAGCCTGATGCCCCCCCTCGACGTCCGATTCTTCTCCCCCCTCGGCAGGACCACTCGCACCCCCACCCCGAAGGACCGCCGACTCCCCGACAATATTGGGCCAGGAGGGAGCCCAAATCCTCCTGGCCACGGCGACCCCCTAACCCCACCCCGCACTACATTATGGGCAGGAGGGATCCCAGGCCCTCCTGCCCTCGACGCAAACCCCCTCCCCCCAACGACCGCCCCCCCCCAAGAACCTCCGCCCGTCCCCCAGCCGACCCGCGACCCCCCTGGCCGACCCCCACGACACCCCCACCCGCCTTCCCCGTACTTTGTGTAGTTGGGCCAGAAGGGAGCCCAAACCCTCCTGGCCACGGCGACCCCCTAACCCCACCCCGCACTACATTACGGGCAGGAGGGATCCCAGGCCCTCCTGCCCTCGACGCAAACCCCCCTCCCTCCAACGACCGCCCCCCCCCAAGAACCTCCGACCGACCCGCGACCCCCCTGGCCGACCCCCCCACCCCCCTTCCCCGTACCTTTGGAAGTTGGCCGGACAGACGGGAGCCAAACCCGCCTGTCCGGCAGGCAGCCAACGAAGGAATGAGGCCGGATTGGCCCATCCGTCCTAAAGCTCCGCCTACTGGTGGGGCCTAAGGCGCGTGGGCCAATCAGAATAGGCCCTGGAGCCTTAGGTCCCACCTGGGGGCGCGGCCTGAGACACATGGTCGGGTTTGGCCCATGTGCCTCAGGCCGCGCCCCCAGGTGGGACCTAAGGCTCCAGGGCCTATTCTGATTGGCCCACGCGCCTTAGGCCCCACCAGTAGGCGGAGCTTTAGGACGGATGGGCCAATCCGGCCTCATTCCTTCGTTGGCTGCCTGCCGGACAGGCGGGTTTGGCTCCCGTCTGTCCGGCCAACTTCCAAAGGTACGGGGAAGGGGGGTGGGGGGGTCGGCCAGGGGGGTCGCGGGTCGGTCGGAGGTTCTTGGGGGGGGGCGGTCGTTGGAGGGAGGGGGGTTTGCGTCGAGGGCAGGAGGGCCTGGGATCCCTCCTGCCCGTAATGTAGTGCGGGGTGGGGTTAGGGGGTCGCCGTGGCCAGGAGGGTTTGGGCTCCCTTCTGGCCCAACTACACAAAGTACGGGGAAGGCGGGTGGGGGTGTCGTGGGGGTCGGCCAGGGGGGTCGCGGGTCGGCTGGGGGACGGGCGGAGGTTCTTGGGGGGGGGGCGGTCGTTGGGGGGAGGGGGTTTGCGTCGAGGGCAGGAGGGCCTGGGATCCCTCCTGCCCGTAATGTAGTGCGGGGTGGGGTTAGGGGGTCGCCGTGGCCAGGAGGGTTTGGGCTCCCTCCTGGCCCGATATTGTTGGGGAGTCGGCGGTCCTTCGGGGTGAGGGTGCGAGTGGTCCTGCCGGGGGGGGATGTATCGGACGTCGGGGAGTCGGCCGGGCAAGAGGGCTTGGGCTCCCTCTTGCTCCGAT
Organism: Geotrypetes seraphini; assembly: GCF_902459505.1. Lineage (NCBI taxonomy): Eukaryota > Metazoa > Chordata > Amphibia > Gymnophiona > Dermophiidae > Geotrypetes > Geotrypetes seraphini. The sequence goes on from NC_047086.1 coordinate 316,430,750, forward strand.
CGTGGATGCGGGTGCGGGTGGGAGCGCGTGCGAGCGGTCGTTCGGGGTGGGGGTGCGAGCGGTCCTGCTGGGGGGGTGAATCGGGCGTCGGGCGGGGTGGGAACTATGTTTAAAAACTTTTGTATACCGCGCTCAGGCATATAACGCGCGAGGTGTATGCGCGGTACGTAAAATCACGTATAACGCGCGCGTTATATCCGCGAAAATACGGTAATCTCTTTCAGAGATAGAAAAACAGTAACACTAGAGGACATGAAAAAATTTGTCAAATGATCGACTCCTCAGATCCTAGTGCTTTTTCCAACTATCAACCTTGTAATCTCTCTGGGAATGTCCAGGCCAATTTTTTTGTAAACCGTCTAGAACTGAAAGGTATTAGCGGGATAGAAGACACCAATGTAATGTAATGTAGTAGACTCAGAAAGAACATCAGGAAATACTTTTTCATGGAGAGGGTGGAGGATGTCAGGAATGCCCTCCTAGGAAAGGTGATACAGTGTTTCCCCAGTCATTCGTGGTCGGCGATTCATGGTCCCAGTCATTCACGGAATTTTCCGACCGCAAATGACTGGGCAGGAGAGGGCAGCCGAAGAGGCAGGAGAGAGCAGCCGGAGCACCGGCGAGTAAAGGAAATCACTCGCGGTATGCTCCAACCACCTCTTCCTGCATTAAAGTCGGGCCTCACCAATCAGGAACTGCGTGTCAAAGCAGCTCCTGATTGACATAAGAACATAAGCAATGCCTCTGCTGTGTCAGACCTGAGGTCCATCATGCTCAGAAGTCCGCTCACGCGGCGGCCCAACAGATCCAGGACCTGTGCAATAATCCTCTATTTATACCCTTCTATCCCCTTTTCCATCAGGAAATTGTCCAATCCTTTCTTAAACCCCAGTACTGTACCCTGCCCTATTACGCCCTCTGGAAGTGTATTCCAGTTGTCCACCACTCGTTGGGTAAAGAAGAACTTCCTAGCATTCGTTTTGAATCTGTCCCCTTTCAACTTTTCCAAGTGCCCTCTTGTTCTTTTATTTTTAGAAAGTTTGAAGAATCTGTCCCTCTCTACTCTCTCTCTATGCCCTTCATGATCTTATAAGTCTCTATCATATCCCCTAACTGGGAAAATCCCTTCTCTTCAAAATCACAGGTCTTTGGAACGACCTCACCACCCCGCTGCGGAACCTGAGCTCCCTTCAGTTATTCCGCAAACAACTGAAAACCTGGCTTTTCAGCAAATTGTAGCTCTATCCTTCCCTCCTTTCTCTCCCCCCTTCTACACATAAGTTCATGTAATCCTTTTTCTTCTTCTCTACCCACTATTTTAAGTTCTTGTAAACTGTGTTGAGCTCCATTCTCATGGAGATGATGCGGTATATAAACTTAAGGTTTAGATTAGATTAGATTAGATTAGTTTCTCCAATCTCTCAGTGTGTGAAAGGTTTTCCATCCCTTTTATCAGACGTGTCGCTCTCCTCTGAACCCTCTCGAGTAACGCCATATCCTTCTTAAGGTACAGCGACCAATATTGGACGCAGTATTCCAGATGCGGCCGCACCATCGCCCGATACAACGGCAGTATAACTTATTTTGTCCTGGTTGTAATACCCTTCTTGATTATACCTAGCATTCTATTTGCTTTCTTAGCGGCCGCTGCGCACTGTGCCATCGGATTGGTGCAAGAAGAAACGGTCGGAGCATACCACAAGTGATTTCCTTCACTCGCCGGTGCTCCAGCTGCTCTTTCCTGCCTCTCCGGCTACCCTCTCCTGTCTCCCCCGCTAAAAACTGTATTTGCGGTTTTTCAAGAATCAAGGGGGTTCCTGGAATGGAACCCCCTGCGAATATCGGGGGAGTACTGTAGAAGCAAAAACAGTGACAGAGTTCAAAAATGTGTGGGATAGACACAAAGGAGCCCTGAATAAAAAGAGGACAGTATCAACGCGAAACTCTACAGATCAAGAGCTATAACTTCATTTATGATGAGCAGGAGAGTGCAGCAGTGGTGCTTAAATGGCGTGAAGAGGTACTGCAACCAGCAACAGAAAAGGATGATAGGCTTTAAAAAAGAAGCAAACAGGCAATCGTGGCAGAGGCATACGAGGAAGAGGGGGTGAAGCCCCACCCTCGATCACAGATACAGCAAATCAGTCGTGGTAAGTCTAATTGTCTATTAACACCTGTTAAGGAAGTGGTGTTAGCCAAGGCATTGCCTTTTGTGCCTACCAAAGATCACTACTCATTTCAGTTCTGGGTATAATTCGAGAAGTTTATATTAAGGTGGCAGTTACATCAAAATTTCTACTGGTCCTCTGGACCCTGTTCTGGCTATCATTAAGATGGCTATATTGAATGAAGTAGAGAAAATGGAGCACTCTCCAGTGAGGTATAAACATAATTTGAATAAAGAAGGTGATGTGTTGCATAAATTGAAGAATGAAAATTCAATTGTCATTCAGGAGGGCTGATAAGGAGGGTGATTTGGGGCAAAGATAAATATTTGCAGGAGGCACGGGTCCAGTTGTCTAATTCTGACCATTATGTGCCTTGGATCCTTCAGAACAAGTTTATGGGCAGATTATGTGACTTGCAGTTCGGGGAAGGCAGGATGGATTTTAAACGGATAAAAAATACTAGTATTTTATTACTATGATTCTTATTGTATTGATTGTATTTCTGTATTATCCTATTGTATTGATTATTTGATTCTTTCAATAAAAATTGTTATCCAAGTTTCCAAGTTTATTATAAAATTTGATGTATCGCCTATTCAAAATTCTAAGCGATGTACAATTAAAAGTTACAGAGTTGAGGGAAACAGACATAACTAATAAAAACTTATACTACTAAACATATTAAAATTCAATAAATATATACAAGATCAAACATAAGGAGAGTTAGAGAAGAAATACAATTTAGTTATAAAAGAGACAATTAAGGTAAAAAACACATTGGGAAAGGGAAGAGACAAGTCATCAAAATATTATGGATGAATTAAAGGCATAGGCAATTCATTTAATCCTTGAATGTATTTTTAAAAAGAAAACCCTTAAGAATACTAGTTTTTGACATATCAGTTTTATAAAGTACCAATATTCTATTTGTTTCCAAAGACACATAAAAGTATGCTTAATCCAACCGAGCACCCGATTGTATCAGCTAGGGACTCCCTATTTGGAAAGAAGTTGCAAATTTATTAAACTGACCTGGTGTGAATTGTTTTGTTCTGCTCACGTGTCCCTAAAAGTGGGGAAGGTAATAAAAAAGCTTTATTTTTGAACCCAAAGTTTTGGTTTCATTTTTGAGTTATGCAATTATCATTTTGAACATTCCAGAGAACCACTTGGCTGGGTACAGTGATGAGGATTGAGGCCTGCTCATTGCAGTCCTTACCTCCCCACCACAATATATATGAAAATATGTGTATATGGTGACAGACATTTTACTGTCCTAACTTAAAAAAAAAAAGTGTGTGTATTTATATATATATATATACATATATACATACACACACATACACTTTTTTTTTTAAAGTTAGGACAGTAAAATGTCTGTCACCATGTTAAAGCTTCAGGAAAAGCATCTATCCTTGTTTTTTATTCTTTCATATGGTTACAGTAAGCAAGTACAACAAAAGATACAGCTTACTTAAAGTCAAATGTTGAGATTTCATAGACAATTCATGACATCCAGGCCAGTTTAGTGGATTGCTTCAGTACCTCTATGATGATACTAAGGGGCAAATAAATAAAGAGATCCCCCTTCCCCATTTTGTGGCTCAAGGCCTCATTCATCAGGCTGTTTCCCCAATTGCACAGAACAGGAGAAAAGTCCCCCCCCCCCCGGAGCTATTACCACCATGGCCAGCGATAAAAACCACGCTATCCCCCATTAGAGATCTAGGCTTTATGTCTGAATATAGCGGCTTTGTTGCAGGGTACCCCATAGATTCCCAACCTGGCTCTATGAGGAAGATAAAGGTGAGCTCTTTTACTAGTTTCTGGTTCTTCAACTTCAAGGCACATGATTCAAAAGATAATGATGAATTTAAGGTTTATTGAGCAAGTCACTATATATTACCGAATAACAGAAACATCTTGAGTGGATTTAACTTGTGAGTAATGGACAAAGAAACAGAAGCAGACTGAAAACTAAATGAGGTTCCAAAGTAAGACTGATGAATTTGGCTAACAATGATGGCAAAACAGCAGAACATAGGCTGCTAATTTTTCATATTATTCTTTAATCAGCCATTACAGGCACTTATCTTTGTCATGCATTATAAATAAGACAACCATGTGTGTGTGTGTGTGTGTGTGTCTTCCTGCAGCACTGAGCAGCAAAAATGGCCATATATTGAAGGATAAATTTAAATTATATATTTTTGTTCCATTCAATTAACTTGAGCTTGCGATGTAGTCTCATGGACAGGGCAGTGAGCTGTGAAACTTATTGACACTTTTCCATTGCCATTGCTACAGTACTTACGCTAGCAATCTCCAGTGTATTTCATGCCTGCTTCTGCTTTTGTCGTCTTTTAATAATTCTAATTGCCTCATCATCTGCTCTATTGCACTAGTAAAGCATTTCTAACATTTAATTTCCCTTCCAAAGATAATGCATTCTTTGGGACTGCTCCTGTTCACCTGCAGGGGTGAAGGTTAAAATTCTACTATTGATTTGACCATCAATTGTGTAATTTCACAGCTCACCAATTTTCTATATACAGTACTTGATTTTCTTAGTTCTTCCTTACTGGGGTTTAAATGTTGAAGATCACCAGGAGACTTATTGCAAATACATCAGTGAAGAGTTTGTAGATTAAGGGGTCCTTTTACTAAGGCGTGCTAACTGATTGAGCACGCGCTAATCGATTTAGCGCAAGCTAAACGGTAAGGCGCCCATTATATTCTATGGGCACCTTAGCATTTAGCGCGCCTTAGTAAAAGGACCTCTAAGGCCCCCTTTTATCAAGCCGTGTTAGGATTTATTATCGTCGGCCGCTGTGGTAATAGCTCCGACACTCAGGAATTCTGTGAGCGCCGGAGCTTTTACAGTAGTGGCCGGTGATTTTTAAAAAAACCTAGCGTGCTTGATAAAACGGACCTAAACATGGTAGATTTTAGGCATCCATGGCAAAAAAGATAATTTCCACAGCCAAGATGTCATTTATCTACTTATTTAATTTTAAAAGATTTAAAAAAAAAAAAAAATTTTTTTTGCTAAAAATTATTTTTTTTTTTTTAATTGACAATAATGTTATTTATAAAACATTTTTGGTTCAATTAAATAAGGGGGTGATATTCAGTACACAGCCAAGCTTAGTTTAGTTGTTGATTAAAGAGGATTCTACAGTACTTAAATCATACAAAAAAGTCTAGCACTGAAAATGAGTGCGAGGTTTTTTAATTCCTTCCTCCAAGCAACCTTAATCACTGGTCATATTAGCATAGCTGTTAAACAGTGGTTCACAAAGCTGTTCTGGGGTCTCAGGACCAGTCATGTTTTCAGGATTTTGACAATAAATATGTAGGAACAGGTGCCAGAGTCAATACGTCATGCTCCGTCCCTAGCAGTATTCAAATCTAAGCTAAAAGCCCACTTCTTTGAAGAGGCTTTTAACTCTTAACTCCCACTCACTGTCAGATACCTATACCTATTGTATCATTCCTTCTACCAGAATGTCCCCAACTCCTAGATGTCCTATCTGTCCAAATTGAATTGTAAGCTCTTCTGAGCAGGGACCATCTATTGAATATTAAATGTACAGCGCTGAGTACGCCTTACATGTTTACAAACTACTATTTATCATTTCTATAGCACTGAAACTCCTATCCCTAATGTATTTTAAGTCTTTTTTTTGTTTTTGTAACCTTCAAGTTTATTATTTATTTGATATACTGTCCTTCAAAACTAATCTAAATATGTATTATCTCTATATCTTTTTAAATATTTTATTGTAAACCGGCCAGAAAATTGTTGATGGTCGGTATATTAAAAGTCAATAAACTTGAAACTTGAACTTGATCTAGACGGTTTACAGTCAATAAAAATATTTAAAAGCAAAAGTTAAAAAAAGGAAAAAAAAAAAAGTTCCACCACATGATAATTAATCCCCTCTTCTACAAAACCACACTAGCGTTTTTTAATGCAGAGAGCCACGCTGAATGACTCGCGCTGCTCCCGATGTTCATTAAGTTCCTATGAGCGTCGGGAGCAGCGCAGGCCATTTAGCGCGGCTCTCTGAGTTAAAAACCGCTAGCACGGTTTCGCAGAAGAGGGGGTAAATGTGGAGGATGGGGGGAAGGTTACATATATTACTTGAGACTGACATGACAAGGGAGGAAGGTTCAAGAGATGCTAAAATAATACATTGAGATTAAAAAAAAAAATATATATATATATATATATATATATAGGAGGGAGAGAAGGATGGATAGAACATTAGGAGTTAATTCATCTCTAAAGTGGTTTTTGGAGTTGAAAACCTGAAACAGAAATTATTCCAGGGAAAGAAAAGGGTTCCTGGATTAGGTACTGTAACCTCCACTTCTATTGCAGTAGTATTGTAAACCGCTTAATCCCCACGTACTAGGGGTATGTCAAATGCAATATATCCAATCCAATATATTTGTGAACACTGTACATATTCATTCTGGCTAGTCTGAAATTCTAACTGGCCGCCAGTACAGGTTTAATACCTACTGCTATAAACTTTGCTGTTTTGACATAACTCCATTATACACTCTACTACTGGGCAGAAAAGCAAGGTCTGTTTCCTCCTTTAGCTGAGAAGGTAGCTGTAGCAATTGGCAGTTTTGTTGTTAAAAACACTTTCAGCATATTTTACAGGTTTGATTCACTAAATAGGGCTGGCTTTTATCACGCTGCGCTAAAGTTTTTTTAGTGCAGGCCAGTGTAGTATATGCAATGCACTCATAGAATTCCTATGAGTGTCGGAGCACTTACCTCACCGGCCTGCGCTAAAACCCTCTAGTGCCGCTTGATAAAAGAAAGGATAAGCTTTTTGTTTCCCCCTTGAGATTTACCCCCTCTTTTACAAAGGTGCGCTAAGCTTATTAGCACGCGCTAAACATGCGCTACATGCTAACGCATGCATGTTATCCTATGGACGCGTTAGCTGTTAGCGCACGCACTGATTTAGCGTGTGCTAAATCCGCGCTAAAACGTGTGGCGGGGGCATAATCAAAAGAAAAGTCTAAGTTTGTTTTGGGCCTAAGTCGCAAGTTGCCCAAAGTCGGACACGGGAAAAGGTCCATTTTTGAAAAATACATCCAGCATTTTTTTTTTTTAAATCATCCAAATGTACATCAAGCCGTCTGACCGCCCAAACCGCTAAGTCATCCATCTTTATACCCCATTTTCATCTAAAAATTTGTCCAAGAAAAATACCTTTTGGGCACGGGAGGGGCCAGAAAAGTGATGGACTGGGCACTAGGACATGGCACCAGAGTAACGGGGTACCTTACAGGGTACTGCTGTAAACTTCACAAAAAGGATCCCACATATACATCTCACTACAGCTCCCTTATAGGTCATGGTGAGCCCCCCAAAACACCCCAGAATCCACCAGACCCACCTATCTACCACCCCAATAGCCCTTATGGCTGCAGGAGCCACTCATATGGCAGTACAAAAGGGTTTTGGGGAGTGCACATTTTTCACCATGAATGCAGTGATTAGAGTGGCTTATGGGCCTGGGTCCTCCTCTCCATGGTTCACTAACCCACCCCCAAGACCACTTAAGCCACCTCTGTGCAGCTCTATTAGGCTTTCCTATGCCAGGTTGCCAGGTGCTGATGTTCTGGAGGCAGATATGTAAAGTTGGTATTACAATTTTTAGGGGGGAGCAGTGATGACTGCGGCAGTGTGTGGGTGTCTGTACTTTGTGTCTGCAGTGCTTATCTGGCCACTTTGGATACCTTTTATGGACTTAGACCTGGTTTTAGATGGTCTAAAGTTCCATATTGGCAGTGTTGTTAAACTTTCGGTTATACATGCAGTACGACTAAGTCTAGGACGGCCCATGTACCGCCCAAATCTCGCCCTCGACACTCCTCCTGAAACACCCCTTTTAGCTCTGGTCGTTCAGCAGCACTGTGAAAGCCTAGGTCATTTTTAAATACATCTAAAACCCGGTTCGATTATCGGCACTTGGACGACTTGTCTTTTAGATCGTCCAAGTGCCGATTTAGCCTGATTTTTAGACGTTTTTCTGCTTCGATTACGAGCCCCTTAGCGCGCCTTTGTAAAAGAGGGCCTTAAGTGTAATGCAGACAAACAACATAGAAATCCATCTAGAAAATGGGTTTTGAAAATAGCAAATTGGAAGGGTGTGGCGAGAAAAATGTCCCTTTTTCCCTTTATAGATAGCCAAAAAGACTCGGACATTGTGAAAAGTCAACAATATTAACAAGACGCTTTAACTAAGAAAGATGCACTATGTCAAATGATGTATTAGTAACACAGTTCAGGCTAGATAACAATCTAAAAATGGAGGAAAAAGCCTCAGACAAGGGCCCTCCCACCACCACAATGGTGGAATAACGGTGGTTAAGCGTTCACCTCAATGGCAAAAAACCTCCTTGATATGAAACTGTGTACTGTGTTATGCTTTACTTGTAGAAGATATTAAAAGATAGATGAAATTATTTATCAACTTATCTCTGTTGATCAGTACATGCATTTATAGATTGTTATTTAGCCTGAACTGTGTTAATATATCATTTGAAATAGTGCATCTTTCTTAGTGAAAGTGCCTTTTTCCCTTTATGCCACTTTTTTGCCATTTTTCTTTTTTTGAAAATGAGCCCCATAATAACATACATAATCAATATAAAAACATAATATCATTCCATACTAAAACAAAAACACTGCAAATTCTCTTGCTGTCCACAGCAAAAACATTTATTATAAAGATATGTCTTTCTTGTTTTTGTAAAACTCAGGTAGTTAGATTCATTTGAATTATCTTATTTTAATAAATAATATAATTGAACAAGAAATCAAATATATTTAAAAAGGATTGAGGCATTTTGTTAGAAACATGATAAAAAAGAGATGTGTTTTTCTTTCATTTCAAATAATTAATTAATAAAAGCTTAGGGATTAAAGAGTGATTAATCAGTACCAGGCATAAGGCTATGGGAATGGATAGTTGGTTAATGGGAACAGCCTGAGGAGAAGAGTAAAATGTTATAAACATGGATTCCAGTTCAACCGGATGACACTAAAAGAATGTTTGCTAGGAAAGATGGTAGATACTTTTCTAATTATGGAAAAAGAAAGTGAGAAAGAATGGGAAGATGCAGAAAATTAATTCTGAGAACTAAAATATTTGTCTTAAAAAAAATAAAACAAATTGTCACCTAATTCATAACATTCTTATCACTTTAGTACTCATCAGAATAGACTATTATAATGTTTTCTATAAAGGTCTTCCCTTTAAATCCATCAACCAAATTCAACTGGGAAAAGGAAAGCAGAGACTCTGGAGCTGGATAGGAGGAGAGAGGGCAGACTGCCTCCAGGAATCTGGATGGGTATCAAGAGTTCAAGTAAGACTCGGATCTTGGGTGGGATTATAAATGAAGGCTCAAGGACTGGGTAAAATGGAAGATTGGGGTATTTGGGGATTAGTTGTAGAGATAGACAGGACTAATAAATTGAGCAGGGATAAGAAGTACAACTGGGGTAGGTGATTAGGTGAGGGATATAGAAACATGTCGGTAAAGATCAAATGGCCCATCCAATCTGTTCATCCACAGCATCCACTATCTCCTCCTCTCCCTAAGAGATCCAACATGCATGTCCTAAGCTTTCCTGAATTCAGACACAGTCTTTGTCTCCACCACCTCTACCGGGAGACTATTCCACGTAAAAATGTATTTCCTTAGATTAGATTAAAGGGGTAAAAGTCTCTATCTCCCCTCTCCCACCTTTCCTTCAAAGTATACATATTGAGATCTTTAAGTCTGTCACCATACACCTTAGGATGAAGAACACTAACCATTTTAGCAGCCTTCCTCTGGTCTGACCCCATCCTGTTTAAATCTTTTTGAAGGTGCGGTCTCCAGAATTGTACACAATATTCTAAATTCTAAATGAGGTCTCACCAGAGTCTTTTACAGGGACATCAATGCCTCCTTTTTCCTACTGGCCATACCTCTCTCTATGCACCCTAGCATCCTTCTAGCTTTCACCAGCTCCTTTTCTACCTCTTTGGCCACCTTAAGATCATTACATATGAGGGTAAACCAGAAAGTAAAGGCAAAATACATTTAACAGCTTTAATAGAAGTAACTGTGAACGATTGAACATATCACTTTTCCACATAGTCTCCTTGCACGGCACAGGGAAGGCCCTGCTGCCATTGCTGTTTGAAGCAGATGTTTGTTGGTCTCGTGCTGGGAGTGTCGGCAGGGTTCTGCTGCGCGGGGGGGATGGGAGGGAGGGATAGAAAGCTGCTGAACATGGGGGGGGAAGAAAGGAAAGAGGAAAAATTGGGGTGGAGGAGAGGAAGGGAGAGATAATCGTTGTACATGAAAAAAATAAAGATATCTCCGAAAGTAAGCTCTAGTGAGTTTTTTGGATCCAATGTCTTATTTTCAGGGAAACAAGGTACTATGCCATTGGTCTGACCCAGTATAGCTAGTCTTATGTTCTTATACAGGGACCTCGTGCTCTTGCCTCTCTTTTGGCAATGGAAATCAGGAGGAGCAGGGCCTAAAAAAAGGACATGAGCTGACAGTACTGTACCCCTTTATAGTCCTCCACAGTCCCATATTGTTACCACATCCATCACCATCAGACTTTCATCCAGTAGGACAGGGGAGATGATTTAGGATGGACTGCCATTGCAGCCAGTAGCGATGTGCACAGATTTTTTAAAAAATGATTCATTTCTCTCCGGTACATATACCTTTTGGCTATGTTATAGACTTTTTTCATTATCTCTGAGATTTATATAGTCGTATTTATTTGACTGTTCCCCTCCTCTTGTTTATTATTTCTATGCTTCATTTATATTATAAATATGTTTTACCTTTTGATGTTGTCGTTGTTATTACAGTGGTACCTTGGATTACGAGCATAATCCGTTCCAGGAGCATGCTTGTAATCCAAAATGCTCGTTTATCAAAGCGAGTTTCCCCATAGGAAATAATGGAAACTCGCTTTGATAGGTTCCCACCCTCCACCCCCCCCCCCCCCCCCGAGGCCAGCAGTGCTGCTTCCCCCCCAACGAGAACCGGCATTGCTCCCCAAGAAGGCCCCCCCCCCCCCGTGATCCAGCACCCCCCCCCCCGCCGCGACCTGAGGTCCCCGAACCCACCCGAACCCTCTTCTTACTTCAGTGTAGCCTCGGCACCGGCACCAGCATGTCCTGCTGGTGCCCGAAGATCTGCTTCCTGTGCTGGGCCTAATGCAAGCTCTATGGAGGAGTTAGCATGTAGCATGTGCTAAGCGCACGCTAAAACTCCTAGCACACCTTAGTAAAGAACATAAGCAGTGCCTCCGCCGGGTCAGACCATAGGTCCATCCTGCCCGGCAGTCCGCTCCCGCGGCGGCCCAAACAGGTCACGACCTGTCTGAATCACCAGAAGGGGCTCCCTTGCCACCTTGGTTTCTCATTGAAGTCCTATCTTCCCATCGAAGTCCTAACCCTCTGGTCTTGCGCATGCACGACCTGGTTGGGTTTCTATACTTATTACCTGGTTAGCTTTCTATACTTGTGTTACATCCCAGCTCCTCCCTCAGTATCCCACGATCCCTTTATCCCTCAGGAATTCGTCCAATCCCTGTTTGAATCCCTGTACCGTACTCTGCCTGATCACTTCCTCCGGTAGCGTATTCCAAGTGTCCACGACCCTTTGCGTGAAAAAAAACTTCCTTGCATTTGTTTTGAACCTATCTCCCTTCAGTTTCTCCGAATGCCCCCTCGTACCTGTTATCCCCTTCAGCCTGAAGAATCTGTCCCTATCCACCCTCTCTATGCCCCTCATGATTTTGAAGGTCTCTATCATATCTCCCCTGAGCCTCCTTTTTTCCAGAGAGAAGAGCCCCAGCCTATCCAACCTCTCAGTGTATGGGCAGTGTTCCAGCCCTCTTACCTTAAAGGGCTTTGGGGCTTTTGCTACGCAGCTTAGTTAAAAAAAAAAAAAGTGGGGGGAGGGGTAAGTGTGTGATATAAGGTGTGCGTCCTATTTTAGATCTATGGACCACATGGCAAATACATTTTGCATGTATGAATTCATAGGTTACTGCATGCTAAACTAATTTTGCACATGTTTAAGGTGCAGTAAAGAAAACACATCCCTAGTGGCAGGGCAAGGGATGCTTGCCACCCTTATGACATTAAGGTCCTCTATGGAGGTCCTTGTGTGTTTTTTTCCAACTGCACAAACATGCAAACAGCTAGACAGACATGGTTCCACCACAGGGATTCTCAAGTTTTACAAAGCACCCTTTAAAAAAGAATATACAAGTACAGTGGTCATACAGTTGAAGAATGACGTTCCATGTAAGGAGAGGAATGATATGTGTTTATAGACAAAACAGTAAAGTCCTGTTTATAATTTAGATAAATAGACAGGTGATTCCTACTTTTTTTTTTTCACTGCAATTCTGCAAGACAATTTTAAAGATGTATCATGAGATGTTAAGGAGACCTATAAAACAAATATTATTTATGCAAATTTTATTTAATCCATTTTCATGTGATACTAATATATGATATTGTACCTGGGACCATGAGATTAAAAACCAAGACACAACAGTTTTCAGCAGTCTACATTGTGTTATTTAGGCAAAAGAACTTGGGGGGAGGGGGAGAGGAAGGAGGCAGAACCCATCAACCTTCTTACATTTATGTCAGTGCCAAGAAGCCTCTATAGTTAATGAAAATACTATAAATCATCTTACTGTGGAAAGCCCTCTATTAGGTATATTTGCCTTATCACCCTGCACAGAGGAAAGCGTGAGTAGCCAAGTAACACCTGACAAGCAGGATAAAACTTTCAGGGGACTTTTTACTTAGCTGTGGTAAAAATAATAAATGGTTTTTGCATGCCTTTATGTGGATCCTTTCCACGTGCTAAGGCCATTTGTACCACGGCCATGAAAAAAGGGCTGTTTTCTAACATAAGTATTAGCGCATAGTCATTAAACAAAAAAATGACCATAGGAGCACTTAGCCTATTTAGGAGGTAGTAACGGTTTCTGTGTTAACCCTGTGCTGACCAGTTAGCACACAGTAATTTTGATGTGCTAACTGGTTAGGCAGGAATGGTCCCTCAAACAAAAATTATAAATAAATAATTAATTAATTACCACGCGTTTAGCACATGCTCATGCCAAAACAAACACAGAACACTTTACTACGTCCAACATTAGGCTGCTGCTGTAATATCAAGCCTATAGATTATAAACATCTGCAAAATGACCATAAGAACAGATGTACTTGCAGGCAGGCACTTCAGTTACCCAGAGGAGGCTAATTTAGGTTAGTTAACTCTAATTGCATGCATTTCAAACTTCCCCATGTTCTCAATTGTTTTCCTTTACGTTTTGTCGACTTTCTGTTCTTACCCTAATTTGTTTTTTTTTGGGTTTTTAATTGTAAACCGCTTAGATTTGTCTTCTGGTTTTATATTTGAGGTATATTAAATAAATTGAACTTGAACTTTTACAAAACCGTAGCGTTTTTTATAGCGCCAGTCGCAGTTCCGACGCTCATATCCATGCTAAAATGAAGGGCTAATTATTAGATTTTCTATTCCTGCAATAAACTAATGATCTGCATAGCAGTACAATTAGTATATAGGACCTGAGCCTAACCTTGAACCTAAGGCTGTCTTACTAATCTTAAACCTAAGGCCCTGAAAGTTTTGAAAATGGCAAGGTAGACATTTCTGGTTGCTGATATTGCTGGTGCATGGCTAAAAATGGGGTAACTAGCTCATTTGGAGAGAATTGCACACACAATTTGTGGCCAAACCTTTTGTTAGGACCACTCACGTTGGCTCACAGAGCCTCTGTTTATATTTTATGATATTGTTTCCTGATTTGACCTAGAAAGATAGTAGATTTTCCATTGCTCTGTTTTCAGACTCCTGAGGCAAGCCCATTTGGGGCCGAAACACGATTGTGTCGAGTCTTGATACAAAATAAAAGAAATTGAGCATCAGAGTCTTCTTCACTGTCTTTTCTACTATCCAAGTTTTTGGGAAGCAAGTTTCTCCTGTTTTCCTGGGACTAGCGGAGCTCATCATAATTGGCAGAGTTCATTCTGTGAACTACCAAAGAGAGAACCCACCATTGCACGGGGAAAAATAAATGGTGTGAGGGGAGGAAATGGGAAACCAGTGCTAAGAAAGAAACTCAAAAGATCAGCACAGGTGTCTGCTGATCTGCTACTTAAAAAAAAAAAAAAAAATCATGAAAAATTGCTAAGGTGGAAGATGGTCTTTAGGAGTGGAGACTTTTTAAATCATTGAGTGGAAGAGAGCACCAATTTGTGTTGGTCAAGTGGGTAGAGGACAGGGAATAGGGGGTCAGGGAATAAGGATGCAAGTTTTTGTTTTTAGATGTAATTTGGAGAGGGCAAGGACCTGGCAATCCCACTTTCCCACTGAACTGACAAACAAGCTAAAATGGTGCTTTAAATTTGGGATCTGTTCTGCAACTGATTGCTTATTGAATAGTGAAGACTAATAATGTTATTACCAGGCTACATGTGGGTTAGTCTATGATGGAAGTAACTTTTGAAGAAGGGAATGTTATCTACATGGGCTACCATTAAGGTATATTATTTCACTGCTAACCCAGTTATTAGCAACTAGGTCTCATTACATAAAATAGGACCTGTGCTAAAATAGCATTAGGTAGTAATGAAATAACACGTCTGGTAGCCCATGTTGATAATTAAGCTTCATAATGTTCCAATATATACAGCACTTTTTTTTTTAATCTTCAGGAATTTTGGCAAGTATGCGCTAATTTGCACCTACAGTGTGCAACAAAGGAGGCTACCATATGTGTTTACTCGTGACCATTAGCTTTGCTTTGGACACCAGTTTTTTTTCTCTGCTCGCCCCAAACATTGACCTGCGCTTAATGCTCTATTCATGTGATAGAGAAATCAGCCTTTGAGACTCTTGATAAAGGCATAGTTTCTGAAACACTGTCAGTGTCGAGTCTTGGCAGTACTACTACTAATAAAGTGAACTTTACACCCGTGGCTGAATTATTGATATCACATCCTCACGACTTCTCCATTGTGCTGTGCTTCCCTCGTCGTCGAGGCCTTTCTGGGCTTTCTCTTCAATGTCTTAAAATTTTAACACACATTTAGTATATTCATCCCACTTATGTTAAACAGGCTAAAAACAACCATTACATAGTTGGTCTTAAAACACAACTTTGATAAAAATAGGTTTGCATTTGGAAAGCAAAAAAGTTCCAGTGATTGCAACAATATCATTTGACTCAAATTGCCATAAGGAAGAGATTAGGTGAAATAAAAATACCTGACTTTAAAAGAACATATTTTGAAGGAAGAGTGAAGTTGCTTTAGGCGATTTTAATTAGAATTCAGGGATGCATGGCTAAGCTCCTGCATTAAAGTTTAGAAAAATATATGCCTTGAGGAAGGAAGGGGAGAAGAGGAAGACCTGTGCAGGTATGTACAGATGAAGATGTAAAGTCCTCTATGACACTAGAGGTGAAAGCAGGCCCCCTGAAATCCTCAGAATAGTAAAAACAGGCCAACACAGTTAAAGGCCTAAGATGGCTGCTGAGAAGCCTGAAATTTCTGAAGATACATTCTGACTAAAGCTGTCAGCTTTTTATACAATCTATTTATGTGTTCCCGAGAAAAGCATACTTCTGCTTTCCTGAGAAGAGCAGGTCATGCAGAAAGCAATGCTGAAAATAACAATTCTTGTGAAAAGCGACCCTCCACCTAAGTCAACATGGCCATCTGTTAGAAGCTTTATAAGAATAAGGACATGAAACTTACTTCATAAGAATAAAGATATGAAATTTAGAAGATTAACCACCGTTGGACCCAGGAGTTCAGAATTGAGGATCTTGGTATATTAAAAGGACATTTATGGGGAAGTAGAGTAGTTCTAGTGAAAAGGGCATAATGCACAGTATCACTCAAAAGACTAACCAATCAATGAACTAATAAATGTAATGACGTATGTAACTAACCAATGAAAATGTAAAATGTAATATGCACCAACGTGGGCCTGGGCTATCAGAAACATATAAAAGATAGCTCTTTTGGCTATGAGGGGAGGACAAACAACCAGGTATACTCAAGCGCTTGAGGCATACTATCTGTCAGCTCCATATGCTGTAAGCTCTTGTAACCTGTTATTGATTGTTAATAAAATATATATTAATTATACCAGCATATTGGGTTTCCGTGAGGTCAGTTTTTGAAGGCCATAAACAGGCAGCTCTTCAGCCTATAAATTCTGTGCCAGTAAAAAAGGATTAGTTTAGTTTAGTTATTTCATCTTGATTATCTGCCTTATCAAATCTGTCCAATGTGAATTACAAACATGCCCCCTCTTTTAGAAAACTGCACAAGAAGTTTTTAGCACAGGCCAGCGTGCTAAATGTTCTGCACTGGCTTTGACGCTCATAGGAACTCTATGACCAATGGAGCAGCGCAGAGCATTCGGCACACCGGCTGGCACTAAAAACCTCTTGCGTGATTTTGTAAGGTGAGGGGGGGGGGATAAAGCAGTATGTAGAAACAATAAGAGTCCATAATCCACCCTACTTACCCTCCCATAACAACCCACATTAAATCCACAAGCCCCCATCTTGTCAATTATTCAGCAGTCAAACCTCTTACCACTCCACTTCTCTGATTACTAAAGAGGCAAGTTTTAATTCATTTTGAAAACTCCAGATCATCTGTTTCCAAATTAATCATTAAAGGTACAGAATTTCTAGTCCTTTATAGGTGAACCTTCTCATGTAAACTCAGAAGCAACTACTGAAATGGCCAAAGCAACCTTTGCGGTACATATGGAGATAAAAGAGAGGAAAGATACTAGAGCTTCCTATATTATATGGCTTTAAAGAACAGCCACAGAGCCTTAAACCTTACTCTGAATTCAATATCTAACCAGTGAAATAATTGTTTTATTGTGAATTAAAACTTTAAGACAGAAAACAGAAAGAAGAGTTAAATGGTCAATGGAAAAGAGCAGATAGCGGGCTTCCCCAGAGATCTGTGCTGAGACTGCTGCTTTTTAAAACATATTTATAAAAAAACCTGGACACAGGAATATTAAGTGAGGTGCTCAAATTTGCTGATGATACAGTCTGAAAAATTACAAGATGATCTTAACAAGACTGAGAGACGGAGCATCCAAATGGCAAACAAAATTTAATATGAGTAAGTATAAAGTGATGTATAGGGAAGAGCAACCCAAGCTACAGATACATTATGCCAGGATTCCATATTAAGAGTCACCACTCAAAGAGGTTCTAGATGCCATCATTGATGATACGTTGAAATCCCTCGTTCAGTGTACAGTGGCAGCCATGAAATCAAATAGAATGTTAGGAATCATTAGGAAATGAATGAAAAACAAACCCCAAAATATTATAATGGCTTTGTATCGCTGCATGGTACACCTGGCGGGGCCTCCACATGTGTGGATCACTGGACTTGATGGACCCAGGGTCTGATCTTATGTTCTTATGCACCTTGAAGATTGTGTGCAATTCTGGTTACCGCATCTCATAAAAAAACATGGAAGGGCATTTTTGGTATGACATCTAAATCTGACTTTTGATGTTTTGCGGAATACACACAAAACTATAGTACCAAACATGCCCATTTTCAAAACTACAAAACGGCTATCTTGTTTTTATAGAAAACGGACATTTTTCAGATGTGTATTTATCTTTTTGAGACATTATCGGGAAAAAAAAACCCCACATCCAAAAGAAAAACACATGGAACAAGCAGTTGGGATGTAGGAGGAGCTAGAAACTTTAGCAGACTGGCCACACAGACATCCCAGCAATGCAATGGACCACCCTAGGGGGCACTACAGTGAACTTTACTTAAAAATTCTCAGGTACACATCTCACCATAGCCCCCTATATTATATGGTGAGCCCTCCAAACCCCACTGGACCCAACTGTGCACCACAGCAATAGCCCTTATGCCTGCAGGTGACTCCCATAAGTGGCTTGGAAGGTTTACAAATTCCACTGAAGGTTGGTCGAGTGGGAAATGTGTCTGAATCCCCATTTCTATTGTTTCAAGTTTATTAAGGCTTGATATACACACAAGAGGGAAAAATGAGGGGTTACATTGCTAAAATAAAATGGTGGTAGGGAAGGAAAAAAAAGGGCAAGCTGCAACGTATAGGATAAGTTCAAGGTCTAGGTCTCATATGCTTCTTTAAAGAGACAGGTTTTGAGCATTGATTTGAATTTGGAAAGGTTGGGTTCACGCCTAAGAGCACCACCCACTAAGCTATTCCAGGAACCAGCTTGCTGCTCTACTAGAACTGCCCAGAACATCTGAAGCTGTCATACAGGCAGGTATGTACTGTTTAATTTACATCTTTGTGGGGTGGGGGTCAGTAACTAATGAAGGAGCGTGGGGGTCATGCTTATATCCCTAGCCAACCTGGGCACCATTTTGGCACTTATTCATTGTTAAACAGGTCTAGCCCCAGATGTCCAAATTTTGCCCTGGACATATACTTGAATATTCGATTAACATAAGCCTGCCCTAGTTCCAACCACATTATGCCTCTAACACATCCCCTTGATATTTGGATGAACTGCCAATGAGCAGCATAGCTATCCTCCTGGAAAATAGGTTTTGAAAATAGAGAATTGGAAGGGTTTGGGGAGAAAAATGTCCATCTTCCCCTTTACAGCATATAACTTTCTGGACCTTTTTCTTTTTTTGAAAATGAGTCCCATAGCGGAATTAGAAAAGGTACAGAGAGGGTGATGAAAATGATAAAGGGGATGGAATGACTAACCCTTATGAGGTTAGGGCTCTTCGGCTTGGAGAAGAGAGGTCTGAGGGGAGGTTGATAAATGATTAGTGGCATGGATAGACATGATTCACTTGATTACTCTTCCCAAAACCCAAAGGACTAGTGGGCACACAGTGAAATTACTAAAGTAATGCATTTAGAACAAAGCCGAGACAGTACAATTTGATCACTTGATTCTTACAGAATTTTTGGTCAAAGGGAAGGAATTGTGAAAGTAAATTCTGAACTTTAGTTTTCTTGAGCAGCTCAAGGGTTAAACTGCAAGTCAGAATGTGTAGGAGAAATTAGGAGAACTGAGTGTTATGCATTGTGTATGTTCCGATATAAGCCACCAGGAATGGTAGATCAAGCGGCATTCTGTAACCTGGCACCTACTATTAGGCACCATGAACATTAGTAGTTTACAGAGTAATAGCACTTATGCGTGACAGGCCAATAATTGTCATTTATGGATGTAAGTGCTAGACTCTAAAGCAGTGTATTGCAAAATGTGTGCCGCAACACACTAGTGTTCCTTGGAGGATTCCAGGTGTGCCTCGAGATGCTGGCGAGGAGGCTGACTGCTTACAGGATGTGCCTCCTCGCCGGCACCTCTGCTTCTTCTTCTCACCTCTCCTTCTGTAGCACCTCCCCCCCCCAAGGATTTCCAGATTTTCCATCTGGTAAAAGAGGATGCGTGGCCCAGCCCCGTTACACCCCCAGGTCTGCCCCCACTCCCCCCCTCCCAAACCCAGCCCCACACAAACCTTGTCTCTTCGGGCCAGAGCTGGAGTGCATCTGTGCATGCGTAGATACCAGCCCCGATTTCACCAACTTTTCAAAACCTGGACAAAGTGCCGGGTTTTGAAAAGCTGTCCAGATGAGGACATGTCTGGGGAAATCCGGACATCTGTTAACCCTATCCCCATTGGCAGTAATAGGAGGCTCAGGGCCGTGGCTGGAGGATATCTGCATGAATGTCAATGCGATGATGTCATGCATGTGCATGATGTCATCGCGTCGACAGCTGCGCATTTCCGGCCGCAGCCCAGAAATAAGTGTGCCGGCAGCATAAAAAGGTTTGCGACATACTGCTCTAAAGTATGCGCCACAGTCACTGCAAGGGAGGGGTGCATGTGGGTGGGCCATGGAAAGACTATGACCATGTCACCAAGGGACATGCGGAACGCATAGAATATTATTAATTGCACACCTTACATGGCACACTTAAGCCATTGAATTCCTATAACTAGGCAGTTCCTGCATTTTGGCTTTGTGCTAGTATTCTGCAATGGCTTAGGCATGCCAAAGTACTATTATAGCACTGTCACTAGGCGTGCCCCATTGCAGCATCCACACCTTGGTGCCAAATTATTTTTATCTCTATCTTTATTAGGAGCTTCTATACCGCTACTAATGACTGGGGAGTCGATTCAGAGCAGTTTACAAAGACATCTGTAATGGATTTTTTTAAAATACAGATTTGGATGGATTCCCCTGTGATTGTTGTCGGTCTCCTAAGCTGCTTGGCTAGGGTACCATGATTGCATTTGCATTATTACACTATCATATATGTGTACTATGTTTACACAGGAGTACTATCAAGTTTCAAGTTTAAGTTTATTTTAATTTTGTTATCCCGCCTTTTCAAAGTTTCAAAGCGGCTAACATTCATAATACATTTGAGTAGGGTAAAGCCAATTAAGACAGAATAATAAAATGACATCACCATTATGGAGGGTGTTTTTGCAGTTGCCTCTGGTCTCTCGGAATGGGGTGGGGGAGGGGATAGGTAGGGGGGAGTGTGACTGTGGTGTGTTCTTAGAATGAGTGTGTCTGTTTGTATGGGTGGTGTTGTCTGGTGGGCGTGCTTTCCCCCTCCTGTTGGGATAGGGGGGGATGTCTTGTTTTATGAGAAAATGCAAATGATAGAGCCAACGTGAGAGACTGGCTGCCCTTTGTTTCTTGGCAAGTTCTGCAGTGTCATGTTGTATATTCTTTTCTTGGTGCTGCTTGATATTCGCTTCCCCTGATTGCCATTGATTGTTTATTTTTATTCTGTGTTCTGCTTGTTTCTCTTGTTGACTCATAATAAAAATGATTTTTAAAAAAAATTGACATCAAATATTAAAATAACATCAAAGTTTTAAAACACAAAAACAGCAACAACAACAAAAAACTAAACTTTAAAACAGATGAATATTCTGGCACAAAAAGGAAGGGGAAGAACTACAATATTTTTGAAAGGAAAGAACAAAAATGGAAAAAACAAAAGATACTATTAATCATTCTAACTAAGTATGCTATATTAATTACGGAACTGCACCCTTTCATTTTTTAAATAAAAAATAAATTCTTATCAGCTGGGAAAGGAATGTATTCCAGGGTCAAAGAAGGGCTATCTGAAGGTCATTTGTAAAGAGTAATGATGCATGTGAGAAGAGGAAGTGGTGTGCATTACCGCCTCAAGGAAAAAAAATGAATTGGGAAGATTAGTTGTGAATTAACCATGAGCAAAAGAGCTTCTGTCTTGTTACCTCTACCTTGTTCTGTCTCTGATTTGAGAAGAAATTACAATGGCATATGTGCTGTGTGCTCTGTGTTTCTGTCTCTCATGTTGTACAGTTCCAAACAAAAACTTACAGTGGAATTACTGGATCTTTCCATAACCTATTTCATTTATACCAAGGACTAGAATTGGAAGCGGTCTAATGATGGGGTTGAGGGAGCTAGAAATGGATGAGAGCTGATTCTGGGTGTCTAGATTGGAAGAAGGTGATGCTGGGGGCTTGAAGGGCTAGACCAGTGGTTCTCGACCCTGTCCTGGGGGACCCCCAGCCAGTTGGGTTTTCAAGATATCCCTAATGAATACGCATAAGACATATTTGCATGCCTGTCTCCTCCATTATATGCAAATATCTCTCATGCATATTCATTAGGTATATCTTGAAAACCCAATTGGCTGGGGGTCCCCTAGGATAGAGTTAAGAACCACTGGGCTAGACTAAAAGAGGGTTGATACTGTGAGGGGGCTAGGACAGAAAAGAGGCTGATGATGGCAGCGGGGGACTGGAAGGGGGTTGATGCTGTAGTTCAGTATCTCTCAAACGTTTTTAGCTCTGGCACACTAAACAGAAAATGTTTTTCGCAGCACACTATAATTGAAATTATAAAATTGCAAAACCAATAAAAAATTAAATTTGAGATTTATTTATTTAAAGTTCTTTAAGCTATGTATGGGTAATTGTAACAACGGTGAAACTAAAGTAGATATAATTGCTAATCAATGCAATGGATGTGTTTGTTTTTGAGTGCAAATGAACTCAAAACGCTCAATAGTCGACAAGCAAATACGTATTCCATCATCCACCATCTATAGTCATTCTCTTTTTTTTTCCAATTTAATTTCTGTCAGAGCTGAAAATCCCAGTTCGCAAAGATAAGAAGATCCAAACAGTAACAAAGCCTTGATTGCTTTGTTGCTCAAGATAGGATAATTACTACATAAATAATAAAAATAATTGCCATTAGTTTTCAAGAACCAATCTTGTAAAAGAATGATGCTTGTCTAGGCAGTTGTATCCTCATACACACAGACGCTCATAACAGTGACAGACTCTTGTGTATGTGACGTACATGTCATTTATTCTAGTGCATACTTATGAAGGAAATTTTTAAAAATAACATAAAATGATGATATTTCTGCTGTAGTTCATGCTAGGGTTGTACTGAATATTCATAGTCGATTTAAGTCAGTTCCAAATAGTGAATTATTCGTAAGAAATTTAAAGCAGTGTTTTTGATCATTAAGGTCTCTGAGGTCTTTTCTCCCTTTATTATGCATATCATTCAGGCTCATATGTGCTTTTGAATTACCGGGAAAGATGAAAAGATGGAAAAGATGGAACGAAGAGGCATAAAAGGCAAAAGAGATATCAGAAGGAAGATGAGACCTTTAAAAAAAAAAAAAGCATGGTAGAAAAATGTAGTGTCAAAATAAATATCATATTGTGACTGTTATAAGTGTGTACTTTTCAGAGATCAATCTAGCAGAGACTAAACCCTGAGGTATTGCTGTGGAGAAGGTCCGCTTAGGCCAGGGGTAGGCAATTCCAGCCCTCGAGTGCCAGAGCCAGGTCAGATTTTCAGGATATCCACAATAAATATGCATGAGATAGATTTGCATCTCAAGGAGGCAGTGCATGCAAATCCATCTCATACATATTCATTGTGGATATCCTGAAAACCTGGCCTGGCTCCGGCTCTCAAGGACCGGAATTACCTACCCCTGGCTTAAGCCATTCAACGTGAGACTCTGTACTAAGAGGGGCATAATCAAAACTTTAAAACATCCAAAAACCTGCCTAGGTCAGTACTTGGACGTCCAAATAGCAGTGGCATCCAAGTGTCAATAATCCAAACAAACTTTCTGGGTGTTCAGAAGCACCTCTAAGCTGTTGTGCATCCAGAGCTTAAAGGGGCATGTTGGGACATGTGTTCTGGGAAGGAATTGGGCAGGCTTCCACCTGGACATCCTGAAGCAATAATCATAGCTTTTCTAGGACATCTTAGGCGGAACTTACACGCCAAGATTTAGGCCAAATTAAAACAGGTCTAAATGCCCCAAAGGTAACCAAACTGACAAGATGACCACTGGAGGGTTTAAGGCATGACCCCCTCCCCCAGTGGTCATGACCCTCTCCCACCACCCAGAGATGGGGGGGAACACCAGCATATTGAGGGCTTGCCATCAGCTGATCGCAGCAAAGGAATCCTCATCAGTTGAGCCGGTTTTGGGGATTCCAGCCAGCTCAGCTGATGGGAATTTTTCTGCCATGATCAAACAAGGTAGCTGGGTGTGTCTACAAAACTTGCTTTTGGGTGTTTTTCATGTGGATGTTGTTATTTTTCAAAATGTCAAAAAAAATAAAATGATGTCCTAAGGACCAAAACGTCAACATAGGTCATTTTCAAATATAAAAGATAGATGGCTGGCTGTATTGAAAATGGACATTTTCTGTAATGGATTTCTGGATGTTTTTTCCAAAATGTTCAAATTTGACTTAGACGTCCTATCAAAAATACCCCTCTAAGGCTGCAAAATCTGAGATATTTGCTCACTGTTGGAAGTACTAATGATCTCAATGGTGGGTATTTCATAGAACAGTATCAAACAGATAGAGCAGTAAATATTATTTTATGTTAAGTGGATTAGAAAGGCAGCTCGGGATAAGCAAAGACAAAATATTTTAATTTCTTATGCACTGTCGCTAGTCTGACTCCAGAAGCTCAGCTGCTTCAAGCGCACTACAAGACAGACATGGAGGTAACAACAAGATAGTACTAAAATGTTGATTTATTTTAATCTAAAATAATAATGTATATCACCAGCATATCACAGTGTTTCAAAACACAATACATATGCATCATGAGCCTTTCAAGAAGACAAAACTGTTCTCATCTGTCAAAAGCCTCTAACGGCATACTAATATATAATGCATTTTAATAAGTAAATCAAGGACAGCTGATGTGTTGCCAGCAAAAGCACCTGTGTGAGCTTCTAAACAAATGTAAATTCAATTATTATCCAAGCACTTTGAAGACAATTCTTTGTGCATTTTATAGTGAAAGTTTACAGGATAGCAATATCAATTAGCAAAATGCTGAAACCAACGACCATTTACACTACGATCTCGAGACCACTGTCTCAGGTTCAGAAAACTTTTAAAAGCATCTATACCAAGACAGGGAGCCAATCCTGAAGTTACTGAAATGGTAATTGTAAAAGCCCATTTCTAAACTGTCTAATGCAACTGGGACATAGCGATGAGCCAATGATGACCTACTTGAACTCGTAACTATGTATTTGTAACTATGACCTAAATGTATTAATAACTGTACTAGCATTGAATGTCCGTGTCATACTGTCCATTGCAATTTCCTGGGTAACTGACTCAATCTTTTGTATCGTACTCCGACCTTGAACTGAATAGGGAGTAGAAAACCTGATTAACATAACATAAATTAACTGAGCATTAGACCTAGAAGGGTCCCTATTGGTCCTCTACTCTCTTCCTTGTGAAAGGGGAGTCCCTTGGTACAGAGCAGTTCATTAGAGATATCATACCCCAGAACTAAGGTTACCATATGGCTCCAGGAAAAGAAGGATAGATTGAGACATCCGGGTTTTACTTCAATTGCTTTATGCCTTCCTTTTTCTGGAGCTATATGGTAACTTTACTCAGAACCCCACAGAGATTCTATTCCAGTTATCTCCCTCTTTTCATTCAGCACACAGACTCTTTTTCTTCAAGGGAGCAGGTTCTCTCCAGGAAAGGATGGGGGTGGGGGTTGGGTGAGGAAAGATTTCCCTTCAAGGCCCAATCACAGATTTCCCTCTTCGTCACAAATGCAGAGACAGATATAGAGTGTTTTAGTTATCTTTATTTAAAAGTAAGACAAAACATGCGATAGTCTTTCTGTCCTATGGTCATACAGTATTGAATATATACACTGTAGAGCACATATCTAATTATCTTTTATCTGTGTCTATGATCCATTTCTATAAATATTGGAAGGTAGCAGTTTCCCAGTTGCTGGGCAAATCTATTCCCTTCTGCATAAATGAAGGGTCTCTTCAGGAGATAGGAGTTTCCTGGTTACAGGGCAAACCTTTTCCTCTCTGAACAAATACTTCACAGTGTCTACATTCAGGGATCTTCTACACAGGTTTACTTAATAAGGGAATCTTTCCCCAGAATTTGAATCTTCTCCTGTAATTAATCTCCCAGTTGGTGCAACTGTCACTCTTTTCCTTCCTTTGGTTTGTGTTTAAGCTCTCAATTTCATTCTTTGCTACAACATCCAGGAAGCTGCTGCTGTGATGTCTAAAATGGGAATTCCCCTCTCTGCTGCATCTTGGGATGCACCGGGGAGGGGCCTAAAGCTCTGATTGGCCCAGGTTGTTTAAGGCCTCTCCCTTTTATGTTTGAACAACCTGGACCAATCAGAGCCTCAGGTCCCTCCCCAGAGTACTGATTTTTCCCAGTGCTTATCTTTTAGCACCATTTATTGAATCTGATTCAGAATATCCCCCCCTGTCTCCCTTCCACTCTATTACCCACCCTCCAAACAAATGATGTATCTCCACATTCCTGCTCCCTCCCACCACGTTATCCCCTTCTCTTCAAACCTTCCTGTCACAGCTAAAGGATCAGGTCCAATAAGACAGGTGTCACCCAAGCTAGGGTGTGTAATTTTAGGGGTAGATTTTTATGTTTTCAAACTTTACAAATTACTACTGACCAAATTATACAGTTTTGCATGCTGAATCTAGAGTTATCTTCAGAAATTGCTTCCAGGTAGTTTTACCTACATCAAATCACAATTGAAATATGTACAAATTAATATTTATTTGAACATACAAATAGTCTGAACTATATCTTTAACCACATAAATGACTTTAAAATATAATTTATGCAGTTAATTTAATGTTAACAAAGTATAGCAAAGAGTTCATATCTTGTTTACTTCTGTTTCTGCTTATGAACTCCTTGTTGGCCATGGGAACCCTTATACAGTACAGTCTCAGTTAACTGGGACTCTCATACAACCGGCAAAAAAAATTTCCGGTGTTAAAAAAAAAAAAAAAAGTCCCCCACAGAACCAGCGTTCCGAGCCGCAAATCCTCCCTCCCTCCCACCCTGAAGCACCAGCGGTCCTGAGTCATACAGCCCTCATTTCATAAACCCCGAAGTGGCATAAGCCTCAAACTACATAAGAACAAAACCAAATTCCTTTGGTTTTGTCCTTATCTAGGATCTTGACTGACCCATAACCACATGGATCAAGTTCAAATTAGGCATCACTGCCTTTAAGATCCTGACAGGGAATGCCTCCAACTACCTAAAAAGAGTTGGCCATCCTACTCCAATAATAATAATAACTTTATTATTCTATACCGCCAACAATCAAATATGACTTCTAGGCGGTTTACATAGAAGAGAAACTGTTCAATCAGCGAAATACAAAGTATTATCAAAGTACAGGCAGATTAAAAGTATTGTTATAATGAGACTTCAGTTAAGAAATGAATTTATCAATTAGTACAGTCTTAATCCCTTTTCAAAATGTGCTGTAAGATTGCATGGTTCCGTTGATATATTTGCCCAACCAGGACTGTTATTTATTTGCTTAGAATGCTAGCATCCTGTCCATAAAAGACTTGTATTTACAGCCAATGATCCTGGGGTAGGAAAATAAATTGCAGTTCCTGGTTATCCTGGTAGGGTTTAATAGTACAAGATGAGGTAACAGGTAGATAGGGGTCAGTCCCCAGCCCAATTTAAAACAAATACAAGAGAACTTAAATATTACTCGTGCTTCTACTGGCAACTAGTGCAATAATCGATAATAGGGGCTGACGTGATCATTTTTCCTCAGCCCAAATATCAGGCAGACAGCCGTATTTTCCACTATTCTCAGTTTTCTCAATAATATCTTTGGTGCTCCCAGATACACTATGTTGCAATAGTCCAATATAGATAATACAAGTGCTTGCACCAATAGTCTAAAGAACTGTTCTTCAACCACTGGTCCACGGACCGGTGCCGGTCTCCAGGAAATTTCTGCCGGTCCGTGCAGGGCCGGCAAGATTAAGGTGACCATAGGACCCGTTTTCAGACCTCCTGTCCCGTTGTCCCCACACACAGCTTCGGGACAGCGTCCCGAAGCTGTGCTCGGGGACAACGGGACAGGCAATCATTTCCTGTCCCTACCTGTTGCACAAAAAAAAAAAAAGCCTCCCTCCTTCCTTTCCCCGAGTCGGCTGCTATCTTACCGCCCTGCTGCTGCTGCTAAAGCCGACAGGAAGTCTTCTTTCCGACGTCAATTCTGATGTCGGAGAGGACATTCTGGGCCAGCCAATCGCTGCCTGGCTGGCCCAAAACGTCCTCTCCGACATCAGAATTGACGTCGGAAAGAAAACTTCATGTCGGCTTTAGCAGTAGCAGCAGCAGGGCGGTAAGATAGCAACCGATCCGGGGAAAGGAAGGAGGGAGGCTTTTTTTTTGTGCGGCAGGGAGGGAAGGATGTAGGCAGGCAAGCAGGCTGGCTTTGGCCAGGGAGGTAGACAGGCAGGCAGGCTGGCTTGGGGGGTGGGGGATGGGGCAAAGTATGGAAGGCAGTGAGAGGGACATAGGAAGGAGGCACTGGAGGCACTAAAGACATTGGAAGGAGGCACAGGGGGCACTAAAGACAGGAAGGGGCACTAAGGACATGGGAAGGAGGCACTGGGGGCACTAAGGACATGGGAATGAGGCATTGGGGGCACTAAGGACATGGGAATGAGGCATTGGGGGCACTAAGGACATAGGAAGGAGGTACTGGGGGCACTAAAGACATGGGAAGGAAGCACTGGGGGCACTAAGGACATGGGAATGAGGCATAGGGGGCACTAAAGACATGGGAAGAGGCACTAAGGACTTGGGAAGGAGGCGCTGGGGGCACTAAAGACATGGGAAGGAGGCACCAGGGGCACTAAGGTCATAAGAAGGAAAGAGGGAGGGAATAGAAAGGAACAATTCTTGGGCTTGAGTGCAGAAAGAAATGAAAGAAAGGATATTCAGACAGAAGGAAACACAACCAGAGACTCATGAAATCACCAGACAAAGGTAGGAAAAATGATTTTATTTTCAATTTAGTGATCAAAACATGTCAGTTTTGAGAATTTATATCTGCTGTCTATATTTTGCACTATATTTGTCTATTTTTCTATAGTTACTGAGGTGACCGAGCTCACGGAGATGGGGCGGAAACGGAGTTTTTAAATGTTAGTCCTATTAGTTTGCTGGTCCACAAAATTATTCTTTTATTTCTGCCGGTCCATGGGTGTAAAAAAGTTGAAAAACACTGGTATAAAGGATGGATGGTCAAAATAATTTTGATGGTTTTTTAATTTCCATAGGGTAAAAAAGCATTTTTTTAACCACTAAATTTGTGTGTTCTACCATTGTTAGGTTGGAGTCTAAAGTGACTCCTAAAATTTTGATTGTTTTTGAAATTGGGTAATCATGACCGTTTAAATGAAGCGATTGAGGGTGCTTTCAATAGATATTCCACCAGAAATCTTTTCCAGTTAAAATTCCCAGCATGCAACAATACAAAGTCTACCAGGCAAATTACCTTATCCATCCAATATCAATTAGCAAAATGCTGGAACCAACTACCACTTGCACTACGATCTTGTGACCACTATCTCGGTTTCAGAAAACTTTTAAAAGCATTTCTGTACCAAGACAGAGAACCAGCCCTGAAGTAACTGAAATGGCAATTGTAGAAGCTCATTTCTAAACTGTCTAATGCAACTTCTGGGATATACCAATGAGTTGATAACCTACTTGAACTTGTAACTATCCTTTTCGGTCACGGCTCCCCAGATCTGGAACTTAGGAAAGAAAAAACCCTTAACAAATTCAAAGGAATGCTAAAATGTTTCTTGCATAAAGATGCATTTGATTCTTAAATCTCGATGCATTCAGTTCTCAAACTTATACGAGGTCTCTTTTAAAGGGAACAATGAGATATATACAAGTCCCTACCTTTATGTTTTTTTTCCTTTAATTTATTATAGTTCCCCACCCCCCCCCACACACACACTTACCTTTTGTATAAGTTTGTCTTTGTATTTGATTTTATACAAATTGTATAAATTTGTATAAAATGTAAAATGTAAAATAAAATGTAAAATTGTACAATTTGTATAAAATGTTATTTTATACAAATTGTACATCGCTTTGAAACCTGATATTGTGATTTAATCAAATTTTTTAATTAAACTTGAAACTATTTGTAAGTGACCTAACTATTAATAACTGTGCTGATCTACCTGTACTAGCAACTCTATTGAATGTCCAAGTCAAACTGTCCATTGTAACTTCCTGGGTAACTGGCCCATCCTCTTATAATGTAATCCGACCTTGAACTGAATAGGTAAAGGCGGAATAGAAAACCCGATTACATAACATAAGTGAAGTTTGAAAAGCAAATGGTCATGCGTTCCACTGGACAAATGACAGAAATCATAATCTACAAGGACTCCACATTTGTTTACAACCACCGTGAATGCTAGAACAGTGGTTCCCAACCCTGTCCTGGAGGACCAGCAGGCCAATCGGGTTCTCAGGATAGCCCTAATGAATATGCATGAGAGAGATTTGCATATAATGGAAGTGACGGGCATGCAAATCTGCTTTATGTATATTCATTAGGGCTAGCCTGAAAACCCGATTGGCCTGGTGGTCCTCCAGGACAGGGTTAGTAACCACTGTGCTAGAACTCTTCATTGCAATACATATACCACAACAAAGAGATCTCACCATTTCATACCCTCTTCTAGCATTTCATTCAAGGATAGCGTCGGGAGACGCGCAGAGCATTCAGCATACCGGCCTGCACTAAAAACCGCTTCCGCGGTTTTATAAAAGGGGGAGGGGGTACTATCATATGCCTCAAGATCTTTTTGTACAGATATGACTTCAAAGCATCAGAAGAAATAGGACTTGCCATGAGCCTCAAAATACCAACACACTTCATCAAGATACCTCCTATGTGACTGGAAAACCAATTAGTTGTTTCTATGGCATCTTTGAAGAGCATCAGTCTTACTCATTTTCATATAATGTGCAAATAAGGATCAAAATAGCAGCCATGAAATCTTATTTCACATTAACTTCAAGAACTGTAGGCCTAATAAAAGCCAATTCCTCAACAGAAGAATGCTTTAGACTTTTCTCATGCCGAATATAAATCTATTACAGTTGATCAGATTAGTCTCTGAAGCTATTTATCACAGCTACAGTAATATCATGGTCCCTTGGTAGCAGCTAAAATTGAAATGCCAAAATTAATAGTAATGCTAAAAAGAAAATGATGGAATTGCCAAGGAGCAGGGTATAATCATTTGAGTGACAGTATTTTGTTCACGCTCTCAAAAGCAAAATAATATGCTTTGGGTTAGTACCGTCTTTTGTATAACTTCGACAGGACAATTATTTGTATCAGAGAAAGTGGCTACAGTTACCATATTTTTTTCATTCATTTTGGTAAACATGAGCTATCATCCAGCATGAAGAGGGATATCAAGGATTAAAATCACAGAATGCAGAATGCAGAATGTGGATCAGATAATCCTCATATGTAATACAACATTGCAGAATAAAGGAGTGGCCTAATGGCTAGAGCAGTGGTCCCAAACCCTGTCTTGGAGGACCACCAGACAGTCTGGTTTTCAGGATAGCCCTAATGAATATGCATGGCGCAGATTTGCATGCCTGTCACCTCCATTATATGTAAATCTCTCACATGTATATTCAATTCCAGCTCATAGTTCAGTCCTTAATACTAGGCCTACTTGACTACTGTAATATCCTCTACCTCCCATGCCCTACAACCATAACAAAACAACTACAAACTATCCAAAACACAGCACTAAGCCTCATCTACTCATTAAAGAAACATGATCACATTACAGAAGCATATCTCCAATCGCACTGGCTTCCGATCCCAGCAAGAATACAATTTAAATTCTACTGCCTACTATTTAAGACTTTATACGGGACTTTATATTGGGAGATAGGTGCCTATCCAAACTACCTGAATAACCGCCTCATCCACAACACCGCAATCAGACATAGGAAAACTCATACCCCATTCTCATACCCCCCAATTAAGGAGGTCAAACGGAAAAAACTATATGATGGCCTCCTGGCCACTCAAGCAGCCAAACTAGACAACCAAATCGCCAATCTACTGACGGCATCCCTCGACTACAAGACTTTTAGAAAAGAAATAAAGACCATACTCATCAAGAAAACTCTGAAAAAAGAAATAATACCGCAAGTCTCAAACTCCACCTCTCACTAAAGCCAACTACCCCAAACAAATAACCTTACCCATTTCTCACTCTTTTTGAAAATGACCAATTTTTTTTTTTTTTTTGTAAGTTCTTGTTGTAATACATCTTGGATAATTATTTTGTAATCCGCCTTGAACTGCAAGGTAATGGTGGAATAGAAATCCCTAATGTAATGTAATGTAATTAGGGCTATCGGGAAAACCCGACTGGATGGTCCTCCAGGACAGGATTGGGAACCATTGAGCAAGAACAATAAGCTAAGTCAGCTAAGACCCCCAAGAAGCCCAGCTCAAATCCCAGTGCTGCTCTTGAATGGAAAGTCACTTAACCCTTCGTTACTGCAAATACAAACGTTCCCCATCCCCACACACTGAGCTCATAGCATTTTTCTAATCATCGGCCACTGTGGGGAAAAAATAAATTCAGAAATTCAGTAAAAGTATCCAGATGGTAGCTGTTATTAAAAATATGGAGCCTTCACTCATCAATTGTCCTATACAGTTAACAGTCATATTCAGATCGCTAACCAAATAACCCCCTTCTCTCCCCCTTCCCTTTTGCAAAGCCATTTTAAGCTTTTTTATTACTGGCCATGGCAGTATTAGCTCCGATGCTCAAAGGAATTCTATGAGCAGCGGAGTTAATACCATCACAGCCAGCGATAAAAAAGCCTAACGTGGCTTCATAAAAGGGGGAGGGGGGGTTGTAAGGACAGCAAAAACTATTACATTTGTCTTGTTCTATCTCTTAGTCCATTATTGTTCCTGGACAGGTCCTCTAGATATGGCTGTAATACAGTGGAGATTTATGAAACAGTTTTCAGCATATTGGCTTAGGTGCAAGGTATGTGGGCCAGCGAGAGAATGACATGGGGACAGAATTTGTCTTTGTCCCCCTTCCCACGGTTAACCATGGGAAACCATCCCTGTGTCATTCTTTAAGGAGAATAGGAAGAATCAGAGTATGAATGGGCACAGCCACTGACCCTCAAGCCTTGTATTGAAGAATGCTGATGTAGAAGGACTGAGGTTGAGATAGACACTAAGGAATGACAGTCTCACCCATGCCCTGCCCATTTTCCTCCCTTGCAGTTATGTCCTATAGGGGGCAATTCAATTATTTGGTCTCCAGCGTGTACAAAATGAGACAAACAGGCTTAAAAAAAACCTCCGTGTCCGCGACCCTGTCTCCCAGGTTCTAGGGTTGGTCCACAGGCTGCCTGAAGCCAAACATTGCGTCTTCAAGGGCCTCTCCAAGGTAGAGAGAATGAGAGGGCACTCTTTAAAGTTGAAAGGGGATAGATTCCGTACAAAAGTAAGGAAGTTCTTCTTCACCAGAGAGTGGTGGAAAACTAGAACACTCTTCCAGAGGCTGTTATAGGAGAAAACACCCTCCAGGGATTCAAGACAAAGTTAGACAAGTTCCTGCTGAACCAGAAAGTACACAGGTAAGGCTAGACTCAGCCAGGGCACCGATCTTTGACCTACAGGCCGCCGCTGAGCGGACTGCTGGGCACGATGGACCACTGGTCTGACCCAGCAGCGGCAATTCTTATATTCTTATGATGCTAACGTTCAAATCCTTGCACAACATAGCGCCGGATTACACGATGGCTAAGCTTCCTCCGTACATGCCAAACAGGTCCCTCCCGCTCCCAAGATGAAATACGCCTCAAAACGTCCCCTGGTCGTGCCCTTCAAATGCAAACAGTCAAGCGTCATTCCTACTCCTACTTCATACTGAGCCACTGGAATCAACTGCCCCCACAGATTAGATCTCTTGAAGGACTCCTCAACTTTAGGAAAGCAATAAAATCATACCTCTTCATCTAACAGAGGATTTAGGTGAAGAGTAGTGTGACCATATGGCTCCAGAAAAAAGGGGACAGATTGAGACATCCGGGTTTTACTTCCATTGAAAGCAACCAAGATGTCTCAATCTGTTCTCCTTACTTCCATTGCTTTCAATGGAAGTAAAATCCGGATGTCTCAATCCGTCCCCCTTTTTCTGGAGCCCTATGGTCACACTAGTGAAGAGGTATGTTTTTATTGCTTTCCTAAAGTTGAGGATGACCAATGAATGACAAAGAAATGTATATTGGTACCAGATTCCGGTTTATGTCACATTGGGAAAACTGTACTGAAAAATCCTGCTCTGTAACTATGGCAAATTTAACCTTAAGCGTGTCAAATTAGGATAAAACTTGCATTGGAAAACTTGCACTGTAAGGATAGCTATGGCAAATTGTAACCTGTAAACTGTACATTATGTCAAGTAAACTGTATATATGTCAAGTTAGGATAAAATGCATCGTAAACTTGTACTGTAATTATGGCAAATCATAATCTGCTAATTGTATTTTATGTATGTTTAACCTATAACCCCGTTCTAAGCTCTTTGGGGAAAATGGGATAGAAAAATGAATTAAATAAACATTCTCTAGGCGCTCAAATTACATGGATTATAAGCTAGACAACACTTACATGAATACGTTTTCTTATAGAATACTGGCGCACAACTGTACTTTGGCAGCTGGGCACCAACATTAAGGCACACCAGCTTACACCATGTAAATAGCAGGTGTAAGAGGGCATGGGTAAATGCTGAACTTATTCATGCTCCTCCCCCCTGCGAAGGACCCCTTGCATTTAGCTAGGTCAGTTGTGCACGTAAGTTATAGAACAACGCAGAGCTCAGGTGCATATCTGGAACATTCTTACATGTGGAGTTTTCTTTTTTAATCTTTATTAAGTTTCAAACTTTGACAGTGCGATACAATTAATTTAAACACTACAAAGAAGGCACTTTACATACACAATTAATACATAAAACAATCATTTTCTCCCCCCCCTCCCCATAACTAATAGAAGAAGGCATAACACGTGTGGACGCAATTGAGGGGGAATTCTATAAGAGGCACCTAACTTAATTGATACATTGACTCAATTATGAGCTTTAATAAACTCATCATTGAAAACAAAAAATTAATTGGAAAATAGGTGCCTATCCTTTCAGGCGCGATTCTACAAAAGACAAATGCCTATCGCATGGTGCCTAGGGACGCCTTATACCAAAGTAGGTGCATTTAAGGGTGGAGAAAGATTTAGGCACTGCTATCTGCGATTCCCTAAAGGTCTTAAGTGCCTATAATGTAGGCCTTTAAAACCCTGGCCTACATTACAGGTGCCTAAGTTCTAAGGTAGGCGCCGCTGAGCACAATTCTGCAACAGGTGCCTAAGTGTGACTGACATGTGATAGGTGCCTATCTTTTTAGGCATCCATTACAGAATCTGGCCCTTGGTGCCTAACTTAATGAGGCCTATTATTGAATGAGGGGGGGGGGGGGTAAAACACATGCACCCTTATAGAAAAGCTAATTTTCTCTAGATTTATGCACACATGGAGCACATAACCATGGGTGCCTAATTATAGAACTACCCTTCAAGTTTGTACACCTAAACACCCCCTGGGAATGCTGTTCATTTTTTGTATTGTTGGCCACTCTGAAAGTTGGAGTTATTACCCTGGTGGATCAAGCTAGCTGTTTCAGTAATTGTTTGACTATATCCATTTGAAAATCAGCTCCTTGTGATCCTTAGCAGTTCACGTAACCCTCCATTGCCCCGATAGGGGCAGAGAAAGTGCCCATGTATAATAAGTAAACCTCACTGGTTATGCTACAGAAAGGTAGTATATTGACAAGAATCTAATATTTATCCACAATCTAATAAACAATTTTCTAGTCATCTGAATATACCGATGGAAAAATGGAGTATATACAAAATAACTACTTTCTTTTATATACTGAAAATCGAACTACATTTCATACTCTGCCTACATCCTCTCTTCTAAATCTTACTGAAAATGTAAAACATGATTAGCTCACATTCCTGTAGTCAACAGATTGTGCAGCAGCCAGGGATGTTTTGGTGTTATTCCAGCTTTGGAGTCATAAACATTGCTTACGTAGGTTGGTTTGCTGGCACTGTGGGACTCTTAAGATTCTCAGATGCCATGGATATGGGTTTCCAAAATGTGCAGAAAAAAAGGAAATCAACAAATTAAACCTATCCCTGGGGGAGAGATGCTGATCCTTTGCCAATATCCAGTAAGTTCAAAATACCAGTGAAATGCTGGATTTATAAGAGGTGACAGCTAACGACAAAGGAAATACTGAAAATCAAACATGCCTATTCCCTGACAACATGTAGATGAGTAAAGAGGAAGGAGAGAGAGGCCTTTAAGAGAAGAATTCAAGTGCAATATATATGCGATGTAACCTCATTAAAAAAAGCACCTCATTTCTCCTTAACATATGCAACCTGTTTTGCTTTCAAAACTATTTAAGAGTGACTGAAAATATAGCTGTATTTTGAGTTACAGGAAAACTTTTCCTGAAATTGTTTTCAGTCTGGACTGATTCACAAGGAACATTTTCAGCATGCTGCAGACAAATTTGCAAATTCCACTCACCTTTTTGCCACTATACTGTAGGAAAACAGATTCACGATCTTTCCTGTATTTTCCCTTCAAAACTTAGAAAAAGAGCTAATGCAGCAAAATATGGCATACTGCAGGGCGCGCTGAAGCGTCGCACATTAAACTTGCCATGTGCGCATGCTGCTCAAATACTAAACAATAACATTTATTTTTTTTATGCAGGGGGGCATGTCTGGTGGGCAGAGAGTGGGCATGCATTGCACTACATGGTTAGTGCATGCACAATGCAGCACACTAAAGCCCTGATTCTGGAAGCGGCGCCAGAAGATAGACAACAGTAGGCGCCCTAGCGCCTCCTAACTTAATTGGTTTAATTGCATTTAAGCAACACAGTAATTGACCACATCATTTTTTAAAAACCTGCAAAAGAGACGGTGGGACCGCT
Organism: Geotrypetes seraphini; assembly: GCF_902459505.1. Lineage (NCBI taxonomy): Eukaryota > Metazoa > Chordata > Amphibia > Gymnophiona > Dermophiidae > Geotrypetes > Geotrypetes seraphini. The sequence continues at coordinate 316,467,594 of NC_047086.1, forward strand.
GGATGACCAGGGAAGAAAAGGGTACATCAAGGAAGACAAACAAATTGCAGACAAACTAAATTCCTTCTTTGCGTCTGTGTTTACGAAGGAGGACACCGCAACAATACCAGAAGCATTGAAAGTGTTCAAAGGAGTAATAGAGGACAGCCTCACCACAGTAGAAGTGGACTTGGACCAGATATACTACCAGATCAACAATCTTAAAAGCGACAAATCCCCTGGACCTGATGGAATTCACCCGAGAGTCTTAAAAGAACTGAAGGTTGAAATCGGAGAGCTTTTGCAAAAACTTGCCAACCTGTGAATTAGAACTGGACAGATACCGGACGATTGGAAGATAGCGAACGTCACGCCAATTTTCAAAAAAGGATCAAGAGGAGAACCGGGCAACTACAGACCTGTGAGTCTTACGTCTGTCCCTGGAAAGATGGTTGAAGCACTGATTAAAGATAGCATAGTCCAGCACTTGGATACACATGACCTGATGAGAGCCAGTCAACATGGCTTCAGGAAAGGGAAATCATGTTTGATGAATTTACTTCAATTTTTTGAGACCGTGATCAAACAAATTGATAGTGAAGAACCGGTGGACCTAATATACTTGGACTTCCAGAAAGCGTTCGACAAGGTTCCACATGAAAGACTTCTCAGGAAACTACAAAACCATGGAATAGAGGGAGATATACTAAGATGGATAGGCAAATGGCTGGAGAACAGAAAGCAGAGAGTGGGCATAAATGGGAAATTCTCAGACTGGGAGAAAGTGACTAGCGGTGTGCCCCAGGGCTCGGTACTTGGGCCCATCTTATTTAATATTTTCATCAATGACCTAGAAGAAGGAACATCCATTGAGATTAAGTTTGCAGACGACACAAAGCTATGCAGGGCAATCAGATCGCAGAAGGATAGCGAGGAACTCCAGAGCGACTTGTGTCAGTTAGAGAAATGGGTGGAAAATGGCAGATGAAGTTTAATGTGGAAAAGTGCAAAGTAAAGCATTTAGGCAGAAAGAACAAGGAACATGAGTATAGAATTTCAGGTGCAACTCTGGGTAAGAGCAAACAAGAAAAGGACCTGGGTGTACTGATAGATAAGATCCTGAAACCGTCGGCACAATGCGCGGCAGCGGCAAAGAAAGCAAATAGAATGTTAGGCATGATATAGAATGGAATCACGAGTAGATTGGAAAAGTTATAATGCCGCTTTATAGAGCAATGGTCAGACCACACTTGGAATACTGTGTCCAACATTGGTCTCCCAACCTAAAGAAGGATATAAAACTGCTGGAGAGGGTGCAAAGAAGAGCAACAAAGCTAATAAAAAGTATGGAGAACTTGGAATACGAGGAACGACTTAAGAGACTGGGATTGTTCTCCCTTGAGAAAAGGAGACTGCGAGGGGATATGATCGAGACTTTCAAAATACTGAAAAGAATCGACAAAATAGAGCAGGAAAAAAATTATTTACAATGTCCAATGTGACACGGACAAGAGGACATGGACTGAAGCTAAGGGGGGACAAGTCCAGGACAAATATCACGAAGTTCTGCTTCACACAACGAGTGGTGGACACCTGGAATGCTCTCCCAAAGGACGTTATTGCGGAATCCACCGTTCTAGGATTTAAAAGCAAACTAGTTGCACATCTCCTTACAAGAGGCATAGAGGGATATGGGTGACTAAAATTACGCCAGGTATAGACCTGGCTGGGCCTCTGTGTGTGCGGATCGCTGGACTTGATGGAGCGAAGGTCTGATCCGGAGATGGCAATTCTTATGTTCTTATGTAAAAGCAATTACAATCACATTTAAAAAAAAAGATAGGTGCCCCCCCCCGCTGCCTATATTTCCGGCACCATAATCTCATCTATGGAGGTGCCTACCATTGCCTAAGGTTAATGGAGGAGTGGTTAACTCCAGAAATGATCTTAGGTGCTGGTAGGCGCCTCCGTAGACGCGATTCAGGTCAAACATAAGCACCAGAAATATAGACCTTCAAAATCCTGACCCACACTTCTAGGGCCTATGTTTGACCAGGTCAGAATTCTGCAACTGGAGTCGGTTTTGGAGGTGCTGGCCGATACTGGCTCTGATTGCAAAACCTGGCCCTAAATGAATAGCGTAGGTTTAACAAGTAAGCAAAATAGGTGGTGGTAAGGGCTTCTGCACTAATAGCCATGCACTAATGGGACCATTAGCAAGTGGCCATTATTCAAAAATTCCAAAAAATGGCCTTAGTGGGTGGGAATGACCAAATTACGGGAGCGCTAGTTTGGTAAAAGGGCCCCTAAAACATGCTCATTTAAAGAAGTAGCCCATTTGTTTTCAAATATTCATTCATAACAATATGAAATTTCCCAAACTCCATATTGTCTGAAATATGGGAAGAAGACATGTTATGCTGGTTGACAACATGGATATGTGAACCTTGAGATATCAACCCTTGGCCACAAACATTTACTGGTATTGGCGTTGTGTGCTCCGAGAGGTGCACAATTCCACGGATTCCGTTTAGGCCACCCAAACTTAGGCATGCAGAATGTAGACCCATAGGTAAACTAATTGGGGTAATAGGTGATAATAATAAATTATTAGTGTTAGCAAGTGCTAATTGGTGGCTATTATTGGTAGTTACGTGGAACTGCCCTATGCCCCTATTGTATAAACTGTGCATCTAACTTATCTTGAAGGGGTGTGGCTAGGGGAGTGGCAAGGGTGGGGCAGGGCATTCCCAGGATTTAGGCACATAGTTCCTCTTTTACTAAGCCATGGTAGAGCCTAATACTGCAGCTCAGAGTTCTAAATGCTGCAATGCTGCTCTGACACTCGTAGGAATTCTATGAGCATTGCAGCATTTAGCACCTCTACCGCAGCTTAGTAAAAGGGGGGGATAGTTATAGAATACTTGCATTTCCACATCTGACAGCAGTTGGGCGCACATGCTCACACCCAAATTTAGGAGCAAAGCTAGTATTCTATAAAGGCAATGCCATGCAGAATTGCCTTTATAGAATTTGCGCTTAGGTTGCATCAACCCGGCGTCAAGCTTTTGGTGACCTTTAGTGAATTCCCTCCCGATATGTTTTGCCCTTCTCTGCAGAAATCACTACTTTTATATGACTTTTAAATGTACGTATAAAAACAACACCCAGCAGATCAATTTCAGCAAGTCAATACACTCCAATTCAAATTGACCAGAGAAGATGTCAAACTTCACAGAGTCAAAGGAACAAACAAAGTGGGGCTTGCAGGAAATCAGGATCCAAAGTCCGTTTTAATATATGTAAACAATAGCAAAGTTCAATGCAATTCTCTCTTATACAGTTGTCTCTCATATCTCAACATGGCCGTGTTTCGGCAAATCCACCTTCATCAGGAGAAGTGAGCCATACAACACATAAAATGATAAAACTCTAAAATCTCAAAAAGGATGAGACATAAATAAATAATTGAAATAAAAAGATTCCTATCTGAATAAGTCGCACATTTATGAGTAAAAACCATATATAGAATTAGAGGGATAAAATATGGTACTTACATACCTAAATGCCAGATTTTTCAAACTTGCAAATCCAAAATGGAGCTAATTAAGGAGTCACACTAGAAAACTCTAAATATTGGGCATTACAGGTAGTGTGGAACACCAGAGGGGTAAACAAAATACCCTCCCTCAACCACTCCTGCAAAAACCAGGTCCAAATAAGCAGTTAACTGATGTTAATTTGTGCCTTGGAGCAGGTGGAAATAACAATGCCTGAATTTTGTAAAGTCTCACTGTTGCAAAACCAAAAATATATGTATGTGTTTCAGGCCCATTCAAAACACCCCGACAACAAATGCTTTTAAAAGTATTTTGTGCTACGATTTTACACTTACAATCTGCATGGTTCTAAAATAAAAAAATACATGCCATAAATTTATAAAAACTGGCTCTTCTTGATTATGACCGGAATAGCCATCCAGATGATTACATGTAACTGGAAGAGTTACGACAGACTGAATTACACATTTTGGTGGGCAAATATTTGCCCCACGTATAAATATGAGAGAATGAATGCAGAGTGTTTGGGTCTAGTATGATATTCAATAAGGTGTGGAGCCCATTGACTGCATATGTTGAATTTACAGATTCCTTACACTTCCGGGGGGGGGGGGGGGGGGGGGGGGGAGGGGAGGGGAAAGTATTTGAGATTGCTAAAGGTATTTATCTATAATATTGCAATAATATATGCATATGCAGTGTAATACTTATGTGAGGAAGGGAGGGAGAAAAGGATTGGTAATGTATTCATTTTGTGTATTTTAAGTGTTTTAATATAGTTGTATTGCACTGTCACAATTTGAAAATCAATAAAGAATTAAAAAAAAAAATTATATGCAAATACTTTGCAAACCTTCTAGAATGCCATCCATAGTTTCATCTTGTAATTCTTGGGAAATAATGAATATTAGTATAATGGAAGCAGCCACTTTTCATGAATGTCATTAGTCTCCTGGTAACACCATTAAGAAGAAAAAGCAAACACCACAAAAACATAAATAATTTTCTTTTGAAAAATTCATCTCATTGCAGAGTCTAACAAAGTTGAACTCTTATCCTAAAAGCAGCTCAGAGAAATTAATCACAGCTATTTAAGCCTTAGTAATTAGAATCCTAGGCTGCTGCAAATGTCTTCACTAATTATACAGAACACAGCAGTTAGGACCCTGTATAACAGTGTTCTCCAATCAGTGGCGTAGCGAGGGTGAGAGGCACCCAGGACGATTGCGCACCTCCCGCCTGCTGTGCGCACACCCCTTCCCTGTACCTTTTTAATTTTGGCATGAGCAGCCACCAACTTACTGCCCGCATTGGTTTCGGCGCTCTCTCTGACGTCACTTCCTAGGCGCGGGTCTTGGAAGTGATGTCAGAGAGAACACCGAAGGAGACACGGGCAGCAAGTTGGTGGCTGCTCGTGCCAAAGTTAAAAAGGTACGAGGGAAGGGGCATGTGCGCGGCAGGGGGAGGAGTGAGAAGGGGAGGCAGAGAGGAGGAGGAGTGTCGGTGCCCCGAGCAAGGTGGATCGCCCCTCATCCACCCCCAAGGCTGCATGCAGGTCCCCAAAGACCTCCATTGTAGTCCTCAAACAATTGGCTAAAATGTTCCTGAAGTCCTACACGTTTGCTAAGTTCAGTCTTGCCCATTTGGATAGTGCATTAAGGGCCTGACTCTGTAACTTTTGGTTATGGCAATATAAAAGAATAAAGTTATTATTATTATTAAACAACGCCTGCTGCAGTAGGTGTCTGCAAAATGAGCACCTACCATGTGTCAATTATCGGTAAGCACCACGTCCAGAATTTCACCTATTTTTAGTACAGAAGCCTTAAGCCTACCTTTAAGGTGTCTGATGCCTACGGAAGCACCTAGGCATGCCTATGGGCGCCTAAGGCCACCTCTGGTGTAATCCATGCCTATGCCAGCCTTAGGCATGCCTCTCTATATGTGTGAAAGATGCCTTGATTAAAAAAAAAAAAAAACCAAACTTCCCAATTAGTATGTTAGATGGCAATAGGACATCTACCGCCACCTACAATCGGAATGCTGTTTTTAGAATCAGGCCCTAAATGTCTGAAAAAAGGATTGTCAAAGGCCAGGCATAGAAGAAGATCTGCGTAGGACTGATATAGGACTTACTATGCCTATGCCATATATATGGCCGTAGAACAGGTCAAAGGTCAAGATTCATATTTAGATGCACGTGTACAGTTGTATTCATAGAATTGTGGAAACCATGTCAAAGTTTTGATAAGATGTATGTTACTAATATAATACTCTATGCTTAAAAGTGAAAGCTTGAAATCTTTTTGGTGGCCCTCAGAGTTTTCACGTATTCACATTGTGGCCCTTTACATGAAAAAGGTTGAAGACCACTGCTTATCAAGTGAAAAGGAGGGAAAGTGCTTGACTAGCCTGGTTGAAACTCTACCAGTGCAGCAATGAGTGCAGTTTAAGATGATGTTTAAGCTAACATTTAAGGTGCTTCACCAGTGGAGGTTTAAGCATTTAGCTGATCATTTGTGTTGGCATGTACCAGTAGCATAGTAGGTGGGAGGGGGGGCGGGAGGCAAAGGGGCCGGTCCACTCCGGGTTCCATCTTGATGGGGGCACTGGCACCCTTCCTCCTCTCTACCCCCCCCCCCCACTCTCCCACTACTGCATGTGCACGTGCCCCTTCCCTCGTACCTCTATAATCGAAGAACGAGCAACAACCCCATCAACCCCACCTGAAACAGGTCTGAGGAGTACCTAGAGGCTAGTGCAATGGACTGTAAACCAAGAGTCCTAAATTCAAATCCCACTTCAACTATTTTTGTCAGTTGTGACTCCTCCAGAAACAGAAAAATAGCTACTGTACCTGATTCCTTTGGTTTACTGGCCACTGCATTAACCATTAGGCTGCTTTTCAACAGATACTTACGTGACCATTTTCTAAGAATGCTGCTATATAGATGTCCATGTTTCTTGTTTCTCCCCATTCAACACATGGACCTTTCAATTTTTCAAAGGGATGTTCATGCTGGGTATTTTCAGTGCATGGTCATCCATCTCATGTATTTTTGAACAGGCAGTCTCCTGTTTGAAAACACATTTGAGAAGGACAACCATTTGGAACGCTCTGACTTGGATTTCTTTTCAGAAATGCCCCTTGAAACCACACTTAACTGACTAACGTGAACACATATACAAAAAAAAAAAAAATAAATATATATATATATATATAACTGTGTTTTATGCAGCCCTGTTTATGCAGTTACCTTAGCTCAGGGATAGGGAACTCCGGTCCTCGAGAGCCGTATTCCAGTCGGGTGTTCAGGATTTCCCCAATGAATATACATTGAAAGCAGTGCATGCAAATAGATCTCATGCATATTCATTGGGGAAATCCTGAAAACCCGACTGGAATACGGCTCTCGAGGACCGGAGTTCCCTACCCCTGCCCCTTAGCTGGTTGGGTGTTGAATATCCGTACTTAACTGGCTAAGTGCTGACTCTGCCCATGTAACTATCTCAGAGCAGATGGTTTCTGCTTATTTATTTCTATTCCATGCTAGGCAGATTACAAAGGATGCTCACAGTGATAATTTGATTGTAGATATTGACACCCGGATTCTCCAAACGGCGCTGTGGTCAGTGGCCACCTTAAAGTGGCCTCTGATCATGTGTCAATCACGCAACGGTGCCATTTAGGGAATCGCGCCTCCAGCAAAAGTAGGCGCCAGGGTTTTCAAGGACTTTATTTCTGGAACCTTTGGCATGAATTGCACCTCCAGAAGCACCTACCAGCACCTAACGACTTCTGGCATTAGCCATGCCTACAGTGGAATTAGGCGCCAGTAGGGAAAAAGAACCCGATGTTCACCTACAAAATGGGGGGATCACTGCTAGGGGTAAGTAACCTTGAAAGAGACCTGGGAGTGATGGTAGACACAACATTGAAGGCGTCGGCACAGTGCGCCACAGCCTCAAGGAAAGCAAACAAAATGTTGGGTATCATTAAGAAGGGTATCACGACCAGGACGAAGGAAGTCATCCTGCCACTGTATCGTGCAATGGTGCGCCCGCATCTGGAGTACTGTGTTCAGTACTGGTCGCCGTACCTCAAGAAGGACATGGCGGTACTTGAGGGAGTCCAGAGAAGAGCAACTAAACTGATAAAGGGTATGGAAAACCTCTCATATACTGACAGACTGAAAAAGCTGGGGCTGTTTTCCCTGGAAAAGCGGAGACTTAGAGGAGACATGATAGAAACCTTCAAGATCCTGAAGGGCATAAAAAAGTAGACAGGGACAGATTTTTCAAATTATGGGGAACCACAAGTACAAGGGGGCACTCGGAGAAATTGAAAGGGGACAGGTTTAGAACAAACGCCAGGAAGTTCTGTTTCACCCATAGGGTGGTGGATACATGGAACGCGCTTCCGGAGGCTGTGATAGGCCGGAGCACGTTACAGGGCTTCAAAGAAGGTTTGGATAGGTTCCTAGAGGATAAAGGAATTGAGGGGTACAGATAGGAGTAGAGGTAGGTCATAGGGATAGTCAGGCAATAGGCCTGCTCAGGCAATAGGCCTGCTCAGGCAATAGGCCTGATGGGCCGCCGCGGGAGCGGACAGCTGGGCGAGATGGACTTCTGGTGTGCCTCAGCGGAGGCAACTTCTTATGTTCTTAGGCACCTCTGGAGGTACAATTCCGGCGCCAATTTATTTTATTTAAGTATTGTTGATTACTGTTTTATTTAAGTACAGTTTGAAATGGTGTTTCCCTCTTAACTTAGGTGCCGGTAAGCAACTATTGTTGTCTAAGTTAAGGTGCCGTTTATAGAATTTCCCCCTGAATGATCAGTGATGTTTATAGTGATAAATTTGATCAAGATGGTTAGCAGGAGGACACATACGGTGTCAATTTGATAATGAACAATGAACAATCGGTGATGCTTACAATAATAAATTTGTTTGAGGCAGATGACAAGAGGATACTTACAGTGGCAATTTGACAATCTACACTGAAAATCAGTGGTGCTTACGGTAATGAACTTGAGGCGGACATTGGTCAAACGCTGATAAGGTGATATTGACAGTTCTAGGCAGGTAAAGGACTTCACTTAAGGTGATAGTATTGTGATGGACATTGTACCACCGGTGATACTTAAGGGTGAAAAGTTTGGAAGTGGTCATTGGGTAATTGTTGTAATAAGGAATAGAGGTATAAATTCCACTAAATATGCCAAGTTAGCCCCAGATAAGCAATGTAAAGGGCTAGGAGCCTCTCCTGGCTAATTAAATCATTTATTATTAATTATTATTATTATTTTTTTGGTATTTGTATACTGCCTATCAAGGTTATCTAAGCGGTTTACAATCGGGCACTCAAGCATTTTCCCTATCTATCCTGGTGGGCTCACAATCTATCTAACATACCTGGGGCAATAGAGGATTGAGTGACTTGCCCAAGGTCATAAGGAGCAGCACGGGATTTGAACTCACAACCTCAGGGAGCTGAGGCTGTAGCTCTAACCACTAGGCCACTCCCTAGTGTCCCCCTTCCATAAAAGTGATGAGGAAGAGTTGTTGGTGTAGAAAGCCCTTTTGTAATGGCTCCATCACAGTGAAATAGTCTTCCTCTTGAGATTCAGTCCAAACCTGATTTACCGAAATTCAGAAAAAAATTGAAAGCATATATATTTCCATTTAGGTTACTGACAGGGCTGAACTTTACTGAGGAGTGGATGATGATTCTTTCCTTTAACCCAGTGTCTCGTAAACCTTCCGGCCGGTGGCGCACTAAATCCAGTGCCCTGGCCGGAAGGCACCTGGAAGTGCGCAGAGGCCCATCTGGCCGTGACCCCTTTCGGTGAAGGGATCCGGGTGGTGCGGGGAGAGGAGGAGAGGTGCCAGCCAAGAGGACAGTCATCTGCACCAGCTGACTTCCTCTTGCTGAAATCTCAGGAGGAACACAGGTGTGCCGCGGCACACAGTTTGCGGTGCACTGCTTTAACCGTATGTTAACTTAACCCTTTCAGGACCATAAGGATCGTAGGCCAATTTTTGTGGTTTTGACGACATTTTTATGGTAAAAAGGGCTTGCAGATGCCAAAAAATTGATTTTTTTTGTGAAATATCATTATTTTTTTTAAAAAAAATCACACTTCTGGCTTATGGACAGTGTGGCAAGTGAATCTTCTCGTCAATCTGGCAACGACGCTAATGAATGAATGTCGGAACCAGTTTGTTTACATAAAGGCAGTATCATATGGAATCCGTACATATCAAATTTAGAACTGTAGACTATCCCAATCAAAATTTATAGGATTTTAAAGTTATGGGACAAATATGTCCCTTGGTCCTGAAAGGGTTAAGGACCAAATTGTATGCTAAACTTGACATTGTATATCTAACACTACTTTTCAAATGTAAATTCATAATTTGTTTGACTATGCTTTATGTATGTCAACCTTGTTACCCATTCTGAGCTCATTGGGGAGGACAGGATATAAGACTAACCAAATAAATAAATAAGCGATGAGGGCTTCTCCATTTAGTATATTTGTTTCTATTTGTATATTATTTTTATGAACATAAGAATAGCCTTACTGGGTCAGAACAATGGTCCATCAAGCCCAATAGCCCATTCACACAGTGGCCAATCCAGGCCAAAACCCAAGGAGTAGCAATATTCCATGCTACTGAAAAAGGGCAAGCAGTGGCTTCTCCCATGTCTCTCTCAATAACAGACTATGGACTTTTCCTCCAGAAACTTGTCCAAACCTTTCTTAAAACCAGCTACACTATCTGCTCTTACCACATCCTCTGGCAATGTGTTCCAGAGCTTAACTATTCTCTGAATGAAAAAATATTTCCTCCTATTGGTTTTAAAAGTATTTCCCTGTAACTTCATCGAGTGTCCCCTAGTCTTTGTAATTTTTGAGGGAGTGAAAAATCGATCCACTTGTACCTGTTCTACTCCACTCATGATTTTGTAGACTTTAATCATATCTCCCCTCAGCCGTCTCTTTTCCAAGCTGAAGAGCCCTAGCCGTTTGAGTCTTTCCTCATACGAGAGGAGTTCCATCCCCTTTATCATTTTGGTCATTCTTCTTTGAACCTTTTCTAGCGCCGCTACATCTTTCTTGAGATAAGGAGACCAGAATTGAACGCAATATTCCAAATGAGGTCGTACCATGGAGCAATACTGGGGCACTATAATATTCTTACTCTTGTTAACCATCCCTTTTTTAACAATTCCTAGCATCCTATTTGCTTTTTTGGCTGCTGCCGCACATTGGGCGGAAGGTTTCATCGTATTGTCTACAATGATACCCAGATCCTTTTCTTGGGCGCTAATCCCTAAGGTGGACCCTAACATCCGGTAACCGTGATTGTATTTGTATTGATTGGATTCTTTATGTAACTGTAAACTGCTTTAAATGGTTGCTGTCAAGGAGGCAATAAATATGTTTTTATAACTAAAACATCAAAAAAATAGAGAAAACTTGCTGCATGTCCAAGACTCTTATCACGAGCAAAGTTGAAAACATCCAGTTAACTACCTCATTTGTTAAAGTCCATTAGGCATAAAACTAACATCCAAACCTCTATGTTGAATTATACCTGCTGTACACCGCCTTGGATGAATCTCTTCATAAAGGCAGTTAATAAATCTCAAATAAATAAAGTTGTTATGGCAACCAAACCTCTTTCACCTAAAGCAGCAGCAAACTCCATTACAGAGAAACTCGTAGAGATTATTCTCCAATTTGTCTTAGTGTCCGCTTTCAACCATTCACCAAGCATCTTGAGGGGCGTTTTCTTTTCCCCAAAAGGATATACATCTCAATTATTTACATCTAGCCATAGCAGTATATATCCACTTCAATATAAATAGGGCTTCTAACTTTAGGTTTTAACTGATAAATACAAAAAAAGCACCCTCAATGCAAAAAATTACGGAATCTTTTTACTAAAGCTTAGTGCATGCTAAAGGACATTAGTGTGCGCTCAGTGCCACATGGTCCAAAGGTATAAAATAGAATATGCAGCATTTAACATATGACCAGGTTAGAAGCATGGGTAGTATTGGGGTTCTTAAAAGTTATGCCTGATCCATGCACAACTTAGGTGAAGGTATTTAGGTCTGGCTTTCATTGGCTTAAATGGGTGCACCAAGATGTTAGTCACATGTACGGGCACTAAGCATGATTCTGTAAACTGCGCCTAACTTCCAAAAGCATTTTATAAAATTGTGCTACGAACCTTCCTTTTTGGCACTGATTATTTTAGGCGTCGTATATAGAATATGGCCTTGAATGCATGCATGTGGGCCACCTACATTATAGAATTGTCCTTGAAGAAAATTTAGGAAGATGGGTCACTTGGTTTAAAGTGTCATCTATTCTCTTTCAGGAGAATTTGACGGTAACCAAGGAAAGAATGTTATCTATATATACAAAACTTGACTTTGATGTTATTTCACAGCCATTAATGACTTCACAAAGAAATTGTAAGGTCTGAAGGCGACACCAAAAGCCTTTAAATCAGTCAGTTTGATCTGAAAGTAAGCATTCTGAAGGTCATTATCGATGGCAATTCAGCCTCAACAGTCAGATTCTATTTATATTTTTCAATTATTTTCTATTATCTTATTTATTCTTTTCTATTATTATGCATCTGTCCCTCAATGATAATAAACACTGCAGTGTTGAGACATATGCTACTGCCCTTAGTATTTAGCTATGAAAAAAAGCACAAAACTTAGGCACCTTTTTACTAAGCTGGATTATTGCAATTCTTTATCATCAGGATTATCTCTTATCAAACTCACCGGTTATACCTTGTTCAAAACACTTGCTAAAATTTTGTATAATATTAAGAAATATGATCATGTCTCTCCTCTCTTATATGTGTTATACTGGCTTTCTCTCAGTTATAGCATTTCCTCCTTTTCTACTTAAGCGATACTTCTCAACTTTCGGTCCAATTATTCTACAAATTATTCACAAAAGCTTGTCAACATCATCAATTCCAGAAGACTGGAAACATTCAGTTCTTCTACCAATTATCAAGGATTCTAAAACTAGTCCTTGCGACTGTTCTAACTATCGTCCAATTGCGAGTCTTCCATTCCTAGCAAAACTAACTGAAAAGGTAGTTTTTCAACAGTTATCAGACTTTGTAGACAAAACTCATGTCTTGCATCCCAATCAAGCAGGATTTCGCAAGAATCACTCAACAGAACACTCTTTATTAGGTCTCGTCACTACTATTCATTACTTTCTGGACCAACATAAATCTGTCGTTCTCATTTCTTTAGACTTAGCGGCAGCCTTCGACACTATTGATCACCATTTACTACTTCACCGCCTTTCTTCCATTGGCATCAAAGACCAAGTTTTAGATTGGTTTCAGTCATATTTTACCAATAGATCTTCTTCAGTACACTTTAACAATTCTATTTCAAAGCCTTATCAAACAAATTATGGAGTACCTCAAGGGTCCATATTGTCTCCATTACTTTTCAATATTTATCTGGCCCCTCTCTTAACCCTTTGTCAATCTATAGGATTTACAGTGTATGCCTACGCGGATGATTTCCAACTTTTACACCCTATTGATTCTTCAAGCTCCCAGGATATATTCGAAATCAACCGTAAGCTGGCCAAAGTTCACGATTGGTTGAACAATAATCAACTTTCTTTAAGTATCAATAAATCTACATCTATGCTTTTTTCAGGGAAAGAAGGTGTACAACTAATCAACCCAATCTTAATAGATAACAAACCTCTATACCTCACTACCAATACAAAAATCTTAGGCGTCATTTTAGACAATAATCTTTCTTTCAGATTACACATCAGTGCATTGGTGAAAAATTGTTTCTATAAACTAAGAATGATCCGTTCATTGGTTCCCCTTCTTGATTCATTTTCACTCAATACTTTAATACATTCTCTAGTGATTTCAAAACTAGACTACTGCAATTCCTTGTTAAAGGGGGCATATCTTAAGGATATAAGGCGCCTCCAAATCATACAAAACACTGCAATAAAGGTAATCTCAGGTTCAAAAAAATTCGATCATGTTACACCGCTGCTTCAAAATGCTCACTGGCTACCAATTTCATATAGAATTACTTATAAAATAGCACTATTAGTTTTTAAGACATTAAGAAATAATACTCCTGCATTTATAGATAGGCTTCTGATTCCTTACAGCCCCTCAAGAGTTCTCAGATCATCCTCACAAGCGTCCCTTTATGTTCCCTCTTTGAAAGTCATCGGTACTCGCCGTGACCTGATTTTTTCGGTTACAGCCCCTACTATTTGGAACTCACTTCCTCTTCATTTAAGACTTGAACAAGATTTGAATAAATTCAAAAATAGTTTAAAGTGTTTTCTTTTTAAAGAAGCCTTTAACTAAAAATTTATTTTTCGGTTCATTCCTAATCTTATCGTTTTGTATTAAACTCTGATTATATATCCCCTTTTTTTTAGATTTTCAAGTTTGTAAATCCTTTTCTCACATTATCCTTATGTTCTAACCCAATCTGATTAACTCATCTCTTTTTTTTTTTTTTTATTGTATTTTTTCTTATCCCTCCTTTCCTACTGTTCCATGTGTTTGTTACCCCAGTTCGTTTTTTAATTTTTTTAAGTAATTATTTTTATTCACGATGTATTTGTGATTTTAAGAAATCCAATTTTATTTTTTTGTAAAACGCTTTGTATCCTGAAAAGCGTTTAATCAAATAATTTAATAAACTTGAAACTTGAAACTTGAAACTTGATTTGTTATAAGATACGCCTCCTGGCCCATAATGTTTACTACTCGATGATGCCTTGCTTAACTGCTCTCTTCAAGCTCTTCGCTTACAACCTCTAGGACTAATCATTTGGTTAGCCTCATTCCCAGATGTCTGGATTTACCCAGACATGTCCTCTTTTTAGAGGACATTTCCGGCTGTCCGGACAGCTTTTCAAATCCTAGCACTTTGTCTGGGTTTTGAAAAGCTTCCAGCTCGGGACCAAGTCGGGAGTGCATCTGCACATGTGTGGATACAATATGGTGAGATCACGTGCATATGTGCATGCGAGTGACATCATCATGACACACCTGCAAATAGTAACATAGTAGTTGATGGCAGATAAAGACCCGAATGGTCCATCCAGTCTGCCCAACCTGATTCAATCTAAAAAAAAATTTTTCTCTTTCTTAGCTATTTCTGGGCAAGAATCCAAAGCTCTACCCGGTACTGTGCTTAGGTTCCAACTACTGAAGTCTCCATCAAAGCTCATGCCAGCCCTTCTACACCATCCTCAACCAAATGGCCATATACAGACCCAGACTGTGCAAGTCTGCTCAGTACTGGCCTTAGTTCTTCACTATTTACTAATATTTTCTGATGGCCTCCCGACACAGCTCCGAGCACGAGAACAGGATGAGAGGGGCAGGACTTGGGTGGAATGGGGCTGGGCTGGGTAGAACAGGGCGGACCTGGGGCGGGGCCGTGTCCATATTTTACAATAGTAAAATCTGGTAACCCTACCCATAGCAGCACACATAAGTCTGGATACATCTAATCACACAGCATTCTGTTGCTATGCCCCAACATTCTAGAACAATCTTCCTCTAAACCTGAGATCCATTACTTATTGGTCAAAATTTATGATCATTTTGAAAAAAATCATTTATATTCAGGAATAACACATGAGCCCTTACCTCATACAAAATGGGTAACAGTAAGGGCTTAGCAGCAATTTTTAACAATGGTCACATGCTAATGGCAGCATTACATATGGAAGTTGGTGGCTCAGTGAATTGGGGAGGTTAAAGTGGATGAGGTGGACCCTGAGTCTACAAATAAAAAAAAAATGGCAAAAAATTACACAGTATAAACTTCAATATATATATATACGAGGGGTGAGTGAAAAGTAATGAAACTGCCTCTGTTTTTCTCTTCAAGAAGTAGATGTTACAACACTATGCTGATTCTTGTGAAACTCATACATCAACATTTCTGAACCTGCAGTTGGACTGCCGTAGTCTTCATTCTTGGTTCATAGCAAGAGGAAGAACTTTGTATGTTTTGTCATGGCAGATTAGAAAGACGTCTGTGAGAGTACGCCAGAGGTGTGTGATTGAATTTTGTGTTAAACTTTGAAAGAGCTGTAATGAAATTCTTGAAATGTTACAGCAAGCATACGTACAGGGCCGGCGTTAGGGAAGGGAAAATAGGGCAGCTGCCCTGGGCCCCTGGGTCCGGGTAGCTCACTTAGCTTCCATCAGCCCTGTCTTCGGCTGCAGTCCTGCTAAACCAGATGGCAAAAACAAAGAAAGAAACCGCGAGACCTTCCCTCTTGCCTGCATTGCTATGGACTCTGCTGATCTTGATCCCGCCCCCTCTGAAGTGACTTCCTCTTTTTGAGGGGTGGGATTGAGACCAGCAGAGTTTATAGCAAATAGCGATGCAGACAAGAGGGAAACTCCGGCAGGTTTTGTCTTTGTTATTGTGCCCAGTTTAGCAGGACCAGGGTAGAAGACAGGGATGATGGCAACTGAATGCTGGAAGAGTGGATTGGGGCCAGCAAGCCAAGGGGATATGGATCAGGGTAAGCCAGTTAAGGGAGAGAATAGAAATACTGGATTGTGGGGAGAGGGAAAAATGTGATATGGGTGTTATGGGAAGGGGATGGAAGACCCAGGGGAGACTCGTGTGACAGAAGGGAGATGATGGATCCTCTTGGGGGGAGGACAGTTATTGGACCTAGGTGGGAGTTGGAAGAATAGGGACACAAAGACAGATGTTGGACCTTGCAGGGAGCAGTGAGACATGGAAAATGCTGGACACAAGAAGGTGGAGTATGAAGACAGAAGGAAGATGTTGGACATAGGTAGAGGGAGTAGTGGTGGACATGGTGAAGGGGGAATAGGGAGACAAGGGGAAGATGCTGGATGGAGGGGGATATGAGATGCTGAATAAGGAATGGAAAGAAAGGGAATATGCCTACTTGGGATTGGATGGAAGATAGTGATCATGGAGGGTGATAGAAGGTATTTGCTGGATTAAGATGGGAAAAAAAGGGGAGGTACTGGAATAGTATGGAGGAAGATGGTGGGCTGGTTGGCTTAGGAAAAGGGATAGAAAAGCAGCTAAATCAGATAAGGAAGAAAAAAGGAACACAGGAAGACGGTGGACATGGGGGATTGTAGGGTGAAGGAAAAAATGGACATGAAATGAGTATGAAGACAGATGGGAGATGCTGGGCATGGGGTATAGGCAGTAAGAAGCAAAAGGGGGTCCTGGACATTGGAGTAATAGGCAGATAGGAGAAATGCTGACGCAGAAGGAGGAAGAGAGGAACACAGAGGGATGCTGCATAGAGGTGATAGAAAGAGATCTTGGATGGGGGTAGAGAGAGAGAGTTGAGATGCTGGAGGAAAGAGGCGGGAGGATATGCTGAATGGAGGGGACAAGAGAGGAGACTAGTAAGTAGAATGAAAAGAGGAGGGAAAAAGATGTTGGAAGGGGGGAGAGTTATCAAAAAAACTGGACAATAATAGGATGAGAGAGATAGAAAACTGTAAATAGAAGCAGATAAAGATGCCAAAAAATAAATGGAAGAAAACAAAGGAAAAGGTTAAAGTCAGAGATGGATGTAGGAGAGGAAATGAAGATGACAGGAAGGGAGAGAAGTGGCAGATGGACTGAAAACCTTGGAAAGAAAATGTAAAAAAAGACAGAAGAAAGCAGAAACTGGGTTAAACATGAATAAAATAACTAGACAATAAAGGTAGAAAAGTAATTTTATTTTTAATTTCATGAACAGAAAATGCAGTTTTACAGTAAATTAATACAGCTTTCTTTTTATTTTCCAAAGTGTAGTAGAGTGCTGTTTCTCTTTCTCTAGTGTTGCAGTTTAATTTTTTGTCTAAATATTTTAAGTTTGTGGCTGCTTGCAGTTGTGTTTTTCTATGTAGAGACCTTATTGCAAATATGTTAGCTCTTTATTGTGTTTATTTATTTGCGAGATAGCAGATGGGAAGGGTGGGCAGTGGCACTGAGCCCAGTGTGGGTGGTTACCAATTTTTCTCCTCACTTTTTCCCTGCCTCCTGCAACTCAGTGTCCCGATCCAGCCCTTATGTTCAGCATTTTCCCTACGTGTATCTGTCCTGCATTTCTCCCCTGTGTCAGTATTCCTCCCCCTGTGATCAGCATTGCCCCTCTGTGTCCCTATCCCTTCTACTTCCATACCTAGCATCTCTTCTCTGACTCCCCATTTGGATTGGCCCCTACGTATCCGGTATCTCATTTTAGAACTATTCTAACAGGCCTACTCATGGAATTCACAGGTTCACTTATCCTACAATAAAAGCCTGTTGATCTAAAAGATTCTTAGGTAGAACTCTTGCTTTCCAGGTGAGTAAACTGAATGAATGGTCGGGTAATATTGCGCATTCCTCATCCTACTTCAGTTTTAGAAAATTAGTAAAAACAAAATTATTTAATCAATTTGTAAATTAAGGTTTTACAGTTGTTTTTTTTACTTTCATATTGTATGTACTTACTGATGATTTTATATTGCGTTTTATACCCTGATTGTCCAGCACTTCTTGTTGTAAACCGCCTCGAACTATTATGGCTTTGGCGGTATATAAGAATAAAATTATTATTATTATCCCTATGCTTCCTCCATGTCCAGAATCTTTTCTTCCTCCCTGTCACTCCGCTCCTCTTCTTCCCATATCCTCCACCCTGAAACCAGTATCTCTCCTACTCTTTTCCCACCCACACCCCCTTCACAGTTCAAGTAAAGCTCCCTCCTGTGTCTCCAGTGTCTCTCCCTCTCTCTTCCATTAAGCATCTTTACCCATTTCTTCCTATCAGTATCCTCTCCCTCCCCCCAAGGTAGTGCAGCATCTATCCCTCCTCCCCCTTTCCCATCCTGTACATCTGCTGGTTTGTCCCTCCTTGCTTGTTTATCCAGCAGAGCAGCACTTAGTGCTCCCTTTCTCTCCCTCCCACCCTCTTGTCTACAGGACCAGTGTTTCTCTCCTTTCTTCCCCCCCCCCCTTCCCATTACCTGTGGTGTTTTTAGAAAAAGAAAGGATGAACTTCAGTGAGGTTACAGGCTAAATCACATTTTTAGTGGAAATAGGCAGATGAATTATTCCAAATTCATGAACCCCAAAGAATTTGTGATTCATTTTTAATTCAGATTTACCAAGGAACTGAAGATCATGAATCATAAATCCTATTTGACTACATTGAAAAGACAAGTCTGTTTAACAGAAAAACAGAAGTCAGAAATAAAATTGGCCTTCATCTTTTTAGTATTATAAGAAGCAAAAAGAGAAAGAAAATGGGTAGATAAAAAATTTGGCAACAAAGTTTCTTCAGGACTAAGGTTGCCTACAATTGTCTTCTTCCATGTGATGTGTCTGATTTAAATAAACTTTTCTTAGCTATTTATTTTACAATGAAAACTGTAATAAATCCAGATTCTCAGAACTAATCATTGAAAGAGAACAGAAATGATGTAAAAAAATATGAAGTTGCTCTGGTGACAAGCGAGTATCAACATTGGAAGGAGTGAATGGGTGGAACAGATGAGGAGTTGGGAGGACATCATTCCCTCTTCAGTGCCAGTGCCAAAATAACAGATGAAGCATGTCAGCAGTGGGATCACCAGTAGTTCTCTCATCACTGTTTTGGTACGGTAAGCACGCACACAGATTGTGGACATCAGGCAGATTTATCAAGAGAAGATGCAGCTAATATTACATCTTTAGTGAAAACGGAACATAAGTAGGGGGTACCAGATTTTACTTTAGTAAAATCCGGACCCTCCCTAGACCCGCCCCCAGTTCCACTCATCCCATCCCCGACCTGCCCCCACTGCCTGCTCTTGTCGGACAGGAGGAAATCCGTGCATGCGCGCGCACGCATGCGTGTGGTCATCACGTGGCATTCGCGCATGTGCAGATTTCCTCCTGCCTGACATGATTTAGGGAAAGCTTTTCAAAACTCGGACAAAGTGCCAGGTTTTGAAAAGCCGCTGGACAACCCGGACATGTCCTCGGAAAGAAGGACATGTCCAGGGAAATCCGGACGTCTGGTAACCCTACACATAAGAAAACCCTCCTCTTAAACAACCCAAAATGCTCATTCACAGGAAGAGCTGTGGCTCACTGGTTGGGCTGCTGCCTCTGCATCCAGAGGTTGAGAGATCAAATCCTGGTGCTGCATGCAGGGCTGTGGAGTCGGAGTTGAGGAGTCGGAGTAAATTTCAGGTACCTGGAGTCAGAGTCGGAGTCAGAAGTACAAAAAACTGAGGAGTCGGAGTCGGAACATTTATCTACCGACTCCATTTTTGAACTTGGCATACCAATCACGAGCGATTCTTTCAGCTATAGCACCCATTATATACACAGCACAAATGTTGCAAGCAGCTTCTGCGGCCTTAGAACCTTGATTAAAAGCAAAAAGAAGGTGGTGTCAAAAATACTCATTTCTCTCAACTTGATATTCCATTTTAACGATCTGAAAATTAACCAGTGCTGTGGAGTCGGAGTCGAGGAGTCGGAGGAAATTTCAGGTATCTGGAGTCGGAGTTGGAGTCTGAAGTACAAAAACTGAGGAGTCGGAGTCGGAACATTTATCTACTGACTCCACAGCCCTGGCTGTATGTGACGCTGGGCAAGTCTCTTAATCTTCCATAAGAACATAAGTATTGCCCCTGTCGGGTCAGACCAGAGGTCGATTGTGTCCATGACCTGATAGTGCTCATAACCTAAAACTCTCTTACCCTTTTCGCTTAATGTCCTGTAAAGTAACCCTCTATCTGTACCCTGCAATCCCTTTCGCTTCCAGGAAGTCATCCAGTCCCTTTTTGAACCCCAGTATTGTGCTCTGTCCTATCACCTCACTTGGAAGCGCGTTCCAGGTGTCCACCACCCTCTGAGTGAAGAAGAACTTCCTTGCATTTGTTTTGAATCTGTCCCCTCTCAGTTTTTCTGAATGACCTCTTGTTTTTGTTGTCCCCGCTAGTCTAAAGAACTGCCCCTCTCCACCTTCTCTATGCCTTTAATGATTTTATAAGTCTGTATCACGTCTCCTCTCAGTCTCCGCTTTTCCAGGGTAAAGAGCCCCAGTGCCCACAACTTTGAATGTCAGCTTTGAAATGCCACAGCAAAAAAAAGGCAGTATGCAAGTCCCCTTTCGCTTCCTAGGGGCCCACTTTCAGTCCTCTATCTTGTTATATATATTTATATTTTCTTTTGCTCGCTTTAATGCAATTTTGGAATCGTAGGTTGTGGACTTGAGTTGAGTTAGCCAAACACCTTTTTCTTTGCTATGAATAATGTTAAGTTGTAATGTGATATCTTGACTAACCCACTTTCTGCACAAGTGAATACTTGGTATGTAATTTGAAAAGTTATAAATAAATAAATAATAAAGGATTGTCGATGTCATGTTTCAGATCTTTCAGAGCTCTAGGATACATAAAACCCATACTAGTGACATGCTACACTTCTAGACCTCAGTGATACCACTCACCGCTTAAAATATCTCATAGCGGTAAGCTATCCCCCTCGTCTATGAAACCGCACTAGCTTTTTCTAATACGGGGAGTCATGCTGAATGGCCCGCGCTGCTCCCAATGCTCATAGGAACTCAATGAGTGTCGGGAGCAGCACGGCTCTCTGCGCTAAAAAACGCTAGTGCGGTTTTGTAGTAGAGGGGGTATGTGACCGTCACTGGTCCTTTTCTTAGATGGAATATTTTTTATCTATCTCCCTTTAAAAATATTTA
This sequence comes from Geotrypetes seraphini, assembly GCF_902459505.1. Lineage (NCBI taxonomy): Eukaryota > Metazoa > Chordata > Amphibia > Gymnophiona > Dermophiidae > Geotrypetes > Geotrypetes seraphini. Next base: position 316,488,938 of record NC_047086.1, read on the forward strand.
TTTGATTTTGCTTTACTTGCTTATCTTGAATCAAACATTTTACTTTAATCCTTAATCATCTCAATGACACGATCTGGGAGGGCCAGATCCAACCTGTTTTCGCGCAGGTTTATCAAGGATCCTTCCCAGAGCTGTCCTTTGTCATCCGATCTCACTAAATTTAATCATACTAAACTTAAACTACAGTACACTTAATTATAAAGAACAAAACTGGATCTTTAAATTGAACTCGTCATGCCATATCGGCTGAATGTGGAGATAGAATGGGTGACATTGCTCTGACTGAGCACTCTGATTGGTGCGAGTATAATCAGCTGTTTTTTGAAGTGTCGTCTTAAATCATAGCTATTAAACGCTGCCGCCATTTTCAAAAACTGAAACAGAGCAAGAGAGTGACAGCGAAGTAAAAAGTACTTAAATGAGAGGGGTTTTTTTCTATAAAAAGACTAATTTGTATATAAAAGATATATTTAGTTCTAACTTTATGTTTTAGGAGGAGGTTTACCTTGAGACAACGAACGCGAAACGTGACATGTCAGTGGAATGAGCCCCCTTACCGACTGAAAAAGCTAAGGGCCTCTTCTATCAAACTGCACTAGCAGTTTTTAGCACAGAGAGCCGCGCAGAATGGCCCGTGCTGTTCCCGATGCGCGGACCATTCAGCGCAGCTCTCTGTGCTAAAAACAGCTAGCGCAGTTTGATAGAAGAGGCCCTAAGTTTCTGTATCATACTATATATTTCATAACTGACTATTATTAAAAAGAGAAAAGAGCATTGAGGTAAATCTAATGGATCGGTGAAGATTTGATGTATACATTTCTCTAGCGGGCATTGAAGTATTGATTGCGGCTAAGATACATCGCTGAGATCGAAGAGTAATAGAATCTAGTTACTGAGTATAGTACAGTGGTGCCTCACACAACGAACTTAATTCGTTCCAGGAGCAAGTTTGTTATGCGAAAAGTTCGTTATGTGAAACGCGTTAAGCGCAGTGACTAACGACTGCCTGCAGTGCCTGCGCGGAAGGATGCAATACATCGGCAGCGATCGTGGAAGCTCGGGCGACTTCGTTGTGTGAAACGAAGTTCGTTGTATGAATCATGACATGAAGTTCGTTGTGTGCAGCGTTCGCTGTGCGAGGCGTTCTTTATGCGAGGCACCACTGTATATGAATGGTTGTATATATTGATCCATACTCTATTAACAAAAGAAAGATATTGCTGTTTGAAACTAGATATTTAGAATTTTGTCATAAAACCATAGATATAAAATTGATTTCTTAGCATTCAATGCACACTAATTCCATTAGCGCACACTAAACCTTAATAAAAGGACCCCTATGTTATTAAATTTGTCATAGCATTGAAGATGCTAAAAAAAAATTAGGAAAAGCTAGAAGCATTACTATTCTTCACTACCCAGAAGTCACACAATTTTACTTCACTGTTTTCATGTTGGCATCACCACAAACAGATTTAAAAGCAATGCTATAGAGAGCATGGACAATTTGCAAGCTTCCCTCCCCCCTAGCCCACCCTATCCTTTACCTTAGCTAACAGGCATTCCAAAGAAAAGTATAGGGATGCAAAGCAAAACTATTTGCATTAGTCTCTTGTCTTTTTGAGCCACAGATTAAACATATATCAGATGACATTCACATTGCTTGAATAAACACTTCTTACAGAACTGTAAATGAGCAGCATAAGCATGAGGTGATCATCATATGGTTTTAACGAGTGGCAACTTTGTCACTTTTTGCAATCATTATTCATATTTACCCACTCACACCGAGTGGAAAGAGGTAAAATATTGTACAAATGATATTATAAAATGTATGCCCTATGCAGGCTGGTTTCTTCATTTAGGAAAGGAATCAGTCAGCACTATCTCATTTTCATGTCCTGCCATGGACTGAGGAAAAGATCCATAGGGTTAACATATGGCTCCAGAAAAAGGAGGGCAGATAGAGAAATTCAGGTTTTATTTCCATTGAAAGCAATGGAAGTAAGGAGGACAGTGACACATCTGGGTTTGACTTCCATTGCTTTCAGTGGAAGTAAAACCTGGATGTCTTAATTCATCTTCCTTTTTCTGGAGCCATATGGTAACCCTACACATGCCCCACACTCATCTATCTCTCTTCCCCTCATTCCCCACAACCACAAGAGCATCCCTGGATGCATACTGATTTTTTTCAATTCTTTTCAAAACCTGGGCACAGAATCTTCAGGTCCACGAAGAGCAATTTATTTATTTCAAAAATTTCTAAACCGCCTATAACTAAGCAGTTAACAGTTAAAACATTCACAATAGTTCATGGAAAGCACATTTACAAAATGCATTCAAAATACATTGCAATTACATAGTAATTTAATCCTCTTAAAATAATGTCAAAAGCTAAATGAATTTACGCGTTAACCATTCCCCACTAAATAAATTACAACAATCACAGTTCAAGATTCTTATTTAATAAGATTTTTAGCCCGTTACATTAACGGGTGCTAGAATAGATGTGTAGACTTAGGCATTTCTTTCTTTCTTTCTCTTTCTTTCTGTATGTCTGTCTCTCTCCCTGCCCCCTGCCTGTCTTTCTTTCTGTCTCTCTCCCTGGCCCCCTGTCTGTCTGTCTTTCTTTCTTTCTGTCTCTCTCCCTGCCCGCTGTGTGTTTGTCTTCCTTTATTTCTGTCTCTCCCCCCTGTCCAGCAGCACCCCTTCCCTGCTCCCCCTGTCCAGCTGTAGCCCTTCTCCCTTCATTTTACCTCCCCCCTATCCAGTAGCACTCCTTCCCTGCTCCCCTTGTCCAGCAGTAGCCTTTCTCCCTTACTTTTACCTCCCCCCTTTCCAATAGTACCCCTTCTCCCTGTCCAGCATCCGCTAGGCCAGGTAGCCTTGGGGCTTTTGCTAGGCCGGCCCGTCTCACATTATCAAAGTGGGCCGGCCTAGCAAATGCCCCCAGGCTGCTGCCACTGCTGGTCCGGGGGTGAGAAGAAGAGGCGTCCCGGCAGTGGCAGCATAGTCAGAAGGCAGAAAGTCAGCCGTCATCGGAGATCGGGGCAGGAATGTTGCTGGGGAAACCGTCGCATGCATCGCAAAATTCCAAAGGCTCCTAATGCGCATGCGGCAGCATGGATCATGAAGCACGGACGCACAAAGATTGAAGTGTGCATGCATGCTAAGGGTTTTATTATAGCGGATTCCTACCAACATAATCTCAGAGAAAAGCCCCCACAAACAGTTGTGTCTTCAACATCCTTCTAAACTGTAAACGGTCAGCAATCTTACACAGACCAGGGAAACAGAGATGTGTGTGGGAAAGTAGAGTTGATAAGTGAGAGCTTCTTTCATATTCTCTCTAACCTGAAGGCAGATGGAAAGAATTATACAAAAGGAGCAATGTTTGTCTGTCTGTCTAAAGGCAAAATACTTGTCATTGATACGATCAGTCCTTGTTTCTCCGTTGCCTCACTACAGGATTATTCCCAGGGGAGCTGTGAGACAGGTTTGGAACTTCAGGGTTACAGAAGAAACCTGAACCAGCCTCAGAAGAGATGAGGGATTGTAATGCCCAATAGGTTCAGATGACATGCCAAGGAGGTTTAATTAACAGGAGACAGTGAAAGTGAGCTTGGCCCATTACCTGACTTGAAGCCAGTAGGTGGAGCTTGCCACCATATCGATTCACACATGAATTAATGATTCACCCATAACAGCCTATTAGAAACCAATGAGGTTTAATTGACAGGGTTCTGTGGTTTGAGTGTATCAAGATGGAAGCAGTGGGAGGAGATGGCTTCAGCATTGTCATATGATGTCATCTCCTGTCAATTAAACCTTCTTATGACATGTAGTGAGTAGGGAGAAGATTAAAGGGAAGGATAATATAATGGGAAACAGGACCATACAATAGAAATGGAGAATAAATCCTTTTACCTAATAAAAGTGACACCTGCCAGGAATCCATGCAGCAGACATGACTGGAAGAGCAGCGGTAGTGGCAGTACAACATCAGGGGGAAGATAGCTTGAACCTGTGAGAGAGCAAAGTATCCAAGAATCCTGTGGGGGTGGGGGGCTAGAGAGGATAGCTTGAACTCCAATCCAGATTCAAAATACCTAAGCCAATCAGAGTCAGGCTAGGATAGAGTTCTGGAAGCCTAGAAGCCATGCTAGACTTATAAGAACTCTTCCTTAGAGAAGAAAGACAGCAGGAGGAATAGACAGCTAATGTCCAGGGCTAGAGGATCCTGGTCCCTACATTCCAGCAGTAGGCTTTGGGCTGAGATTTCCAGGGGAGGGTTCCCAAAGGAAAAGGAAGCCAGAAAAGAAGGGGAAGCATCTCTTGGGAAGCTAAGGACCTGCACTAAGGGTGAGCCCCTTTTGAAACGATGCCTAATGTGGAATGCTGGGAGCTTGCTCTGTTAGAACTACTGGTTGAATGAAGGATAAGGGTGGTGTCTTTCTTAGGATTTAAGCTTGAACCTCATTCAGGAAAAAGAAGGAAGACTGTTGACTAGAAAGAATTGTATTTAATTTTGCTGCTAAAAAGCATATACTTCATCTAATGTCTTATTTGGCTTTGAGACAGGGCTTGTCAATTTTTGCCTTAAATCTTTGTGTTTCTGACATTGAAGAAGCTGTGTGGAAAACTGGAAAATCTGGACTGGCTTATTTTACTTGCATGGAATGAATGCTGGAAAAGATTCCACCTGTTTTGAATAGGAACAGGCACTCCAGTGCAGTGCTCCTCGCTATACACATTATACTTTCCAAATATTTTACGGAACAAGATGAGATTTAACACGATGGAAATATTGGTAAAATGCACAACTAGTTCAAACATGGGCCAAATCAGTCAGGGGGTTCCAAAAAAAATAAGCCTTCCCCCCATTCCCCCCAAATAAATGGCCCTATGCATTTCTATGGAGAAGTTCCATCTGCTGTAGCATAGAAAAATTAAAGGAATGGGATGAAAATTGGTATGTGAGAAAAATTGGTAAAAAGACACTAACAGCAATTCTCTAATCTACATTTACTCACCTTTTGAGTGTGTAACTGTATTGAATAGTAACACTTACATATGTATGTGTTATGTAAACACTGCCACAAAAGTGCCAGCAGGGCAACTAAGGGGGGAAATTCTGTAGAGGATGCTAGTCTCAGTAGCTGCTTAAGAAGTTGAGAATTGCAGACTGGCGTCCTATACAGAATCGTGTTTGCCCTAATGGACAGACGCTTAATCGCCCCGATTCTCTAACCAGCGCCAATTAGAGAATGGAGCCTGATCCTTTGCCATCAGTTGATCGTGGCAAGGAAATCTCCCTGCCGTGATCAGCTGAGCGAAAGCAGCAGGGAGCCCCCCAAATCCTCCCATGAAGTTGGCTGGCAGGTGAGATGCCCACTCCCTCCTGCCACCACCAGGAGGCGGTGGCAGGAGGGAGTGGGCATCCTTCCTGCTGCAAACATTTGTGTGTATGTGTGTGTATGGGGGGGGGGGGGGTCGTGGATGGCGATGGGAGGGAGTGAGCATCCCTCCTCTGGCCAACTTTGCTTTTCAAAACCCGACACTTTGCCCAGGTTTTGAAAAGCTTCCAGCTTGGGACCCTGTCGGGAGGTCAACTACGCATGTATGCGCATGTGACATCATTGCGGGTGTGTACGCACATGTGTGTGACATCATTGCATCATATTTGCGCATGCACAGTTGCCCTCCCGATGCAGCTCCGAACACTTGGGCGGAGCAGGGCTGGGGAGAACTTGGGAGCCCTGGGGGTGGAGCCAGAAGTACTGATTTTACGATCGTAAAATCCGGTAACCCTAAACCAGTGGTCTCAAACTCAAACCCTTTGCAGGGTCACATTTTGGATTTATAGGTGCTTGGAGGGCCTCATAAAAAAATAGGTAATGTCGTATTAAAGAAATGACAATTTTGCATGAGGTCAAACTCTTTATAGTTTATAAATCTTTCCTTTTGGCTAATTCTTAATAATAATATTGTAATTTATAGCTAAAGAGACATATGATCAAGAAACAATTTTATTTTACTTTTGTGATTATGATAAACATACCGAGGGCCTCAAAATAGTACCTGGCGGGCCGCATGTGGCCCCCGGGCCGCGTGTTTGAGACCACCGCCCTAAACCAATGGGAAGGCAGTGGGGATAGAGGACTAAAAAGCAACTCTAATCACAGGAAGGGAGGAAGTGACTTGAAGGAAGTTCTTGTGCTGTTGAAGTTTTTGCATATGGTGGAGAGAATTGGAAAGGAGAAGGCTTGGAAAGAATGCCACGAGCCATGTACCTGTATGTTTTCTCTTCATGTATAAACTGTACAGAGAGATTTACATAGTTTATGAAACAGGAATATCGCTTCACTTTGACGTATGTGTACACAGGCGAATGAATGTGTGCAGAAATATGCACACAGAGATTTGTGTGAGTGCACTTCTACATGACAACTGCCATGCCTACATGGAGACACTGCAGTAAGAATTATCAATACAGTTGAGAGACTAAGGTCCAGATGCTCTAAAATTACCATTAAAATCCTGAGGGTCGCTGTGGGGTCGATAGTCTGATTTGAAAATGGCAATTGATGTTCAAACCAGTGGCGTACCTAGGGGGGGGCGGGGGGGGCGGGCCGCCCCGGGTACCAGCCCTGAGGGGGTGTTCCCGGCCTTGCCGCTCAGTCCCCCCCACGCCCGAAGGACCGCTCGCCCCACTGACCTTCCAGCACACCTATGAAGCAGCCCGCAGCAGGATCGCGACGTCAGCAATCCCTCAGCTGCTTGGGCGCTGCTTCCTGCGCCGCGGTCCCGTCCCTCCTCTGACGTCAGAGGAGGGGGCGGGACCGCGGCGCAGGAAGCAGCGCCCAAGCAGCTGAGGGATTGCTGACGTCGCGATCCTGCTGCGGGCTGCTTCATAGGTGTGCTGGAAGGTCAGTGGGGCGAGCGGTCCTTCGGGCGTGGGGGGGGCAGTAGCTTAAGGTAGCCCGGCGCAGGAAGCAGCTCCTAAGCAGCGCAAAGATAGCTGACGTCGCGATCCTGCTGCGGCTGCTTCATAGGTAGTGCGGGGAGGCCAGGGGGGCGAATGGTCCTTCGGGGTGGGGCGGGGCATCAGGCCTTCAGGGTGGGGCGGGCGGGGCGGGCAGGCAGGCAGACTTTCAAGGGGGAGGGGGGTGACAGGCAGGCAGGCCTTCAAGGGGGGGTGCAGGTCTTCGGGGGGGGTGCAGACCTTCAAGGGGGTGCAGGCCTTCAAGGGGGGGACAGGCAGGCAGGCCTTCAAGGGGGGGACAGGCCTACAAGGGGGGGGACAGGCCTACAAGGGGGTGCAGGCCTACAAGGGGGGGGGACAGGCCTTCAAGGGGGGACAGGCCTTCAGGGGGGGTGCATGCCTTCAGGGGGGGGTGCCGACCTTCAAGGGGGGGCAGGCCTTCAAGGGGGGGACAGGCAGGCAGGCCTTCAAGGGGGGGGACAGGCCTTCGGGGGGGTGCAGGCCTTCGGGGGGGGTGCAGACCTTCAAGGGGGTGTAGGCCTTCAAGGGGGGGACAGGCAGGCAGGCCTTCAAGGGGGAGACAGGCCTACAAGGGGGTGGGACAGGCCTTCAAGGGGGTGCAGGCCTTTGGGGGGGTTCCAACCTTCAAGGGGGGGTGCAGGCCTTCAAGGGGGGGGACAGGCCTTCAAGGGGGGGCAAGCAGGCAGGCCTTCAAGGGGGGGACAGGCCTACAAGGGGGTGGGACAGGCCTTCAAGGGGGTGCAGGCCTTTGGGGGGGTGCCAACCTTCAAGGGGGGGGGCAGGCCTTCAAGGGGGGACAAGCAGGCAGGCCTTCAAGGGGGGGTCAGGCCTTCAAGGGGGGGACAGGCCTACAAGGGGGTGGGACAGGCAGACCTTTAAGGGGGGACAGGCCTACAAGGGGGTGGGACAGGCAGACCTTTAAGGGGGGATAGGCCTTCAAGGGGGGACAAGCAGGCAGGCCTTCAAGGGGGGGTCAGGCCTTCAAGGGGGGGGGACAGGCCTTCGGGGGTGCAGGCCTTCGGGGTGGGTGCAGGCCTTCGGGGTGGGTGCAGGCCTTCGGGGTGGGTGCAGGCATTCGGGGTGGGTGCAGGCCTTCGGGATGGGTGCAGGCCTTCAGGGGGGGACAGACCTTCGGGGGGGGGGTACAATCCTTCGGGGAGGGTGCAGGCCTTCAGGGGTGGGGTTTAGGCGTTCAGAGGGGGACAGACCTTCGGGTGGGAGGTAAAGTCCTTCGGGGGGGTGCAGGTCTTCAGGGGTGGGGTGTAGCCCTTCTGAGGGGGGACAGACCTTCGGGGGAGGGGGGTCCTGGTGTAAAAGTACACAGAGGGAGAGAGGGAAGGGGGGGTTCAAAGATACGTGCATATGCCAGACTTTGGGGGTTAGAAATAATGGGTCTAAAAACAGAGGAGTGGGAGAGAGATGGTGCATAATGGGATTTAGGGAGGGAAGGAACAGAAAGGGAGAGAACTTGGAAACAGGGGATGGTGTGGAGGGGGGATAGAGATACTGGATAGGAGGATAGTTGGGAACAGAAAGGGAGAGATGGTGGATCCTGGGGTGGTGGGGAGTTGAGAAAAGGTGAATCTGTGGATGGAGACAAAAAAAAGGAAAGATGCCAGATCTCCGGGAGAGGGAAGGGAAACGGAAGGGGAGAACAGAGATGGCAGACGGATGGTTAGCACGGAGAAAGGAGACCCTGGCAAGCAAGACAACAAGAGCCTGGGACCAACAAGATTTGAATATTGATCAGAGAACAAAAGGTAGAAAAAATAATTTTATTTTCTGTTTTGTGATTACAATATGTTAGATTTGAAAAGTGTACATGAGACAGCTTGAAATGGGAACTTTTCTATTTTTGTGAATGGCAAGTCTGAGTTCAGTTAAAATATATGCTTTATAAGAAAATATAATAATGTGTTTTATAAAGTTTATAAGCATTGCTGGCATACTCGGTGAGGTGTTCCTAGTGTTGGTGGTGGTGGTAGCATGTCAGTGTGTTGAGAGGAAGAGGTAGTCTGGGAAATTCTGCTGAGCAAACTCTGGGCCCATTTCCACCCCCAGTTAGTCCACTCCACTCAACTGGTTCACACACTGAGTGGGTCTTTGGGTGTTATTTCTGGGTAGTTGTTTTAGAATCTCTTCCAGTGGTTTGTCAGTATCTCCTTCTGGTCCAAGGAAGGAAACTTTGTCAACCTTAGCATTGACCTTCAGAATATGTTTGTAACAGCGCTGCTTGTGTGGCATTAGGCTATGTAGTGATCGAAAGAAAAAAACAGACCTTTGCACATTTTTGCACTATATGGTGGGTGTATGAGGAGATTCATTTCCTGCACAGTTAAGTCCATATGAAGTTACCTTGTGCTGTATTTGACATCTAGCAAGGTCTCTGTTTGGAAGGAAAGATCTAAGCTTAAAAATGAAGTGGCCAGAAGTTATGTTAAAAGTAGATAGCGTAGCTGGTTTTAAGAAAGGTTTGGACAAATTCCTGGAGGAAAAGTCCATTGTCTGTTATTAAGACATGGGGGAAGCGTCTGCTTGCCCTGGATTGGTGCACTCAGCAGCAACAAATACTAGTTTTGGCTGGCTCTTTCCCCGCATTTCTCCTCTCTTCCCCACGATTTAATATCCAGTTCAGGCAGTAAGTAAATGCATCGGCAGGGGGGGTCTGGTAAGTCTTGGGGGCTGGGGATGGAAGGTGAGAATCAGTTCTGTAGGCTATCAGAAATTTGCTTAATTATCTACTCACACAGAAAAGCAGTAAAGTCAATAGGTTCTCTGAGTGGGAACAACCTGTTTGATCTTGCACTCTTGTGATTGACCAATTGTTTATCACTGTTTAATTTATCACATTGATTAATTTGAGCACACCTGAGGTGTCCTATGATGGTGTGCACTGCAGGCAGAGGAGCCTTATTGTGTAAAGCACTGGAGAATTCTCTCCTCTCGCTTACCTCTCACGCTGAGGACACCCTGCTTCAGTATAATCATTTATATGATTTATCTTATAAACATTATTACGTGGTCTTTTCCTCAAGTGCTGAGACATCAGGTTGTTCCCACTTGGAGAACCTATTGACTTTTACTGCTTTTCTGTGTGGCTTTAACATTTTTGCTATTCAGTATACCTAAACTATTATTCAGTAGAAAAAATATGGTTTGTTCAATCAAATCCTGTGTGGACATTGGACTTCTATGAGTGAATGTTCTGCTTGATTGAACAAACTAAATTTTTTCTACTGAATAATAGTCTAGGTACAATGAAAGTAAATAGCAAAAATGTTTGAGTAGATAATTAAGGAAATCTTTTTCATATTGCTTGCTTATGGACTGGGAAAAAAGACTGTTCAAGCAAATGTCTCCAGAACTGCTTTAATGGAAAAATGTGATTTTTTTTTTTTAAGTACTTTGTGAAATTTATTGTTGTTGTGAAATTTATTGTTATACTTTGTTTAAACTTAAAAAGCGGTGTCATTAACAGTGAATCTAATCGAAAAATCGATTCAACAGGGTGAATCGAATCGAATGAAATATTTTTCTCTGAATCGGGCAGCACTATTGGCTACCATGAGAATGGGCTACTGGGCATGATGGACCATTGGTGTGACCCAGTTAGGCTATTCTTATGTTATGTTCTCATCTGTAGGGGCCTTTGTTTTCACTTCTTATTTTAATGTATTTTTTTCCTGGGAACTTATCAGTGTTTTTTTATAATGGGAACAAAAATGGAAGAGAATTAATGTGTGTGGAATGGGGGGGTAACTAATTTCTTCAGCTAAATAATTCAATCCACTTCAAACAGACATAGGAGAACTCACGCACCATTCACACACCCTCCAACCAAAAACGTCAAAAGAAAAAAACTGTTCGACAACCTCCTAGCCATTCGAGCTGCAACACTTGACCCCCAACTCTACAACCTATTGACCTCGACCACAAACTACAAAACCTTAAAAAAAGAAATAAAAACCCTTCTATTCAAAAAACACATAAAACCAAACTAACATAATCAGAACTGTCCCAAGCATCACCTGCAACTACTCCATATGTACTTCTGATGTCATGACAATTCCGACATAATTTATGTTATGTTATGTTTGGAATAATGGTTACATAAATGAGGTTCAATAAAAGAAAATTTTCACTGCCTGTTTCTATTCTGACCATTTATTCCATTTCATGGTTATTGCAAAAAAAAAAAAAAAAAAATTTTTCCATGAGGGGGGAGGGGGGTGTAAAAAAATGATGGGCCCCGGGTGCCACATACCCTAGGTACGCCACTGGTTCAAACAATTTCGCATGCAAATGAGTTTCCCAGAGGACATTAATCCCATCTGATCAGTCGTTGGAGAAAGTGACTGAAACATGTGAAGAGACGACAGGGGAAACAAACAACTGTGCCCATTTAGAAAAAAAAAGTCATGCCGGGACCATCCCCCGATGATGGCCCATACTCCCAAACTTTAAAAAAAAAAAATCGGTAGGAGAGAAGCCTACTCCCTCCTGCATTGGCCACCTGGACACCCCACACTCCTGACTCCCCCCCACCTTTACATTGAAAATAGGCAGAAGGGCTACCCACTCTCTCCTGCTGCTACCGCTGCTAACACCAGTCCCCCACAACCCCCCACCATGAATCCCCACATTTAAATGGAAGATTGGCAGGAAGGATGCCCATGTCCTCCTCCTGCTCTTTAATTTAAAGGTGAGGGTTCTGTGTAGCCAAGGCAGGAGGGAGTAGGCTTCTTTCCTGCTGAGTTTTTGTGGGTTTTTTTAAGTTTGGGGGTTGAGGACAATCTTGGAAGGGGGGGGGGTCCTGATATGACTTTTTTTAATGGGGATAGATATTGTACCAACATCTATACCCATTTTTTTAAAACTGCTGTTGAGCGCTTTTTTAATGCTACTGGCATCTCTAGACCTGTCAGAGATTTCTGAGTGTTAAAAAATAGTGCTTCATTTTGTGCATCATGTGGGGGCATTAGTTTGAGTGTTCATTTTAATATTGATGAGCTTGTTGTAATGTATTTACATATGATTATTGGAGGCTATTATAAACCACAGAAAAGACCACAATTTGCCATTTTGTGTACCGGCGTGATTAAATTGTGAAGTGAAAGAGGCTATTACAACCAAGAAAACATCCTTTAAAGAATGGAAAAAGGGTTCCAATGAAGAAAATAAGAAGAGATATAAGCACTGGCAAGTTAGATGCAAAGCATCGATAAAGAAAGCTAAACAAGAATATGAACAACTTCCCAAAGAGGCAAAAACTCATAGTAACAATTTAATTTAGGCACATCAAAAGCAGAAAACCTGTGAGGGAATCTATGGTACTGCTGGATGATCAAGGAGTAAAAGGGGTGCTCAGGAAGGATAAGGTCATAGCAAAGAGACTGAATTAATTCTTTGCTTTGGTCTTTACGGAAGAAGATGTAAGAAATCTTCCTGAACTGAAAATGGTTTTCAAGGGTGATGAGGAAGAAGAATTGAAAGAAATTTCGGTGAACTTGGAAGACATATTAAGCCAAATCGACAAGTTAAAGAGTGATAAATCACCTGGACCAGATGGTATATATCTCAGGGTACTGAAAGAACTCAAACATGAAATTGCTGATCTGTTGTTAGAGATCTGTAACCTGTCATTAAAATCGTCTGTAGTACCTGAAGATTGGAGAGTGGCCAATCTAGGGAATTACAGACTGGTAAGCCTGATCTCGGTGCCTGGAAAAATAGTGGAAAAAATTATAAAAAATAAAATTGTGGAACATGTGGACAAACATGATTTAATGAGTCAGAGTCAGTATGGGTTCAGCCAATTTGCTTGACTTCTTTGAAGGTGTGAATAAAAGCGAGCCAGTTGATAAAGTATATCTAGATTTCCAGAAAGCTTTTGACAAAGTTCCTCATGAGAGGCTCCTGAGAAAATTAAAGAATCATTGGATAGGAGGCAATGTTGAATTGTGGATTAAGAACTGGTTATCGGACAGAAAACAAAGGGCAGGGTTAAATGGCCATTCTTCTCAATAGAGGAGGAGGGTAAATAGTAGTGTGCCGCTGGGATCTGTACTGGGATCGGTGCTATTTAATGTATTTATAAATGATATGGAAATAGGAACTACAAGTGAGATGATTAAATTTGCAGATGACACTAAACTGTGCAAAGTAGTTAAAATGCACGAGGACTGTGAAAACTGTAGGAAGACCTTGGAAAATTGGAAGACAGGGCGTCCAAATGGCAGATGAAATTTAATATGGACAAATGCAAAATGGTACACATTGGGAAGAATAATCCAAATCTTAGGTACTGGATGCTAGGATCCACCTTGGGGGGTCAGTGCTCAAGTGAAAGATCTGGAGTCATCATGGACAATACGCTGAAACCCTCCACCCAATGTGCAGCAGCAGCCAAGAAAACAAACAAGATGCTAGGAATTATTAAAAAAGGGATGGTAAACAAGACTAAGAATGCTATAATGCCTCTGAATCACTTAATGGTGCGACCTCACCTTGAATATTGCATTCAGTTCTGGTCTCCTTATATCAAAAAAAGATATAGCAGCACTAGAAAAGGTCCAAAGAAGAGCGACCAAGATGATGGAACTCCTCTCATATGGGGAAAGACTAGAGAAGTTAGGACTTTTCAGCTTGGAAAAGAGATGGCTGAGGGGAGATATGACTGAAGTCTACAAAATCCTGAGTGATGTAGAACGGGTACAAGTGGATTGATTTTTTAACTGCATCAGGATTTACAAAGAACATCCAGGGTGGGTGGATGAAGTAAGGGGAATGTATTCTGTTTTGCTATACTTAATTATCTACATTATTGAAATTAAATATGTACTTCTTCTTGTATTAGTTATGGGGAGGAGGGGGGAGAAAACAATTGTTTCTGAATTATTTGTGTATTTAAAGTGTGTTCTGTGTAGTGTTTATGTTTAAATTAATTGTATTGCACTGTTAAAGTTTGATAATCAATAAAGATTTAAAAAAAAAAAAAAAGATTTACAAAGACTAGGGGATACAGAGTAACACTTTTAAAATCAATAGGAGGAAATATTTTTTCACTCGGAGAATAGTTAAGTTCTGGAGGGGACACGGCCAGGACAAATGTCAGAAAGTTCTGCTTCACACAGCGAGTGGTGAACACCTGGAACTCTCTCCCGAAAGAGATGGTGGAGGAAACTACCATTCTAGGATTTAAGGGAAAATTGGACGCACATCTTCTTGCAGGACACATTGAGGGATACGAGTGACTAATGTATGCATCAGGGTACGCCTGGCTGAGCCTCCGCGTGTGCGGATCACCGGACTGGATGGACCCCAGGTCTGATCCGGTGCAGGCATTTCTTATGTTCTTATGGAATGCGTTGCCAGAGGACGCGGTAAGAGCGCTTAATGTAGCTAGTTTTTTAAAAAGTTTGGTCAAGTTCCTGAAGGAAAAGTCCATAATCTGCTGTTGAGACAGACATGGGAGAAGCCACTGCTTGCCCTGGATCGGTGGCATGGAATGATGCTACTATTTGGGTTTCTGCCATGCACTTGTGACTTGGATTGGGCTCTGTGAAGAGAGGATACTGGGGTAGATGGACTATTGATCTGAACCAGTAAGGCTATTCTTAGGTTTTTATATTCTTATGATAGCTGATATACGTCGACACTAAACTGATTAAAACTGGTTTAGCAACTATCATTAAATGCATGACGAGTTTTGTGCAAAAGGCACCAAGATCATACTCCACATACCCTGCGGTGTGACTTAGAAATCAGGTTCATTATACTCATAGTATGCACAAAACTAACCCACTTGGAGACATTACCATAACAGCCAGTAAGCTCACAAACCCAGTTTTGGAACTGGCAAAGAGCAGAAACTGTCTCTACTCTAGGAGTCTGTAAGTACCAGGCCCCTGTGAGCAAGGTCTGAAGAATCTACCTGAATAGTTGCTTAGTTACCAAAACAAATTCATTTCATAACTGTCCTCATACTACCTCCATACTATTTCAGAGCCTGCAAAAGACCTTGTGTTGCTTTTTTCATGGAGTGCTTAAATGTTTCTAGACGTATATCCAAGACACAGTGCCTGACAAATCTCATTCTTTGGCCTTCAATCTTACTTTTCGGGATGGTTATTTCTTGGCAACTCTGCTAAATGTTCAATTTTACCCACTTTAATAATAACTGAAGTAAAATTATTACACTATCTGAATATGAAACAAAAACTATTTTAATACTCAGGAGAATGAAAGCAGACATATTTACTGTGCTGATAAACTACAGGTAATTTTAATTATTTAGCCAGTGGTACAATCCATCTGCATTATGGCAGTGTTTCAGATAGTACAGGTTTCACTTTAAGTACAGTCAGTGAGCATTAATTAGACAAAATAACAGAAGTCAGAAAAATCAATTCCAGTGAGTCAGGTAGTAAATCTTCAAGTGGACACAGTGCATTCTTTGCACACAGTAAGCATAAGTTTTAAAGTTGGTTAGTGATGGGCATAACCAGCCTCTTCAAAGGCTCAGGACCCTCAGCTATACAACACCTACTCAGATTCTTAAGCATAATTATAGTTTATGATTTATCTTTAATCTTATCTATTGTTTTGCCTTTTGTCTTTGTTTTGTTCTATTTCTATCATTTAAATTTCTCCAGAATTCTACTGTTCAACGGCTCCCCCTTCTGCTTCTATTCCTTTCTCTCCTCTCTTCTACCTTCCAAAGTATTTAGATCAATGCTGTCTTGTTAAAATGTTTATTTTATTTTTATTTTTCCTCTAACTCTACTTTTTACTTCTCTATTACCCTCCAGGTACTTTAGTTAGATTGTGAGCCTTCGGGACAGTAAGGGAATTTTTCAAGTACCTTTCTTATTTCTAATCTTAATGTATATTTTCTGTAAACCGCTTAGAACCTAACGGATGTAGCGGTATATAAGAAATAAGAAATAAATTACAGTAGATGATTTAGTATCGTTTCACCCTTCATATATGCAAAAAAGCATGGATACGTACAAAGGGCGATGTAAAGATGCGTGTTTTGCCTCTAGTAAAATATGGAACTCTGACCACAAAGGAGGTTGATACATCCCCAGAAATTTGGAATTTCTCTAGACAATCACCAAGAAAAGGCATTTTGTTTTGCCCCTTGTTTCATATGTGCAGTTTCTTGTATAAGACAAGTATATAGATTGTTCTAAGATGTGTAAACTCCCAGAGTGCTTAGCAGCTCCCAGAGGTATTGACTGCAACTTGTGCTGGAGCCCTCCTTCTTCAGCTGACTCCATCTTAACCACACCACATGCTGTAGAGAGAGTTTGTCTCCCTAATCTGTTTTTACACTTTGGGTTTGCTGGCCTTCTAACCTGAGTCTGTTAGTAGGAATTCAGCTTATGAGAGGAGCTAAAGTACATATTACTTCTGCATAGGGACTATGCAAAACATTCCTGGCTTCCCCAACGTATAGGATGCGTCAGTTGAATGTAATGACTTTGTGAGGAAGCACTGCTGTAAGATCTACAAACTGTAAGGGGCAAATTCTTTAAACAGCATCCCGATTTTAGGCAGCGGTAGGCATCCTACTGCCGTCTAATAGTGCTGCCCGATTTCCGATTCAAATCGATTCACCGATTCACTTTAGGTGAATCGATTCGAATCGATTAATTTAAAAAAAAATCAGTCTGGCCAATTCAGAAGTGCTACAGCCAGGCGGGAGGTGGGGCCACAGGACGAGCCTAGCAAGCCCTCTTGGTCACCCGAAGATAAGCTGGTGTGTAAGATCGCCGCCCTGCATGGCTTGGAGGAGACCAAGAAGCTGGCCAACAAGTACCTGGTGGAGGACATGCTGCTGCTCGGCTTCAATGAGCCACGCGCCCTGCTCGACTCGCTGCTGCCGAGTCCGAGTTAGCTCTTCCGGATGGCCGTGTTCTGGCTGGAGCACGAGCGCGAGACGCGCATGCAGCACATGCCGGACCTTATGAAGCGCCTCTGCTTTGCCCTCATGCCGGCGCCCGAGCTCGTGGAGCGTGTCTAGTCAGTCGACTTCATGCGCTCTGACCCCATCTTTCAGAAGCTGCTGCTCGACGTCATGGACTACCATCTCATGCCCTTCAGGCACCACTGCCGCCAGAGCCTGGCTAGCAGGTAAGGGGAGGGGGGTTTACATCCAGAATGTGTCTATGTGTACGGTATGTGCACAGTACAGTGCTATGTGTATAGAATCAGCACTGCCCTCGTGTGTGTATGTGTGTGCAGTCTGTGTATAATATATGTGCATACAGACTGCATATAGTCATTCTCGTGAGTATATAGTTTGGGGTCATGTTTGTATTGTCTGGTATGTACAGCACATGCACACTACAGATCTGTGTGTTCCTATATGGTACATGCATGTGTGTGTACTGACCCATGTATATAATGTGTTAAGTGTAGAAAAGATACATCAGTGCTATACCAAAGGTCTTCAGTGAGCAGGGGACAATGTTTACATTTGTTCTGGCACCCCCCAACACACACATTCACACATATGTATCAACTCTGACACACACACACACACACCCTGCCTGCCTCCCACCCAAATGGTCTAATAATCCCAGTTTGACAGCAGTAGAGTCAGCTGGCAGTGTAGTGAGTCTAGTGCTTCTCTGACCTGCTCTTCCTGTTGCTGGTGCCTAGTTCACAGTTCCCATGTGATTACAATATGTCAGATTTGAAATGTGTATCCTGCCAGAGCTGGTGTAAGACCGTGAACGTGAGCTAGGATTTAACAGAGAGGAAAAATCTTTTGTTTGTTTATTTTGTTTACACCACAGCGCCAGTGTGGGTAGGAGAGGACAAAGGGGGTGAAGAGGCTATAAAATAAACCCACCAGGATGTTTGAAAAAAACACCCAATTGGGCAGGAAAATCAAATCGAATCGAAAAACCAATTCAATAGGCTGAATCGAATCGAATCAAAATTTTTTTCCTGAATCGGGCAGCACTACTGTCTAATCAGCCAATCAGGATGCATGTTTTTAGAAAAGAAACCTACTGAAGGCATGCAGCCTACATTGTAGGCATTTTCGCAGGTCTAGGAAAATGCATAGGGACACCTTGCCGCGATTAACTGAGTGGCAATGCGATTCTCTAACCAGTGCCAGTTAGAGAATCGGGTGGTTAGGCAGGGTTAGGCATCTATCCCTTAGGGCAGACGCGATTCTGTATAGGACACTGGTGTGCGATTCTCAGCCGCTTCTTAGGCGGCTGCAGAAACCGGCGTACTACACAGAATTTTCTCCTAAGTGTTCATACTTGTACTAAATTGATATAAAAGACCTATTCAAGGAACAGAGTCCGGGTTTGGTAATATTTAGGCTACAAGTCCAAAGCGTTAAACTGTTTGACTATCATTCAAGGTATTGAGAGGTCAAGACACATTCCTATCATTTAAAAAAAATCCCTAGAGAAAAAAGCAGTGTGTGTTCGGAACCTCTGGAAAGATATCAGAACAGACTGTTTAGGAGTTAAAGATATTCTATACTCTCCGATACATGTATAGCAGTGGTCTCAAACTCGCGGCCCAGGAGAAACATGTGGCCCACCAGGTACTATTTTGAGGCCCTCGGTATGTTTATCATAATCACAAAAGTAAAATAAAACAGTTTCTTGATCATATGTCTCTTTAACTATAAATTACAACATTATTATTATTATTAAGACTTAGACATAAGGAAAGATTTATAAACTATAAAGAGTTTATCTCATGCAAAATTGTCATTTTTTAATAAGACTAACTATTTTTTCTGAGGCCCTCCAGTACCTACAAATCCAAAATGTGGCCCTGCAAAGGGTTTGAGTTTGAGACCACTGATGTATAGGTCTCTAGTCTGATCCATTAGTGTGCAACAAATGGCAAACTGACCCTCATATATGTGCATCTTTTAATAACCTCTTGAGCTCTTCATCCTGAATAAATTTTCTCTGGTCTATATACAAATGGCCACTGCTATGAGCATGCAAGTCCCACCGTTTCATATGATAGGACATACTGGGGGGGGGGGGGGGTTTCCAGTGCCATGAAAAAACCTGGAAGATAGCAAGTGAGACCCTGGTTTTCTTTCACTTTTTCTCATGACGCTGGAATCAGACAAACTAAAGCTGCTTGAAATAAGAGCTATCTATAAACACGCTGTGCCTCATTCACCCAGGGGGCCTGTTGCCCCTGTTGCTGTTGCAACCAAGAGCTGAAAGCTGTTCACAGAAATCTGAATCAGATGTGAAAGTGCCACACCAATTCCTACAGCTCTCCAACTCTCCAAGGACACTGAGAACAGTACCATAGACTCCTACTTCTCTTATTACTCTCTAGTGGAGTGCAAAGGTACAGACTCCCATTGCTCGTCCCCCTCTGGTTCCAGATCTACCCTTGCTGATTTAGCTTATTCAGCTGCCGCTACCATTAAACCCAGAAATTCAATGCCAGGTAGTGGCATAGTAAGGGTGAGAAGCGCCCGGGGGGGGGGGCCCTCCCCTGCCCTCTTCCCTTCCCCATACCTTTTTAACTTCTCTGACACAAGCAGCGTGTCCATGTCTGTGTCAGCTTGCCCTTCAACGTCACTACCTAGGCGCGGATCCCAGAAGCGACGTCAGAGAGAGCGCCAATGCCGAAGTGGACAACAGCCTCACGCCAAGGAAGTAAAAAAAAGGTACAGGGACGGCAAGGGGCGAGCGCAGCGAGGAGGGGAGAAGGAGGAGTGTTGCACCCTCAGCAAAACAGCGCTCACGGTGGGCCGCCACCCCCCTTCCTCTTACAACGCCACTGATGCCAGGTCTTGGAGAGAGAGACTGAAAGAAAAAACAGGCAACATGTAAAAGCTGAAACATGGGACATAGCATACAGATAAGATGGGGAAAGAATAAGTTTCAACAACATACAAGTATAGAGCAACACTATGTGAGATACCCATCTATACCCCATAATTGGCCTACATGAACACAGGCAGGGAAACTTTATTTATATATTTGATATCCTACCTGGCATACCATCTACTACAAGGCATTTAACAATTTGCATAAGTACAGCTGTTCTCCTCTAGTTCTTGGGACCCTTTCTTATAGACCAGTGTTTTTCAACACATGGTACATGTACCCTTGGGAATACGCGGGCCACTTGTTGGGAGTACATGGCCTGGATGCCACTGGGGATCCCTTCCTACCTGCCTGCTCCCTGCTGAAGCAGCTGCCGGGGATCCATCCCCTCCTGCCTGTCTGCCCGCCCACTGCACCACCCCCAAAGCTGACCCTGTTACTTTGTTGGAGCCAGACTGGCTCCCTCCTCCACCAGCACCACTCCATGCAGGGACGCAGGCAGCAACTCATACGCTGTGTAGCTAACCTGGAACCTTCTCTCGCATATCTACGATTACTCTCGCACAGTATTTTGTTTTGCATATTTGGCATTCCCTTACTTGTGGCTTATAGCAGTACCGGACCCCGGAAGAAGTTCTTTCGTGACCAAAACACGGCCCGTGTCGGGTCTATACCACAAACCTTTTACTGGGTATTTTTATTTTGGTTTCTTTGATCTGCACCTTGTTCAAATAAAGACTGCATCAAGATCATCAGTTCCACCATTCTTCTTCTTGTTTTGGCTTTGCTGTTTTTTGGTGTGTGGAACTCCTGTGATGGACTGTTTGTTTGTTATCCTATACAGTACTATTATGTTAAAATTGACATAGGAATAAAACAACTCATTCAGCACCTGCTGTGCTGGTAATCAAGGGATTAGATCTCCAAACAGATTAGTTTTACACATAATTGGATAGTAATGAATTTCACTCTTACGCCATGGTACATTTGTTTGATCGCTCAATATGGCATGCTTGTTTACTAGCTTTTGAATATTCTGCTTATCTGTGGTACAACCAAAACGGTTTACATATTACATTCTTCTAGCACTCGCCTTTGTACTTGCACTGTGCCCAAGAAAACTTTGTCTGGAGTTCAAAGGATGTGATAAGTGCAGGCAACATATCAAGGTGTGCTTGGCAACTCTTTTATATCTGGCCAGTGACACCCAAAACATTTGGGAATGTTTCTGAATCGTTCTGCCACATTTTCTTGGTTTCTGATTGCATCACTTGGTACTTGAAGATCTTGTTTTCTCTCCATATGCAGTATAGAACAGTTACTTAAGATGATAATTCTACAAAGAGCTAGCTAGATGTTTTAACTAATCAATCCTCTTTGATAGTACATTCTGAGCATGACCAGGACACAGTTGTAAATTGTAGAATATTATAATTTCCACAGATATGTCCCCAGTGGCGAGGGGTGCGGTCCGTCCCGGGTGCCATGTTGGTGGGGGTGCTGGCACTCTGCCCCCTCTGACTCTTCCCACTCCTCCCCTCGCCATGCTGCCGTGAGCAACAACTTGAACTATCCCACCGACTTCACTTCTGGGTGCCATGCATAGGAAGTGATGTTAGAGGGAGAGCTGCCGGGGTCACGGGGAGCACATTGAAGTTGTTACTTGCGGTGGTGAATAACCAGAGGTACAGGAGAAAGAAAGGGGAGGGGGTGAATGCACAGCAGGGGAAGGAGCAGGGGGGCGGAGACAAGGGTGCCTCTCACCCTCGCTACACCAGTGTATGTCCCCAAATTAGGTGCAAGCATTTATACCAGCTCTATGGTTGGCGAATGTACTCGTACACAAAAACATACACACAGGTTTGATTCAAGTTTCAAGTTTCAAGTTTTATTAATTTTAATATACCGACCATCAAATTAATATCTGGCCGGTTAACAATAAATTTAAAAGATAGGAAGACTAAAATAAAATAGGTGTATTAATAGTAAATTGTGAACATGAATAACATTACAAGACAAACTTGAAAGTGAGGGTGGAGGGGAGAGGAGGGGAAGAGTTACATATTTGAGAAGAAAAAGGGGATAGTGGGTTTAGGATAGAACATAGGGGGCGGGGTCGCTTTATCAAAGCGGTTTGTTGCTGGTAAGAAGAAGAAAAATAATGAGTCTAAACGTTAGCGAAAGCATCGCGGAATAGGAAAGTTTTTAGGCCTGTCTTAAATTTATCTGGTCGTTGTTCATCGCGGAGTTGCTGTGGTAGGGAGTTCCAGAGGGTTGGAGCAGTTACAGCGAAGTTTACTTTTCGTGTACAGTAGAAATCTTTTATGGAGGGGATGAAAAGAAGTTTTTGATCAGTTGATCTTAATGTGCGTGGGGAACATTGGGGAATGAGAAGTTTATCAAGGAATGAGGGCAGGTGAGAAAGTTTTATTTTGAAGGAGAGTAAGATGATTTTATAGGTGATACGATGGGAGATGGGGAGCCAATGTTCTTTTTTTAGAAGAGGAGTGATCAGTTATGCTAGTATTTTATAAAGGAAAGTAGGCACATATTCTTCTTTGTAGAACAGGCTCCAACTATTTTTAGAATTGTTTTCTTGTTGCTGACACTTCCATTAGGAATGCCATTCTCGTGTTTTTCTTTTTCACCTTTATGTCTAGCTTTCTTGGATCAAGCATTTGCCAGCTGCAATTAGAATGCTCTGGGTGGTCACCATCCTTTTACCGGTGTAATCCCAATATTTGTCTAGTATACAAATTGTGTAGTTACATTACATTACATTAGTGATTTCTATTCCGCCTGTGCCTTGCGGTTCTAAGTGGATTACAAAATTAGAAGAAATCTGGACATTTCCAGGAAGTTTACATATCAAGTACATATCAAGTTTACATATCAGGTAAGACTAGCAATACATTCAGGTTATAGAGGATTATTACATAACGTTGAGGGAATAAATATTCTGGTTACAGATGGAGGATGCTTGTTTAGGTTTCTGAATATAATTTTGGGGATATGGTTTGAAGAATTGGCTAGGAGATACTATAGGGGTGGTATTCATGAAGGAGTATGCGTGTGCGAGTAGGATGGAGGTTAGAATGATGGGAGGTGTTTTTTGAATAGAAGAGTCTTGATTTCTTTTCGGAACATTTTAATGTCTGTTGTTTTGGTCAGCAGTTTGGAGACGGTTGGGTCAATTTTCGCTGCCTATGTAGCCAGAAGGCTGTCGTAAAGTTTCTTGCGTCACGTATCATTGAGAGCTGGGTAGGTGAATAGGCTTTGAGTTTTCCTTATTCTGTGTGTGAGGTTGCGGTATAGGCGGTTGTTTAGGTAACTTGGTGCAGCTCCATGGATTACTTTAAATAGTAGACAGTAGAATTTGAATTGTGTTCTTGCTTTTGTAGTGTTTGCCAAGTTTCCATGCTACCTTATAAGTCTTTCTGTGTACAAGCAATCGGCGTTCAGGGCGCCCATTACGAAAATGACTTTCTAGGCCAGTGGTCTCCAACCTTTTCCATGTAAAGGACTGCAAAGTTGACATGAGAAAGCTACAAGGGCCACCAAAGGATTTGAGGCTTACATATGTAATTTTGAAATACTAATTTTGATTCTACATGCATCTTTTCATTCAGCAGTGCAATACCATGCAAGTAAGCACAAGTGATAAGGGTGCACCCGACACAGCCATTGCTGCCTGTCAGCCCACCTCAATGCAAAGTACTGCAGACATTTTCTCTAATTTTCAAATCTATCAAGCCAGTATTAAAATGGGAGCGTATGTTCACCAACAACTAGTAAACCAGTAATTCCACTTTGCTCAGATTATTGGGACCGAATTGAAGCAGATGCAGAATGAGGACTGTGGAAGTTGTGTGCTTATTGACATTTTGCAAATGGTGCCCTTACCTGCCAGCAGTTCCTGGCATTTTGTAGTTTACTATAGCATTTATAGTTTCTATGGTAACTGGAATGAGTGGTTCCAGGTGTTGAAGTACAATATTTTCCCCAACCCATTCCTATGGGAGTAGTTTAAGTGTGTGTTTCAGAGAGTCTGTAAATGAAACTGGAAGTGAATCGACATTTTGGCAGATGTTTTCAGATTTTTGCCATTACACTGTATTGATGCAGCAGCTCATGCATGTTCTATGTGGTTTGCCCACCCAATTTCAGAAGCTGCTAGTTGAGTGACTTTGCATATAAAAAAAAGCATACATAATCTAATGCCTATGGAAATGAAGCTATTAATGTATTTCACAGCTCATAGCACCAGAGGGGGATATTATTTTCTTCATTAGATGTTCATTTGCTTTCAGTCCACTACAGTTGAGCCATCTGAATGTCCTCTTCCATGAACAAATAACAAAACCATTTCTATTCAGCAGCTGGCCCTAGTAATTATTCATTTGGGCCTTCTTTCTGGCCTCAAAATGGATGAAAGAGCCCCATCTTCGTTCACACAGTGTACTGTCTCACTCTCAGGAATTTCACAGCCTCTGGGCATAACTCCATCCCATGCATTTTATCATTCAAATGAATACAGGTTTAGTTTGAATTGCAGCTTTCTGGTAAAACTATCTCCCAAAATATTTTTGCTCAATTAACTAGGGCAATAAAAAAAGCCGGCAGAAAGTGTAAAGTGCAACCTAGTAATGATAATTTGGTGATAAATATAATAAAATAATGCATGAACAATTTGTATCGCTTGTCTATGTTTAGTACAATTCAAAGTAATGGTGCTATTTGTCAAAAGTGAAAATAACTGAAGTTGAAAAATACATTAACATTTTTCTACAGTAATTCCCTCATATCTTGCTTTTTCTGTAGTATGGTCTTTTGAAAATTCAGATGGATGGGTGGATAGATGAACAAATGAAAGAATATAGTATGAACAAAAGGTACGCACCTAATTAGAACATGAAAAGAGATTTTGATCTCATCAAACAGTGACTTATGTGCACGTAATGTAATGTTAATCTTCAACACTCACAGTCCTTGTCTGCTCATTGCTTAACCCACTTGCTGAAAATTTGAATAAAAATAAGTTTGTAATAGGAGGCTGGTTGTTGGGGTTTAAGAATGGAAGTGGGAAAGAATTGGGATCATAGGACAGAGGCTAAAAGAAAAAAAATCACTTCTAAGAGAGAAAAAATTTGAACAAAAGTGCATACCTCAAATGTCTGCCAAGGAGGAGGAGAACTGGCCAACCCTCAAACATTCATAAGAACATAAGAATTGCCACTGCTGGGTCAGACCAGTGGTCCATCCTGCCCAGCAGTCCGTTCACGCGGTGGCCCTCTGGTCAAAGACCAGCGCCCTAACTGAGACTAGCCCTACCAGCGTACGTCCTTGTTCAGCAGGAACTTGTCTAACTTTGTCTTGAATCCATGGAGGGTGTTTGCCCCTACGACAGACTCCGGAAGAGCCTTCCAGTTTTCTACCACTCTGAGTGAAGAAGAACTTCCTTACGTTTGTACGGAATCTATCCCCTTTCAATTTTAGAGAGTGCCCTCTCGTTCTCCCTACCTTGGAGAGGGTGAACAACCTGTCCTTATCTACTAAGTCTATCCCCTTCAGTACCTTGAATGTTTCGATCATGTCCCCTCTCAATGTCCTCTGTTCGAGGGAGAAGAGGCCCAGTTTCTCTAATCTTTCGCTGTACGGTAGCTCCTCCAACCCCTTAACCATCTTAGTCACTCTTCTCTGGACTCTTTCGATGCCTAGGAAGGAAAGCTAAAGGAAAATACTGCAGAACCGATGTACAAGGTATAAAATTCTATTCTTTATTAAAGCAGATGCAATGTAGCTTTTCAATGTAGCTTTCCAAACCAACGGTCCAACATGGTTCGTGTTTCAGAAAACATTCCTTCGTCGGGGGTCCAGGATATGGCAGTGCATCAACGAAGAGAACCTAATTAAAACACCTGGCCTTAGAAGGACAATTGCAAAATCCTGTCAAGCTGCTGCTCGGGGATGCATTTGTTTGAAAAGCTACATTGCATCTGCTTTAATAAAGATTAGAATTTTCCTTTTGTTTTGTCACTTGACTCCCTTACTGCAGATTGGATGGATTTGTTTTTTTTTGTTGTGTTAGGAAGGAAAGCTACCATTTCTAGATACCAGTATGTGATCACCCTCTACCCGCACCCCCTAACCCCATCTCCCTCCTTGACAACTGTCCTTGTACAAGCCTCAAAATGCTTGCACTTGTCTTTGGTCATTCAACCACAAGCGACCTGATATTCAAAAGGGTTCCTATGCTTAGTGGAGGCTGCTAAAGATATCAAATTTCTAACCATGAATTTTCAGCATACTTCAAACCACTCCAGTCATGGTACATGGCCTTGTCATGCCATTGGGGCTTATGCACATATGTGAAGCTGAAACTATGCCATCGGTAGTTTCACTACCAGCAGGGCCTCCCCACTTGTTTTTCTTTTGTTTAATTTTACGTGGGGTTTCTGTTCCTTCTTTTTCTTCTATAGTGTTACTCCACAGCATCATTTTTTTTATTCATGCAGAATGACGGTATTTTAAATATAAAACATTCAGCAGTAATACACATTGTTTCCTTTTTTAGCTTTGGAAATCAGGGAAGCACGCACAAAAATAGAGCGATGCTAAATAGGTTTTCTTCCTCAGATAAAGAACACTGTGCTACTCATTAAAAAAATCTATCCTCCATTCCGCAGCAATAAGTGTTGCAATCTGTGACATTGTTAAGCCTGTCAAGGAAAGCCAGAGGTCTCTGAGCTTGGAAAGAGAGCACAATATAGATAATAGACTTTAATGGGGTTTTCCTAGTATGTGTCTATGAAAAAATGTTTAATGCATAGACCCCTAAAGGTTGCAAAAGCATAACAAAACAAAATCAATGATGAGTTTTTGTCCCCCTGCCTCCCTAGTACAAGTAACAATTGGAATTTTACCTGTATGGTGTTTTGTTTTGTTTTTTGCAAAATTATGAACTTGTTATTTCTCAGCTCCAATCTCATTCTTGATGCTATCCCTAGCTGTTTCATTTCTAGTAAGTTGCCTTTGTCTCATAAAAGGCAACCACTGTGTTATGACCATGCCCACCGCTTTCTGAAACTTCCCCACTCATAAGAAATCCTCCTGTTTAATGCATAGGTGTTTCTAGCACTAGTTTCTGATTGGATGGCATGGCTCTCCGCCACCGTTCTCTGAGGGCCAGTTCAAAGATGGACCCATGGACTCACAGTACACTCCATATATGCTATTCATAGGTCTAAGACATTTAATAATGGTTCTGTCACACCCTATATTACATCTGAAACTAGTGGCGTAGCGAGGGTAAGTAGTGCCCCTCCCCCGCCCTCTTCTCCATCCCTCATTCTTTCCTGACACCCCCTTTCCCTTCTCCCATACCTTTTTAATTTTAATTGTTCGCGTCGTATCGGCTATCCTCTGACATCACTTACTAGGCACAGGGCCCGGACATGACGCCAGAGAGAGGTGACACTGACGTGGGCAGCAAGTTCGTAATTCTGCTCACACATGAAAAACTGAAAAGGAAAGGAATGGGGCACATCCACGTGGCAGTGGGGGTTGGGGAGGAGGACGGGTGCCTGTGCCCTTTACAAAGACCGCGCCTGAGGTGGACCGCCCCCTCCCCCGGTACCCCTCTTACTACACCAGTGTCTGAACCATTGGTTCGCATGCAGGTTACTAATGATTCATGTTTGTTTTCTGATTGGTGAATTCATGTACATGTGATTTGCAGTGGCATACCTTACTTGCTTGCCACACAAAGCAGAGCACACTCCCTTCTCCAGGCACATCACCCCAACCTAAGAAGTAAGGGGTTACAGCAAACTGTTGCGGAGCCAGAGTGTATAGGTGCATGGCTGACTGCTCTGCCATTCCTCACCCCCTTTGATGTAAATTTTCTGTTCCAAGGCAGGAGATCAGCAGAACTAACAGCTGCACATCTGTATGCTGTGGCTTTGCAATTGTTCACTGCACCCCCTTGCTGCCTGTACCAGGGAGGATCGCACCTACCACCCCACCCTTGGTACTCTACTGGTGATTTGGTGTGTCCTTGTGACTGATACCAAGTTTTGTTTGGTCCCCAAGAAGCTGGTGCATGGAATGAATGTTATCCCTGAAGCAGAAGTACATTTGAAGCATGATATCCTGTTGGTCTGTTTCTGAGGAGAACTTTTTCTACAATTAAGACTGTTGCAGAAAAACTATTGCATAAAACATAGTAACATAGTAGATGATGGCAGATAAAGACCCAAATGGTCCATCCAGTCTGCCCAACCTTATTCAATTTAATTTAATTTTTTTTTCTTCTTCTTATTTCTGGGCAATAATCCAAAGCTCTACCCGGTACTGTGCTTAGGTTCCAACTGCTGAAGTCTCCATCAAAGCTCACTCCAGCCTATCTACACCCTCCTAGCCATTGGAGCCCTCCCCAGCCCATCCTCAACCAAAAAGCCATATACAGATACAGACCATGCAAGTCTGCCCAGTACTAGCTTTAGTCCTTCAATATTTACTATTATTTTCTGATTCTAGATCCTCTGTGTTGATCCAAAGCTTCTTTGAACTCTGTCACCATTTTCCTCTCCACCACCTCTCTCGGGAGCAGATTCCAGGCATCCAGCACTCTCTCCGTAAAGTAGAATTTCCTAACAACCTCAAATTATGTCCTCTGAATTTGCTATTTTCCTTTCTCTGGAAAAGATTTTGTTCTATGTTAATATCTTTCAAGTATTTGAACGTCGGAATCATATCTCCCCTGTCCCTCCTTTCTTCTAGGGTATACATATTCAGGGCTTCCAGTCTCTCCTCATACGTCTTCTGGCGCAAACCTCCTATCATTTTTGTCGCCCTCCTCTGGAGCGCTTCAAATCTTTTTACGTCTTTCGCCAGATATGGTCTCCAAAACTGAACACAATACTCCAAGTAGAGGCCTCACCAACGACCTGTACAGGGGCATCAACATCTTCTTCCTTCCACTGGCTACACCTCTCTTTATACAGCCCAGCATCCTTCTGGCAGCAGCCACCACCTTGTCAAACTGTTTTTTCACCTTTAGATCTTCAGACACTATCACCCCAAGGTCCCTTTCCCCGTCCGTGCATATCAGCCTCTCACCTCCCAGCATATACGGTTCCTTCCGATTATTAATCCCCAAATGCATTACTCTGCATTTCTTTGCATTGAATTTTAGTTGCCAGATATTAGATCATTCCTCTAACTTTTGCAGATCCTTTTTCATATCTTCCACACAAATTTTGGTATCATCCGTAAAAAGGCAAACTTTTCCTTCTAGCCCTTCAGCAATGTCGCTCACAAACATATTGAACAGGATCGGCTCCAGCACCGAACCCTAAGGGACTATGCTACTCACCTTTTCTTCCTTCGAGTGACTTCCATTAACCATCACCTTCTGGCGTCTGTCTGACAGCCAGTTTCTAATCCAGTTCACCACTTTGGGTTCTAACTTCAGCCCTTCAAATTTGTTCAAGAGCCTCCTATGAGGAACCATATCAAAGGCTTTGCTGAAATCTAAGTTAATTACATCTATCAAATGTCCTCAATCCAGTTCTCTGGTCACATCCTGTAGGCAGTCAGCCGGAACAGGTGCCTCTTCTCCTCCCCAGTGTATTGAGGCTCACCGTTTGCGATACAGGTTAGCATACATAATACACAGTTAACAGGTTACAATTTGCCATAGTTACAGTACAAGTTTTTTTTTTGATACAAGTTTTTATCCTAACTCGACTCATACTAGGAATCTAATACCAATGTATATAATATACAGTTTACAGGTACGATTTGCCATAGTTACAGTGCAGGAATCTGATCTGCGGGGCAGTCGATTCCAGTGGCTCGCTATGAAGTGGGGGTAGGAATGTCCACTTGACGGTTTGCGGTTGAAGGGCACAACCAGGGGGCGTTTTAAGGCATATTTCATCCTGGGAGTAGAGAGACTTGTTTGCCACATACTGAGGAAGCTTGCCATCATATCTTGCAAGGATTTGAACGCTAGCATCAGGACCTTGGAGACACAATATTAGAAGAACATTCATCCCCTTGAGAGGCATTCCCCTCCCTGTGAATAGTGGAATCCTCTTTTTCCTAATAGTTTCTTCCCTCTCCTCTAAGCTAAGTCTTAGCCAATCTAGAGTTGAAAGCTCTTCATGGACATGAAGAATATTAGAACCTTTCTACTGTACCTGTCAGCAAATGACGCTGTGAGGAGCTGTTTCACCAATATTCCTATCTCAAATATTCAGATAAAGTATGTTGGGTTGATATTCAAAGTGATTTAACCAGACCAGTTAAATTGCTTGTCCAAGACTAACTGGTCATATTCAGAGGAACTTAACAATATAGTGCCACTGAAAATATCTGGTTAACGCCTAACGCAAATGTCTATTTGGGGGGGGGGGTTTCCATTGGAAGAGTCAGGACTTAACCTGCCAAGGTAACTGCACACATGGGACTGACTTTTATGCAGTCCAATCTTTATGCAGTTCACCATGGCTGGTTAAAGTGTTGA
Source organism: Geotrypetes seraphini (assembly GCF_902459505.1). NCBI lineage: Eukaryota > Metazoa > Chordata > Amphibia > Gymnophiona > Dermophiidae > Geotrypetes > Geotrypetes seraphini. The sequence goes on from NC_047086.1 coordinate 316,519,323, forward strand.
ATATCACACTTAACTGACTCTGGTTTAGCTGGCTCTGTAAACTTGGAAATTCAGTGCCTGGACATTGAATTTTTTTTGGCATAATCCATCAAAATGATCCCTGTTTTGCATCAGTGTAGGCGTAGTGGTTAAAGCTACGGCCTCAGCACCCCGAGGTTGTGGGATCAAACCTCATGCTGCACCCTGTGACTCTGGGCAAGTCACTTAATCCTTCACTGCCCCAACATTAGACAGATTGTGAGTCTACTGGGAGTGAGGAGGAAAATGCTTTAAGTACCTACATGTAACCCTTCTTAGTACAAAAAGGCAGTAAACAAGTCCTAATTTCTTTCCTCCCTCCCTTTTTCCCTTCCCCAAATTCTTAACTGACTATTCAATTAATGCATGATATTCAACTATAGTGCAGTTGGAAATTGCCAATTTGAATTGTCTCCTTAAAATTTTAATTTGCTGCTGAAACAATTTTTTTTTAAAAACCCAATTTGTTCAATGAATAGCAAATGGCATTTTGTGTTTTATTATGCAGTAAGGGATAAGCTGCCCTCACGTCACGCTATAAAAAACAGAAATAAATCACTATTCAGCCAAGCTTTTGGCACATTACCGGATTACAGTACAAACTTGGCAGGAGGATGTAGAATGACAAGGCTGGACTCAAAGCTCTTTCATGGCATTAGGAAGGGATTTTTTAAAAGTACATGAGCTATTGTAACTCATTTTGTGATTTCTGATGGTTGTCTAGAGCTGAAATCAGGAGTATAAGGACACATGGAAGTGCTTCTTTTTTCCATGTTTTTAAAAGTTATGCTTTAGTAAGACCATATCACATTTTGCATAGCTCTTATAGAGAGCAATTTTTACATCTGACATCAAGATAGAGAAAATGATAATGGATAAAGTTTAAAACAATGAGAAAAAAAAAGGAATGGGAAAAATGAAAATTCTTGCTGTTGAAACTTATAGGCAACTGTTGGAAAGACACGAGGGGGGGTGCTGAAAAGTTCTCAGCCAACTTCCTAAATTCCAGGGCTGTGGAGTCGGAGTTGGAGTCGAGGAGTCGGAGTCGGAGGAAATTTTGGGTACCTGGAGTTGGAGTCAGAAGTACAAAAAACTGAGGAGTCGGAGTCGGAACATTTATCCACCGACTCCACAGCCCTGCTTAGCTGAAAAAAGTGTTATCTTATTTTCTTAAGTGCCTCTGTTTGTTTGCTTTTTGGACACCCCTGCACAACGAACAAAAGATTTCAATGTGTTGTCCATGAAAACACCTAGATTCATTTTCTGGGTAGTGGCTGCTAATGTTGAACCTCATGTAGCTATGATTTGCGTTATTTTTTTTCCCTACATGCATCACTTTGCACTCGTCCATATTAAATTTCAGCAGCCATTTCGATGCCCATTCTTCTAGTCTCCCAAGCTCCCCCTGCAGATCTTCAAAGTCCACACTTCATTTCACAACTTTGAAAACTTTTGCGTAACCCAAAATAGATGCACCTAACATTTAGACATCTGTACTTACAGCAAATGATTACAACTACTGTATATGCACTTAAGTGATGCCCCTGCCTATGGGGGGTGTCGGTGGGAGGGGGAACTCTTCATTCTGTTGCTCTCCCTGCCAATTAATCAGCTGAGCCGGCAGGACTTGGGGAGATCTGCGGCTGTTGATTGGGTCAGGGAGAACAGCTTTGATAGGCGGGAGGAGCTGTGCTTAACGATTGCTCTTTTGAACAATCACTAGGCACAGTTCCTCCCGCTCTGCATATAATTTGCATGCTATTATGCTGAGAATCGGCCATATAATAAAAGTTGCTCCCACTACGGTCACTACATTGACTAACCAAATTTTACCGGTGAGTTATGAGAATCTTCCTCTCCATCAGTTATCATCCATTGACGAATTCCCATCCCCCCCAAGTGTTAGCACCTAATTAACAGAACTGCTCTTCTAATATACTTTTTATAATTTATTATCTTAAAAGTATATTTCCCATAATCTCAAAGAGTTCAGTTCAAGCATTTCTTTTGGTACTTATGCACCACACAGTGAAAATTTGCCCAAGAAAAAGAAGTTATACAATCAAATTGCTCAGTTTGAACCTTTGTGGTATGACAAACTTCTTTCTGTGGTTAGCATTTGTTGACTGCAAAATTATGAACATCTCATGTATTACTACTACCTGCTCTGCCCTAACTTCACTTGAATACTAATTCATCCATATAGGATACTATAGAAGTTCTTCAGACTTAGCCATGCAGTCCTCACAAGTGAGTATATGAATACTGGTAAACATGCCGTATGGTAAATATGAGGGCTCTTCAAAAAGTTTCCGTACTTTTTTATTTTTGCGGGAAATAGTCGGTTGGGAATCGGGTTGGGAATGGTGGTAAGAGGGCGTGTTGTACAATGTCATGTGGAACAGTCAGTCGCAAAAACAGGGTGATTATGTGGAAAAGTGATGTAATTTGCTTTCGAGATATTTAATAAATAGTGTTTAAAAAAATAAAAGTGAGGAAACGTTTTGAAGATTCCCCGTATATCATCCACAAACTATTCATTTGCACATTCTTAAAACATTATTAATTTATAAGTTCCCGTGTATCTAATAGTCAGCATTGGTTTGTTTTAGGGCATTTTGAAGTATTTCACTTAAAAAATTAACCCCCTCTTTTACAAAACTGTGATAGCAGTTTCTTGCGCGGGGAGCTGAATGGCCTGTGCTGCTCCCGACGCTCATAGGAACTCAATAAGCGTCGGAAGCAGCACGGGCTATTCAGCGCGGCTCCCCGCGCTAGAAACTGCTATCGCAGATTCGTAAAAGGAGGCCTAAGATTTGAATATGTTAAAAGGAATGTTGAAAAAAAAAACAGAGAGATAAGTTTTCAAAACTCTATGAACAGTGACAATAACTAGCTAAGGTGTCATTTTACTAAGCTGGGTTAAGCACTAACATGCCCCTAACGCAACAAAAACGGCCTAATGTGGAATGCAGTAAATATTTGGGGGGGGAAATTATTTTAGGGGGTATGGCTGAGGTAAGGAGTGGGCATTCTTGTGCTAACCAGTTAGGTCTGAATTCTATATATAGCACCTGCAAAAATCAGAGTCCCCAAAAACCTGCGTCAGTGTTATTTTATAAACAGCACCCAAAGTTAAACTCGGTTTATAGAATAGTGCAGTGTTCTTCAACCACCGGTCCATGGACCAGTGCCGGTCCACAGAAATTTCCTGCCAGTCCACATGCACATGCATCAGGCCCAAAGCAGTGTTCTTCAACCGCCGGTCCACAGTGCGATCGATGCGGCGTTATCTTCGAGCCAGCTCCCTCTTCCTAACTGATTCAGTGCACAAAGCTACGGGCAGTGGCTCCTATGGGCATCCTGCGTCTGAACCGGAAGCCTTCTCTCTGACGTTGCAACGTCAGAGGGAAGGCTTCCAGATGAGGCACGGGACGTGCAAGGTGCAATTAGTACTATTATGGGGGTGGGGTCTGGGGTGGACATTGGGTACAGATGGGTACAAATGGTCATTAATGAAAAAATAGAGAGAGAAAGAAAGTCGGGGTTTTTATGGCGGTGGTGAATACAGCCTTAGCGTGCAAGAATGACCCACATAAAGGTAAGCTACAGCCATTTGCTACATCACTTTAGAAAAAGGACTGCTAAATTATACAGTCAATTTAGTTCGATTTTCAGCCTAAGCTAACTGGATAGTTTTTTGGCTAAAAATGTACCTGTAAGAGCTAATTGAATCAAAGCTGTTCCTGCATGTAAAGCGTAGTGGCATAATGACAGCTTGCTCTTGTACCTTGAAAGGAAATTGGCATTTCAGTTCATCAGACTTGAGCTTGTGAAAAAAAGGACATGTGGAGATGGATGTGCTCCCTTCTCCAGAGTGAAAGAAAAAAGTTAAACCGTTTTCCAAATGACTGACAGAACACTGTTTCAAAGATTATGATATGGTCAGAATAACATACAGTGTACTTACCTGCCCCCTGGATTTTGTCACAATGTACAAAAAAGAGCAGAAAAGCAGCATTCAGAATGAGAAGAAATCCCAAAGGGTCGTACTCCTTTTCTGTCCAGCACAAAATGAAATCAATCATGGGAGAATAACTACTGCACTTTAAAAACTTGCTTTTTTTGTTTCCGTGTGCACCATACCATGCAGGTAGCACTAAAATACCCCCATTATAACAAAAGAAAAATGCGCAAAATAGGGGAAAAAACCCCCAAAAAACAAATATGAGACAAAATTTCTCTCCTCGCATCCTTACTAAATTTTCAAAAATCTGGTCTGTGTTCTTTTAAAATTATTTGTGTTAAATTAAAACTGTGCTATCAAGATATTTACTGTCACATTATGCATTAGGGCCAAGTCTAACCAACATTATACAACTATCTATCCACAGTGCAGACCTCATTCATTTTGCCTGACAAGATGTTCTGAAAGAGCCTTTAAAAAAATTAGTTGATAATCTATATTTAGAAATTCCCTTGTGCTGTTGCCACTAGGATTGTTTATACTGTGCTGTCAGGACTGTGAAGCAGAACTGACCTTCATGCAGAAGCGAACATTACAAATTCTAAAAAAACAGAGTCCCGAGTCTTTGAAAGGGGATTAGTGAACACTAAGTCATTACCATATGAGGCTGACTATTTTGTACTCGGTGGTGATTGGAATTTGGTTCTTGATGCTCATCTGGACCGCCGCTTTCAGGCATCATATCGGCCTCTAAAACGCACCCTATCCTCTTGAATGTTATTCAGTCCTATGGTCTAGCTGATGTTTGGCGCTTTTCCACCCTAAAGAACTTGAATATACACTTCCCCCTCCCCATTCCCGGTTTCAGTAATCACAATTTCACATATTCGCGATTTTTTGGGGAAGGGGAAAAAAGAAAAAAAAAAAACATCCTTAAGTCTTCCCCCCAGCATCCCGGCCTTACCTGGTGGTCTAGCGGGCTTTCGGGGCAGCAGCGATCTTCCTATGCTCCTGCCCCGTGCAGATCGCCATTAGGAAATAGCTGTAGGGAGTTCCCGTCGTAGTCTCAAGAGACTACGTGAACTCACAGCAGCCATTTCCTAATGGCGATCTGCACGGGGCAGGAGCATAGGAAGATCACTCCTGCCCCGAAAGCCCGCTAGACCACCAGGTAAGGCCGGGAAAGCGGGAGGGAGGCGGGGGTGGGTCAGAGCCAGATATTTGCGGTTTTTCACCATTCACGGTCCGGCTCTGCCCCTATCCCCCGCGAATCCGGAGGGAGAAGTGTACCTTTTGTTCAATGCCTCACTCATCGGCCATGAGAATGGACTACTTCCTTATTTCCCATTCCTTGCTCCTACATTCTGTGCGGACTCCCTCTATACTTCCTTGCTCCTTGTCCAATCACTCAGCGATTTTATTTACACTTTGTCTTTCTACTCCTTCCTCTCCTGCCTCCAAGTAGCGCCTGAATACCGCTCTACTAGCACATACTGCGTTTCTTGCCAAAGTTGAGACCAAGGACTACCTCCTACATAATGACACTCCTGGTATGGCCTATCAGACCGTATGGGATGCCTAGAAGGCATATTTGAGAGGGGAAATCATAGAGTATTCTGCTCATCTAGCTAAAGACCGTACACAGCTCTTGACTGACTTGGACACCCAGATCAAACATCTAAAAGTACGCTATCACGCCTCTCCTACTGTTTCTGATTTGATGCAGCTTCATAAACTCCAATTTCTGAATGGGCAGGTATACTATTGATGAATGAGGGTGCTTTGTATTATGAGCATCGCAATAAGGCAGGCACGATATTTGCCAACTACCTTAACTCGTTCCCCTTTAGAAACCAGTCATCAGAATGCTAATATCTAACTCGATCCTCAGACGCACCACTCCAGGTTCAAACTTATTTCATTACGTTAAGCTTGATGTGCATTATCTTCACCAGATCAACTTTGTATATTAATGTATCATTTTTTTAATTTTAAACTTTTTATATTTTAGTTATTTAATAAATATATAACTTAGTTTTTAAGACTTAGCTTTATTGTTGTGGTCTCTATTAGGGACTTTCTTTTGCTAACATGTTTCGCTACAAAAAGCTTTTTCAAGGATGGGTCCCTAATAATCACATGCCATTAGTCTCGACCACTCCTAGGGCCAGATTGAATGTGATGGTTATTTGTCTCCTTATTTTTCCCTGACTCAGGGAACAAGACAGGGCTGTCCCCTGTTGCCCTCTTGTTCAATCTGACCCCTGGAGGTCCATGTTTCCGCCTTTGTGGATGATGTGTTTTTATACAATTTTAGGCCGGAAGCTAGTCTTCCAGCTATCCTTTCTCTTATCTCTGCTTTTGGCCGGCTTTCGGGCTATACCATTAATTGGAATAAGACTGAGGTTCTCTCTCTGAATCCTTACTGCACTCAAGCTATGATTGCTCCTTATGGTCTTACTTGGTGCTCCTCTGATCTTAAATATCTAGGCATCCAATTCTGTAACACATGGCAAGACACGGTGACTTTGAATGTCAAAGTATTGCTCACTAAACTCCAGACATTCTGTACTCAATGGTCCCCTTTGTGCTTAACCTGGTGGGGAAGATTGGAAACCATCCATATGATGTTGACCCCTCAAATACTGTATGTTCCTCAAATGCTCCCTTTACCCTTCCCTCCCACCTTCTTCAAAACTATAGATAGGATATTGACTAACTACCTTTGGAACGTGAAACCCTCTCAAATAGCCCTATCTACTCTTAAGAAGCCTTGGAATCAAGGGGGGATCAATGTCCCTCAATATTCTTCATATGCCACTGCAGCTTTGATACGGGGTGCTAGTAAGTGGTTTTTGCCCAAGACCAGCTGTACTATGCCCTATTGGGGTGTGCTAGAGGAAGGCCTAGTAGTTCCCTACTCTTTGGTCTGCTTTTCCAACAATGTTCCCTGTTTCCAGAAGTGGGTGGTATTTTCTGTTACCCAGAAGGCGCTACTCTGTCTTGGGCGTACCCTTCCACACCCTATGTATACTAGTGTACATTCCCCTATATGGGGTATTCCATGCATAACTATAGGGACACGTACAGTGTTTTGGCCTACCTGGATTAATTCTGGAATCTGGCATTTGCAGGATATTCTTGTAGCCATAGACTGATGACCTTTGCTCAGATACAATCTGTTTATGGGGTGCCTTCTCACCAAGTATATAGATATCTCCAACTCTGTCATAGTATCCATGCTGCTTTTGGACTCACTTTGGAAAGCCTTCACTTGGGTTCAGTCTATTATGTTCCACTGCTGGCTCACTGGAGCTCCCGACCCCATGTAATGTCTGTAATTTATGGTGCTCTTGTATCTTCGGGAGTTGAGCGTCCTCTACCCATCCAGCGGATGTGGATGCGGGATCTTGGCTGTACCATCACTGAGCGTCAATGGTCCCAGGTGTGGCGCTACTGTAATCGACCCTTGCATTCGGCCTTCATTCGGCAATCTCTGTTCTTTGTTCTTCATAAATCCCTGTGGACTCCAGTCAAGCAGCAGCGGGTCTCGCTGACATCCTCTACCCAGCTTCTGGAGATGCTTGGCGTCTATTGGCACCTTCCAACACCTGCTTTTTGTTCCTTCGTTCCTTCGTCTCTGGCTTTTGGTCAGAGGTGGAGGATATTGTGAGTCACATTCTCCCTCTTCCTGCTACTCTGAGCTACCGAACAGTGGTATTATGCTCTGCCATTCTGGAACCATCACTTCCTCAACATCACTCTGCTTTATTTGACATTCTTCTTGGCCTAGCTATTAAGACCGTGTTGCTCCACTGGAAACAACAGTCCCCAGTATCTATCGGTACTTCTCAATGGTGGCACATGGTTTTCAATGCCTATCAATATGAGCTTCGAGTGGCTGAACGCAGGGGATCACACTCTGCTTTTCATCGGATTTGGTCTGCTTTACAAGTATACTGTAATAGCTGACTGACTGTACAGTATTCTTTTCACTTATTCACCTGTTCCTGCCATTGTCTTCTGTATGTTTAAACTTTGTTACCTTGTGCATTTGGTTGTCTCTATCTGTACTTATTGGTGATACTACCTGTACCTTGTTGTTTTGTTTTGTTTGTATCTTGTTCTGTTTTCCAATAAAAATGATTGACTAAAAAAAAAAAAAAAATCCAGCTGTTTTGAGACTGTAATTCTGGCTTCTAATATCACTGTGGAATGTGATGCCACACATCTGTGAACAAAAGACAAAGAAAGGTGCTGCAGACCAACGTGTAAGACGTACGCAAAGTTTATTTAGAACAACCAGATTGTTGCGTAACAAACAAACCATTTTATCACCGCCTACGTTTACAATATACAGATCAGGCATTTGTTGCGTGGCCCTTGTTACAACCAATTTTGGGACCCCTTGAGGAAGACATGCAGTTTGAAACACGGACCGTGTTGGGTCCCATATTCTATATAAAGTGGTTTGTTTGTACGCAACAATCTGTGTTTGTTCCAAATAAACGTTGCTTGCATCTTGCGCATTGGTATGCAGTACCTTTCTTTGTCTCTTGTTCATTGTATTTTCACTGCAGATTTGCTGGACTTTTGTTTTGTCCTTGCCACACATCTGTGACCTAGCAAAGAATGAATGGATCTCAAGTAGAAAAAGTGAAATGGGGGCCCCTCTATAACACGATGGCACCCAAAGGATGGGGGAAGGATGCAAATTTTCTAAAGCTAATTTTCTAAATTTTCTAAAGCAAATTTTCTAATTTTTTAAATTAATTTATTAATTCTAATATAAGCTGTTATATTAGAATTAATAAATTAATTTAAAAAATGCATTCTGCCCTTTTAACATGTCTTCTCTATGTTCATCATCCATCTTTCTTATGTGTTTCAATCCATCCTGCTCAGTGTCTCCCCTCTGCGTCTGTATCTCTGTCCCTATGCTCCCTCCAGAGCCAGCATCTCTTTTACGCCCCTGTCCCTCCTCATGTCCGGCTTCTCTCTTCCCTTCTCCTGCACCCATTTCACACTCCAACCCCCCTCCAGCTTTTGTAGTCTGGCATCACTCTTCCCTCCAATTGGGCCAGTGTCACTCCCCCCCCCCCAGTCTTTGCCTCTCTCTCTCTTCCCTTTGCTTCCCCCCAGTCCGGCATTTTCCCCCTCTCCCACACCACCTCTTTCCACCACAGCCCAGGTATAACATCTCTCTCCTTCTTCTCCTCCTCTTTAATCTAGGCTCTCCCTCTCCCCTCATGTGGATCTGGCATCTGCCTGTCTCCATTCCCCCTGGCCAGCTATCTTCTGAGTATTAAACCAAGTAGTGCTGCTGAATATAGGTTCTGACCTAGGGTTATCAGATGTCCAGATTTCCCAGGACATGTCCTCCTTTTGAGGACATGTCCGGGGGTACGGATGGCTTTTCAAAACCCGGTACTTTGTCCAGGTTTTAAAAGCTTCCCCCAAAATTGTGTCAAGCAAGAGGGCATCCACACATGCGCGGATGCCCTCCTCCCCTTCCAGAGCAAACAGCGGGGGCATGGCTAGGGCGGGATTAGGGGCAGGATTGGGGTATAACGGGACGGGAAAGGCCGGGCCCGGGGACAGGTCTAGGGGTCCGGATTTTACAAATGTAAAATCTGGCAACCCTCTCTGACCACCCTGGCACAATCTGGCCAGTGCCAAGGTGGTCCAGGAGTGAATTTGGGGTGAAGTCAGAAGATATGAGGGTGTTATCAATATTCACTGGAGGTGCCTTTGTACCTCAACAGGCAGATAGGAGCATGGAAAAAGCAGTCTTATCTTTGTCCAGTTAGGCATTCAAGTATCAGCAGTGAATATTAACCAGCATAAATTCTGGGTCTACCACAAACCCGGATATGCAATGCCAGTGCCTAGACTAATTCATCTCATGAATATCTGTGGCTACCATCTCCCGAGTATAAATTTAGGTGATCAGCTCAAGTAAATTTTCAAAGAGGCCAATTTAGAAGCCTAGCTTTCAAAGTTAGGGTCAGAAAAACCTTTGAACATCAGGCCCACAATTTTTAGCTATGCATTACCCCATTCAGAATATAGCACCAGATTTTTATGATTCAATATATTTTATTGAGCACAAGAAAACCAACAAGAAACAAATACAGCAAACACAGAAGGACCTGCTCAACTTTACCCAAAAGCAACCAAACCCACCCTAAGGTAATCCCCCCCAAACCCTCCACCCACCCAAAGTCCTCCGAGCAGTCTTAGGGCCAGATTTTATAAACAGCACCTTAAACGTGGCTGCCTAGTCCACACACAACTTTTTTTTGTTTGTTTTATCAGTGTGGTAATTAACCACACCAGTTTTCAGCCAATAAAAAAAAATTAAAAATTACCAATTAAGAGTTGTCTTCTGAAGGCTACCTGAAACGTAGGCACGTCACTAAACATCCGAGATAGGCGCCAGTAAATTAGGCCCAGTACAACCTGGCCTAATATATAAGCACTGACCTCTAAGACGCCTAAGTACACCTAGGTGCCCCTAGGCGTGATTCTATAAACACCACCTAGTGATTAATTGACAAACTGCACCAAACAGCACCTACAATGTAGGCACGCTTAGGCACTATTTATAGAACCTGGCCCATAGGGGCTAATTCTATGGCTTAGAACATCGATGGACACACCACAGTGGCACAAACCACGCACCAATTCTGTAATGTCATCTGGATGCAGTGACGTAGTAACGTGGGGAGGAGGGGCGGTCCGCCCCAGGCACCATCTTGCTCGGGGCGAAGGCACCCCTCCTCCTCTCTACTCCCCCTTCCCACTCCTCCCCCTGCCACACACGCACACCTTCCCTCCCTCATATTTGTTTAACTTTAGCACGAGCAGCTACCAACTTGCTGCGCGTCAGCTTTGGCGCTCTGTTTGACATGCAAGGCTGGCAACTTACAGTATTCTATAAGTTACATACATAACATAGTAAATAAAGACCTGATGGTTAGGGTAGTTAGGGCTGCCAGATTTTCCTTTGGGAAAATCCGGACTCATGGCCACGCCCCCAGCACCGCCCAGTTCTGCCTCTGTCACGCCCTTTTCTGCCACCCAGCCCCGCCCCCAGACAGCGTGTGCACATGCCCCTTCCTGAAATGATTTTGGTGGGAAGCTTTTCAAAACCCAAAGTGCCAGGTTTTGAAAAGCTGTCCGGAGAAATCCGGAGGTCTGGTAACCCTACAAATGGTCCATCCAGTCCGCCCAACTGTACATGCTCTATAAGTATAAGTTGACACCATTCCTAAAGCCTATCCATACTCTGCCCAAACGTACCCTTTTGCTAGTACGTATCATAGCACTTACACACTACATTATAGAATAGTATGTAGCACACTTGCACATGTGCCAATTAAGATGGCATTCACATGTGCAACCCATATGCAACTGTGAGCATCCAGTTATAGCACTGCCCTGATGATATGTATTGTCCCATACTGAATGAGAACTACCTATAAGCAGCAGGTTTTATTCTTTAGCATATATAATCAGCAACAGTATGTGTAATTTTACTTAGTGTGATTATCTTTCCGTGAATCTAGGTTATTAAGGTAGTTTAAACTTTATCCATTTTATTCTTCAGCCGTGTTTTACTGCTAGAGAACCTTTTTTTCAAATTAGTCGTATCAATCTCATTTTCCTTAACTACGTATCTAATAGAATAAGTTGTTTCATTTTTTTTTCACATTATTATGACAATTTGCTAAAAGGCAACCATGGAGTTAGGATATAAAATGAGAGATCCATGCATTACTTTGCTAATGCAGCCAGATGATATTAACAGCAAATTCAGCCCCTTCAAGCAGAACAGATTTAGGCGTTGATAGGTTTTCTTAGCCGCCAACACTCAGTTCTGTAGGTCAACTTTGTGAACTCCATGTAGGATTGTTGCTTTTCAGTCCTATTTCAATCTAAGTTCATTTTCTACTGAGTGTGCTCTGGAGAGCTGTGCCGCACATGATAATGTCCAAACTAGAAAAAAACATATCTATTCTAGTGACAGAAATGAATGGAATTACATTCACACTATAGTTTTACAGTACTACAGGACAAGGCAGTTATTTATTTATTCCATTTTTTTAATACCATTCTCCCAGGGGAGCTTAGAACAGTTTGCATGAATTTATTCTGGTACTCAAGCATTTTTCCCTGTCTGTCCCTGTGTCTGCTCCGGAAGAGGTAAGTGATGTTGGAGGAGGTGGACCGGCAGCCGCAGTTATCGTGGGACCTTGCTGCAACTCCCTCCGTTTGCTGGCCCACCCCCCTTCTTCCAGAGCAGAGGCAGCAGAAGTAGTCATCGCGGGACCTTGCTGATTTGGATGGAGAGAGAAAGGAGCATAGCAGGGTGGTGGAAGGAGAGAAAGGGGGTCAGGGTGGTATGGAAGGGTGTGGAGTGTGAGAAAGGGGTCAGGGTGGTATGGAAGCGTGGTGGAGGGAGAGAAAGGGGGCATATGCTGATGGAATTGGTGTGCAGGGAAAGGGGAAAGAGACATAAAGGGGAAGGATACTGCATGGAATTGGGTTGGAGGGAAAGAAAGGGGGCAGATGCTGATGGAAGTATGGGGAAGGGGGAGGAGAGAGTGAAATGCCAGACAATGGTGGTGTGGAAGATGGAAGGAGAGGAGAGAGATGCCAGACCACTGGAGGAGGGAAGGGAAGAAGATGGATGCCAGACCAATGGGGATGAAAGGAGAAATGGAAGGGGGAGGCATAAAGTTTCTGGAAGGGGAATAGGGGAGAAGATGCCATATAGAAGGGGCAGAGAGAGGGTAGACAGTGGATGAAAGGAAGAGAGTGACAAGAAGATGAAGAAAGTAGAAACCAGAGAAGACAAGGTAGAAAAAAATTATATTTATTTATTTTTTTGCTTTAGGAGAGATGCATCGCTGTTTCTGTGGTGTTGCATTGTATGCAGAGTCCAGCTTCTTGGTTCTTCAGTTTAAACTTTGTCTATGTATTTTTATTCTATCTCTCCATTTACAAAATTGTAGAGCGTTTTTTAGCGTTGGCATCTGAGCTATTACCACCGTGGCTAAAAACCACACTACAGTTTTGTAAAAGGGAGAGGGGTTAGTTTGTGATTACATACTAGGTGAAGGTGTTTTCTGTGTTCTGTGTGTTCAAAAAGACATGGTTTTCTGTTAGGATTGACTGTGTAGGATTGATCTGTACTAGTCTGGCTTGTTTAGTTTTACAATGGCTTTATTGATGTACTGCTCACTGCAGTATGTAAGATGCTGCTTTTTCCTAGGTACACTCTTGTGTGACGTATGGACTGTTACTAAAAATCATATTTTTCATACAGATGGGGGTGTCAAAAAATGATGGGCTCCGGGCAGGGCAGGATTAATTCGTCGAGGGCCTTCTGCCCCACTCCACCATGCGCCCAGGCGAAAACAGGAAGCTGAGTCAGAGGGAAGCTTTGGGCAAGCAGCACCGCATGCACAATTACAGTTCCCGTTGCCTTTCTTACCCGCGTTGCTTGCTTGTCTTACTTTCCATCGATGGGGGGGCCCACATTGCTGATCGGGGGGGGGGGAGGCCCACGTTGGCAATCGATGCTGGAGGGGCCCATCACCGTTTGGAAAAAACAATGTTGATGCCCTCCTTCATTAGGCCCCCCTGACCATTTCGAGCCCTAGGCATGTGCCTACTTGGCCTATTGGTTAATCCTGCCCCGGCCCCGGGTGTCACATATGGTAGGTACGCCACTGGACAGAGCATAAATGGAGAAACTTTAGGGGTTGTACATTACAAAATTAAGGTGTTATAGCTAATTCAGAATTCTGCAGCTACATTATCTGCCAGTGTACAATTTAAGGTTTTTATCTTTGATTCAAACCTTTTATGCTATTGCAACTTGATATTTGGTTCAGACACTATCACTTTATGCACTGAAGAGACAACTGAGGTCTGAAACAGCAATGCGCTTATCTTTGGATAAGGTGCATTATAGAACCACAATGACGACTACATTTTCAGTTGTGGGTTCAGTCTTGTGGAATGCTTTGCCTGTAACTTGTACTTGTGTAAGAATACACTACAATTTAAGAAACTGTTAAAAACTCACTGTATATATTCAAATATAAACCTAGATTTGGGGGCAAAATAAATGGCCCAAAAATGGGGTTCTCGGTTTATATTCGAGTCTTCCCCTCTCAGACTCATTATGGGCCTCTCTCTGTACCTACCTTAAGCCCTGCTGGCCCAGTAGTGAGCCAGGGCAAAATCAATCCTCCTATGCTCCTGCCCCATGGAGTTTCACTACTCAAAATGGCTGACGTGAGTTCCCACATTGGTTGCTATGTTTATTAACCACCTTTTCATGAAGAGATTCACCTAAAGCGATTATAATACATTGAATAGAAATCAGGTATTCTTAAGTATTTTCCTTATCTGTGCCTGCAGGCTCACAATCTCTGTGGTACCTGGGGGAAATGGAGGGATTAAGTGACTTACTCAGAGTCACAACGGGCAGGCTACGATTAAACTCACAATCTCAAGGTGCTGAGGCAGCAGCCCTAACTACTAGGCCACTCACTCTCACAGTAACCTTGTAAGACTGATATGAGTTTGGTTTATATTTGAGTCAACCTTTTTTTCCCCTTTTTTTTGGGGGGGGGAGGGGGCAGGAGAAGGTTACCTTGGTTTATATTCAGATACGTTAATGAGTATATTTGTTATTTGTTCAGGTATTTTTAATACCTGATTTTTTATTTTATTGAATGTTTAAATGAATAGAGCTAGGCACCACAGTATTGATGGTTAAGTAGAATGCAAGCAGCACAATGCTAGGTTAGCGTTATTATCTTGATTTTGTTTGTGTTAATTTTATAATATGTGTTTTAAATTTGTGACCTACCCAGATTGTAGGCAGAATAGAAAATTTTTTTTTTTGTAATTCTTTATTCATTTTTATAACTTACATCAAGTGCATCAAAAGGTATCAACCATTTTAACTTAAATATGTAACTTGAAATTCTACAATTCTTCATATTAAATAGAATTATGCCTTTCCCTCCCATCCTTTCAACATCTCATAACGCTTATACCATATAATAAAATATCCCCTCCCCCGCTCCATTCTTACATTTGTACAAATCAGGGAAAATAATACTTATTCATTGCAATAATTTGTTAATGGCCCCCACACATCTTGAAAGTTATTAAAATTTCCTTTCTGAATAGCTAATGTTCTTTCCATTTTATAAATATGACACACTGAATTCCACCAAAAACTGTAGTTTAATCTATTCCAATTTTTCCAATTGCATGTTATCTGTTGTATGGCAACTCCTGTTAAAATAAGTAAGAGTTTATTATTTTTGGAAGATATTTGGCTCTTAGCCCTCATAGACATTCCAAATAGTACTGTATCATACGATAATGCCACATTATTTTCTAATAAACTATTAATTTGGCCCAAAATTGATTTCCAAAAATCCATAATAAATGGACAATAGAAAATAAATGGTCTAAAGTCCCTGCTTCAAGATGACAATGCCAACATCTATCAGACTTAGAGAAATCTAATTTTTGTAAACGAACAGGGGTCCAGAATGTGCTATGCAACAGAAAAAAACATGTTTGTCTCATAGATGCAGACATTGTACATCTCATCCTCTAAGATTAAATTTGTCACCATTGAGATACAGTAATTTGATGCTTAATCTCAATGCTCCAAATGTCTCTAAGACCAGTCTTTGGTTTTTTATTCATAAATCCAGATATTAATTTGTACCACTGAGTGGCCTGGTGTCCGAGGAAGTCCACATGAAAGCATAAGAACTCCAAACTATATTGATTATTTAGATTTTTCCACTCAGGGAACTCCACCTGAATGGCCTGCTTCAGTTGCATTCATCTAAAACTTTGTGATTTATTAAGGCCATATTTATGTTGCAACTGTGAAAACTCAAGCAGTTTACCATTGGAAATAATGACTTCTAATACACGTATTCCTGCAATCATCCAATGCTTCCAGATGACCTTAAATCTGCCAATTTGAATCTTGGAGTTCAGCCATATAGTTTGATTTGTTGATTTGTGAATTGGAATAAGTGTTATATTACTCACATATCTTAATGTTTTCCAAGTGTCTACTAATATTTTATTGTCTTTATAGAATCTAGGCATTTTGATACTGAGAACATGACACAATCACAGAGGAAACATGAGTCGCCATTCCAACCATAACCAATCTGGGATATTGTCAATGGACTCTGGGAGGATCCAATACATACCCTGGTGCATAATATAGGCTTGATGATACCTAAAAAAAGTTTGGAAAATTTACCCCCACCCTCTGTAATCGTTTTTTGTAAAGATACTAAAGCAATTCTAGCCTTTTTGCCCAGCCAAATAAATTTTGTAAGAATAAAATTTAACTTTTTATAGAAGGACCCCTGAAAAAAAACTGGTATCATACCCATTTGATAACAAACCACAGGGGAAATCATCATTTTAATAGTTTGGACTCTTCCCCACCAAGACAGATGTAAAGGATTCCATTGCTCACACATTTCCGTTACCTTCTGTAATAAAGATTTTTCATTTATCTTCATTGTTTCTTCCAGAGTATTTTTTATCCAAATGCCTAAGTACTTTATTCCATCCTCTTTCCATAGAAAGGGAAATGAATCAAATAAACCTTTTTGTACAATGGACATTAAGTAGAAGAACTTCTGATTTGCTTCATTTTATTTTATATCCTGAAAATTTTCCAAATTTCTCTATCAATTCATGCAAGCATGGAATGGTTGTTTCAGGATTTCTCAAATAAAGCAAAATATCATCTGCATAAGCAGAGACTTTATATTCCCAATCTGAATAAGGAATACCCTGTATCTCTTTCGCTTGCTGAATAGCTAATAACAAGGGTTCTAATACAATATCAAAAAGCAAAGGAGACAAGAGACAACCTTGTCTAACCCCTCTTTGCAGACTAAAACACTCTGAGAAATTATTATTAATATATAATCTAGCAACAGGGGAGCTATACAATGTTTGAATCATTTGTATAAATCCTGACCCTATACCAAACCACTCCAATGCTTGATACATGAAGGTCCATTCCACTTGATCAAAGGCCTTCTCTGCATCCAGGGATACAGAACAGGCCGGACCGTTTATGGATTTTGACAAATTTAACATATGTAAAGCCAATCTGGTGTTATTAGAAGAATGTCTTTGAGCAACAAATCCTGTTTGATGCATACCAATAATAGAGGGGAGAGCCTTAGCCAAGCATATAGCCAAAGTTTTAGCTAAAAGTTTTCCATCTACATTAATTAAAGAAATAGGCCTGTAGTTTGAAACCAATGTGGGATCTTTAATTTGGCTTTGGCAAAACTATAGTTTAGAATAGAAATGTTTAAAATAAAGCAATATTTGATAGCATCATTCAATAAATTTTTCTCTGTGGAAGTGGAGACTGGATTCTCTACAGCACTGGTCAGATTCTCAATATTTAATATGTTCCTTTATCAATCATCTTTGTAATGTCTGCATTTTATAATTTGATTTTTATAATTTGTTAAAGGTTTCCAATACCTGTTGTTGTGTTTTTATTGTCTATGGTTTCTCTAATTGTAGCAATTGATGACTCCTGATGCAGGCAGTGCTGCTGAAATATGGCCATGTCGAGTCTATTGAGTCATCAGACTTTCTGTGACGAACATGTCCATTGTAGATGAATACACATTTCTTTATTAAAGATGTTTTTATTGGATTGGTTCTTTATCATTTGATGATTTGCCTCACTTTCGTACATATTATAATCTTTGTGTTCCACCCCCGCTGCCTGTTGAGCAGATGCAATGTGTGCGTGACATCACCGGGATGGCCACTCCCGACGCAATTTCTTTTCAAAACCCGGAGAAAGTGCTGGGTTTTGAAAATCTGTCCAGACCCCTGTACATGTCCTCAAAAGGAGGACATGTCCATGGAAATCCAGACATCTGGTAACCCTATAGATGTTGCACATCCTATTTTATACCTGTGGGCCACATAGAACTTATTTCACGCTAATGGCTATTAGCATGTGCTAGGTTTGAATAAAAAAAACAACAACCAACTATAAATGTTGATTTTCCATTTCAAATATATAAAAACAAAGAGCAGACATTCCTTACAACACAGCAGGGGAACAGGCACATGTCAAATGTAATCTGCATGATACCAGATATCCAGATTAAGTTGTGGCAGATATGTGAACTTCTAATCACCCTGTTCCAGAAGATAGGCATAGCCAAATGTTATAAATCATTTTAATGATGACTGCATGCAAAAGCAGTAAGTCAGCAGAATTCACAATCAGCTACTAGCTTGGACAGGTAACTGTGGTTTTTCCCATTTAATATGCTACGTTGCTTCAGGTTTTCCTATCAAATAAATCACTTTTTTTATTTGAAGAGTTACTATAGAAAAACAAAATCACGTTCATTAGCTGTTTGATTGTTTATTTCTTTTTAGAGATTTGTATGATTAATAGAACAAGTGTCAAAGGCTGAAGTTGCAAAGCTAGTTGAAATAGAGATTTAGGAACACTTGCACGTGTCTAAAACCTAAACATATAGAAGGGCATTTTCGATAGTGCTGACATTCAAACTTGAGAAAAGATTTTCTTCATAAAGTTGCATTCCATTTGGTTCATTTTTCTTGAGTCATACAAAATCATGGACCCCATGAGGAAGGAGTGTTTTTCGAAACACGGACAGTGTTGTGTCCATTGTTTCTCACTCTAGTGGACCACTTTTTGGGCTGCAACAGTTTTATTGACTTCAATAAAGTCTTAACATTTTGTACATCATTTCTGCAGTTTCTTTTGGTTTGTCATTGTCTGATCATCACTGCAGACCCGTTGGATTTCTCTTTGTTTTGTCTTCGGGGCAGGGAAACATCCAGTTGTGAAACTACTAGACGTCCAAATGTTGGTTTTTCTAAATGACTTATTTGGACATTTTGGCCTTTAGGACATCTAACTTTTTTTGGCCATTCTCAAATACCAAAATGTTCATGTTCAAAATGTCCTAATCCAGATCATTTGGACATAGGAGGTGTCTGCATAGTAATGGATAAGCCACATAGACATCCCAACAGCACAGTAGGGAACCTTAGAGGGTACAGCTATGAACTTCACATAAAGGGTGCCATATGTATATCTCACCATAACTCCCTTATAATTTATAGTGAGCCCCACAAACTCCCCCAAAACCTCCTATACCCACCTGTGTACCACCCCAATAGCCCTTATGTTTGTAGGTGGCAGTATAGTACAGTTTGGGTGGGTTTTGATGGCTCATACTTTAATGCCATAGATGTTGCGGTTAGAGTGTCTTATGGGCCTGGGTCCTCCTCTCTATGGTCCACTAGTCCACCCACAAGGCTACTTAAGACACCTGTGTGCTGCTCTACTAAATAAATTAAAAAAAAAAAGCTTTTCCATACCAGTTGATGCTGTTCTAGAGACAAGTATGTACCTTTTTGTTCTCATTTTTGTGTGGTGGAAGGGGGTCAGTGAGCACTGGGGAAGTGTGGAGGTGTCTTACTTTGATGCATGCAGTGGCCATCTGGTCAGTTTGGGCAACTTTGTAGCACTTTGACACTTCTAAAATAGGCCTAGCTCTGAACATCTAAGTTTCATCCAGGATGTCTTGTACTTCTGGTGCAATTATCGCTGCAAGACTTCCAAGTCTAACCCACGCTTATGCATGCCCAAAGCCTACCCATAACATGCCTCCACCATGCCCATATCGAGCAATGGACACACAGAGGCTAGGACGCTTTGCATGATTTTCAGAAAGATGATTTTGATTATTGGCATCCTGGTAGTGCAGATTTAGGATGCTTTTTGGACGTTTATATTTTTTGATCATGAGCACCATAGTTTCATATAAGAGTAAAATTGGTTCATAGACATAATCGCGGAAGACGAAGGCGCGCGCCGACAACTGAGCGCAAGACGGAGGCATGCACCGAAGAAAATTACTGTTTTAAGGGGCTCCGACGGGGGGTTTTGTTGGGGAGCCCCCCCCCCTTTACTTAATACAGATCGCGGCAGCGTTGTGGGGGAGGTTGGGGGGTTGTAACTAGAGAATGACACGGTGGCGGTTTACCCGCGGCTACTGCGTTTAGCCGTGGGTAACCCGCCAAAAACGGGGAATGAAAATTAGCAGCCTCTGCGGGGACGGGGACAAGGCCATCACCGCCCCGTGGAGCGGTGAATGGTCTTGTCACCGCAGTGAGGCATAAAGGATCGTGCGGTTCCCGCAGCCCCCACCCGCACGCCGGCTCGATCGTTTAACCAGCTTCCTCTATCCACCTCACCTTAGTTTGCCGGCTTTCTTTTTCGGCGACCGGCACGCTTTCAAAAGAGCCGTGCATGCGCGGCTGCTCAGTATTCAATCTTATGCTCTGACCCAACCGGAAACAGGAAGTTGCAGCAGAGCAGAAGATTGAACTTTGAGCAGACACGCGTGCGCGGTTCTTTGAAAGCGAGCCGGTCGCCGAAAAAGAAAACCGGCAAACTAAGGAGAGCTGGAGAGCAGTAGCGTACCAAGGGGGGGGCGGGAGGGGCGAAAAAGGTAATGGAGCCAGGCCTTGGAGCACCGAGGCAGACCGCTTCTCCCCCCTCCCAGCCGAACCCCCGCTGACCCTCCTATCTCTCCCCCCCCAAGTGAACCTTTCCGACCCTCCCAGCGAAAGCAGCAAACCTCCCTCCAGTAGCGTTGGCTTTCTCCTCCCTCTGCCGCATCACTGATGACGTCATCAGTGACGCAACAGAGGGAGGAGAAAGCCGCGAAGGAGGTTTGCTGCTCTCGCTGGGAGGGTCGGAAAGGTTCACGGAGGGGGGAGATAGGAGGGTCAGCGGGGGTTTGGCTGGGAGGGGGGAGAAGCGGTCTGCCTCTTGCTCCATTACCTTCTTCGGGCAGCAGCAGCGTTTACAATTCGCTGCTGTTGCCGGCTTCAGGCCTTGTTCTCTGCCGGGTCCTGCCTACTTCCTGTTTTCATGAAGACAGGACCCGGCAGAGAGGAAGGCCTGAAGCGGGCAACAGCAGTGAATTGTGAATGCTGCTGCTGCCCGATGAAGTTCAGGACATCGGGGAAGGAGCAGGGAGAAATCGGCTGCCGGCTTGGGGGTGAGGGTAGGGAAAGAATCGTGGAAGTGGAGAAATTGGCACGATGGCTTTGTGGGGGCTAGGGGGAGAGAGAAAGAAAGGAAAAAATAAAGAGGGGGGCCAGGGGGAGAGAGAAAGAAAGGCAGAAATAAAGAGGGGTCAGGGGAGAGAGAAAGAAAGGCAGAAATAAAGAGGTGGTCAAGAGGGAGAGAAAGAAAGAGGAGAGCCAGGGGGAGAGAGAAATAAAGAGGGAGGCCAGGGGAAGAGAGAAAGAAAGGCAGAAATAAAGAGGGGGTCAAGGGGGAGAGAAAGAAAGGCAGAAAGAAAGAGGAGGGCCAGAGGGAGAGAGAAATAAAGAGGGAGGCCAGGGGGAGAGAGAAAGAAAGGCAGAAATAAAGAGGGGGGCCAGGGGGAGAGTGAAAGAAAGGCAGAAATAAAGAGGGGGGCCAGGGGGAGAGTGAAAGAAAGGCAGAAATAAAGAGGGGAGCCAGGGGAAGAGAGAAAGAAAGAGGGGGGGCAGGAGAAGAAAGAAGAAGGACCAGAAGAAGGACCAGAGACTCATGAAATCACCAGACAAAAAGGTAGGAAAAATGATTTTATTTTCAACTTAGTGATCAAAATGTGTCCGTTTTGAGAATTTATATCTGCTGTCTATATTTTGCACTATGGCCCCCTTTTACTAAAACGCAATAGCGGTTTTTAGCGCAGGGAGCCTATGAGCGTCGAGAGCAGCGTGGGGCATTCAGCGCAGCTCCCTGCGCTAAAAACTGCTATCGCAGTTTAGTAAAAAGGGAGGGGGAATATTTGTCTATTTTTGTATAGTTGTTACTGAGGTGACATTGCATAAAGTCATCTGCCTCTTTGAAAACCCGCGGAATATAAATGATAATTAACATTTTCTCTGCGTACAGCGTGCTTTGTGTTTTTAAAATTTTATTGTTGGTAGATCATTTTGACTTGGCCACAAAGGTAAGGGGGAGGGAGGGAGGGGAGCTGCTGAAAGACATCTAGTAATCCTTGCAGGCTTGACTGTTGTGGCCTCCAGTACAGCCCAGGATAGGGCTTGGAAGAAATCCTGATGACCACAACAAACAGTACCTCAGCGTGTGACCCGGCATGGAGTCACCCTGCAGGATTGGGGTTTTCAGCAGTCATGAAATTTGTATCAAAACCCATGAAAATAAAGTCTCAACAATTGGATATGGTAAATAAATAGTTTGCTTTACTTAAGTCCTCAAAACAGGTAAGTAATGCCTTCCACAATTTAGGCGCAACAGTCAGAATTCCATACAGCATTCAAGTAACAAAAACCAAAACTGCCAAAAAGGCAAAGAAAATAAAGCAGTCCAAATTAGCTCTCAATTTTCTCTTTCTGCTGCTTCTTTAAGTCTCAGCAATTTCTGAGACCTTAACTCACTGCAGCGTTTACTCTGCCTGCTGCAAAGCAGCTGTTTCACTTAATTCAAACAAAACAGTTCAGCATTCAGTTCACCTTAATTTTCAGTTCATTGTAGAGAAAAAGAAAGGTAAGAAAGCCTCTGGCCCTCAGTACATGGCAGCTAGGAACAAGAAAGAGTATTAGGTTTTGCAAAAATACAGCCCTACAAGTAGGCATTCAAATTCCCTCCCGGATGGAAGCAAAACCTCTCCCCACTCTCTCAAAGCTTTCACACAAAAACAGCATTCAAAAAGGAAACACAGCACACAAACAGTTCTCAAAACACATTCACTGTTTGTGGCTCACAGACAAGTTCACCTGCATTGGTTCAGGCCAATTATCATCAATGCCAGCACAAGCCTCCTGAAAGTCCATAGATTCTTCATACAGGTGAGACGAATCCTTTGTCTGTTCAACTTCAGACAACTCCATAGGTTGGGGCCAGTCGCCCCTGTTTGGCTCAGTAGGATCCCTGGGGAGACAAAGCTTCAGCTTCCTCCCTAACCGGCTTGCTGGTCTGAATGCCACTGCTGGCTTATCTACCTTAGGGGCGTGCCCTGTTCTAGGTGAGTCAGCAGAAGCCCAGGGACCTCTAGAGCTCCCCCGGTGGTGACTTACACACAATTCACCCATTTCATCTTCAGCTAAGAATGGCTCCTCCTGGAGGACAGTGACATTATCCCTTAACATACACTCTTGGGAGATCCTGGAATCTTTCTTCCGGGGTTTTATTTTCACCTTATCTTTTAACTTAGCTGGGACCTTGACAGGGAGACTACCTGGCTGGTCACACTGTACAGGGAATTATATTTGTAAAATCATGTTTTGTTATGTGACTGGCATGATCTAGACTTTAATTTCTATGAATGAATAGAATGAAAATGATATAAAATTACTTGCTTGCGGGGACCGCGTGTTCCGGCTCACACAAGGAAGGAGGGGGTTAAAGGGAAAAAGTTTCTCTTCCTTGGAAATAGATTCTGAAGTGACCTCATCAAAGAAGACCAGCACCAAATGTACAAGAAATCCCTTAAACAATGTCAAAAGAGCCCAAAATAGAAAACTGCTACTGCCTAGAGACTCCATTACTGAAGGAATCAACTTGAAATCACAGAAGAGACAGGAAAAGGTTAAATACAAAACACAAACCAAATTGTGAATGAAATCAGAGCAGACAGTAAGAATTATAAAATTGATGTCATTATCCATCTGGAAAAAAAGGCGTACTAGAAATAATGCCTCAGCAATACAATTTTCAGAAGTTCTATTTGCTCATGGTAAGGGAGAAGAGAGACTGCTAGTGATGGTGGGGGGACTGATAGAAGATATGAAAGAAGGGTGGTAGAAAAGAACAGATGGTAAAGGAGGGAGGGAAGGGTGGTGGTGGAAAGGAATAGAACAGACATTGAAAGAGGGTAGAGAGGAACAGACCCTGAAAGGAAATGTGGAAGGCAGAGTTGGGAGAAGACGCTGGAAGGGAAGAAGACAGATGCCAGACTATGGGGGAACGGAGGGAAGAAGAAGGGTGCTAGACGGGGACGGTGACGGGGCGGTGAAAGGGATGGCAGTGGCGGTGACGGGGCGGTGAAAGGGGTGGCGGTGACGGGGCGGTGAAGGGAACGGCGGTGATGGGGCGGTACAGAGGATGGTGGGCCGGGGACGGTGCAGTGACGGGGACAGATTTTTTTCCCCGTGTCATTCTCTAGTTGTAACCCCCCACATTTTACTGGAAACTTAACTTTTTCCCTAAAAACAGAGAAAAAGTGAAGTTTTCAGTAAAATGTGGGGGGTTACAACCCCCCAAACCTCCCACAACGCCCCCACAACGCGGTGCGATCTGTATTAAGTAAAGTGGGGGGTTCCCCTCCACTCGCCCCCCCTGTCGGAGCCCCTAAAAACAGTAATTTTCTTCGGCGCGCGCCTCCGTGCTGCGCTCAATTGTCTGCGCGCGCCTTTGTCCCGGCGCGCTTTTGACCTGACACCGTAAAATTTAACCTTGTGAGCTTATTTATGCGTCATTGAGGGTTATACCTACTAAAGGGCATTAAGCCCTAATGTGCACTTAGTAAGTGTGAACATGCTTATCCCAGAAGCATTAAAGCATATTGTGGTAGGTATCCATTTAGTGTGTGCTAAGCATGTATTATACATTTTTTCTGATTTTTATTTTGCTGGGGTCTGGCAGGGGTGATAAATTGGCAGGGCAAAGATAATTGTGGACACACTCTCATTAACACTGGCTTAATGTATGTGCCTTTAACAGCTCTTAAATAGGAAGCAGTAAAGTGTGTTTTTGAAATTGTATATTCTGCTGAAATGTTTCAGTCTCTTTGATGTAAACTGCCTAGAACTGTTGGTGGGGCGGCATACAAGAAAATAAATTATTATTATTATTGTTATTATTATTAAAGGGCTTATTCTGTAAGTGGTGCAAGAAGCATTTATGCTAAAGCAGGGGTGTCAAAGTCCCTCCTCGAGGGCCGCAATCCAGTAGGGTTTTCAGGATTTCCCCAATGAATATGCATGAGATCTATTAGCATACAATGAAAGCAGGGCATGCAAATAGATCTCATGCATATTCGTTGGGGAAATCCTGAAAACCCAACTGGATTGCGGCCCTCAAGGAGGGACTTTGACACTCCTGTGCTACAGGATGGGTTGGGGAATGGAAAATAATTAACTGGGGGCAGACCCAACTGACTGGGGACATGGGAATGGGGACTAGATTATATCCCTGTGCACACCAAATGTCAACTTGGAGGAAACATAAGAATCATGGACCTTAATATTTAAGAAAACAGTTTGTTTACTGGTACTTACTTAGGGGTCTTTTTACTAAGATACACACAATGGATTTAGAGCATATTAATCATTAGCATGTGCTAAATGCTAAGATACCCATAGGAATATAATGGAGATTATCAACCTCGCTACACTCATGTTACTACTCCTCTCCTTAAATCACTTCACTGGTTCCCTATCTGCCTTTGATTACAGTTCAAACTCCTATTATTAACCTACAAGTGTGCTCATTTTGCTGCCCCTCAATCTCTCTCCTCTCTTCATACCTCCCAGAGAACTCAATTCCTCAGATCAGCTGCTCAATTCCTCAGATCAGCTGTTCCCATATGCCTGGAATGAACTACCTGAGTTAGTCCACCACACCTTCCCTTCCCTTGCTTAAAAAAAGACTGAAAACCTATCTATTTGATGTAGCCTTCAATCTGTAACTCTGCCCCCCCACTACCCTAGCCAGCAGATTAACCATTCCCCCCTAACTGTATCCACAGCATCCTGTTTGTCTGTTTAGATTGTTAAGTTCTTTTGGGCTGGGATTGTCTCCTTCGTGACTTTGTACAGTGCTGCATATATCTGGTAGCACTATAGAAATAATTAATAGCAGTAGCAGTAGTAGTAGACTCGTGCGAATCATTCTCAAAGCACTTAGACACACAAAGTACCATAGGTTCCTATGATACTTTGTATGTCTAAGTGCTTTGAAAATGAACCCCGAAAAGGTTTGTGTGCAGAACAGCGTTTAGCAAGAATGCACAGCCAAATCCAAAATGTTGCCAATTAATGCCAATAATTGATCGTTAGCACTCATTAACTCATTAGCTAATTTAATTGTGCCCTCGTCTCCAGATAGCGTGCAATTTTGTGCTTGGAAATTTATGCACTATTTACAGAATCTGCCCATATAACCCTTATGCCCAATATTACAGACTAGCGCTTCAGCATCTTGCGGCTACTCTTGCAGGTAAATATGCACTTCCCACCTACGTGTTGATAGTCTATACCAGGGGTGCCCACACTTTTTGGGCTTGCGAGCTACTTTTAAAATGACCAAGTCAAAATGATCTACCAACAATAAAATTTTAAAAAACACAAAGCACACTGTAAGCATAGAAAATGTTAATTATCATTCCTATTCCAGGGTTTTTCAAAGAGGTCAAAGCAGATGACTCTATGCACTGTCACCTCAGTAACAACCATACAAAAATAGACAAATATATCCCCTCCCTTTTTACTAAACCACGATAGCAGTTTTTAGCGCAGGGAGCTGCTGCTCTCGACGCTCATAGGCTCCCTGCACTAAAAGCCTCTATTGCGGTTTAGTAAAAGGGGACCTTAGTGTAAAATATAGACAGCAGATATAAATTCAGACACATTTTGATCACTAAATTTAAAATAAAATCATTTTTCCTACCTTGTCTGGTGATTTCATGAGTCTCTGGTTGCACTTTCTTCTTCTGACTGTGCATCCAATCCTTCTTCCCTTCTTTCAGCCTGTATGCTTCCTCTCCTCCAGACCTCATTCCCTCCCCCAACTTTTCCTTCCTCTCTCCCTGCCCTTTCTTTTTCTCTGCCTCCCTTTCTTTTTTTTCTTTCTCTTCTTTCCTTCTGTCTCCCTGCCTGCCCTTTTTCTTTCTTTCTCCCTGCCCTCCCCCAAGCCACTGCCACTGCCATCGGGGACCAGGACCGAAACCACCACCAATAACAGGCCCGAAAACCGACGATGCCCCAAGCTCTCCCTGCTTCAGCCGACCAGCATCGCGATCGACCTATTGGGGGAAATGCAGCCGGGTCCTGCCTTCGCAGAAATAGAAAGTAGGCAGAACCCGGAAGCAAGAAGAGGAAATGCTTCACTAACCTGTCTCCCGCCTTAGCCTGTAGCGAACGCTTGCTTCAGGGCTCTCAACATGTGCGTACCGGCTTCCCTCCCCCCCCCCCCCCCCCCCCCCCCCCCGGACATAACTTCCGGTTTCAGAGGAAGAGAAGAGAAGCCGGCATGCACACGTTAGAGCCCGGAGCATAAGTTCGCTACGGGCTGAAATCTCCAAGCCGGGGATTTTTTTTAATGTTCAGCAGCGGCGGCAGCAGCAGATGACAGCTGGGCGGACGGCCCAGCTAAAAGGCCCTAGGGAGAACACAGAGGAAGGCTGATCGGCCCGGTAGATCAGGACGGCAAAACGAGTCTATCACGGAGCCCGGGATGGGCTCCGCGATCGACTCACGTTGTCTTCCTGAGCTACCGGTCGATCGCGATCAACGTATTGGGCACCCCTGGTCTATACAGTTCAGTGTGAAAAGGGGGCACAGATGTGGACACCCAATTCTAGAGCTGCTCTTTGTGTGGATCATGCTAGGGCAGAGCATGAACAGAGCCAGGCAATCCTGGAACTTATCCAGACAGTAGCTATATTTAGCCTGCTATACAGCTATCTCATCCAGATCACTTTTGACAGACAGCAAGCAAGCTGTTTTGTTATCTAGATAAGCTATCAGGCTGAATATTGCTATATTCAGGTAAGTTCTAGTGCTGATTGCCTTATTCAAATATTCAATGCCAGTCACTATCTGGACACTGGCACTGAATACCCACAATTTTAACCACTGCAGTTGGATGTATTGTGAAGAAGGGCTTGATCTGCTGAATACCGTATTTTCACGCATATAACGCGCGCGTTATACG
The DNA here is from genome assembly GCF_902459505.1 of Geotrypetes seraphini. Taxonomy (NCBI): domain Eukaryota; kingdom Metazoa; phylum Chordata; class Amphibia; order Gymnophiona; family Dermophiidae; genus Geotrypetes; species Geotrypetes seraphini. Next base: position 316,547,369 of record NC_047086.1, read on the forward strand.
CGTTTTTACCTACCGCGCATACCCCTCGCGCGTTATATGCGTGAGCGCGGTATACAAAAGTTTTAAAACATAGTTCCCACCCCGCCCGACGCCCGATTCACCCCCCCAGCAGGACCGCTCGCACCCCCCACCCCGAACGACCGCTCGCACGCGCTCCCACCCGCACCCGCATCCACGATCGGAGCAAGAGGGAGCCCAAGCCCTCTTGCCCGGTCGACTCCCCGATGTCCGATACATCCCCCCCCCCCCGGCAGGACCGCCGACTTCCCGACAATATCGGGCCAGAAGGGAGCCCAAACCCTCCTGGCCACGGCGACCCCCTAACCCCACCCCGCACTACATTACGGGCAGGAGGGATCCCAGGCCCTCCTGCCCTCGACGCAAACCCCCCTCCCCCCAACGACCGCCCCCCCCCAAGAACCTCCGACCGCCCCCCAGCCGACCCGCGATCCCCCTGGCGACCCCCACGACCCCCCCACCCCCCTTCCCCGTACCTTTGGTAGTTGGCCGGACAGACGGGAGCCAAACCCGCCTGTCCGGCAGGCAGCCAACGAAGGAATGAGGCCGGATTGGCCCATCCATCCTAAAGCTCCGCCTACTGGTGGGGCCTAAGGCGCGTGGGCCAATCAGAATAGGCCCTGGAGCCTTAGGTCCCACCTGGGGGCGCGGCCTGAGGCACATGGTCGGGTTGGGCCCATGTGCCTCAGGCCGCGCCCCCAGGTGGGACCTAAGGCTCCAGGGCCTATTCTGATTGGCCCACGCGCCTTAGGCCCCACCAGTAGGCGGAGCTTTAGGATGGATGGGCCAATCCGGCCTCATTCCTTCGTTGGCTGCCTGCCGGACAGGCGGGTTTGGCTCCCGTCTGTCCGGCCAACTACCAAAGGTACGGGGAAGGGGGGGGGGGGGGGGTCGCCAGGGGGGTCGCGGGTCGGCTGGGGTGGCGGTCGGAGGTTCTTGGGGTGGGCGGTCGTTGGGGGGGAGGGGGGTTTGCGTCGAGGGCAGGAGGGCCTGGGATCCCTCCTGCCCGTAATGTAGTGCGGGGTGGGGTTAGGGGGTCGCCGTGGCCAGGAGGGTTTGGCTCCCTTCTGGCCCAACTACCAAAGGTACGGGGAAGGGGGGTGGGGGGGGTCGCCAGGGGGGTCGCGGGTCGGCTGGGGGGGGCGGTCGGAGGTTCTTGGGGGGGGCGGTCGTTGGGGGGAGGGGGGTTTGCGTCGAGGGCAGGAGGGCCTGGGATCCCTCCTGCCCGTAATGTAGTGCGGGGTGGGGTTAGGGGGTCGCCGTGGCCAGGAGGATTTGGGCTCCCTCCTGGCCCGATATTGTTGGGGAGTCGGCGGTCCTTCGGGGGGAGGGATGTATCGGACGTCGGGGGGGGGGGCATCAGGCTTTCAGGATGGGGACAGACCTTCAAGGGGGGACAGTGCACGGAAGTCAGGGGGGGGGTGAACGGAGAGTCGGGACAGCGCACGGAAAGTCAGGGCGGGCGAAAGGAGCGTCGGGCAGCATGCGCGGTATACCCGTGAGCGCGGTATACCAAAGTTTTTGTACATATCATCGTGATTTCTGCGCGCTATACCCGTGTGCGCGTTTTATACGGGTGCGCGTTATTTGCGTGAAAATACGGTAACCTTCAATACAAGGGTCAGATCAAGCTAGGGTTACCAAATATCTGGGAAAACTCGGACATGTCCTCTATTTAGAGGAGTGTCCAAGTGTCTGGAGGGTTTTTCCAAAACCCGGCAATTTGTCAAAGTTTTAGAAGGCCTTGACCTCGGGGCCGAATCTAGAGTGCCTCTGCACATGTGTGGACGTCGATGTGATGATGTCACATGCATGCAAAGAAGCCTTCCAGACTTAGCCCTAAGTTCGAGGAAGGAGACATGAGGTTTGTGTGTGGGCAGGGCTGGGACAGAATAGGGAGGGGCCAGGTATCCTCTTTTTTTTTTTTTTTTTTTTTAACAAGAAAATTTGGTAACAATAAGTCAAGCCATTTTTAAAGACTGAACATCTCTGACTAGCTGTCCAAGCTATGGTATTACCTCACTTGGCTAATTTAATATAGCATTGCTAGGCCTACTGATCAAACATATTTTATTAGCAAAGTACAGCAGCTAAGTTAATTTTTGGAGGCACAAAGATGGCCTGGGCCTGGGATACCCCTTTCTTGAATATCTTACACTGATTTCTAGTGAAGGAACATATTTTATTTGATGTTGATGTTTAAAATATTCAGTTGTCTCATTTTGTGACTTTATATGTGCCTAGGATTACTAGACATACAGGAAAACCCAGACATGTCCTCTTTTTAGAGGACTGCCTAGGTGCCCAGACAGACTTTCCAAAACCCGATAGTTTGTCTGGGTTTTGGAAAGCCCCGACCTCCTGTCGCATCTGGAGGGTTTCTGAGCATGCGCAGATAATATTACACATATCCACACATGCTCAGAGACCCTCCAGACACGTCCTGTAGGTCATAAAACAAAGATGAGCCTTTGTGGGGAAGGGGGCTGAAGGCAGAACAGGACAGGGCTGGAGGCAGAATGAGGCGGAGCTAGGGGTAGAACAGGCGAGGCCACGAGTCCAGGTTTCTCTGGATAAAAATCTGATAACTCTATATGTGTCCAAAAGAAACCCAGACAGTTTTTAAGGGTATTTGCTTGCAGTTACCCCTTCCAAAAGACCTTCAGTTTTGTGACACGAGGAAAAAGACCATTGCAGGCAATGCTTTTTTTTATGATATGCCTTCAGGCCTCAAATAATTGAAAACATGAGGATAAATATTCAGCTGGTGAGGTGAGAGTTTTGCTGACCACTAGCAGCATTATTTCTGGATATTCAAAGCCTGCAGACATGATCCCTAAAGGCCTGCTATTGGTCAAACAAGTATTTTTAAGATCCTTTCATAACAGAAGGATTAATGCATTGATGGAGTTGCATAGAATTCCATGAGTTAATGCCCCACATGTTCTCCCTGCTTATTTAAAAAAATGCACTGACCGCTCAATATCTAAAGTGATTTAACTAGGCAGGAGAGGCTCCTGCCTGGTTAATTTGCTCATGACCGCCTACAGTAAGCGTTCATATTCACTGGCACTTAACTGGACATTCCAGTTAGTGCCAGGGCAGCCCATAGGCAGAGTTTGTGCAGATCCTGGGAAGAGCTGGGACTTAACCTGTTAGCAGCCATATTAGGAACATTAACCATTAGACAAGCAGTTAGTCGCAACGCTAAATGAGCACCAGTCTGAATATTAGTCACTGTTCAGTTAGCTTCTGGGCTGTACTATCTGCCATCCTGCTGCCCCCTCCTTCTTCCACGATGCCAACTCCCCCCTCCCCCCAATATTAAAAGGTTATGGCAGCCATTTTTTTTTAAGGAAGCTGCTATAGGCATGATCAAGTGGGCACTGCTCCTGGCCCTAAGTCCCTAGTAGACCACCAAGTCTTGACAAAGTGTAGGAGGAGGTAGGGAGTGCTCAGAAGAGCTCAGGAAGCTAGATCTTCATGATATCAAGGGTGAGAAGGAGGAGTGATTGGAATTGTGGGGGAGGGAGGGGAAATTGGAGGAGCAGAGGGCTTTATGATGTGGGGTCTTATGATAGTCCCAGCTAAATATTGGCTTGGAACCGTATAAAACCTGGCAGCCAGATCACTTAAAAATTAACATCTGTTATTTAGTGCCTGTGTCCAGACATGGCCTGGCATTGAATATCTGAGGCTAATTTTGCCGGCAGTCAATGTTTAAAAAACGCTGACTACAGTAAACTTAATATCAACCAGTGAGATTCTAACTTAACAGATCAAATATTGGTCAGCTAAAAAGCTAATGATCAATTACATCTAGCCTGCCATAGTTTTGGCTGAAAACATTCCTCGAGCTAGTTAGATAGCATAAGATTGATATATTCAAAGCTATTTCATCAATTAAATAAAAAAAGAAATTAATCCACAGAAATGATTGCATTAAATATTGACAAACAGCCTGAGGTTTAAAAAAATGCACACTGTTGAACTAGACCTTTATCTGCAGACTCTTGAAGAGCTCTTGGGAGCAGAGAGAAAATTTAAAAAATGCAGATGTGATCAAACTTCATACATTATTTTGTGCTGAGAAACTATACACACAGAAAGCAGGTGCAAATCTCTGTGGATAATTTTTCACCAGCTGATAACCAAAGACAATATTATATTCTGCTTTAATAATGGTATAAAAGATCTAATGATATAAAGCAATAGGTTGTTTGCCTACTGCACCCATGACCTGAGTCTGAAACCTGCACTTTTCAAGATGGCAGCACAGAGGTAGAGTGAGTAACTTAGAACTATGCAGGAGGATGAGGGGGTCAGGAAGGGGGGGCCCACTTGGGCCGCCAACATCATTTGTGAAGTGGAGGCCCTTTGGAGCCAACAGGTATATTTGTGGTGTCAAGTGGGTGGGGGTTCCAGGGACCAACCTGGTCATCAGGATTGTTTGTAGGGTCAGGGAGTGGGGTCTCAGGAGAGCCCACTAACCCACATTGAGTTTTTTTTGTGAGAAGGAAGTGGGGAATGTAGAGGATCCAGGGGCCTTCACTGACATTCGTAATGAGGCAAAGTGCCTCACTTCTCCTCAACTCACCCTCAGCTCCTGCGCCGCATCTTCCTATCAGCTTGAGCTGACAAATATTCAGTGGTATCAAAGCAGTAGATTGGTTGATTGTATCACAGCTTTTTACATCAGGAGACTATTTTATGCAGTGATTGCATGTGTTTTGCATGCCCACTGTACTACCCTTTCACCACAGTGGTTTTACAATGATTTTATTTATTTATTTATAACATTTCTACAATTACGTACATTATATTGTCTTAAGGCACTTTGGAAACTTCCCTCTCAGTCCCAAATGGACTTACATTCTAAGCTAAAGTGTCTAGGAAAACAAAGAAAATGAAAAAAGTATTGTGTGTATATACATATCCAGCAAAAATAAAAATGAGAGATTAAGGCAAAATTAAAAAGAACTTAACAAAAATTTAAAAAATCCAAACAAATATAAAATAAGAAAAACAAATAGAATAAAGTCCGGTCAATAAAAGGTCACAGCTTCACTCCAGACAGTTCCCCAAATGCCCCAAATGGATGAGGGCTGGCTTGAAGCAGATCTCTATGTACACCCTCCAGAGGATATGGAAACAATGGCCGTGTCCCGAAGCAGCTGAGAACAGGCACCTCCCTCCCCCAGCAGTCTGAGACAGGAGGCGAGCATCCACAATGTGTAGATACTGAGGCAGGAGAGGGCCAGAGGCCAAAGAGGGGCCCAACAGCCAAAAACAACCATCCAAGAAGAAGAAGGCAGGCCATGAAGATCCCCGATGTCAGCATCAACCTGCCACATGACACTCAGGCAGGCCCTGCTGGCACCAACCAACCACATAGTTTCTGCCGGGGAGCGGCACACAACCATCTCCAGGCAAAACCACTGATGTGAAAAGGAGCCGCATCACAATTGGAGCCCCGCCACTGCCGGAGAAGAGAAACCGCAGGGCATCACATCAAGCCCCACTCGACAGAGCCGATCTCCCCAGGCACCAAATAGAAGCAGGTCCCAAACTGCAGCAGGTAAGAGGCCTTCGACCACTGAACCAGATTAACGGTCAGTGGAGGAATAATTAAATAGAAAAGAACAACAGCTTTAAGCTTCGGACCAATAAAGCCAGGTTGAAAACTAAGAAGATAAAAAAAATGAACATCAACTGAACAAAAAAAATGTAAAAGTAAAACAAAATAAACAAAAAAATAGGACAAATGGGAAAAGGATGCACCATCTTGAAAAAAACAAACCTGCACTAATCCTTCTTCCTGATTGGAGGCATGATTAGCTCAGGAAAATCACGTACAAACTGTGGTCTTCATGGCTAGCACAGCTTACTGCATCAACCCATGTGTTTTTGATATCCTAATTTAGTCTGCTGCAACTGAAAATAATGCACATATTTTCTCCTGACTGCAATCACCATAATCTGTTTAACGTAAAGGAAAGGGATTGAATATATAGCCTTTCTGTAGTACATTCAAAGCAATTTACATATACTATATAATGGTACTTTTAGGCCTGCTATTCAGCTATTAGTATATAGGCATGGGTGGCATAAAGGCCGGTCCCACACTTATGCATGTAACAGATTTGCTGTTATATCCTTGCTTCCCTTGGGTATTTTGTTGATGGGCTTGGACTTGCTGATTTATCCCAAATGTTTACTGTTACCGTTCCTGGATTGTTTGTACTGTTTTCATATCTCCTTGTATTACAACTTATATTTTTTTGCTGTGTTCTTGGCTGCATTATCAATCAATAAAAATAATTTAAAAAAAAGAATATTATGTAGCATTTACATCTGCCTTGATACCACCTAAATGTTGCCATGCAAATGCCGACTCATGCTCTATTGTAATGGAATCTGGGCGCCCAGATGCCTTTATAGAATTCATATTCTGTGTCTTATATGTTAGTGCCCAAAGGTGGATGGCCATTACAAAATTGCCCTCTAAGTATGGAAGCTTGGACCTATCAACCAGAAATGGCAGTATATTGTATCAAGCATTTAAATAACCATAAACATATATATGAATTATTTAAATGCTCTAGTCAGCATATTAAAAAAAATACTGACTGTGAAGTCTAAGGCCTCAATATTCGGATCATGGGAGGCAGCCTGCCTACCTCCCATGGTCAGCGGTGAATTTGGAAATTCAATAATAGGGAAGCATCTGGCTACCAGCATTGAATTTCCAGTCTAAATATGGCCAAAGTAGACACAACCGGCCAAGCCAATATTCATCAACTAAGTCATAGCGGCCAAAGATGACTTTGAATATTGACATAACCGATTGTATTACCACAGAATGGGGCTCATTTTCAAAAAAGAAAACCAGCAAAAAAGTGGCATAAAAGGGCATATTTTTTCTTGCCAAACCCTTTCAATTAATCGTATTCAAAACCTATTTTCTAGATGGATATCTATGCTGTTGATCAGTAGTTATTCTAAATCACAAGGGAGCATTAGAGGCATGGTGTAGGGACTAGGGCAGACTTATGACTTGGACATTTTTGTGCCCTAATCAAACATTTAAGAATACGTCCAAGATATAATTTGGATATATGGGGACAAACCTGTTTCAATAAAGAATATGTGCCAAAATGGTGTCCAAACTGACTAGATGACCACTGGAGGGATATAAACATGACCCCCTCCTACCCCCCAAAGATGTGAATGAAATAGTTGATAACTGCCTGTATGATATAAGAACATAACACCCTTACTGGGTCAGACCAATGGTCCATTAAGCCCAGTAACTCGTTCTCACGGTGGCCAATCCAGGTCACTAGTATCTGGCCAAAACCCAAAGAGTATCAACATTCCATGCTACCAATCCAGGGCAAGCAGTGGCCGCCCCCATGTCTTTCTCAATAACAGACTATGAACTTTTCCTTCAGGAAATTGTCCAAACTTCTCTTAAAACCAGCTATGCTATCTGCTCTTACCGCAACCTCTGGCAACGCATTCCAGAACTTAACTATTCTCCGAGTGAAAAAATATTTTCTCCTATTGGTTTTAAAAGTATTTCCCTGTAACTTCATCAAGTGTCCCCCAGTCATTGTAACTTCTGATGGAGTGAAAAACCGATCCACTTGTACCCGTTCTACTCCACTCAGGATTTTGTAGACTTCAATCGTATCTCCCCTCAGCCGTCTCTTTTCCAAGCTGAAGAGCCCTAACTGTTTTATTCTTTCCTCATACGAGCCATCATCTCGGTCGCTCTTCTAAGGGGGATATGGTGAGATGTGTACCTGAGCCTTTTTATGTGAAGTTCATTGCAGTACCCCCTAAGGTGCTCTACTAACAAAGAAGGAAATTATTAGACTCCAGACAATACAGAACACAGCTGTTAAATATGATCATGTCACCCCTCTCAAAAAAGGCACACTGGCTGTCCATCACCCATCGGATTACATTTTAAATTCTGTTCATTACTTTTAAAGTACAAACAGCTCATTCACCAGCTTTTCTAGATAGACTTCTGATCCCATACACAACTTCCAGATTGCTCCGATTGACACAGCAACAGCTATTATCAATTCCCTCCATTCGCCATATATTTTACGATTCAACTCGCAAGACAATTTTTTCAGTTATAGATCTTACACCTTGGAACTCTCTTCCCCTGAACTTGAGGCAAGAATCAAATGCCCCAAATTTAAATCTGACCTAAAAACCTTTTTAAGAGATGCTTTTGTCATATAGATTTTGATATCAGCTTACTTTAGGCCAACCTGTACCTTCTTATGTTTTTTCCTTTCCCCGCCCTTTTTATTTTTATTTTTTATGATGTAACCCCTGCTGTTTCCTTTTTGTTTTCTGTGAAGTTTCCCTTCAAAGAGTTTGTGTTAAAATATTTAAAAAAATTATAAAAGGGAGTTTAATTATGATGTTATGTAAACCGCTTAGGCCGTACAATAAGCGGTATATCAAGCCAAATAAACTTGAACTTACTACTCTGCAGGGATGTCAGTGTGGCCAGTCTACTAAAAATACCATCCCCTCCCTATGGCTTGTTTTATCTTTTGGTTTTCATCTGGATGAGTTTCTTTCAAAAAGATAGATGCACATCTGCAAAATGGCCATTTTTGAAGGAAAAAAAAAAAAGATAAGGCGTTTTGCAGTTTTGAAAATGCGCATGTCTGGTGCTAGATTTTTGTGCGTGTTTCTCAAAACGTCTAAACTCGGACTCAGACATCATATTTAAAATACCCCTCACTGCCATGATGGGGATCTATGAAATAGTTTGTTCTTCCCCATGTTCATTAATGGAGTTAGCCCATAGATGGGAATGTCCCACACACTATGAATCATGGCTTTTGTCAAGCCACGGGCAAGAGCAGAATTTAAATATCGGGCGCTGCAGTAAAGCTGAAATAGGATGCACATGTCAGATAACATGTATTACAACATGTTCAAGCCATTTTGAATTGAAGAAACAACTTGATTTAATGACCTGACCAACTCTGAAAAACACTGCCCACAGGATATTATTGATGGGAGTAAAAATAGAGCCCCTAATGAAACCAGATGTACTGCAGACAGCGGCTGCTATTCATAACTTTGGCTGTGGCTTGTGAGGTTTCTGGAGTTCCAGAAAACTATAAATTAAAGAACTAAATACCTTGAGTTACTGCATGTAGTAGGGCAATGTTTCATATTTCTAAGTAGTTATTTTTAGAATAATTGATTATAACATTTGCAACGTAAAAAAATGTTTTCAACTGCTACAAAATGAAAGTAAAAGCATACAAAATATTGTGATTGTACAAATATCAGGACTGATATCCAAAACCAAAGAATAGTAATATACAGTATATAACAATAATAAGAAACTACAGAAAACATGGATCTTTTATATGTTAGGATGAGTTTAGGGCATGGGTCCCCAAAGTCTCTCCTTGAGGGCCGAATCCAGTCGGGTTTTCAGGATTTCCCCAATGAATATGCATTGAAAGCAGTGCATGCACATAGAGCTCATGCATATTCATTGGGGAAATCCTGAAAACCCAACTGGATTCGGCCCTCAAGGAGGGACTTTGGGGACCCCTGGTTTAGGATAAGAAAATATGCGTGTTACATTCCTAAGCATATCATACAAGGGTTCCTCAAAAAGTTTCTGCACTTTCATATTTTCATGGGAAATAGCTCGGGCGGGAGAAGTGGGAAGAGGATGTGTTAGTAGGACGCTGGGGAAAATGGATCACAAAACAGGGTGATTATGTGGGAAAGTGATATAATTTGCTTTTGAGCTATTTAGGGCTCCTTCTACTAAGGTGCACTAACATTTTTAGTGCACGCACAAAAAAATTACCGCGCGCGGTACGCTTCTAGATTAATGCCAGCTCAATGCTGGCATTAAGATCTGGCGCGCGTGGCAATTTAGCATGCACTATTCCGCGCATTAAAGCCCCTAACACACCTTAGTAAAAGGAGCTCTTAATAAATAGTGTTTAAAAAAAGAAAAGTGCAGAAACTTTTTGAAGATTCTCTCGTTTTAATTCTTGTAAAAACTATGTTATTTTGTGCTACTGGTTTTATTTTGTATTTTATGTATGTATTCTGTAATCTGCTTAGGTTTTAGGTGGGCTATAAACTTTTTAAATCAGTAGATTCTTAAATGAAGACCACTGGATCAAATTTTGATTAATTAATTTTTCCTCATCCAAATTGTCATCTATTGTTCAATGCATTCTAAGGCTATTTAACCATGGGGCTGGTTAGCATAGGTGAACCTTAAAACTTTATGACACAGATCATGGGCATGGCGCCGTGTTCCCTTCCATCTGACCTTTCCAGTACATGCTCATTTTGCAAGTAGTTAAATTAGAACATTAAAGCCTGACCCACAGCACATTAAAATCAGCACATTGTAATGAACTGCCAATTTTAATGCAGATTAATACAGAGGCCCCCCCCTTGCATCTTATTTAGTATCTACCGTATTTTCACGTAGATAACGCGCACCCGTGTAAAACGCGCACACGGGTATAGCGCGCGAAAAACACAAATCTATGTACAGAAATTTTTATATACCGCGCACACCCATATACCGCGCATGCTGCCCGACTTTCCCGTCGCCGCCCGACTCTCCTTTCGCCCGCCCCGACTCTCCTCTGGCCACCCCGACTCTCCTTTTGCCCGCCCTGACTCTCCTCTCCCCCTTGAAGTTCTGTCCCCACCCTGAAAGCCTGATGCCCCCCCCGACGTCCGATTCACCCCCCCCCCCCGCAGGACCGCTCGCACGCACCCGCACCCCGAAGGACCGCTCGTACGCACTCTCACCCGCACCCCCACCCTGAAGGACCGCTCGCACCCCCACAGGCTCCCGACACCCCCCCCATCATGTAGAAGCTCCTACCGGTGTCCTGCTGCTTCCTCTTGGCGGTCCCGACTCCCCGACACGATCAGGGCAAGAGGGAGCTCAAGCCCTCTTGCCCCAGCCAACCGCGGCACCCCCGATACGATCGGGGTAAGAGGGAGCTCAAGCCCTCTTGCCCCAGCCAACAGCGGCACCCCCGACACGATCGGGGCAAGAGGGAGCTCAAGCCCTCTTGCCCCAGCCAACCGCGGCACCCCCCGACACAATCGGGGCAAGAGGGAGCTCAAGCCCTCTTGCCCCCCCACCGACTCCCCGACACGATCGGGGCAAAAGGGAGCCCAAGCCCTCTTGCCCCGCCGACTCCCCAACTCCCCGACAATATTGGGCCAGGAGGGAGCCCAAGTCCTCCTGGCCCTGGCGACCCCCCCCCCCCCCCCGCTAGTTGTTCGGGCCAGGAGGGAGCCCAAACCCTCCTGGCCACGCGACCCCCTATCCCCACCCCGCACTACATTACGGGCAGGAGGGATCCCAGGCCCTCCTGCCCTCGACGCAAACCCCCCTCCCTCCAACGACTGCCCCCCCCAAGAACCTCCGACCGCCCCCCCAGCTGACCCGCGACCCCCCTGGCCGACCCCCACGACACCCCCACCCCCCTTCCCCGTACCTTTGTGTAGTTGGCCGGACAGACCAAACCCGCCTGTCTGGCAGGCAGCCAACGACAGAATGAGGCCGGATTGGCCCATCCGTCCCAAAGCTCCGCCTACTGGTGGGGCCTAAAGCGCCTGGGCCAATCAGAATAGGCCCGGGAGCCTTAGGTCCCTCCTGGGGGCGGGGCCTTGGGCACATGGTCGGGTTAGGCCCATGTGCCTCAGGCCCCGCCCCCAGGTGGGACCTAAGGCTCCCGGGCCTATTCTGATTGGCCCAGGCGCCTTAGGCCCCACCAGTAGGCGGAGCTTTGGGACGGATGGGCCAATCCGGCCTCACTCCGTCGTTGGCTGCCTGCCGGACAGGCGAGTTTGACTCCCGTCTGTCCGGCCAACTACACAAAGGTACGGGGAAGGGGGGTGGGGGTGTCGTGGGGATCGGCCAGGGGGGTCGCGGGTCGGCTGGGGGGGGCGGTCGGAGGGTCTTGGGGGGGCGGTCGTTGGGGGGAGGGGGGTTTGTGTCGAGGGCAGGAGGGCCTGGGATCCCTCCTGCCCGTAATGTAGTGCGGGGTGGGGGTAGGGGGTCGCCGTGGCCAGGAGGGTTTGGGCTCCCTCCTGGCCCGAACAACTAGGGGGGGGGGGTTCGCCAGGGCCAGGAGGACTTGGGCTCCCTCCTGGCCCGATATTGTCGGTGAGTTGGGGAGTCGGCGGGGCAAGAGGGCTTGGGCTCCCTTTTGCCCCGATCGTGTCGGGGAGTCAGGGGGGGCAAGAGGGCTTGAGCTCCCTCTTGCCCTGATCGTGTCAGGGGTGCCGCGGTTGGCTGGGGCAAGAGGGCTTGAGCTCCCTCTTGCCCCGATCGTGTCGGGTGTGCCGCGGTTGGCTGGGGCAAGAGGGCTTGAGGTCCCTCTTGCCCCGATCGTGTCGGGGAGTCGGGACCGCCAAGAGGAAGCAGCAGGACACCGGTAGGAGCTTCTACATGATGGGGGGGGGGTCGGGAGGCTGTGGGGGTGCGGGTGGGAGTGCGTGCGAGCGGTCCTTCGGGGTGGGGTGCGAGCGGTCCTGCGGGGGGTGAATCGGACATCGGGGGGGGAACTATGTAAAAAAAAATTTGTACAACGCGCTCACGCGTATAACGTGCGAGGGTATGCGCGGTACGTAAAAACCATGTATAACGCGTGCGTTATATGTGAGAAAATACGGTAGTTCAACATCTCATAAAACATTACTAAGAAAATTCTATTGCAAAAGTGACAGAAAATTGAAGCCTGAAGTAAGTGCAGAGATTAAAGGATTGAAACGCATCAGATCAGCTGTATATTATTCATTCTTCTACTTTTGCTGATTGGTTCCACTTCTGAATTGCACAACATATACAAGGCGGCAGGAGAGAGGGAATCCATAACACAAGAAATGAAGCCAAGCAAGAAAAGCACAATGGGCCCAACACGGGCCATGTTTCGGCAAACACCTACGTCAGTGACCTGTGAGAGAATAACATAATAACATAGTAAATGATGGCAGATAAAGACCTGAACTGTCTACCAGTCTGCCCATTAGTTATTCTCATTAAAAATACATAACTAAATTAATTTGTCTCTTCTTTGATATTTCTAGGATGTAGACTAAAGTCCACCTGGTATTGTCTTAGGTTCCAACTGCTGAAGTTGCCATCTAAGCTCATTCCAACCTATCTAACCATCCTGTTGTTTACAGGATATTTACTGTAAAGTCTGGCCAGTAACGTTCTCATGTTCCAAGTTAATGGAGTTCCCACTGATGCTGTCCCCAGCCCATCCTACACCATATATAGGATACAAAGTCTGTCCAATACCGGCCTTAGTTCTTTAATTTATACCATTTGTTTTCCAATTAGAGATCCTCTGTGGTTATCCCATGCTTTTTTTAATTTCATCACCATTTTCCTCTCCTGACCATTTAGACAGAGGTTCCCAAACCTGACCTGGAGAACCCTAGTCAGTCAAGTTTTCAGGATATCTACAATGAATATGCATAAGATTGATTTGTACATTGCCTTCTTTGAATGCAAATCTATCTCATGAATATTTATTGTGGATACTCTGAAAACCTGACTGGCTGGGGTTCCCCAGGACAGGTTTGGTTATCACTGTTCTAGAGTTTTGGCAGAATTTTATCCTCATTTGAAAGAATTAGCTACAGAGTGGAAGCCAGAACAGAGGATATTATCCAGATTGTGTTACTGCCAACTCCTGATGCAGGTGTTCCACTGAAATACATTGTTGGGTCCTTCCATAAAATTTGGCAGCCAATCCACTCTTTGTGGCTCAATGCTCTTTTCTTGCAAAACAACATATATATGGGCACATTTAAAAAATGCCTTTTTTTCTGTTTAAAAATGAATAAAGATTTAAAAAAAAAAAAATTTTCAAATGGAAGAAATTAATATTCCTAACTTTGACTTTGACTCGGGTTTTACCTTCAAGGTCAATACATTATTTGTATATTTCACTGTAGCATTGGGCAAAAAACAAAAGGAATTGACCCCAAAATATCCACAGAGAAGAAAATCCAGAGAAAACCCAAAAAACTCTGTGGAGTGACGATGTTCCTAAATGGACTTTATTTGAAAGTGTCAAAGTTCCAAAGGTACACTGAAATCATCCATATAAAATAAATTCATCCACATAAAAATAGGTTATCCACATAAAAGCCTTAAAGGACCCAGTCTGCTAGGGATACAGGACCCAACACGGTCCGCGTTTCGACAAAAAGTCTTCTTCAGGGGTCCCTGGGGGTCCTATAAAGGTGAATACGTGGGAAACAATTGTGTGGTGAGCCGGAAGTGAGACATTGCTTGTGTTTGCAATAGAAAGGTCCCACGTACAAGCTGCTTTTCGACGTTCGTCTTCACACAGGCTTCAACATGCTTTTTGCAGTTCAATTTGACTCCTTTCCAACCTAGGACCCCTGAAGAAAGCGTGTACCGAAACACGGACCGTGTTGGGTCCCGTGGTTTAATTTTAACCGCAATTTTAACTGCGTTGTTTTTAACCACAATTATTTTAATAAACTTTGCCTGTATCATTGTACATGTTACTGCAGTTCTTCTTGCTTTGTTTTGTCTTCGACCCTTTTACTCCAGATTTTGTTGGTTCTTCCTTTTTTTGTTTGTGTTGGATGTTATACTGTACCATTTTTAGATATTGAAAAGTTTGATGATTCGTGTTCCATGCTTTGAACATCTCTTGGCAGTATAACAAGTTAAAAAGAACAATTATTGTTATCGATTGTATAATAGAACAGCAAAGTAAGAATACCCCCAAATTCACAAAGAACCATGTTCAGTTGGTAGTGCTCACTGGGCTTGTTAACATGCCATAACATTTTGGTAAATGCAAAATTACTTTGATACACATAAAACCTACAATATGAAGAACGTCTAAGCAGGCTGCAGTTATATTCTCTCGAAGAACGCAGAGAGAGGGGAGACATGATAGACACGTTCAAATATCTTACAGGCCGTACTGAGGTGGAGGAAGATATATTTTTCCTTACAGGTCCCACGGCAACAAGAGGGCATCCGCTCAAACTCAAGGGTGGGAGACTTCATGGTGACATCAGGAAGTACTTCTTCACCGAAAGGGTGGTTTATCATTGGAATGGTCTTTCACGTCAGGTTGTCGAGGCCAACAACGTGCTCAACTTCAAGAGACAATGGGATAAACATGTGGGTACACTCCGGGGAAATGCTTAAGGGGAGGGTTCTTTCAGGGGAAGGGTTCTTTGAGTGGGCAAACTTGTTGGGCCGATGGCCCTTTTCTGCCGTCATACTCTATGTTTCTATATTTATTTAGTCGGATTTCTAGCCCGTCCTGCCAGAAGAACACAGAACAGGTTACAAGTTTACATACACAGTAGAAGGTTTAGGAACAAGGTTACAACTTCAAATACAGCAGATAAACCAACCAATATGAAGATGAAGAGCAGTAGCAGAAATTCTTATGTACGTTTTGGGCACTGAGCACGGTAGCATGGCAAACGATGGGCAACAAGAATGCAAGTTCACATATAAGATATTCAGAACAACAGATTAAAGGGAAGAACAGCAACAGAGGGATAATTCTTAAGAACTGTATGGAGGAATGAATACAAGATATGGGGGCTGATCATAGTAGCATGGCAAACAATAGACTCTAAAATGCACATTAAGTGAATCTGCCTGTGTTATAACAGTTCTAAGATGCATTAAAAAAGCTACGAGGGTAAATCAAAAAGTAAAGGCAAAACACATTTAACGGCTTACATATATACATATCACTTTTCCACATAGTCCCCATGTAAGATGATGCATTTGTTGCATCATTCAACTAGGTTCTGCATTCCTGCAGATAAGAAGTTTCTTGGCTATTCCTGAAGCCAGATGAGCACTGCTTCCTTTACTTCATCATGCTTTGTCATTTGCTCTCCGAGTCACAGGGATGCACCCATGTTTCATCACTGATGAAAATTCTCTGCAGAATGCTCGGATCGTTATCATAACGTCTCAGGGATGCAATCTTCACACGTTGTTGCTTGTGCAGATCGGTAAGCTGTTTGGGAACCTATTGTGCGCAGACTTTCCTGTATCTCAAATCATCATGCAGATCCATAGCTGATATACAAATTTGCAGCCATTTGAGAGACACTGTTATCCGTTGGTCTTCTCTAATCAAGGCATTTTTTTTTAATTCATTTTATTTTGCATCCATCCTGTCAATGTGCTCTTGTGTGCACAATGTTGATGGGCGACCAGAACGATCTTCATTGGTTACACCTGTTCTTCTCACTTTAAACCTTTTTACCCATTCATAAACCTTTCATTGATTCATATTGCTATGTCCACACTGAGTCAATATCCAATGGTGAATTTCCACAGGTTTTACTCCCTCTGCCCAAAGAAAGCGCACTACTGCACGTTGTTCTTCAATAGTGCAATCTTGCAATGGAGTGTCCATGTTTCTGACTACATGGCTGCCACATGACTAAAGGCCGAGTGCTGCACGGTGCATGGACAAACTATCCAACAGGCAATGTACGGGTACATATGTTGCATTTCGTAAGCTATGTTTGGTTATTGTGTAATTTAACGATTGCCTTTAATTTTTGATTTGCCCTTGTATTAAAATATATGTGTGAAAAAATATCTGATTTGGGGTAGTTTCCCATGTCTCTATTTAGATCATTCAAACATGCACATACAGTAGAGTCTTGGTTAACTGGGTCTCAGTTAACCGGGATTCTCATAAAACCAGAAAAAAAAAAAAAAAAATTACCGATGGAAAAAAAAAAGTTCCCTGAAGCATCAGTGGCAGCATCCTGAGCCATAAAATCCTTCTCCCTCTCTCAAGCCCCAAAGTGGCAGCAGTAGGCAGCGGTCCTGAGCCGCAAACTCCTTTGCCTTTACTCTGATGCATCGGAAGTGACACATCAGAGGAAAGGCCCTTCCGGAGCTGCCTTGAGCAGCCTGTTTTGAGGCTGCCTCTTGCTGACCAGCTGTGCTCGGGTAAGGAAGGCAGAGAAGGAGGGAGCGAGGGAGTTTGTGTCTCAGGACCACCACCTCCTTCTGCCACATTGGGACTTGAGGAAGGGAGGGAGGATGGCTTTGCAGCTCA
The DNA here is from genome assembly GCF_902459505.1 of Geotrypetes seraphini. NCBI lineage: Eukaryota > Metazoa > Chordata > Amphibia > Gymnophiona > Dermophiidae > Geotrypetes > Geotrypetes seraphini. Next base: position 316,564,540 of record NC_047086.1, read on the forward strand.
GGGCCACTGCCATGCTGGTGCTTCGGGGCAGGAGGGAGGGGTGGGTGGGAACTGAGAGTGTGTTAGACAAGGTTTCTAACACACTCTCAATTAACCAGAAAAACAGTTATCCGGTACCCACCAATCCTCATGGGTGTCAGATAACTGAGATTCTACTGTACATAATTTTATAACCAATGCACACCCACCCTCCACCCAATCTCTACCCCTATATACACCTACTGGCAATGTATCTCAATATACCTTATGCCATGATGTGTACTTTTATGCCAGATGGCCACAAATACACATAACTGAATTTATACTAGCCCCATAACCAATCAGAAGGGGAACTAATGGGTACCAGCTGTTGCCTCACAGCTTAAGCTAATTAAAGCTTTGTTTATCACCGGTGTGGATTTTTTGACATAAGAAAATAATTCTGAGAAAATAGTACATTTGTGTTCAAGACTGTACTGTTTATGAGCGATAGTGTTTAATCAGTAATGTTGTGTGCATGATCTGGGCATTTGGGCTTCTCAGAAGACATTTCTTATCTTTTTTTTTTTGGGGGGGGGAAGGCTGGTCTAAAACAGGTTTGCCGGTTGTCATTAATGAAGAAACAAAATGTTTGATTTGATATTGTTTGAGCATATATAGTTATCTCTGTAGAACTGAAACGCATAGAGGATCCCATTTATTAAAGTAAAAAAGTACGAGGGGGTGCTGAAACGTTTTCAGCCCAACCAAGAAGAGAATGACGTGGATATGGTTCAATCGATGATCTGAAACAATGTCAAAATATAGAATTTTGTTTCTGCAGATTTGCACTTAACAAAACAAGATAATACTCTTTTCAGCTACAGTGGCAAAATAACGCTCAGAATTTAGGAAGTTGGTTGGTTGGGCTGAGACTTTTCAGCAGCCTCTTGTAACATGGTAGGATGGTGACTAGAGAATGACACGGGGAAAAAAAAATCTGTCCCCTTCACCGCCTCGTCCCCTTCACCACCCCGTCCCCACAGCATCCACCCTTCCCTCTCGCCACCTCACCGCCCTTCAGCAGCCCAAGAATCTCTCTCCCTCCCTTTTATCTTCGCGGCATAAAGAAACTTAAGGGAGGGAAGGTGCGCGGTCACCAATCGTGCGTACGGACTCTTCCCTCCCTCCGGCCACAACTATCTCCCTCCCTCCCTCCCCCTTACCTTCATGGCGCTTTAGAAAAGAAACTGATGCCAGCGAAGCCTGCCTGTGCCACCCTGCAGTCGTGTGTGTGTGGGCGGTAGCTTCTCCTGACAATTGTCATTTTATAAACACAAATAAAACAGAGCAAGGTTCAACAAAACCCATCTCCCCTCCCTTTCACAAATATCCCCTTCACTATTGTGAAAACTGAACAAACCAAATTACTACAGAATGCTACATAGGAAAATAAAGCTAAAAGAATACTTTAGTCACACATGGCAAGAATAATGTTAGGGCACTGCAACTAGGGCAACTGCCCCCTGGTCAGAGAGAGAGCCCTAAGTCAGCTGGAAGCTAAAGAAGCACAGCCTGGGCTTTGCAGTTCTCAGTTATGTCTAATACCAGCTCTAGCAGGATACATATTTCAAACCTGAAATATTCTAATCACAAAATATAAAATAAATTCATTTTTTTGTTGTTGTTGTTGTCTGGTAATTTTATTCTTCAAATCACACTGGTCTCAAGCTTTGGTTTTAGGTTCCTTCTGTCTTCATTGTGGCATGGCTGGCTCCTGAAGGTAAAATAGGCGCAAGAGGAGCTGGGGAGAATATGCCGAGTCTGACACGGGTGCAATTTTTTTTACCACAGGAGTAAGACTTTTCACCGCTCCCATGGGGCGATAAAAGGTCTTGTCCCCATTCCCGCGGGGCGGTGAAAGGTCCTGTCCCCATTCCTGCAGTAAACCAGTTGCAAATGTCTCCATTCCTGCGGATTTACTGTGGTGACCCGCGGTTTACCGTCCGTGTCATTCTCTAATGGTGATAAAGACCTGTACTGTCCATCGAGTCTGCCCAACAAGATAAACTGACAGCATAAGGTATGATGTGATAATATATATTCAATCTTAAACTTGGTTTGTCCTTGTCATTTTCAGGATACAGACCGTAGAAGTCTGCCCAGCACTGGCCTTGCTCTGCAGCGACTGAAGCTGAACCTGTCCAGCCATGATCAAGGCACAGGCCACAGACCATGGCTTTGTTTCTCAATTATTGGTGTTGCCATCTAATTACTGCTAAGCTTGTTTGCTTCCACGTCTTCCATATAGGATTCCTGTATTGAATTGTAGAGTGTAACATGGTAATGGGTAAAGTGGAAATACCACAGTAATTCCTGTAGAGATGGGGAAAATCTGCACACTATTATTGCAAGTAGTAATGTTTGTGGTTTTACTGCAAGGATGGGGAACATTAAAGCAGTAATGCCTCCAAAATGTCAGAGCACTGATTTGAAAGAACGAACTTGGAAACTTATGGGAATGTTTGTCATTTTGGCAGAGTAAGGAAAGGGTTTGGCTTTAACCGAGTCAGCTTGCAAAGTATCTTTTATCTGTTCCAGCAACCAGTACCTCATCCAAAGGACATTTTCATTCACTGGCAACCAAACACCACAGTTGACGGAGACTTTTTTTTTTTTAACACGGCCTTTAGGAAACGGTGAACTATACTGTACAGTATTTTCTTTGATGGTTTAATAGATGATATTATCTTCAAGCTATGTGTGACTTATTTATCTATGTAAATTAGAAGGGTGGGATGGTGAAAAACTGGGGTCATACTCTAGTACAACAAAGTAAATTTGCAAAAATGCACGACAGAAAAATAGCATAAAAAAGCCTGAACACAAACAAAACTACCATACTTTTGCAAAGTCAGTTCAAAAACTATACTGCCATTATGAGATGCTACAATGCAAGTTCAGTCACACAAAAAAAGCTTATTAATGCCACAAGTATGTTCTGCTATGTCACTAGGTTCTGGGTACCTTGTTTAAAAGGATGTTGGCCAAGAGGCAGGAGATGGCTCCTATGACCTTCCATGCAAAACTCCATGTCACCCCCTTGTAATTTGATCAACACTGTCTTACAGCCTCACACTGTATAAGATTTAAAATTCTACCTCTGGTGCATCACACATTTTATGGGTGTTTTACTCTCTTTGAATTCCTTAGTCATTCTTTATTCCTTATCCCGGCCATTGCAGACATACCTATTAACAAATACTCTCCACCCTTTCTGTAATTTGACTGGATTCCACACACCAGTCCAGTTTCTGTTTCTTAGTCCCTTAGAGGTATATGCTGAATCTTCCTTCTCTAAATTTAAGAAGGGGGTGAAAACTTAGTGATTTCAACAAATCTTCCCCAATGTACTATAAATAGTGGGCATGGTGTCAGTAGATTACTTATTTCCTCTTCCATTTTTCCCAAAATGTCCAAAATTGGATTTAAACATCAAACAGAAAAGGCCCCTCACAATTTGAAGTTATGAATTAATAAATTAGTCAATAGGCAAGCACTAGTTGGATGAGTCAGAAGCTCAAGGAAGTGGGTGGGGGAGGGGGTCCCTCGAGGATGAGGACAACATTTTCTGGAGTAAAAGAGGTGATATTAAAGAAAGTAAGACTTAGGAAAGTGAACACCCCTTTCCTCAAGGAACCTTTTCTTTTCCAATGATGCCATGAGTTGGGAATGGGACAGTGTTAAGAGACCTCATGATTCAAGGTACATGGGCCCTTTAAATCTTGTCACTGTCACATGGAATCACTTAAGTAGAAAAATTGTCATGCATTGCCACAGCTGGAAATTCATACAATTTTCTGGCTGTAACAAAACACCAAGAAGTTTGCATAAAGTTATCTACAGCCAGGAGCTTATATGCATCCTGCAGCTAAATTTTTACAAAAATAGATACTAACCTGGGAATATTTTGCAGGTTAATACATGAGGCCTACAGTGAATGTATTCTGAAACATTTCTGCCAATTCAAACACAAGCCTTCCAGGGGCAGTGATTCAGCTCAGCTGCTATACAAAAGCAGAAACAATGAGAGTACCATACTTGCATTTTAATGTTTCCTGTCCAAAATATTTACTTAGTGCTTTCTCTTTGGCTTCTTTGGTTTCTGGAAAAAGTGCAAACTAACAACAGTGTCTTCAAAATGCAGCTAAAACCAGGTATCCTGGAGACTAAATGGCATGTTGTTTATTAATATACACAGACACTTCACTGCAAGGAACACCTTTAATATTTTTCTACTAGGGGATACATGGATAATTAGATTGCCTTAGGCCAGTGGTTCTTGAACTTGTCCTGGGGTCCCCTAGCCAACTGGGTTTTCAAGATATCCCTAATGAATATGTATGAGGCAGATTTGCATCCTTCACACCTCTATTATATGGAAATCTGCCCCATGCATATTCATTAGCGATACCATTTATTTATAAAATCATGCACATTTAGAAGGCATTATTTTAAGGATGACCTTGAAGCCTCTTCAAACGTGTCTGATTATGACCAATGAACCCCCTCCCCCCCCCACACACACAAAGGTTTGTGAAAACTTTCAATATTTATTAAATGTCTGAAAAAAAAATCAAATACTAAAATTTCCAAAGTAACACAAAAGTATTTTAAATGTATGCATCAACTGGTCTCCAAAGACTAGACAACCAAATAGCAGATGAAATTTAATGTGGACAAATGCAAAGTGATGCACACCAGGAAAAATAATCCCAAATCAGAGTTACCTTTTGCTAGGGTCCTCCTTAGCAGTTAGCACCCAAGAAATAGATTTAGGTGTAGACACTACACTGAAATCTTCAGCCCAGCGTAAGGCAGCAGCAAAATAAGCAAACAGGATGCTAGGAATTATTCACAAAGGGATGGTAAATAAGACCAAGAGTATTATAATGCCTCTATATTGCTCCATGGTGTGACTTCAACTGGAGTACTGCACTTGGTTTTGGTCACTGTACCTCAAAATAGATTTAGCAGAATTAGAAAAGGTTCAAAGAAGAGCGACCAAAATGATAAAGGGGTGGAACTCCTCTTGTATGAGGAAAGGCTAAGAGGTTAGGGATCTTCAGCTTAGATGAGAGATCGCTGAGGGGGGAGGGGGGATATGATTGAGGTCTACAAAATTCTGAGTGGTGTAGAACAGGTAAAAGTAAATCAACTTTTCACTCTTTCAAAAAGTACAGACACCAGGGACATTCAATGAAATTATATGTAAATATTTTTAAAACAAATAGGAGGAAATATTTTTTCACTTCAAGAATAGTTAAGCTCTGGAACGTATTGCCAGAACATGTGATAACCACAGTTAGCGTAGCTGGGTTTAAAAAAGATTTGGACCAGTTCCTTGAGGAAAAGTCCATAGTTTGCTACTGCGACAGCCATGGGGGGAAGCCACTGTTTATCCTGGAAATAATAGCATGGAATGTTGTTACTATTTGGGTTTCTGCCAGGTATTTGTGTTCGGGATTGGCCACTGTTGAAAACAAGATACTAGGCTAGGTGGACCATTGGTCTTATGTTCATATGGTCTCATTCCAACCTGTGTAATACTAAAGAGGCTCAATGAATTAAGAAAAGCCTTTTATGCAAGCATTTTCCAGAAATAAAAAGCAAAAATACATGGCAAATTTTACTTTAATGGACAAATGGTATGCAAGGGATGTTTGGTTCTGTGTAGTCTGTACATACCTGAAGTAATTATTTGCAAAATAATATAACTGTTTCTTCCAAGCTATGAGTTATATTGCAACATGAATTCCAACACAGAACTGAATGGCTTTCTAGTGTTCAACAGGGAGCACTGCCATTTCTCTGTAGGCAACTATTATCTTGCTTGGTTTCTTCCTTCTTTAGGAAAGAAAGGAAGGTATCAATTTATATGTATGTGTAAGGCTACTGATTGGCTTCATTTTTATTTTATTATTATTATTTTTTTTTTTTAAGAACATGTTAATTTGGTCCTGATTTTACCCCACAGAATGCAGGAAGTAGGACTATGCATTTCTGTGTTGTAGAACAAAACCAAAACCTATTCAAGCTCTACTGGGGATAGATCACAGGAGGATAGAACAAAAAATTAAAGAAAATGCTACATTGCTACATTCTTCTAAAACACACAGGCTACTGCTTGATTTTAAATATAAAACTAAATATAAAGCTTTGTCCTTACTGTTTCTATAACTATATATAGTCTAATATATCATACAAACTTGAGAATTGTCCTATTGTATCAGACAAAAGGTCTAGGTAGTGCAATTTCCAGCTTCTAACAGTAGCCAGTCCAAGATACAAGTACCACAAGAGTCCATGCAGTGTGTGACACAGTGGTTGGAACTACAGCCTCAACACCCCAAGGTTGTGGGTTCCAAGGTAATACTGCTCCTGTGACCCTGGGCAAGTCACTTTATCCCCCATTGCCCCAGGTACATTAGGTAGATTGTAAGCCCACCAGGACAGATAGAGGAAAATGCTTGAGTACCTGAATGTAAAACATGTGGAGGAGCAGAATCAAAATATACGTCTAAGTCAAATTTGGGCGTATGGCACTAGACACCCAAAGTCAGCAGTGAGAAAATGCTCTTTTTTGAAAAATACATTTAGAATATTTGGGGGGGGGGGGGGGAAATCGTCTATCTGAACATTCAGGCTATTGTTTGTCCAAGACCACCAAGATGTTTACCTCTATACCATATTTTTGACCAAAATTTTGTCCAAACCCCAAAAGCCCAGAGCAAGACCATTTGGATTGGGGGGGGGGAGGGGGGGATGACAATCTTGTAATGGACTGGCTACACAGACATAGCAACAGAATAGTGGGGCACCTTACAGGGTACTGCTATGAACTTCACAAAAAGGATGCCAGATAAACATCTCATCAGAACTCCCTTATAGTTTATGGTGAGCCCCCCCAAAACCCACTACACCCACCTGTCTACAACCCCATATGGCTGGTTTATGGTGAGCCCCCCCCCCCAAAACCCACTACACCCACCTGTCTACAACCCCATATGGTTTTGGTTGACGCACATGTTCCACCATAAATGTAATGGTTAAAGTGGTTTATGGGCCTGGGTCCTCCTCTCTATGGTTCACTAGCCCACCCCCAGGCTATTTAAGACACCTGCGTGCAGCTCTATTAGGCTTTCCTAAACCAGGTGCTGATGTTCTGGAGACAGATAATGTGATTTTTAATTCTGATCTTTGTGGGGATGTGAGGGGGGTCAGTGAACACTTTGGGAGTGTATATGGGTCTTTACTTAGTGTGTATGGGTCTTTACTTTGTCTCTGCAGTGGTTATCTGGTCACTCTGGATACCTTTTTGGCACTTATACCTGTTTTTACATCGTCTAACTCACAACATTTAAGTTTCATCCAGGATGTCTAGTAAAATATTTGATTATCCCTGCAGGATGACTAAGTCTAGATCAGCCCACATCCCGCCCACATATTGCCCTAACCACTCCCTCAGATACACCCCTTTCAGCTCTGGGCGTACAGCGGCATTCAGAAGTATAAAAAGTCCCGCTGCACGTCCAGAAAATTGGTTTGATTAGCGGCATGTGGACAACCTGCCTTTTAGGTTGTCCAAGTGCTGACTTGGATGGGTTTTTAGACATGTTTAAGTTTTAATTATGAGCCCCTTAGGCTATAAATGGTATATAAATACTAAAAATAAATAAAATACCTTAATAATAGTTTTGTACATTTTGAAAAGATTAAAATGGTTCTGCATTTACCCATTACACTCCACTAAAGGTTTTGGAGACTTCTGTCATATCCCACTTCAGCTGTTCCTTCTCCAAGCTGAAGAGCCCTAATCTCTTTAGCCTTCCCAGTGGCATCTATAGAGAGAAATATTTGGGGTGGCAAAAGGGAGGCAAGCCAGGTATAAAGGGGAGCAAGTTAAAGTGACATTTCCATAGATCATAATTATCTTCTACCTTTAAATAAGCTTTAAAATACACAGACGTCAGTTGTGTGCTTAAGTTACCCACACACATACACACACTTTTTACAAAACAATAGCATGTTTTTTAGTGCCAGCCATGGTGGCAACAGTTCCGACGCTCATAGAATTCCTATGAGCACTGGAGCTGTTTCTGCCGTGACCGCTGCTCAAAACTGCGCTATGGTTTTGTAAAAGAAAAAAAAAAGGAGGGGTACAGAATAATAGCATTCATGGACTTGGTTAGTGCCACTAATTGACAATTACACATATAGCTGCTAGTTAATGTTCTATAACATGCAACAAAATCGCTTAGGCACAGATTCTATAAAAGACACCTAAAGTTAGATTCCTAGACAGATGCACCTAGCCAATCTAGGTGCCTAATTTATTATTTATAAAGCTTAGTTGGTGCTATTAATGAGTAATTAGAACATAACTGGCTTAAATTGCAGTTATTAATTGCAGTTAATTAGATGGTAGACGCATACAATTTCAAGTAGGCGCCTAGTCCAAGGCCCCTATCAGAAAGTAGGTGCTCTTAGGGAGCAGAGCGTGGGCATATTTGGTATGTAAGCATCGGTTTTGGACTTAGGTGCACTCATTTACGCCAAGAAAACCCTAGGTATGATTGTATAAATGGTGCCTAAGTTATGATTGACACATGCTTTGCGTCAAGCTCCTCAGTGCCTATGTTTTAGGCGTTGTTTATAAAATTGGGACCTTAGCATGTGAATGGAATATGGGCAAGTAATGAGAGTGTCTCTGAGATATGCCTGTAACTTATAGGATATTATAAGTTATGCACACTTCAGAGCACAATTAGATGTTGTTACAACTTCCATTGACTTGGCATAGCTGTTGGTATCTAACATTAGGAGCACCAATGCCAGTTTCCTTTAGTATTTTATAATGGAGTCTGACATTAGGGCTCCTAAGGCTTGGCATCAATTTATAGAATTGTCACCTCTGAGTCCGAAGGATTTCTCTGCATAAAAAATACTACCAGCTAGCTTCCGTCATCCCCCCCCCCCCAAAAAAAAAAAAAAAGCCCATTGAAAATAGCAGCATACGGGAGTGAAATCTGGATTCCATACAAGATACACTACAATCCAGCCATGTCAAGTTACTTAATTTCATGGCCAATCCTAGTTTTGAACTTACATGCCAAAGCAGTGTGGGAGTTATAGTTCTTGATTCTAATCACTGAAATTCATGCTGCAAGTCCCATAATGCATCAGTACAGGATTGTCAAAGCCAGAAGTAGTCTAAAATCTCTCTCTGTTAACACTGGGTAACTTGGCAGCCCTGAGAATCTCAGTATAAACCCTAAACCTTCAGTTTTGTAGACACACCAAAGCTCCCAAAATGGAGCTAGGATTTTTCCCTATATAACTCATCATGTAAAAATATTAATCAAATTGCAACATATAAAGAAAGCAAATGTAGATTTCTAATGAAAAACTGACAGTTTCCATTTGCTAAAATTAAAAATAAAGGCCCTGATATTCAGCCCGTGGGAGGTAGCTCTGCTACCTCCCATGGGCCACAGCAATCCCAGATAGTCAATGCTGGGGCAATATCCAGCCCTTGCATTAACTATCCAGGGCAAAGTCTTGCAGCTTACACCTTGCAGGTCAAGCCAGTTTTCATCCTTTTAGGTGGATCTGACAGCATGCTTTAGCCAGCCAGTTGATGAAAATCAGCAGTGACCATCTATGTCATGGCCCCGCCCCCAAGCCCACCCAGCTCCACCCAGCCCAGCCCACCCAGCCCAGTTCCACCATAGCCTCGGCCCCCCCCCCAGCCCTGCCCCACAAGACTGTTCTCGTGCTCGGAGCCACGCCAGGAGGGTATATGCACATGTGCAAGTGTGATGCGATAGTGTCACATGTATGCACACATATGCATGATGTCACCGCGTTGCATCCAAACATGTGCAGATGCCCTTCCGACGTGGTCCCGAGCAGGAAGCTTTTCAAAACCTGGACACAGTGCCTCTAAAAAGAGGACATGTCTAGATAAATCCGGACGTTTGGTAACCCTACCACACCTATGATCAAGATATAGCTGTTAGGTGTGGGACACACAAACACATAAAACAAGCACAAACAACTCCTATTCAAGCAAAACTGAAACTACCGACAGCTCCAGACCTGCCGGAAAATTTTGCATAGTAAGAGGTGGGCATTCTCTGCTGCACATTACAAGGAGGAACTTTAAAACGGTTAGGGCTCTTCAGCTTGGAAAAGAGACGGCTGAGAGAAGATATGATTGAAGTCTACAAAATCCTGAGTGGAGTAGAATGGGTACAAGTAGGTCGATTTTTCATTCCGTCAAAAATTACAAAGCCTAAGGGATACTCGAAGTTACAGGGAAATACTCTTAAAACCAATAGGAGGAAAAAAAATTTCACTCAGAGAATAGTTAAGCTCTGGAACGCATTGCCAGAGGAGTAGTTAGAGTAGCTGGTTTTAAGAAAGTTTGGACAAATTCCTGGAGGAAAAGTCCATAGTCTGTTATTGAGAAAGACATGGGGGCAGCCACTGCTTGCCCTGGATTGGTAGCATGGAATATTGCTACACCTTGGGTTTTGGCCACTGTGAGAACGGGCAACTGGATTTGATGGACTATTGGTCTGACCCAGTAAGGCTATTCTTATGTTTCTATTTTAATACTACTCATAGTGGGCTCCTTGCAATGCATTTGCATAGGATTCTCAGTGGTTGCTATCCTGATTGGTAAAAGACCCCAAGAACTCTTTCGTGCATTAGAGGATGAGCTACCTTGCAAATAAGACTGGCTACAACCAGTCTTACTTGCAAGGCAAGCTTTTAGCATTGGGGCCTCAGACAGCAGTGTCCTCCCTTTCCTCCCCCAAAGATAGTATTTATAATCCTCTAACAAAAGCAGCCTCACGCCCCCACTGAAAACATGCAGATCACTCTGACAGACAACAGCATCCCACAGAAAGTGAATCATATATATAGAGAAAAGATCCTCAAGTACCAAGAAATGCAGTCCAAGACCAAGAATCTATGGCAGAAATATACAAAGATATTTTCCATTGTTTTGGGTCCCAAAAAAGAGGAAACAGGAGACCAAGCCCTATGCTATACCATAACCAAAGTCCTGTAGAGTAAAAAAATGACCACAAAGTCACGAGATCACTTAAAAAGCCAATAAAAGGCCTTTATTTGAAGACATCATTAAAATGCACCAGAGAACAGCATAGTTGAGCCCCACGACCAGACGCAGGAGCCATGTTGTAACACTAAGCCTGCTTTAGGGGTCGCATTATCTGTTGGGTGCAGTATTGGAACTTCCATTATCTGATCCCCATATAGATATCCAAAATTTAAGTATCACGGGACAATAGAACAATAAATGATCCAGTATCCCTATATCGAGATGAGTGCCAGCATCTATTTGACTTAGAAATATCTAACTTTTGCAACTGAACAGGGGTCCAGAAAATTCTATACAACAGAAAAAACCAAGTCTGTCTCATAGATGCGGATGCTATACATCACATCCTCCAAGTCCAAATCCGTGGCCACTGAGTAGCAGAAATTTGCTGCTTTGTCTCAATGCTCCAAATGTCTTTTAAACTACTTTTTGGTTTTTTATTCAAATATTCTGATATTAATTTATACCACTTGGCAGCCTGATGCCCTAGCAAATTTGTCTGGAAGCACAGGCCCGGCAAGCTATACTGATTTTTTAAATTTTGCCAATCAGAGAACCCCTTCTGAATGGCCTGCTTCAACTGCAACCATTTATATGCTTGAGATTTTGAAAAACCAAATGATTGTTGCAGTCGTGAAAAACCAAGCATTTTCCTATTTCATATCACATCATCTAATGTGCATATACCTGCCTGCAGCCAATGCTTCCAGAGGATCTTAGACTCTCCAGTTTGAATCTTGGAGTTCAACCATAAGACTGACACGTTGGATTGATGAATCTGAATAGGTGTTAGGTTATTGATAAATTTTAATGTTTGCCATAGAAACATAGAGTATGACGGCAGAAAAGGGCCGTCGGCCCAACAAGTCTGCCCACTCAAAGAACCCTCCCCCTAAGCATTTCCCCGGAGTGTACCCACATGTTTATGCCATCGTCTCTTGAAGTCAAGCACGTTGCTGGCCTCGACAACCTGACGTGGAAGACCATTCTAACGATCAATCACCTTTTCAGTGAAGAAGTACTTCCTGATGTCGCCATGAAATTTCCCACCCTTGCGTTTGAGCGGATGCCCTCTTGTTGCCGTGGGACCTGTAAGGAAAAAGATATCTTCCTCCACCTCAGTACGGCCTGTAAGATATTTGAACGTCTCTATCATGTCTCCCCTCTCTCTGCGTTCTTCGAGAGAATATAACTGCAGCCTGCTTAAATGTTCTTCATATGGGAGATTCTTGAGACCAACTTAGTGGCCATTCGCTGAACCGACTCCATCCTCTTTACATCCTTCTGATAATGCGGCCTCCAAAACTGAACACAGTACTCCAGATGAGGTCTCACCATGGGCCTGTACAACGGCATTATAACTTCAGGCTTTCGGCTGACAAAACTTCTTCGGATGCAACCCAACATTTGTCTAGCTTTGGTTGAAGCTTTCTCCACTTGATTAGTAGTCTTCATATCTTCACTAATGATTACACCTAAGTCCCGTTCTGTGACAGTCCTTGTTAAGGTTTCATCATTCAGGGTGTATGTTCTGCAAGGCTTACCGCTACCAAGGTGCATAACCTTACACTTTTTGGCATTAAAGCTCAGTTGCCAAGTACTAGACCATTTTTCCAATAAAAGTAGGTCCTGCCTCATATTGTCGGGCACAGTTGCGCTGTCCACTACATTGCATAGCTTAGCGTCATCGGCAAATAATGTAATTTTACCTCGAAATTCTTGGGGCAAGTCTCCGACAAAGATATTAAATAGTATCGGATCCAAGACCGAGCCCTGCGGCACTCCACTGGTCACTTCCGATGTTTCTGAGGGAGTACCATTTACCACCACCCTCTGAAGTCTACCACTGAGCCAGTCTTTAACCCATGCAGTCAATGTTTCTCCTAGTCCCATTGTATTCATTTTGTTCAATAACCTACGGTGTGGGACAGTATCAAAGGCTTTACTGAAGTCCAAATACACCACATCCAGGGACTCTCCCCTATCCAGTTGTTTCGTTACCCAGTCAAAGAAGCTTATCAGATTGGATTGACAAGACTTTCCCTTCATAAAACCATGCTGGTGGGGATCCCTCAGCCTTTCGTCATCCAGAATCATATCCAATCCGTTTTTAATCAACGTCTCCATAAGTTTATACACTATTGATGTGAGACTCACCGGTCTGTAATTTTCAGCCTCTGACCTGCATCCCTTTTAGTGGAGCGGAATGACGTTAGCAGTCTTCCAGTCCAAGAGGACTTTTCCCTTGTTTAGGGAAAGATTGAAAAGCGCAGCTAACGCTCTGCCAGGACATCTCTCAATTCCAAAAGTACCCTGGGGTGTAGATTATCCGGTCCCATGGCTTTGTTCACTTTTAGCCTCGATAGCTCATGATAGACGTTGCTTCTATTTTCCTTATAAATCCGAGGTAACCTGATACTTAAATCATGACACAAACGCAATGGAGACAGGAGTTGCCATTCTAAGTAAAGCCAGTCCAGAAGATGCTCCAAGATTTCAGGAAGGATCCAATACATACCCTGCCGCATGATAAAAGCTTGGTGATTTCTATAGAAATTTGGAAAAATTTAACACCCCCCCCCACCGCAATTGGTTTTTATAAAGATACTAAAGCAATCCTGGCAGTTTTACCAAGCCAAATAAATTTTGTAAGAATACCATTTAATTTTTTATAAAAGGACCCTTGAAAATAAACCGGCAACATACTCATTTGGTAACAAACTACAGGCAAAATAATTTTTACAGTTTGGACTCTCCCCCAAGAAAGATGTAGTGGGTTCCAATGCTCACACATTTCTTTGACTTTCAGCAATAAAGATTTTTCATTTACTGTCATCGTGTCTTCCTAAATATTTTATACCCTCTTCCTTCCAAAGGAATGGGAATGAATCAAATATTCCTTTTGTACAGTGCACATTTAACGGAGATCAAGATCTTCCTTTGCTGAAGCTGTGCTGGCTGGTCCTCATCAGATCATGTCCGTCAAGGTGATCAATGATGCGGTCTTTTATCAGCGCCTCTATCATCTTTCCGGGTACCGAGGTCAGACTCACTGGTCTGTAGTTTCCCGCATCTCCCCTTGAACCTTTCTTGAAGATCGGTGTAACATTCACCACTTTCCAGTCTCCCGGAATCCTTCCCGATTTGATCAACAGATTGGCTATCAGTTGAAGCAGTTCAGCTATAGCCCTTTTCAGTTCCTTGATTACCCTCGGATAGATGCCATCTGGTCCTGGGGATTTATTGTTTTTAAGCCTATCAATCTGCCTGCATACCTCTTCTAGACTGACCGTCAACTCAGTCAGTTTCCCATCTTCGTTTCCTGCATATAGCCTGTCGGCTTCTGGCATGTTGTGTATATCCTCTTCGGTAAATACAGATGCAAAAAATGTGTTCAGTTTTTCGGCGATGGCTTTGTCTTCCTTTAGCACTCCCTTTAGTCCATGGTCATCCAACGGTCCCACTGCTTCCTTCGCGGGTCATTTCCCCTTGATATATCGAAAGAACAGCTTAAAGTTTTTCGCTTACTTGGCTATTTTTTCCTCATAGTCTCTTTTGGCCCCTCTTACCGCCTTATGGCACCTGCTTTGATGATGTTTGTGTTTTTTCCAGTTTTTGTCTGTTTTTTACCTTTTCCATTTCTTAAACAAAGTCATCTTGTCTCTGATCGCTTCCTTCACTGCTACAGTGACCCACGCCGGTTCCTTGTTCTTTTTCCTCTTGGATCCCTTGTTGATACATGGGTATATATAGATTTTGGGCCTCGGTGACTGTGTCCTTTAAAAGGGACCATGCTTGCTCTAAGGTTTTTACAGTGCTTATCCTCTTCTTAATCTTTTTCCCCACCATGAGTCTCATCCCTTCGTAATTCCCTTTTTGGAAGTTCTTGAAAATCATTTATGAACATGTGAGCAGAAAGAAAATTCATGAGCATTAAAATGAAGAATCCACCATATATCCTTCAATCCACAGGCTTGCACAAGATTGTCTAGACCTAGTGATTTAATCTGCTTACTAGGCTGCTTACCTAGTATGGATCCATGATAGCATTGAAATCTCCAGCTACAATTAAATTAGATGTAGCCAGTAACATAATTATTTGCTGGAGTTTTTTAAAGAACTCGGCCTGATATGAATTAAGAGCATAAATATTAAGCAACATCAGGACATCTTTTCCTGAAGTCAAATCTACATGAAGGCATCTACCCATAGGATCAGCTTGAGCATTACCAAATACAGCAGAACAGCTTTTATTGACCAGGATAGCCACACCAGCCTTTTTTGCAACCACAGAAGCATAAAAACAGTACATAACCCACCCCAACCAACCTGGCAGCCTCAATGTGTGATGTGTTTCCTGTAAAAGACAAACATCCGCCTCCTGTTTTAAAAATTTAAGGATTTTTTTTCCTTTTAATAGGATGGTTGAGCCCATTAACATTCAATGAAAATATTTTTAAAGCCATTTGAAATGATTATACCATACTGCTACATATTCTCCTGATTTCCCTTTGAACATATAAGATAAAGTTCCCCCAACATCCAGGGTTCCAATGTAAACCCCCCTCCCTTAAAATAATGCATAAACTTGGGAGGAAGCATAGCGACTGACAACTACCACCCCCCCCATAGGCATTCTAAAATACCCCAAACTGAATCCTCCTTATTCAATAATTAGTAATAGTATTAACTAAAATATGACTCACAATATCAGAATATTACGTTATTTATACCCTATTAAGCCGTACAATTCAATTTAACAGTATACAAAACCAATTATTTATCCCCTAAAGCAATAGATTAAAAGAATTCATGAAATAACCTGCCTTGACTAAAATGTTATTATATCAAATGCAAACACCAAGCCAAATTCATAAATCTACTAAAAGCAATAAACATCTGTCTATGTCATTTAAAAACATAGACAAAGGAAAACAGTAATAGCAACACATATAACACATTTAGAATAAATACTGATTTAAATATAGTTTACTTATTTTTCCCAAACATATAAAACCAAATCTACTATCTTCCCATTCATAAATTTTCCCCCTCAATATAACCTATGAATTAATCAGCAAAGGATTGTTGTATAAACAGATACTATCATTATGTGACATGTAGGGAAAAAAAAAGGAAAACCACTAAGCCTACCCTAAATAATAATATTTGTCTTGGGCAAGAAAAGCATAGCCTCACTGCCTTTAGCTTTGTAAAACGAAATTATATTTAAAGACTGAAATGTGCAGGTTTACAACATTCTTGTAAATCTTGAAATAAAAGATTTATGAAAATTGATTATCTATATTTTGAATATATTTTGAAAACATTTTCAACATTATAATCTTAGATAAAATAAAAAATAAACAGGCTTCTCCAACATATGTGCTTTCCTTCAGATCTTATTTATGTCTTCACTCCCTCATGCAATATTGTGTAAGAAAACTTTTCCCTGCCAAGAATTTGGATGAGAAGTCTGGAGGTATATTGCAGAGCAGGTGAAGCAGTGTTTATTGTCTAGTAACAATTTGTGCCTAAATCCACCAACACACAACCCAAAAGTGGGCATGGCCATGGGAGGTGCATGGATGGGTCAGGGGCATTCCTAAAATTTACATACAATGTTATAGAATACCAAGGATGTGCACCTCAATTGGGAACTTGAAATTACATCTGGTTTCAGCAGATGTAACATGCCTTTGTGCCCAAATTTGTGCAATGAAAACGGCACTCAATGCTATTTTATAAAGGGCACTAATCTTTGTATGCCCTTTATTAGAATAACACTGAGCGCTTATTTTTTTGGGGGTGCTTATTTTTGAGTGCCATTTATTGAATCTAGCCCAGTTTTCATAATATGTATTTTGTAATTCTTCTTGGATTGAGGACCTCTTTACTATGTAAATCAACACAGAACCTTTGAGATAACGGCAGAACAGAAGAATAGAATAGAATAGAATAGGTACAAAAACATAGTGCACTTTAAAATAGAATAGAATAGGTACAAAAACATAATGCACTTTTAAAAATGACCACCATAGTGTTATAAACGTAGAACCAAATCAGACCTAAAAGAAAATTATATGTGTACTCATTCTCTATCAAGTTTTTTTCTTTAAACATTCTTGGAAAAGTTCTCTTAATTACTGACACAAAGCACAGCTTGTATGAACGACTGATCCCCTACAAGTCAGTCAGATTGAAAGTGTTATCAAGAAAAGCACTCACTCTTCCTGAACTCTATAAAACTACTTGACTGGCTGTGTGTGTGCCCAAAAACAAATTCCTTTCCCATGGAATTTAACCAGCTGCGCATGCCCTGGGAAATGAACAGAACCAGAACAAATTCAATGAAAGCAGTGTGCGAGAAAAATGAGACCCCAGAGTTCCTCACTGCCCACTGGAATCAATAACAAACACAAACAGATCTTTTGTTCCTCAGAAGAAAAAAATTAAGGTGCTATGTGATATTTTTATGATTTTTAGGCAAGACAGTTGTATTGTACCGCATAAGATGGTAAATACATCTAACAACCACTTAAGCATAATATTATAACATTTCCTTAGTTTTAGAGCAACTTTCTGCACTATGGGGAAAATTCTGTAAGCAGCGCCTAACTTAGGGGTCCTTTTATTAAGGCATGCTAACCGATTTAGTGCGAACTAAAGATTAGCGTGTGCTAAATGCTAAGGCATCCATTATATTCTATGTGTGCCTTAGCATTTAGCGTGCACTAATCTTTAGCATGTGCTAAATCAGTTAGCGCACCTTAATAAAAGGACCCCTTAATAGGCACATTTGGGGGCTCTTCTGGAACTCCTTTCCCCCCATCGCAAAGAGTAGACTTTTGAACTTCTGAGATGCTGTGCGCGTCAAAAGATGTATCTTCTATTTATGCTACTTCCTCTTGTCCTCCTTCCCCCCCCTCTCCTTTATTTCTTTGCTCCCTTGCCTTGGGGTGGGTGGTTGGCTGGGTGGATGGGGTCGGATGGGGTGGACTGGGCAGTGGCGTACCAAGGGGGGACGGTCCGCCCCGGGTGCACATCTCAAGGGGGTGCACAGCTGGCCACCCACCAGGGAATAGGCTGCCGCCGGGGAATAGGTTGCCACTGCCGCCATTGGGAACAAGCCGGCCGAGTTCTCCCTCCCTGCTTTTCTTCCCCACGGGGCCGACCAACTCTCGCTACCCGACGTCAATTCTGATATCAGAGAGGACTTTCTGGGCCAGCCAATCGCTGCCTGGCTGGCCCGGAACATCCTCTCCGATGTTAGAATTGACGTCAGGCATCGAGAGTTGGTCGGCCCCGCGGGGAAGAAAAGCAGGGAGAGAGAACTCGGCGTCAGCCTGTTCCTGATGGTGGCAGTGACAGCCTTTCCCTAGCGGCAGTGGCAGCAGCATGTTTCCCAATGGCGGTGGCATGGGGGAGGGCAGGGAGAAAGAAAGAAAGAAAGGGGGCAGGAGCCAGAAAGATAGGGGGCAGGGTGAAACAAAGAAAGAAAGAAAAAAATGGGGCACGGAGAGAGAGAGAAAGACAGGGGGCATAGAGAGAGAAAGAAAGAAGGGGCAGAGTAAAAGAAAGAAAGAAAGGGGGCATGGAGAGAGAAAGAAAGAAGGGGCAGGGTGAAAGAAAGAAATGGGACATGGAGAGAGAGAAAGACAGACATAGAGAAAGAAAGGGGGCATGAGAGAGAGAAAGACAGACAGAGAAAGAGCGGGGGCATGGAGAAAGAAAGAAAGAAGGGGCAGGATGAAACAAAGAAAAAGTTGGGGGAGAGAATGAGGTCTGGAGGAGAGGAAGCATACAGGAGGCTGAAAGAAAGGAAGAAATATTGGATGCACAGTCAGAAGAATAAAGTGCAACCAGAGACTGATGAAATTACCAAACAAAGGTAGGAAAAATGATTTTATTTTCAATTTAGTGATCAAAATGTGTCCGTTTTGAGAATTTATATATGCTGTCTATATTTTGCACTATGGCTCCCTTTTACTAAACCGCAATAACGGTTTTCAGCGCAGGGAGCCTATGAGCTTCTAGAGCAGCATGGGGCATTCAGCGCAGCTCCCTTCGCTAAAAACCGCTATCATGGTTTAGTAAAAAGGGAGGGGGTATATTTGTCTATTTTTGTATAGTTTTTACTGAGGTGACATTGCATAAAGTCATCTGCCTTGACCTCTTTGAAAACCCGCGGAATATAAATGATAATTAACATTTTCTCTGTGTACTGTGTGCTTTGTGTTTTAAAATTTTATTGTTGCTAGATCATTTTGACTTGGCCACGAAGGTAAGGGGGAGGGAGGGAGGGAGCTGCTGAAAGACATCTAGTAATCCTTGCAGGCTTGACTGTGCAGGGAATTATTTTTGTAAAATCATGTTTTGTTATGTGACTGGCATTATTTAGACTTTAATTTCTATGAATGAATAGAATGAAAATGATATAAAATTACTTGCTTGTTTTTATGTGCGTGCACTGAAGGAAAGTAGAGAGAGTGGGCTGAGGACGCTGAAGGGAAATGGGGAAGAGAGAGTGGGGAGAAGACGCTGATTTATAAACTGTACAGAATATTGTTTCTTTTTATACTTTAATATAATAAGTTCAATATAAAACAATTCATGACTTGTGTGGATGGAATCAGGTCATTTGCGGGGATGGGGACCGAGCTTACAGGAATTAGTCCAATAAAATGGTATTTTCTTATTTCTCATTATTTGTTTTATTTTTATTTAATTTGTAAAGTGGTGATTGTTGTTATCAGTTTTTTCAAATTTACATCTGTCTTTATATTTTGCGCAGTATTAGAGGACATGTGAACTGTTTTTGTGGTGTGGTGTTGCATTGTATGCAGAGTCTGGTTTCTTGGCGGTTCAGTAACTTTTGTCTACATATTTCTATTTTCAGTTTGTGATTATTCCATATTGGGAAAGGCTTTCTGATAGCATCGACTGTACAGGATCAATTGACTGTGGAGGATCTGGCTTGTTTAGTTTTACAATGTATGTGTTGGTGTTCTAGTGCTCTCTGCAGTGTTTAAGATGCTGCCTTTTCCTAGGTACACTCTTGTTGTGCGATATGTGGATTGTTACTAAAACTCATATTTTTCATATAGATGGGGGGGGGTAAAAAAATGATGGGCCTCGGGTGTCACATATGCTAGGTACGCCACACTGGGGCTGGGATTGGGGTTGGAAGTTGAAATTGTAAAATGTTTGAGCTTGCTATTTACTGGTTTTGATACTCTTTTTTTTTATTGCTGGTTCACGTGTTGGCTGTGTTTGTTCTCTGTTGCTCAATAAATTTGATTTAAATATAAAAGGACCCCTTAATTACTAAACTGGATTCATTTATGAGCTTTAGCAAGCTCATAATTGATAAAAGGAGGAAGGAGTGGCCTAGTGGTTAAAGCTACATCCTCAGCAACCCAAGGTTGTAGGTTCAAGCCCAGTACTGCTCCTTGTAACCCTCGGCAAGTTATATATTCCTTCATTGCCCCAGGTATGCTGGGTAGCTTGTGAGCTCACCGGGATAGATAGGGGAAAATGTATGAGTGGCAGAATGTAAAAACCACAGACAACCACCATTGACAGGCAGTATATAAATATTAATACACTTGAAACTTAATTGGGTGATAAGAGCCTATTTTCTTATGCACAATTCTGCATAAGATAGGGATGGAGAAGGACTTAAGCACCAATATGCATGATTCTCTAAAGGACTTAAGCACCTACAATGCCTTTAACACCCTGGTCTGCATTACAGTCGCCTAAGTTTTAAGATAGGCATAATTCTGTAATAGGTGCCCAAGTGTGATTAACAAGAGATAGGTGCCTATCTTTTTAGATGCCATTTACAAAATTTCCCCCTATCTTTTCAATCTAAATTTTGAATTTTTTTTGTTAACACATGAGTGATCTCAAAAGTTAGTAGGGGCAATTCTATCACTTGATTCCTTGATGTAGCTGCCACTGGAGAGACTAGCCGGAAGGGCCTCTACAATGGGGAGAGCAATCCCGGTACAAGAAAGAGTCACGAGGAAAAGATGTCAAACATACAGCACTGGATGATCCAAAGCAAACTTTATTTAGTCAGTAGCATAGACTCGACACTGACAGTGTTTCAGAAGTTCTGGCTTTGTCAAGAGTCTAATCTCTTAACACAATATATGTTGCTGGCAGATTTTCTCCCTTTAATGTCTTCAAGATCGATGAATGTGAGTTGCTCCGGAAGAAGTGACATCAGAGGGGGATGTACTGGCAGACGCAGTCATCGCAGGACCTTCATGTAACAGATCCGGCTGCATTGCCGTTGATGCAACGGGGGAGCCATTGCCATCAGCTGTTTTCTGCTTTCAGGCTGCCTTTTGCAAAGGAGCTCAGAGGGCAGAGTGGTAGCTGCAATGTTTGGAGGGGAACATGGAACATGGAAGGGTGGTGGAGAGAGAGAAAGGGGACAGGTTGGTATGGAAGGGTTGTGAGAAGGATGGTATGGAAGTGTGGTGGAGGAAGAGAAAGGGGCAGAGTGGTATGGAAGGGTGTTGGAGGGAGAGAAAGGGGGCAGGGTGGTATGGAAGGGTGGTGGAAAGGATGGTATGGAAGGGTGGTGGGGCAGCGTGGTATGGCAGGGTGGTGGAGGGAGAGAAAGGGGCAGATGCTGATGGAATTGGTGTGCAAGGGAAGATAGACATAAGGGGGAGGATACTGGATGGAATTGGGGTGGAGGGAAAGAAAGGGGGCAGTTGCGGATGGAATTGGGGTGGAGGGAAAGAAAGGGGGCAGTTGCTGATGGAATTGGTGTGCAGGGAAAGGGGAGAGAGACATAAGGAGGAAGGATACTTGATGCAATTGGGTTGGAGGGAAAGAAAGGGGGCAGATGCTAATGGAAGTGGAGGGAAGGGATAGGAGAGAGTGAAATGCCAGACCATGGGCGTGTGGGAGAGAGAAAGGAAGGAGAGGAGAAAGATGCCAGACCATTGGAGGCGGGAAGGGAAGAAAATGGATGCCACACCAATTGAGGTGGGGAGGGAGAGGCAGACAATTTCTGGAAGAGGCATAGAAAGAGAGCAGATGCCATATGGAAGAGTAAGAGAGAGGGCAGACAGTGGATGGAAGGAAGAGAATGATGAGAAGATGAGGAAAGCAGAAACCAAATAACAAAGGTGGAAAAAAAATTTATATTTGTTTTATTTATTTATTTTTTCTTTAGGATAAGGTATTATTGTAGCTGTGTTGATAATCGTTTATTAATAGAAAATGGAAATAAGATGATCCTGTTTATTGAACTAATTTTAATACATTTTTTACTAATTCAGAGAGCATAACTCCTCTCCTCAAGTCAGGACAGGGATACTGTAACAGCAGTATAGTTTACCGATCTGAAGAAAGAGGTTTTAACCTCTGAAAGCTAAGTGAGAAATGTATTAGTCCAATAAAATGATGGGCACTAAATTTTCTTCCTGCCATGCCCCATGCCTCCTACTTATATGCAAAATATAAATTGGTGGGCTTCCCAAAGCCCTGCCAGCTGAAGATCTCTTCTTCTAGGAAGGAGGTTGCATAGAAGAAAAACTGTACACTGGCACTGGTATGGTAACCTTTGTTGTTTGTTTTTAATTTCAAAATAAAAGAAATAAAGTGGAAATAAAGAAGTAAATAAGAAAATGGGTAAATACATGGGGGGCAGGGCAGGGGGACCCAGTGTACTAGTGTGCCTAGGGGCCCTCGACAAATTAATCCTGCCCTGGAGGGGCATGGGGGAGATAAGTGAAGAGAGATAATGAGGGGCTGCCGAGTGAATGCATTTGTAGGTCAGTAAGAGGAGTTTGAATTGTATTTAGAAATGGATTTAAAATTCACATCACAACAAATAGTCAAGTTTTAATAAGTTTGTGAAATTGTAAATAACCCATAGACAATCTATGATCTGTTGGTAAATCATTCCACATGTCAAAAGCAATATTATAAACACCTATGAACAGAACCCCTAACTGTAATATTCCTTGCAGTGCAGGGCCTATCAATTTTGCTCACATCACTACCAAGCAGGGAAATTTGTTGCATTCTTTTCAGCTGTCTTTTGTTATAGTAAACACATGAACTGCTGCTATTTTCGTATTAATAAAACCATCAGGGATATTCTCTTTCCAACAGTTCATCACCAAAGTCAAGCACGTTTGCTAAATTATTCTTCTAGATTTTAGATCAAAGCTAGTACCTGGGCCTCTATTGATTTACCCTCATTTTGAAGTATTTTTCTCTGCCAGGAATTGATTGATTTGGGCATTTCTCTCTAGTTTTGATAATGGTGTTACTATCTCCTTGTTTGCTAGTCTTATTAATGCTTTAAATGTTATCAAAATTGCGATTAGCCCTTGTAACGCTGTTGTATTTGATGACATTGTGAAGGTAATTACTGATGCTGAAAGTAATTTACCCGCACTCTAATCTTGGTTTCCCCTCAGCGAATGAAAGGGGTCAGTTTCATTGGCTAGACACTAATGCAAACGATAGCATGGGTCATTCTGAGAAAATAGCAGAATGGGTTATACCGCCTTTGCTAAGGGAGCAATTTACAAATAGCCTGAGTATTTTCAACTTGCACAGGCAATTTTAATGTTTACTGTATACTCCATGCTAGTGTCTTTCAAACTGTGTGTCATGGCACAATGGTGTGCCCTGAAGAGATTCCAGAATTTTACTTTATTTTTAAAAATTCCCTTCATAAGTATACACTAGAATAGATGACATATACATAGTGTATGCAAGAATCTGTTGATGTTATGAGTGCCTGTGTGTGTAAGGATACAACCGCCCAGATAGTAACATAGTAGATGACGGCAGATAAAGACCCGAATGGTCCATCCCGTCTGCCCAACCTGATTCAATTTAAATTTTTTATTTTTTTATTTTTAAGAGATAAGCATCATTCTTTGATGTGATTGGTCCTTGAAAACTAATGGCAAGTAATTTTTTTGTATATATTTTTTATGCAGTAGTTATCCTAACTTGAGCAACAAAGCAATCAAGGCTTTGTTACCGTTTGAACCTTTTTATCTTTGCAAACTTGGACTTCCAGCTCTGAAAGAAATTAAATTAAAAAAAAAGAGAACAACTGCAGATGGTGGATGATGAAATGCATGCTTGTTTGTTGACTCTTGAGCCGCGTTTTGAGTTAATTTGCACTCAAAAACAATCACATCCGTCACATTGATTAGCAATTCTATCTACTTTAGTTTCACTGTTCTTACAATTACCCATACATAGCTTAAAGAACTCTCAATTTTAATTTTTTGTTGGTTTTGCAATTTTATAATTTCAGTTATAATGTGTCGTGAAAAAACTTTTGCTCTGTTTAGTATGCCAGAGCTAAAAAAGCGTGAGACACTGCTCCATGTAGATCTACAAAGAGAAACTTCTTGCATTGTTTCTCTCTAAAAAAACTGGTAAGTGTAAAACATATTTTATTTGTTTGATCAAATATATTTATGACTTTCTAATGATAGTTCAAGGCAACTTACACTATAAAGATATAAAATACAATAGCGGTTATTTGAAAAGCTCTATTCTTGTTTTGGATGACTGGAAACTGCAATTTACATGTCTGTATTGCATGGACGTCCTAAGTTTGTCCTAAGTATGTGCAGTCTGAGTATGTTTTGAGCGGGACTAGGGGGCCAAAATATGGATTTGCAACAACAATTTCAGAAGGGGAAGGGACATCCATGTTCAAAAAGATGACTGTCTGTATTTAGACTTGGTGGGCCAAATTCTAAAAAATGACATCTCGATTGTAGGCGGCCAACTATTGCCTAACCAGCCAATTGGGACATACGTTAAAAAAAAAAACCAACCTCCCAAGGCAGGCCGCCTACATTGTAGGAGGAGGGAGCTGGCCAAAAGAAGATAAACACCCGCCGGAGGGAGGCACGTACTTTGGGCACAGAATGGATGGTTAGAGGGTCGCACTGGAACTCAGGAGGGAGGGAGAGGGGTGCGTTGGGACTCAGGAGGAAGGGAGAGGAGAGCATTGGGACACTGAAGGTAGAATAGGACCTCTCACTCGTAAGTACGAGTCTGTCGTAAGTCGGATGTTCACAAAACGGGGATTGACTTTATATGACTTTTAGGAAAGCTGTTAAAACATGGCTTTTTCACTTGCATAATTAAAAGGAGTTTTATAATGGAGAATTTTTTAGGGATGAGTACCTGTGGTTAACTGTGAGACAGGGACAGAGCCTACAGGGACTGGGCAGGGATAGGGACAGAACCCGCTGGGATGAGACAGGGGCAAAGCCCGTGGGGACAGGGACAAACTTTGTCTCCATGTCATTTTCTAAAAACTTGAGACTAGTATCAATATGTAAAAACTTAACACATCTTAGACAATTGGCGAATGAATTCATTGATGAAAAAAACAACTGCAGAAGTGTCTTATGGATTTAAATGAACTACTGTTACATGACATCATTTGTCTCTCGTCTGCCTTCGATGTAGCAACAAGAGTGTTGTCTGCTGATCATACTCCTACCATATGCAGCATCCTTCCATCATATGCCCAGCTACTACAGCATCTTACTATTACTGCAACAGATGCATCCATTGTTGCTGGCATCAAGGAACATTTCCAACATTTAATAGACACTTTTGGTTCTCTTCTACACCCATGATCTGAAAGACAATCCAATTATCTTCTTAGATGATGCATAAATATAGGCAACTGAATCTTTGGGAAGGTTGTACCAAAACCAGATCGAAATGGAGTGTTCTATTTGTGATTTATAAACAGTTGTACAGAATATTGCCCCTTTTTATACTTTCATGAAAAAATGTAAATACAAAATCATAAGTGTTTGAGGCTTGTGCAAATGAGGACAGAGTCTGTGGGGACTGGGCAAGGATGGGGTGGGGATGGGGCCAGAACCTTGCGGGGGATGGGGACAAACTTTGTCCCCTTGTCATTCTCTAATTTAGAACTAATCTATGGGGGATAAAGGTGGGCGATAAAGGTTGTGGTTAGAGATAGTATTGATATTGTAGTTCTACCTTTACGTATATTATATTATTTTAATTTAGTTTTATATGTAAACCGCATAGATGTTCTTCTATTGCGGTATATCAAGTGTTAAATAAACTTGGAAATAGAGAATGACACGGTGGCGGTTTACCCGCGGCCACCGCATTTTAGCCGCGGGTCACCCGCCGAAAACGGGGAAGAAAACTAGCAGTCGCTGCGGCGACGGGGACAAGGCCATTCACCGCCCGCGGGGCGGTGAATGGTCTTGTCCCCCGCAGTGAGGCATGAAGGATCGCGCGGTCCCCGCAGCTCACACCCGCCCGCCCAATCGATTCCAGTGTCCAGCCAGCTCTCTCCCCTCTCCTCACCCCAGTCCGC
Organism: Geotrypetes seraphini; assembly: GCF_902459505.1. Lineage (NCBI taxonomy): Eukaryota > Metazoa > Chordata > Amphibia > Gymnophiona > Dermophiidae > Geotrypetes > Geotrypetes seraphini. The sequence continues at coordinate 316,591,077 of NC_047086.1, forward strand.
AGATCCTCCTCCTCGGCGACCCGCACGCTACCAGAGAGCCGCGCACACCCGCCGCTGCTCAGCCTCGATCTTCTGCTCTGACGCAACCGGAAACAGGAAGTTGCAGCAGAGCAGAAGATCGAACACTGAGCGCGTGTGCGGCTCCCTGGGAAAGCGCGCAGGTTGCCGAAAAAGAAAACCCACAAACCAAGGTGAGGAGAAGGGAGAGAGCCGGCCAAACACCAGGATCGACCGGGCAGGCAGGTAGTGGCCGCGGGGACCGTGCGATCGCTAGTGTTCCCGGCTCAAATTGGAAGGAGGGAGTGAAAGGAAAAAGGCTTATATGGATGCAGCGGGGACGGTGACGGGGCGGTGAATGGGAAGGCAGTGGCGGTGACGGGGCGGTGAAAGGGATGGCGGTGACGGTGACGGGGCGGTGAAGGGATCGGCGGTGACGGGGCGGTGCAGAGGATGGTGGGCCGGTGACGGGGACAGATTTTTTCCCCGTGTCATTCTCTACTTGGAAACTTAGTTATGGCCCCTGCTGAGATTTCTTGGATGGAGGTGCTTATATTTGAAAGAAAGATGTTTTGTGTAAGTTTATTGTAATTTCATTATTTGCAAATGTTGTAATTCATTAAGGGCAATAAGAACTTGCTTTATGATACATGATTGTATATAAGTGTTTCACACCCACAAAATGCATAATGGCCATTGTTCTAGTCTAGGGACAGGGTGAAATTCTTAGGATAGAGGTTTCTTATAACAGAAGTCTATTGTCCTAAAGAATTTTGTAACATAGAAGTCACATGAATTTGCCACTGCTATCAAACTGCAAAATCAGCCCAACACCATATATCCAGGCTTTGTTCAAACAGAAATATACATATTCTGTTAATGAAACTGAGGGTCAGACTGCCAGAGGTCAGTGATACTATATGAATGGACTACAATGGTATACCTCATATATCTTTTCATTGCAACAATTCCCTTTATGCAGATTTGAAACAGAAGGACCCTTCCCTGCCTACAATTATTGCGAAACAGAAATATTTGCTTAATACATAATGCAAAGAAATTTGATCATATCACCACATTTTGGGAAAAGGCACACTGGTTACCCGTTTCCCATCAGATCACCTATAAGATATTACTACTAACATACAAATTACTAAACTTTGGTGAACTTGCATACCTCATGTATCTCTTGACACCTTACAAACATTCCCATTCTCTTATGTCTAGTAGTAAAATCAACTTGCCATTTCTACCTATCGTGAACACATCTGAACCATGATTTTTGCTGTTCAGGGACCCAAACTCTGAAACTCACTTCCACTTTTGATCCACCAACAAGAAATTCTAGATAAGTTCAAATCTGAATTTAAAACGTTTCTCTTTAGAGATGCCTACCAATAGGAATCTTTACCTATTGCTACAAGAAATTTGAGCTACGAGAAACGCATCAGGAAACTGGGACTGTTTATACTCGAGAGGAGAAGACTGAGAGGCGATTTGATAGAGACTTTTAAAATATTAAAAGGATTTGATAAAATAGACCAAGAAGCAGCATTACTAACATTTTCAGATGTGACACGGACAAGAGGTCACAGCCTGAAACTGTGTGGCAGCAGGTTCAGGATAAATGTCAGGAAGTTTTGTTTCACACAACGAGTGGTGGGCACTAGGAATTCTCTTCCGGAGGATGTTGTGGCGGAGACTACTCTTCTGGGTTTCAAGCGCAAGTTGGATATACACCTTCTTGCAAATCATATTGAGGGATACGGTAATTTCAGGTCTTCAAAATAGAGAACCTAAATGGGCCGCCGCGTGAGCGGATCACCGGACTTGATGGACCTCGGTCTGATCCGGTGAAGGCATTTCTTATGTTCTTATGTACCTCCTCTCCTCTTCCCATGGATGGGGCTTTGTGCAGACAGGATGTGACTCTCCTTATCCCTCTTTTCTGCAGGTGTACGGGCTATTGTTATGGTGTACAGGTGGGTACAATAAGTTTTGGAAGTCTTACCATACAATATATTGAAGTTATTGATATCTTATTATGGCTTCATGTAGTTACACTCCTCCCTCCTTATTTGCGGTTTCGGCACCTGCAGTTTTGACTATTCGTGGTTTTTGGTGCCGGGACCCCCCCCCCCCCACCTAGTGAAGCGACCTTACCTGGTGGTCTAGTGGTGACACGGGGCAGGAGACATCACTGAAAATGGCTGCTGTGAGTTCCTGTGGTCTCACGAGACTACAACGGGAACTCACAGCAGCCATTTTCAATGACGGCTCTGCATGGGGCAGGAGTGTAGGGAGATCGCTCCTGCCCCGCATCACCGCTAGACCACCAGGTAAGGTCCGGGATGCAGGAGGGAGGCGGGGGTGGGTCAGAGTCGACCCGAAAGTTATTTGCAAATTTTCCATATTCGTGGGCCGGCTCTGCCCCTAACCCCAGCGAATAAAGAGGGAAGAGTGTATACCTATTTTATTCATTATACATGGGAGCTTGTTGCTCCCTATCTGCTTTTCTGTTCTTGTTTGCATATTTTACTGTATAATGTATTTCTTTTGCTAATGTACAAAATTTCAATAAAAAGATCTTGAAAATTGAAACTACAATATAAGCAGGTTATAGTGAGATATGTACCTGTCTCCATATGCCTTATGATGAAGACTACATACCATTTTAGTAGCCTTCCTCTGGACCGACACCATCCTTTTTATGTCTTTTTGAAGGTGCGGCCTCCAGACATGTACACAATATTCTTTTTTTTTTAATCTTTATTAATTTTAAAATATTAACAATTTTAAAATATTAACAATACACAATACACAATATTCTAAATGAGGTCTCACAAAAGTCTTATACAGGGGCATCAATACCTCCTTTTTCCTACTGGCCATACCTCTCCCTATGCAACCTGGCATCCTTCTAGCTTTCGCCGTCACCTTTTCAACCTGTTTGGCCACCTTAAGATCATCACATACAATCACACCCAAGTCCCGTTCTTCCATCGTGCACATAAGTTCTTCACCCCCTAAACTGTACCATTCCCTCGGGTATTTGTAGCCCAAATGCTTGACCTTGCATGGCTTTAATGACTGAGAAAGACCCATGTAAGGGCATGCTAAACCCATTTTTTCCTAAATCTTAGCAAAAGGTGCCGGAATATTTGAGGATGTAAAGTTCCTTTTACTAAACTGCATTAAGCACTAATGTGTGCTTACCACAGCTTAAAATGCCTTACCACAGGCCGCACTGAGGCATCACATGTGCTATCCACACACTAAAAACATTTTAAATGTTGGGGTGGGTCTGGGGATGGAGAGTTCTGCACTAATTGGTTAGCACAGCTACATTGCCACGTGCTGAGTAGCATGTGGTTAGTGTGTGAATCCTTACTACCTATAAAATAGGTGACACTTGGGGGTTCATGTGCTAATGACCATGCACTAATGGGAAAATTAGCACATGGCCATTAAAAGAAAAAAAAAATAGGAAGTTCAGCCTTAGCCGAGAAGTGGCCTTAGCATGCGGGAATAACCAGGGCCACTTTTTACCACGTTGGTACAAGGGCTCCTCAATGAGGGTAAAAGTCTCTTTAAAAAAAGACCATAATGGTTGTGAAACACTTTTGTTTAATGGTTTCAACTTTCTTCCTACCATATGGATAATTATTAGCTCTGTTACTTCCGAAAGTTCACATTAAATCAATCAGTTTACAGCACTAAACAGGAAATGGTAATGAAGCATTATATAGTGGAGGGCAACCTGTTTGCTGGTCTAATTCTACAGTCTCGAGTGGCTTTAACATTAACTTCAATTTTAAAGCAACAGTTCATCTTCTGTGACTACAGTGTTAGCTGGTATTGAACTGCTGGTATTGAGCTATGTTATAGGAATAACGCTGTTTCCGAGCCACCTCACAAGCAACGCTATTCCTGTGGGTCAGGAGCATCAGTCCAAGCAAATCCATGGCCCAATGCTCCCGGCTGCAGGAATTAATTCTATTCTCCCCCCTCCCCCGTACCCAACCCCTCCATGTACTGACCTCCCTGCCAAGCAGTATGCCACAGGCTGCCGGCACCGATTCCTACATGGTTGACCCGGAAGTCTTCCCTCTGATGCTTTTGCGCGTTGTGTCAGAGGGAAGATGTCCAGGTCATCTGCCAGTACTGTGTAGGAACTGCTGCCAGTGACCTGAAGAAAAGGTACATGGGCTGGTGTGGTGTGATGGGAGGGAGAGACAAATTTGCTGCACAGACCGGGGTGGTGGGAAGGGAGGGAGAGACAAATTTGCTGCACGCGCTGGGGTGAAGAGAAGGGAATTTGCTACATGGTATTAATAGGCGGCTTGCCAGTTATCGACCAATTTGCTTAACGACCTAGTCGTAGGAATGGAACTTGGTCATTAAGTAAGGAGAACCTCTAAAAGTTTATTAAACATGCTTTACAGCACTGCATGTTGTTTTGAAAGAGAAATGCTTTAAAAAAAAAAAAAAAAGCGCCATGGCTTATAGAATTTATTTTGTCTGGGAGCATGGTTTTCTTTTCTTGACCTGCTGACTCCCTCAGATAGCTGAGCAGGATCCGAGAAAGAAGGAAAGGGAGAAAGAAATGACCAATTATATAGGAATAAAGGGGTAATTGGAGGGTCATTTTTCAGCAGTAGCTGTGATCACATTAATTTATATGCCAGTGCCGGTGTTTCAGCAGGCCTGACATAAACAAATAACATATCTGGATACCACAGGCTAAATAACATGACAGACTGGATAGTTTAATGGCTCGCCCTAATATTACCTCCCTTCCACCCCCTTACTACATGGATAATATTGGTCCATTTCGACATATTTTTAGCCTGATACTGATCTCTACAGTGGCCAAAACTGCATGCATAGGAAAGTTTTATATTCACTAGCTGGTAGTGAATGTATAATTTTCTTTGAATACCGGCCCAAATATTTTAAAATATTTTCTTTTTGATCAATGTAATAGCACTATATAAACTAAAAAAAAAATAAACAGATGGAGGCTAATAATGAAAGATATAGCCACGGATAAAACTGTGTTTTATCTGTAGAAATGGACTTTTGAATGTTGTTCACCTTGTCTGCAGTTGTGTGCCTTTACCTGCTGAGGGCGGCAGAGATGAGCCTGGGTCAAAGTGAGATTAGAAGACTGAAAATTGCATGTTTAGTTTAGTGTCATAAAGCCACGTGTGGTAAAAGCGGGCACAAGTCTCTGCACAACATTTTTCCTTGGGTTATATACCAAGAGAAATGATTGATATATTTTGGCTTTGAAGGTTGGGCTAACCCCGAGGTGAATGTACCCAGTGCTGAACAGATCAGAGGGCCCCTCTCCTATGCACTGACGTTGGCATGTCTCCCTGTCTCAGAACACCCCATATCCTGTACTTTAGGACACAAGAAAAGGAAAGTGACAATAGTGCAAGTGGTTTAGTTGATAAAATAGGGGAGGAGGGATGCCCTGTGGGATTCTGCAACCCCCTACTGCCCCTTACTTACACTACTGTTGGCTTTATAATTGACCGAACCAGATTTCACCTAATCAAAAAAAAAAATTAAAATTACTAATTAAAAGTTTGGCACCAAACTCTTAGGACACCTAGCAATGCCTAAATTGAGGCGCCCTCTGATGTCTAACGAGGTCTAGCTGAAATGTAGGCATGGATAGGGACTGAAAATAGGAAATATCACACCATAAAACATTCTACTCAAAATAATACTACCAGGTTAGCATTGATATATGAAATCACAACAAGTTATAAACATTTTATACTACTAGTGGTTGACTGTAGGTGCTGCTCGGGTTGATTGTCAATGTAGGTGCTATTAGGCGCTGTTTATAGAATCCAGCCCTAAGTGACTTTTAAAGAATTAGCGCTTAGCATGGTTTTTAATCGTGCCTATCTTTGTGTGCCATTTACAAAATCCAACCCCACATGTGTATTCAATGGTGTAGTAAGGGAGGGTGGGGGTCAGCGAATATTCACAGAGTCCACTGAGATATAACCCATGCAATAATGTTATACATTTTTTATGAGGTCCAAAAGGGGTATCAGACAGCCCGACACGCAACCTAGTTTGAAGGGGGAAAAAAATCTTCATTTGCCCCACGGTACCTCCTCCTCCGTACTTATTCTTTTTTTCTAATATTTCTATTGCTTTTAGTCATTTCTGGTGATTTATCTTATCATTTCATACCATTTTTTTGTGTCAATTGCTTATCGATTGTAAATACTTAGCTTTCAACCTTGACATCATTCCTCTGAACGCCAACGCGTTTCGAATTCTTTGTCAAGGCGACATGGGGAAAACTGAAACCCAAGAAACATTACAATTAGAACTATAAAATATTATCCTGAGGACAGCTTAACCCTCCCACTGCTTAAACATTGATTGCTTACCTATTATTGTGAACATACACAGCGTACCGCCAACGGACTTTTCAAAAATCCGCGGCGTACAGACTCTGGAATTTAAATACCCCTCCTACAAGATGACATTTCCGGGGGGGAGGGGGAAGAAAACTCATCTACTCTAACCATGAATTTTAAAGGGACCGACCATACGTTAAAGGTCCGCTTGAGCCAACCAATTAGATGACTCGTTAAGCCCCTTAGGGGACATAGTGTCTAATATAAACATCCACCGGAGTTCACATCGGTTAAGCCTCCAGACAGTGTTCCCACCCTCCCACCCTACTGTAATGCGGTCTAAAATTTGCCACTTAAGATCTTTTAAAGTATGGCCACAGCTTATCCAATGACGGACAAGCGGGGAAGATTCATTGTGAGTATGGACTCTAGATTTATGCTCTGTAAGACGGACTCGTATGGGGCGAGTAGTTCTGCCCACATACAGCTTGGGACAAGGGCACTGAATTACGTAAATAACGTTATCAGAGTTACATGTAGTATTATGCTTGATCTTAAATATTTCCCCTGTACTAGGATGGGTCCAAACTTCCCCTGATATAGTGTAACTGCACCGTTGACCCTGGCCTCCATTTCCAGCACCTACGTTTCACAAAGCCACGATTCTATAAACACCATTGCATGATTGACACACAATCAGCGGCTGTTTTTTAGGTGGACAATGACAATAGAGTCATTTATTGAATCCGGCCCTTCAAGAACAGGAACTAGTCTTTATTGCCCTATCACAGGCTGTGTTTTGGCGTACAATACCTGCATCAGGGATCATCCATACCCGTAGAGTATTATCTCAATAAAACAACTGCAAAATAGTATGTTTAGAAACTTAAAGATCTCAATATGTATACTTTAGAGCAGGGGTCTCCAAAGTATGGACCGCAGGCCACATCTGGGCCTGCAATATGATTTTATCCAGCCCGTGGAAGAATTGTGGGAAAATGTGCCAATTTTGGACTAATTTTCCCAATGAGAATCCACAACAACAACAACAAAAAAACACAGGGTGTGTTGATAGATTTCAAATGCATTAATTAAAATTGTGTTCAAAATATATTGATATTCCATATTATGTTAATATTAATATTATTCACAACTTTACATAATACTGAATTGTAATTGTATACGTCGCTGTATTTCTTCGGCCTCGATCAACAGTGTCAGTTCACAGCATTGTAGTTAGCTCTGGCGCTGTGATTAATCTTTAAACTGAATCTGGAAGTTCGTTACTAGTCGTTACGGTTAATTGTCCATAAGAATACTTGCAGTGGTGCAGTGTAATACTCATATCAACAATTTCAGAAACGATTTGCTGATTTGGATGCCAATGCTAGGGAAATTAGATTGTTTCAAAATTCATTTGACTGAGATGGGGATCCAAGATGGCAGCAGATGTGTGACGACGTTCCCAATCGAACATGGCAGAAGAAAATAAACTAAATTTTACCTGGCTGATATGCTGCATTTTAAGCAAAAAGGAAGTGTTCATGCCTGTCCCTTGGCGGCTAGAACATCTTCCTACTACTACTACTATTATTTATTATTTCTATAGCGCTGAAAGGCTTACGCAGCGCTATAGATTTTAACATACAATAGAAGGTCCCTGCTCTGAAGAGCTTAGAGCTTACAATCTAATTTAGACAGGTATAGGTATCTGACAGCAGTGAGTGGGAGTTAAGAGTTGAATACTGATTCAAAAAAGAAGATTTTGCTTCAGACTTAAAACAGGTCAAGGATAAAGTGGAAACCCTTCAAGATTTGACATCAGAAATTGTCATGGATAAAGTTTCTTTGAATAGGAAGATAGAACAATAACCACAGATTGAATATCCGTTTGTTAAATTTTCCTAAATCTCTAGTAATGATTCCTCTGGATTTATTCAAAAAACATTTGAATGAAGTTTTGAAATTTTCCTTGGAAGCTATTCCACCACTAAATAAAATTTACTATTTGTCATCTAAAAAAGGAACAGGAATAAATTCAGAGATGTTTCAAGCAAATCCGAAATATTGAGATTTTCTTGTCCGTTTGTATTAATTTGTTCCAAGTTTAGTGGAAACATCTGAAAAAACCCACTCAGTGTCTTTTGTATTCGAGCAAGATGTTAATACTATATTTAGATTGTACTTTCGCAATTCACAAGTATTGTTCTATGGTAAAAAAAAGTTTGGATGTTTCCAGATTTAACTCGCCAAACAGAAGAACGAAGAAAATTATTCTTGGCAATGAGATCTGAGGCATTGAATTTGGGTGCCTCTTCTCTTGGCTTACCCATGTTAAGTGTATGATCAAATACTTAGGAGTGAAATATGTTTTTTATTTACCAGAACAATTGAGAACATTCTTGGATGTGAAGAAATTGGTGACATGAACAGTTTAGTTGAATTTTAGAACTGCTGTTGTGAATATTGGGACCCACCGTTAAGCCTATTCCTTTCTTGTTGCGGTCTTAATGTGATTCTCTTCTCTTTTCTAGGTCCTGTCCTCCTTTATAGTAGTCTACGGAAGACAGTATATAATCTTTGAATTAATTGAAGGTTTCTTTTATTTTCTTTCTGTATTTCTTGTGCAAGAGTTATCTTGTTGAATATGGTAAATTTCAATAAAACAAAAAATTAAATTAAATCCATTTAACTGTGATGTTGCTGATATCCCAAGTCAAATTCAAATGGAAATTATTGAACTTCAAGCAAATGAACATATTAAAGATAAATACAAGGAAGGGAACTTGAAAGATTTTTATAAATTTTTGAACTCTAAGCAGTTTCCAAATTTGAAGAAATTTGCATGTAAATTTATCTCCATTTTTGGAACAAAGTATCTTTGCAAGCAAATTTTTTCAAGAATAAAATACATCAAGTCAAAATACAGGGCAAATTTAGGGGAGTTAGACAAGGATGTCCATTATCTCCTTTACTGTTTGATATTGTTTTGGAACCCTTACTATTGGCTATTCAACAGGCAAAGGATATACAGGGTATTCCTTATGTAGGTTGGGAATATAAAGTTTGCTCCATTTGAGGAATCCTGAGACTTCCATACCGCATTTATTGGATTGGATTGATACATTTGGCAAATTTTCTAGTTATAAAATAAACTGGAACAAATCAGAGGTTCTTCCTCTAAATGTTCATTGCCAAAAAGTGTTATTTGAAAAGTTCTCTTTTATTTGGAAGGAAGAAGGAATAAAATATTTGGGTATTTGGATAAAAACAACTTTGGAAGAGAAGATGAAAGCAAATGAAAAATTTTTATTGCTAAAGGTCACGGAAATGTGTGAGCAATGGAACCCCTTACATCTGTCTTGGTGAAGGGGGGGAGTCCAAACTGTTAAGATGATGATATTGCCTGTGATTTGCTACCAAATGGGTATTTTACCGGTGTTTTCTCAGGGGTCCTTTGATAAAAAAAAAAATTTGGCTGGGTAAAATAGCAAGAATTGCTTTAGTATCTTTACAAAAACCAATTGAGGCGGGTGGGGTAAATTTTCCCAACTTTTTATAGTTATCATCAAGCCTATATTATGCATCAGGGTATGTATAGGGTCCTCCCTGAGCTCATGGAAAATCTTCAAGATTGGTTATGGTATGGCAGCTCCTGTCTCCACTGAGATTAAGTCGCGTTCTGAGTATCGAGTTTCCAAGATTATATAAGGACAATAGAATTTTGATGGATACATGGCTAACAATAAAATATATTAATAATTTGACACCTATTCCAATCATAAAATCCACCTGCCAGTCCCTTTGGCTGAACTCCAAGATTCAAATTGGTGAGTTTAAGGTTATTTGGAAGCAATGGATGAAGGCAGGTATACATACTTTGGATGATGTTATATTGGATGGTAAGCTGCTTGACTTTTCATGATTGCAACACAAATTTGGTCTTAATATATCACAAAGTTACAGATGGTTGCAGTTGAAGCAGGCCATTCAGAAGGAGTTCCCTGAGTGGAAAAATCTTACAAATCAATTGCTTGCCGATCTTATGTTTTCAAGTGGACATTCTGGGACACTAGGCTACTCAGTGGTATAAATTAATATCTGGATTTTTGAATAAGAAACCAAAAAATGATCTTCGTGACATTTGGAGCATTGAGATAAGCATCAGATTACTGCGGCTCAATGGCCACAAATTTGGACTTGGAGGATGAAATGTACGGTGTCAGCATCTATGAGACAAACTTGTTTTTTCTTATTACATAGAGCTTTCTGGACCCCTGTTCGTTTACATAAATTAGATAGTTCGAAGTCTAATAGATGCTGGCATTGTCATCTTGAAGTTAGGACTTTGGATCATTTACTTCACTACTGCTCCTTGATACTACAGTTTTGGAGGTCTATTTGGGACCAAGTAAATAATATGTTAGAGAATTCAGTGCTTTATCTTATGATACTATTTTATTTGGTACTCTTATGAGAGCTAAAAGTCAAATATCTACGAAAAATAACAAACTTCTATTAGTAATGTCAGGGGTTGCCATGCAGCTTATTTTAAGAAATTGGAAAAACTGGGATAGGTTGAATTACTCATTTTGGCGGGAATCCCTGCATTATACTTATAAAATGGAACGACGTATGATTATACAACAGGGTTGTTTCAATAATTTTATGGATGTTTGGGAACCATTGGCTAAATACTGTAAAGAAGTATAATTGAGCTTTATTTAATAGACAAATACACATACACATCCGGGGGGGAGGGGGAGGGAAGAGAATGGTATTAGAATTGATCCAAGGATTTTATGAATTGTTTCCTGAAGGTTTGATATATTTGGTTTTTAAATGGGAGGGTGGGGAAAATTTATTTGTGTAGTAATATTTGTAAGTTTTGTTGCATTTATTATATAATGTACATATGTGAATCATTATTGTGCATTTGTAGTTTAAAAATCAATAAAGAATTTGGAGAAACCCCCCCCCCACAAAAAACACAAAAACAGTTCCATCATTCACATTAATGGTTTTATTATAATTTGTCATGAAAATATGAGAAATTGCTGGTAGTGTTTATCGTCATTAATATACGATAATTTATACTCACATACTCTGTAATTAGTTTATAAAATTTTCTGCTTTCAATAAAACTCATATCTTTTTACTCATATTTTTTTTACTAGGGCCAGCTGAAAAGTGCTTAAGTATCCAATGTGTCAAAAAGTTTGGAGACCCCTGCTTTAGAGGAAAGGCAGAAGAGGGGAGAGATATGATAGAGATGTTTAAATACCAACGTGGCATAAATGTGTATGAGTCAAGTCTCTTTTATTTGAGAAAGGAAGCACTGGAATGAGAGGGCATAGGATGAAGTTAAGAGGTGATAGGCTCAGGAGTAATCTAAGGAAATACTTTTTTTACAGAAAGGATGGTAGATGTGTAGAACAGTTTCCTGGAGGAAGTGGTGGAGACAGAGGCTGTGAATGAATTCAAGAAGGTGTGGGATCTTTTAGAGAGAAGAAAAAATAATGGTTATTGCAGATGGGAAGACTAGATGGGCCATTTGGCCTTTATCTGCCATCATGTTTCTGTATTTCAGTTTCTATGGTCTGCAACACAAACTTGTAAGTAAATTGCAGTAGCTGGACAATCAGAGCATATGCTTAACTGTAAGAAATACATGGCAATGTAATGTCAGGTCTTAACAGCTGCCTAAAAGCAATATTTCTCTAAAAACACTGAGCAAGCTGCAATTATTCAAAATAGTAAACAGCATACTGCAAACCCCACAATAGAATCAGCCCACCTCCCAGTCGCAACTAACTTGTAATGATTTTTCCATATATTTTGCCAACAAAATTAAAGGCCTCTATCAAGACCCACACATAGTCTCATCAAAGCTCCCATCAACTAATAAAGAGAACACTACCATGCATAGTCCACCTAGGACTCATTCAACCAGGTCACAGAGGAAGCTCTTAAAAAAATCCTGAAAGACCTGAGGCCTACAACTTGACCTCTCGACCCCTGTCCAGAAAAGACACTAGAAAAGTGAGCAGAGGCCTCACTGAAGGCGTCACAAATCATCGCTTATGGAACAGTAGCTGCCAACAACACTAAAAAGTGTCATGGAGTGTCCACTAATTAATATTTAAAAAAGAGCTCCCTTGAGGAGGACAAGCTTGAAAACTACTGACCAGTCTCCAACATTCTTTTCCTGGCAAAACTAATAGAACAGTTTGTATTCAACTCAATGACAGGCGGAGGCAGGAAGCAGTAATGAAGGCAGCTGTTTATTTCACTCATGCTTAACGTGACCATTTCTTTTTTTCATCAAAACGGGGACATCTATTAATTTTCAATCCCGCCCTAGCTCCGCCCCCAATTTCTTCCATTCATTTTTTCATATATACATAATATCTTATTAATTCATAATGGTAACCATAAAATTTTGAAAAAAACACAAAAGCACACTACACACAGAGAAAATGTTAATTATCATTTATATTTGGGGGATTTTCAAAGATGTCAAGGCAGATGACTTTAAAATATGCAATGTCACCTCAGTAACCATAGAAAAATAGACAAATATAGTGCAAAATATAGACATCAGATATAAATTCTCAAAACTGACACATTTTGATTACTAAATTGAAAATAAAATCATTTTTACTACCTTTGCTGTCTGGTGATTTCATGAGTCTCTGGTTGCGTTTCCTTCTGACTGTGCATCCTTTCTTTCATTTCTTTCTTTCTTTCTTTCTGCGCTCAGGCCCAACAATTGTCCCTTTCTATTCCCTCCCATGTCCTTAGTGCCCCTTCTTTGCCAAAGCCAGCCTCCCTGCCTCCTCCTCACTGCCTTCCAGCCTTTATCCCACCCCCTCCCCTGAAGTTAGCCAGCCAGCCTCCCTCCTTGCTGTGCCGAATATGAGAAAGGTCAGCAACCAAACAGCCTGCCTGTCTGTTTGCCTCTGTCCCTCCGAAGCCTGCCTCCCTCCCTACAAAATCTACTGCCGATTCTTCTGCTCCCCCCCCCTCAGTCTGCCACCACCACCCACTGCTACTTCCTGCCCGCCGCAACAATCACAGGAAAGGCATGTCCAGGTGCCGGCCCAGAAGCCTTCTCCCCGATGTCAATTCTGACGTCGGAGAGGAAGTTACGGGCCAGCCAATCGCTGTCTGGCTGGCCCGGAGCTTCCTCTCCGACATAAGAATTGACATCGGGGAGATGGCTTCTGGGCTGGCGCCTGGACATGCCTTTCCTGCGGTTGTTGTGGCAGCGGGTGGGGGAAGCAGGGAGAGAGCCCATTCTCCCATGATTGCCTGTCCCATTGTCCCCACACACAGCTTCGGGACGCCATCACTGAAAACGGGACATTTCAGCATCCCGAAACTGTGCGTGGGGACAACGGGATGGGGATCTAAAAAAGGGACGGTCCCATTCAAAATGGAACGTATGGTCACCTTAAGTATGCTGTCCATTTACATGTTCAAATGGCTTGTAAATATACTAAAGACTTTTTTACCCTCAGAAAAGGGTTTATATGAAATTATGTTGATAAATAAACCTATGGCAAGGTGGAGAAAAATCATTTCAAAAGCAAAATCCTTACCATAGAAATGTCAAACACTCAAAATATTATACTTAATTATTGGAAGGACAAAGCTTCAAAGTCTAGTCAGATTACGTAGCTCATCAAATGAAAAAAAAAAAACAAAACCCACTTTGCAAATGCTAGTGAAAATGAACCAAGATATCATAAACAATAATTTCTCAAAACGTATCTGTGTTCAGAAGGAGATATCGGTTTTCTAAAACGATGCCACTGAAGGTGGACAGCATTTCACTGACAAGCGACAACAGGCACTATGTAATAGCCAAAGGAATTTGTGACAGGGGAACTGTTTTATATATATGTGTGATCATAAGAGCTATTGAAAATAGTGTTTTAGCAGTAGGGAATCATTCATACCACATTAACAACAACTCTTGACATCACATCATCAATATCATAAAGTATAAAACAACGGATAAAAATAAACCTCAATTGCGAGAGGCCGGGACTACACAAGTACCCGAGCCAACTCACATCATCATTGATTTATAAAAAAACTCTGTGTATATTTAAATAAATGATTTCATTCATGCGCAGTTAGTATTTTTCAATGATTTTTCCTTTTCCAAAAGATTTTTTTAGTGGTGTGAGCAATATAAGCAGAGTCCAATAATTTAGAACTTATTTATAGCATAAACAGGATCCCAAACTAACTAAAAACTAGACGAGGGCTACAGCTCAACTTTATAGGGAAAAGCAATTGTTGAAGCAAGGAGTTTGGAACAAAAATAAGAGAAAAAAAACATCCACTCATCTGAAGATGCGACGTGACTCAAAAGATTCTCAGTTCCTTATCCCGACAGAGAAGTCTTTCTGTTTCGCCAAGAAGGCTACTTCAGGGGAAAATTCAATGTCCAAATATCTCGCGCTTCTTCCAACGCCACAATTGTAAAGCTGGCTCCTCTCAAAATGGTCCCGGAACCATTTTTATAAATCAATGATGATGTGAGTTGGCTCGGGTACTTGTGTAGTCCCGGCCTCTCGCAATTGAGGTTTATTTTTCTCCGTTGTTTTATACTTTATGATATTGATGGTGTGATGTCAAGAGTTGTTGTTAATGTGGTATGAATGATTCCCTACTGCTAAAACACTATTTTCAATATGTCTTTTTTACATTTTGATATATATGATTGAATTCCCTTATACATTTAGTTTGATCATAAGAGCTGCCATATTGGGACAGACCATAGGTCTATCAACTCGTACCTAGCAAGATCCTAAAGAGTAAAACATATTTTATACTGCTTATCCTAGGAATAAGCAGTGGATTTCCCAACATCCATCTTAATAATGGCTTATTTATTTATATTTCTATCCCGTTGTTCCCAAAGAGCTTAGGACGGGTTACAGGTTAACATACATAATAAACAGTGAACAGGTTGCAATTTGCCATAGTTATAATACAAGGTTGTTGGGGGGTTTCTTCTGGTACAAAAATTTTGTCCTGATACAACACATACTAGGCACATATTTTAATCTCTAACAATTCTTCAAAAGCAGCCTTCAATTTTGAAACATCTAGTTAACTTAAGGACTTCTCATTGTAAAATGAGGAATACATGTGTACAGTGGATTTTTGACTTGCCCAAACTATGCCTTCTTGAGATTGTTGTATCGTAAAGAAGTCCATAAACACGGTTCTGTTTAAGCCGAGTAGGAGTCCTCCAACTGCATTGCATTGCATTGCTGCCTATCACTTATGTAGGGCAACATTCAAATGGAATTGCCTTTTTGAGAGTTATAGCCATGTTTTCATCTAATGCATCATGCATGATTATCACTAATCTATGTAGGGTCATTAAATCTGAAATTACGGTAAACCATTCATAATAAAAGCACCTAAAATATTTATGCACTGAGAGCACCATTATAATAGACTGTTCTTTGAATTTGCGTTTTTCAACTGTTAAAACAAACAAAACAAAAAAGAACCACCACATTTGCTTAGCCATAGTTGTAAATGAAAATAGTTCATAATTTTATGATTGACTAACATTATCTTCTGTTGATAAGGAGTTATCTCATTGTACACTAAGGAGGACAGTTGATTTGGGGGGCCTTCTGATAATAACACACTATTTCTTTCAACATGAATCAATAATAGGTAATGGTAAATACTTTTCGATACAACACAAAAGAAAGTGGAATTTGACACCACAGTATTAGGATAAACATACAACGTTTTATTGTAGTAACTACAGGACAATTCTCAAATGTAAATGATAGTCAAAGGTGTGAAATGCCCTTAGCCCTAAAGTCCAAAGTTACTGTTTTTCAACAGGATTCTAAGATAAACTTGGCCTACCTTAGTAGAGCTTCTGCAGGTTCCATGGTAGAGGACTTCTTTTCTTTCTTTAGGGATTCTGTGCTCTGTCTTGTCAGAGTACTTAACTTCCTGTTCTCTCGGAGCCCTACACTCCTGACTCAGCAAGCTACCTAAGCCATTCCCTGCCTTAGGGTAACTCAGTTCTAGTCTCAGTGAGGCAGGGTCATTAAGAAAAACATGCCCTGTATTACTCATTCCCTCACAATGGGCTTTGGTTAAATTGACAGAGCAGGACCAGGCTCTTAAGGATCAAGAGGGATGTTTACAAGTTTGTGAATCTTCTATAGACGTTTTGCATGGATCTGGTGTCTTCTTAATTAGCGACTATCATCGCTTCTTGACTAGGGTTGATTCCTTGGAAGACCAGCTGAGGGTCTGGAATTTATGATTTATAAATTTTCCTAGGACTGTTATCTCCCTGCTTGATGTGCTGAAAATTTCATGGAAGATCCTTCTTCTGATTTCCCAGGCATATTATCTTCCTACAAGTTCAAGTTCAAGTTTATTAGCATTTGATGAATCGCTTATATAAGATTTCTAAGCGATGTACAGTTTAAAAGCCACCAGGTGGTGGTCTCCCATACAATTTGAACGGGTTAATCGTAAGACAAACAATATAAATCAATTGGCATTATAACAATTGAAATAGAAACAAACATGAATGAGTAGGAAAGGAGGGAAAAGTTACAATATCATTATCTGTTGAAGTTTACATAAAAGGGAAAACACAATAAGGAAGGAAGGGGATTGGTGAGTTTAATGGTCACAACAAAGTATAAAAAATCAGGGTCTGCCATGTTACGTATCAAATGCGTCTTGAAATAGAAAGGTTTTTTAAAATTTTCTTAAAAGATAAGAGATCTTTTTCATTTCTAATATAGTTTGGTAGGGAATTCCATAATGTAGGGGCCACAACGGAAAATATATCATTTCTTCTTGTACCGATAATTTTCAAGGTGGGAATTGATAATAAATTTGAGGAGGATGAACGTAGAGAACGTGAGGCATTATATGGAATAATTATTTTTGACATAAATTGTGGTTCATTGAAAATTAGTGTTTTATATACCAAAAATATAATTTTAAATGTAATTCGGTGGGAAATGGGAAGCCAATGTGATTTAATCATTAATGGTGTGACATGGTCATATTTTTTTGCTTTATAGACTAGACTCGAGGAAGGAGTGTGATGGTGAGTCTGGAGGAAATCCCAAACTTGGTTGGATACCTAAGATTCCACTGCATTATTAGACACTTCACTGGACTCTCAAGGGTCTAGAGCTACATTTCTTGCGATGTTTGTTGTTGTTCCCAATAGGAATTGGGATCTATGTTTGCTTCCACTCCCCCCTCCCCCCCAAAAAAAAACAACAAAACAACAAAAAGTTTGTTTCCTTCTTGAGTCAGACGGACAAAGTTTACCCCGACTTCTACAAAGAAATTCAGGATAATATTAAGCATTTCTGGTACTTTTTTTTAATGCCTAGTAAAATGTATTAAGTTCAAGGGAGAATGTTATGTTTTTATGACTGACTTCAAGGGGGAAGTTATCAAGCTGTGTTAGGGCTTTACGTCACATTATTGGCCCCTTAATGTTACTTAAAGGGCCTTAACACAAGTTGATTTAATTTACTGCAGTGATATTTAAGTTGATCACGCCTAGGACTAATTCTAGTGCCCAAACTTTGGGTGCCAGGTTTTCACTTACTGAAACCTGATATAAATGCTGGTGCACAGGTTAGGTGAGCTGAGACAGTATTCTACAAGAATACGAGAAACTCCGATATTCCTCCCATGGCCATGTTCCCTTTTCAGATTTATTTATTTCAGTACTTGCTATACTGCAATTCCAATGGTCAAAGCGGTGGACAATCTAGGTAAAATAGACAGAAAGGCATACAAATACGTCACATTTATTCAAAAAGCAGTATTGCACTCCCCACATAAAATTTTAGTTGAAGACTTGTTCAAAAAAGTAAGTTTTTAGGGTCTTCTTAAATCTGGATTAAGTTGGGAAGCTCCAGATGGATTGGGGCAATACATTCCACAGCTTAGGGGCCATGAAAAAGAAAGCCAAATGCCTGGTGGGCTCATAATAGGCTCTAGACCAGGGGTTCTTAACCTGGGGGTCATGGATTGGTTTCTTAGGGGGGGTGAGGGTCAGAAAAAAATTAACATTTACCGTATTTTTCGCTCCATAAGATGCACCTGATCATAAGACACGCTCACCTGTAGAGAAGGAAAAACCAAAAAAAAAAAAAAATTCTGAACCAAATGGTGTGCCCTGTACCCTGTTTCCCCTCTGGTGGACTAGTAGTAGGCAGGGACAGGGTACGTCCAGTGGTGGCCACGTCTAAATGATAGGCACATGTAATGGCAGCCAGCCAGCCAGCCAGCTCCCAGCCCCTAGCCAGCCAACCAGTCAACCCACCCCCAAGCCAGCCAGCCCCAAGACAGTTCCAAGGCAGCCAGCCAACCCACCCCTAAGACAGCCAGCCCCCAGTCAACCCCAAGCCAGCCAGCCCCCAGCCAGTGCCAAGGCAATCAGCCAGCCCCCAGCCAACCCCAAGCCAGCCAGCCAGTACAAAGGCAGCCAGCCAACTAGCTAACCCACAATCCCAAACCCCAGCCAGCCAGCCAAAAGGTAAAGGCAAGCAGGCACCCCCCTCCCCCGGTACCTTTTTTTTGTCATCCCGGTCCAGTGTGCTTTCCGCACTCCTGCCTCAGTTCCCCTGCTCTCTTCTGGTAGCGTTAACGGCACAGTGGTGCACGAGGCAGGTGCGCGCTTTTTGCGTGCCTGCTTGGACCCACACTGCACTCCAAATGGCACTGCAATCCAAATGGTGTCCCGCGAGAACTGACAAGCAGCCATTCGGAGTGCAATGAGGGACCAAGCAAGCACGCAAAAGGCGTGTGTCTGCCTCATGCACTGCTGTGCCACTGACGCTGCCGGAGGAGAGCAGGGGAACCAAGGCAGGAGCATGGAAAGTGTGCTGGACCACTGGGATGGCAAAAAAAGATACGGGTATTGTTTTGTTTTTACATTCACTCATTAAGACGTATCCTTATTTCCACCCCCTTTTTGGGGGTGGAAAAAGTGCGTCTTATGGAACGAAAAATACGGTATATTCACTATACAGCCCAGTTCTGTTGATTTTTTTCACGTGAACTTTCTCATGTGATTTTTCATACACATTACGTCTCTCGCCATTATTTGTGAATCAGGGTTTTCAGCACTTGTTTCTATCAAAATGAAAAGTCAAAACAGATTGGATGTCAAAGATGAAATGCATGTTACCTTGTCAAAGACCACTCCACAGTTTCATATTCTTATTCAAGGCAAACAGGAACAACCTTCTCATTGAAATAAAGTAGATAACGAGAGAGTAGATGTAGTAGTAGTAATAGTAATAATAATTTTAATAATAATAATTTATTTCTTATATACCGCTATACCGTGAAGTTCGAAGTAGTATATCAGTTTTAATTTGCATAAAAGGATTGTATTTCATAATTATAATGAGTGGCCATTACTTTTTGCATAAAAAAGGAGTGTATTTTTTTTAGATTGTTTACTTTAATGTTTAATAATATTTTGTGTATGTCATATATGTATGAGACAATCAAATCTCGATAAATAAAGTACATTATATCCATTGCGTGCAAAGTTCTGTTTATGTGAATATTTCTGGCGAAGGGGGTCCATAGCTTTCATCACATTCTTAAAGGGGTCTGTGACTCAAAAAAGGTTAAGAATCACCATTCTAGATGGAGGGGAAAGAACTAGCCGGCTGGCATCAAGGGAGCAAAGAGATCTCGATGGGGTGTAAAACAGAATCAAGTTTGCAAGATAAGACAGAATACTTTGATGGAGGACTTTGTGGGCTAAATATAAGATCTTAAATTGGAAACAATGAGAGAGTGGGAGCCAGTGAAGAGATTTTAGAAGCGGGGTACAGTGATCGAAACGACCTGCATTACAAAGGAGTCTAGAAGCGGTATTTTGTAAAACATGTTACAGTTCGGTTGAAGAAAGAGCTGAGTGAATGACATTACAGAAATCAATATGAGTAAGTACAAAAGCCTGTAAGAGGGGATGTAGGGCAGAATGGTCAAGAATCCTTTTTAAAGGTCTCAAGTGACGCAAGGCCAGAAAACCTGATTTCACAATGTGAGACACACAATTGTGAAAGGATAAGACCCTATCAAAATAGAAGCCAACATATTTCACGCAGATATATGTTATGAGCCTTATGAGGGGTTGCTGAAAAGTTGTCAGCCCAACCAAACTTCCTAAATTCTGAGCGGTATTTTTGCCACTGAAGCTGCACGGTGTTATCTTAATTTGTTAAGTGCCAACTTGTAGAATTGAAATTCTACATTTTTGACATTGTTTCAAATCGTTGATCGAACCATATCCACGTCATTCTCTTCTTGGTTGAGCTGAACACTTTTCAGCACCCCCTCATAGGTGCCCTGCCTTTATAGAATGGCGCACAGCCAGAGGCATGCGCAAATTCTAGAGTGTCAATTAAACTCAATGATTGGTTGTTAGCACCCAATTATTTATTGATGTTTTTAAGTTATTGATGTTTTTGAGTTGTTTAATTTGCATGCACCTCTTGGAAGTGCCTCCAAATTTTGGCATGTGAATCTGGACACCACATATAGCTTCTGGGGGAATGCAAATAGGCTAAGATGACTTGCAGGAGCCCTTAGTACCTCCTAAATAGGAGGTGGTAAGTGCCTATGGCAATTTTTTGGTAGGTACAGTGAGCCAGTGGTGCAGTAAAGGGGAAGGTGTGGGCAGTCCAGCAGGGCACCTCTCCTCTCCGCCCTCTCCCCCCCCCCCCGGGTCCTCTCCTTGCCTCGCGTGTGCGCCCCTTGCCTCCCCCATATCTTTTTTACTTCCCCAGCACGAGGTTGCTGCCCGCGTCGGCTCTCTCTGATGTCACTTCCGGGACCTGTGCCTAGAAAGTGACGTCAAAGGGCGAGCCAATACCGATGCGGGCATGCTGCTCATGCCAGAGAGGTTATGAAAGGGAAGGGGGCACGCATGTGGCAGGAGGGGGGGAAGAGTGCGGGGGAGGGGTGCCACCGCTCTGTGTGCCACTCACCCTTACTACGCCACTGCAATGAGCTAACTGAAACATTAGTGCCTGACCTTCAAAACCAAAATCCCAGATTTTACTGCACTTTAGTTAAAGGGCCCCCAAAATGAATAATTCTGATTATGAACCAGCTTGCAAGCAGCATTATTCTATCATTCAAGTAGCATCAGGCCAGCAACAGTGAAATTCAGATACCTACCTGAGCCTCCCACCATTCCAAACCTTCTCCCAAGAGTCCTCCCATAAGTCATACCCTCTTTAGACTGTACCCCACTAGCTGAAACCCCTCACCTCAAGCAGGCCTCCCCCCATCCAGAGGATCCCCTCCTTACTTGGAAACTCCCTCCTGTGCTTACTTGAAATCTTCCTTGGAGTCTGAGAAGGAGCGATCCTCAATCACTCCTGCCCTTGCTGGTGCTAGTTCAAAATGGCAACACTGACCCCTAGCAATAATCTTATGGTATGCTCGCTAGAGGTCAGGTTTCTGTATAAAGGCGATTTGGCACAAGCTATAGAATTTATATACTGAGTTGCTTTTAATTTTTATTTTTTTTTTTGCATCTTTGCATCTCATTAGTATCCCTTGGTGACCTTAAAAGTCTGCATTATGATGAGCGGAGAAAAATATTGTCTTTTGATGTATTAAATGCATCATTTGATTTGTATGATAGGGTCTTTTTTTTTTTTTTTTGCATTCTTCAGGTATGACATTATGCTATAAATTTTAAAGATGCTGAATTACAGGTTCTTTTGCATCAATGCCTGGGCTGGCAGTGGATTCTCTTTCCAGGGCTTGGTCTGAAGAATCGGGAACCACCATAGCGGTGGATTTGTTACAGCGAAACATCAAGGATATTCCCTTATTATCCACTAATATGACCACCTGAGTGACAGATTACAAATTTCTTCTATGCACATATATTATTTCCCCATGGAGGACTTTCTGATCTGGAATAAATGCTGATGGACCTTGTCCCAAATGTCAAGGTCCTAAGGCCAAGCTGGGATATATGTTTTGGACATGCTTACTAATTCAAAGTTTTTGGAGACAGTCGTGGGACTCCCTTATTACCATACTAGACATTTTTCTTCCATTTGATCCTGGGAATGCATTTTTTTTTTCAGGCAGGAGAGACTTTGTCATTATTATCAGACGGGCAGAGCCTTCCTTTGCAAAGTCTTAAAGAGGGGAAATAAAACTATTCTATGTTGTATTTCATTATTTTTTTTTTGCTTATGGGGAACATACAGATAAAGAGTATACTGTATGTCTCCTTTGGTTCTGTGTTATATTTTTACTGGTTGGTTCAGCTTATATTTCTCTCTCTTTGAAATCTTTCCCATTCCCCTCCCTTTAATCAAGCTGCACTAGAGATTTTTAGTGCGGGCTGGCGAGGTAAGTGCTCCGACGCTCATAGGCATTTTATGAGTGCTGAAGCATTTACTGCCCCAGCATGTGCTAAAAACCTCTAGTGTAGCTTTATAAAAGGGGCCTTTTGTAACAAGGGGTGAACTAACTAATTTATTGCATGAGTCTCTGTTTGATGCACCTATTAAAATAAAGGCCTTCTTTTATGAAGCTGCATTAGACTTTTTTTTTTAAAATCACCGACCACAGCAGTATTAGCTCCGATACTCATAGGAATTCTATGAGTGTCGGAGCTTTTACTACTGCAGCCGGCGATAAAAAGGCCTAGCGTAGCTTCATAAAAGGAGGGAGGGGGGGAGTAAAAAAAAACAAAAAAACAACCCAACAACTCTGCATTACAATATCAAAATCTGAATTAGATCCTTTTCGCACATGTTAAGGAGGAAAATATACATGTTAGTGTTGTAGCACAGTTTGATAACTCCCTTCCCCCATTTCTGATAGACAAGCAAATAGCAGGTAGTTTTCCAAATCACTAATGAGGGTAAATTAATTTATGGCGCCTATTATCAATCTGGGCTAGAGGTTTTTAGCGTGAGCTGGCTTAGTAAATGTTCTGATGCTCAGAGAATTCCTATAAGCATACCTCGCTGGCCTGCGCTAAACACCTCTAGCGCAGCTTTATAAAGGGGGGGGAATGCTATACTCATAGTAGGAATTTCTGCCACAATCTTGTGAGTTTATCTTTTTCTTCTTTTTTTCTCTCTATCCTCCCAATATGTTTTAGAGATTTTGGTTCCTTTAAAGTTTATTTATTGACAGTATTACTTTTTTTTTCCTTCTGTTATATCTTGTCAGCTAAAATGGGATTGTTTATCATCACATAGAATGATTATTGTTCTGTATATTTTATTGAAAATATGGTTACAAATAAAGGGCTATATATATATATATATATATATATTTTTTTTTTTTTATTAAGGCAGAGCTCCTAAATTTACGATCCTAAATATGTGCCCTATTTTTAGCCAAACATAGAAGCCCAAGGTTCCAAATGCAAATTCATTTTAAGAGTTATGCCGATAGATTTGGGCCTGCCATTTATTTGCCTAGATTTAAAAGCCTAATTTATGAACTAGAGCTGAAACAGTGCTAAGCTCCTAATTTTTCCCCTCCCTAAGCCCACCTTTTTATGCTCCTAAATTTACCAATTTAGTACAATTTTGAGTATAAATTTAGGCACTCAGCCCTAGCAGTCTTTCAAAGAGGCCAGTTTGGGAACATAAATCCTTTGAATGTTGGGTCCAAATAAAAAAAAAAAAAAAGATTGAAGGTTTGAGATACTTTGTAGAGGCAATGGATCAATCATAACCTTCAACTTTTCATTTCTAGTGAGATAAGGAAGACATAAATTTAAAGTGCTTTGATGGCTAGGCATTTAAAATAGTGTGCACTAGGATGACCCCGTTTTAATGTCAGGCATTTCATTAGTCATACACCAAGATAGTGTGGGTGGTGAAAGGACTTCAGTTCAACTCAGAATACCTGCACATCTTGAAATCTAATTTTAAAAGCATACCTAAACTTCTGTATACAGTTCTTGGACCAACATAGTGTGACAGTGACATATCAGTGGGCTTCGACAAGTGATAAGACTTTTTTTTTTTTTTGGGGGGGGGAGTTAATGAACTTCAAGGGAGTGGGTAAGATTGTTGAAAAATATGTGAAAATATATTAGGATAAAGAGAATAAAAACTGATTGCTCTGGTTTCAAATGGGTACTTTAGGTTAGTGGGTCCAAACCCTGTCCTGGAGGACCACAAGCCAGTCTGGTTTTCAGTATAGCCCTAATGAATATGCATGGAGCAGATCTGCATGCCTGTCACCTCCATTATTTGCAAATCTATCTCATGCATATTCATTAAGGCTATCCTGATAACCTGACTGGCTTGTGGTCCTCCAGGACAGGGTTGGGACCCACTGCTTTAGGTTATATCTGTTACTGAAAATTAAAGCTAAATTCAATATATAAGTATGCAAAGAGGAAAAAAAAAATCTGCCCTTATCTCAAATAGGACTTTTTATGTTGACTTAAGCCAGTATAAAAGTAATATCACCCTGCACCTGTTCATTTCATTCTACATTTATTGACAATTTAACAACCCCCAAGGTTAAACACACAGAGAGGCCTGGTTACTTCCTCTCATCAGCATTTAATTAGAACTCTTTCACTTGGCTACTTACAGCTCCAGATAAAAATATTTCTCACAGTCTGCAGTCTATTTCAGCTTGTCTAAGCTCAGTCCTTGAGGGACGCAGGCAGACCAAGTTTTCAGGTTATCTTTAATGAATATGCACAAGAGACATCTGTATACAATGGATATTGTGGACATGCTAATCTTTCTCATGAATACTCATTAGGAATATCCTGAAAACCTGGCCTGTTTACAGCTCCAAAGGAATGAACTTGAACAAGCCTGGTCTATAGGCTCACTTCACCTTAAACCAGCACAGGAGGCTGAGCAGGAACAGGCTTGTCCAAGTTCAGTCCTTGAAGGCAATAACCAGGCCAGGTTTTCAGGGTATCCCTAATTAATATATATAATGCCTATTGGGACTTATCAACACCTATCAACAGCTTTAATATTATATATAAATATCTTAAAACACAGAAAGCAAATATAACAATATCATATACCATTTATTAATGAAAACTCAAAAATTAATTATATACCTTATCTTACATCATATTACAAACATACAATAATCAAACAGACGGAGCCCTCCAGTTCATTCAACTCAATTAAAATATCTCTTGTTATAGTTCATTGAAATGTTCACCCGTATATCCATATATTAGCAGCAAAAGTTGAACTTACGGCCTCTTTTACAAAACCGCGCTAGCGGCTGCACTGCGCTAACGGCCCCGAAGCCCATAGAGATTTAAAGGGCTTCGGGGCTGTTGCCGCGCAGCAGCCGCTAATGTGGCTTTGTAAGAGAGGCCGTTAGTGTTGCTTATTGCAGATATTCTTCAGTCGATTCTGATTTTCCACCCAACCCATAGTGTCACAAATATTTGGAAATCATGAACAATAATCACGGTCGACACGCTTCTGTGTTTTGCCACAACATCGTCCTCAGGAGCTTCACTGGTTACAGCTGCACTCCTGTTTGTTCATTATACTAAAAGCAGCTAATGCGGATGAGATCTCCAAACCAAGATCCAGCAGTAGTAGGCCACTGAAAAATTTGTTTCCGTTTACTGTATTTTCACGTAGATAACGCGCACCCATGTAAAACGTGCACACGGGCATAGCGCGCGGGGAACACAAATTTATGTAATAAAATGTTAATATAGCATGCACACGCATATACCGCACATGCTAAAACCTCCTCCCGCCTACTCCGAACCGGCATCCTCCCCCCCCGCTCGCGTCACCCCCCCCCTCTGATCCGAGATAATCTGATCCGGCATTCCCCCTGCGAACCGGCATCCTCCCCCCCGCTCGCGTCACCCCCCCCTCCCCCGCGATCCTACATCCCCCCCAGCACTGCAAATACAACTCTTACCCGATTGGGCACCGGCACCAGCACCAATGCACAGCATGTGCCAGTGCCAGTGCCCGAAGATCCTCCCTCGTTGGTTTGGGCTGGGCTGGGCTGGGCTGGGCGGTGCGAGAGAGATCCTTCTTCTTCCTCTGCCGGGCTGGACTAGGCTTTGAGCATTTGCGCATGCTCAAAGCCTTTTGCTTATCTCGGAGAGAGCAAGACCAGAAGGCTTTGAGCAAGCACAAATGCTCAAAGCCTAGTCCAGCCCGGCAGAGGAAGAAGGAGGATCTCTCTCGCACCGCCCGGCCCAGCCCAGCCCAGCCCAAACCAACGAGGGAGGATCTTCGGGCACTGGCACATGCTGTGCATTGGTGCTGGTGCCGGTGCCCAATTGGGTAAGAGTTGTATTTGCGGTGCTGGGGGGGGATGTAGGATCGCGGGGGAGGGGGAGTGACGCGAGCGGGGGGGGGGGGGAGGATGCCGGTTCACAGGGGGAATGCCGGATCAGAATGTTAAAAAAAAATTGTAAAACGCACTCACACGTATAACGCGCATGGTTATGCACGGTTTGTAAAATCGTGTATAACGCACGCGTTATATGCGTGGAAAATACGGTACTTCCCTCATTTCCACAGCTTTTCAGCGGACTGTGTCCTAGAGGTTTTTATGTGGCTTGCCAAGTTTTAGTATTATTTTAATATTAATAAAGTCCATCTCAGGAACATCGTTTCTCCACATTGTTTTTTGTTTCTTCTACAGTAAATGCAACAGGACAAAAATATAGTGTTAATATCCTGATAGGTCACCAGGCACAACCAGAGAAACTGAAAAAAAAATTTTAAAAAAAAATCCTTCAACAGCCAAAACTTTTATCTTCAGGGCCAAAATCAATTTACATCATGCCTGAGCGGCACGAGCAACATCTGGAAAAACTAGTATTTTTAACCACAGAATAACAAATCTTCATCTAAAATAAGCTCTCAATAGACCAACTTTATCTTGCTCATCAGCAAATAAAACCCAGCAGGGTGGACCTGAGAGCAATTTCCACAGTTGAACTAAAAAAAACACACACACACAAAAAAACCCTGGTAAACCTAAAGAGCCACTGCATCAGATTGAATCCATTGATAAATATATAGAAAAAAAATTGAAACAATTTATTCATGATGAACGGACCCAAAACACTTTCTGAAATAGTATGTACTCTTCAAGATATTGCTTGTGTAACAATAAAAAAGCCAAAGCAGAACAAACAAAATGATTATGCACATACACGTAGTGCAAGACAATGCAAAATGATCATTTTCGGCCTGCACACCCCTATTATTGGTCGCTCTCTTAGCTGATGCATCTGATTTATAAACAGGCATAAAAAAACCTCCAGAAACACAAGCACTATGTGGAGAAAAGCCAGACAAAAAAAAAGGAGTCAGATAATTTAACATCCTAGTAGAGGCATCTATCACATCAATGCTTATTTGCGTATAACAAATGGACACATCAGTTCTACACGGCCATCGTTTTAGTCTACAAATAAGCAAGCATGCAAATACATTAAAAATAAACACATCTGACTTATATCATTTTCAAGGAGTGAAGGAGTAGCCTAGTTCAGTGATTCCCAACCCTGTCCTGGAGGAACACCAGGCCAATCGGGTTTTCAGGCTAGCCCTAATGAATATGCATGAGAGAGATTTGCATATGATGGAAGTGATAGGCATGCAAATTTGCTTCATGCATATTCATTAGGGCTAGCCTGAAAACCCAATTGGCCTGGTGTTCCTCCAGGACAGGGTTGGGAACCACTGGCCTAGTTGTTAGTGTAGTGTCCTGAGAACCAGAAACCCCAGGTTTGATTCCCACAACAGCTCCTTATGACCCCTGGGTAAGTCACTTAACCCTCCATTGCAGCAGGTACAAAATAAACACCTGTATATACTGTATGTAGGGTTACCATATGGCTCCAGAAAAAAAGGGGACGGATTGAGACATTCGGATTTTACTTCCACGATGGAAGTACAACCCAGATGTCTCAATCTGTCTTCCTTTTTCTGGAACCATATGGTAACCCGAACTGTATGTAAAACACTTTGATTGTAACCTGGTATGTCAAATCCTACCCCTTTTCAATAAATCATTTAATTCCTGGTACAGCTGGTCAAGTTTATTTATATTCACCCATTTACAAAGCCATCTGAGCAGTTCACAATCTAATAAGGTTCTCTAATTATTTTTCCTTATCTGTCCCAGTAGGCTCACAATCTTAACTATGGTATCTGGAACAATGGAGGGTTAAGCGACTTGCCCAGGGTAGGGCTACTAGATGTTCAGGAAAACCCGGACAAGTCTTTTTAGAGGACTGTTGGGGTGCCCGGATGGATTTCCAAAACCCGGCAGTTTGCTGAGTTTTGGAAAGCCCCAAGCTCAGGGCCACATCTGGAGGGTCTCCAAGCATGCACATATGCAACCCGATTACATCGTATGCACGCATGCAACATCATCGCATCACATCTGTTCATGTTTGGAGGCCTTCCAGATGCACCCCTGAGCTTGGGGGGAAAAAAGGCGAGGTTCGTGTGCAAGCGGGACTGGGGTAGAACAGGGTGTGACTAGGGGCAGAATAGAATGGGGCCACATGTCCTCTTTTTCTTTTTTTTAAATAGGAGGAAATCTGGTAACCCTAGCCCAGGGCAACAAAAAGCAACACTGGGCTCAAACCCACAACCTCAGGGTGCTGAGGAGCAGCTCTAACCATTAGGCCACTCCCCCTCTGGCCTGTTTTGTATCTTTGCTATTGTGGTTGCTTGCAGATCATTGCCTCTTCCTGAATCCTTTTCAAGGTACAGTCTCCAGAATTGCACACAGTACTTCAAATGAGATTTCGCCATAAAATTATACAACGGCACCAACACCTCCCTGAATATACGAATACACCCTTTCCAATGCACCTGAGAATCTTCCTGGATCACCTTATTTACATATAGTAGGAAATAAGACACAAGCAGCAAAATATGATTTTAAAGATTGACTGGGCAAATATTTCTTCAATGTTTGAGTCAAATACTAGGGGGTGTGTCACCATAAACCATTTGATGGATAATTGTCAAATTTTTATATTCAATTTGGTAAATGATTGACAACCAATGTAATTGTTTTAACACATGAGAAATCTTTTCATAACAAGATGTTGTGCACTATGTGGAAAGAGATCACAGTTTTTCCCGAGTTTGGAAAAGATCAGTATTAAGAGTGATTCTGTAAAGGTCTTCCATGCCCAACTCCGAGTGCCAGACTTACACCTGTTGAAATGTGTTATAATTCCTGGTGGCCAAATTGGGCATGGATACTCCTTATTCCATAATACTATGCTAATTTTCTCAGAATGCCCCTGACCTGCCATTCACCTCCCGTGGCCTCCTTTGGGTTGTGCACTATGGAATTTGGGTGCCCAGGATTATAGAATAGCATGCAGGCAGACATGCATGCAAATCCAAATCACTGTCAATTATCTTCAGTGATTGACTGTTAAAATCAATTAATTGGCTCGTTAAATAATTTGTGTGTGCATTTATGATCCTCCTACTACTACTTATTTCTATAGTGCTGCTAGATGTACACAGAGTTGTACATTTAACATTCAAGAGACAGTCCCTGCTTAGTAAAGCTTGCAATCTAATCAAGCAGACAAACAGGATAAGCAGAGGGTTAGGAAGTCTCTCAGAAGGAAATGATAAAACAGGCAAGGGTGCTTTACAAGCGAGTGGGAGTTAGGCATTCAAAGCAATTTCGAAAAAGTGGGCTTTTAGCTTAGATTTGAATACTACTAGAGACTGAGCTTGACATATAGACTCAGGCAGTCTGTTCCAGGTGTAAGGTACAGCAAAAGAGAAGGAATGTAGCCTGGAGTTTGCAGTAGAGGAGAAGAGCACAGATAGGAGAAACTTACCCGATGAGCAGAGTTCCCAAGTAGGAGTATAGGGAGAGATTACATTACATTGGTGTCTTTTATTCCACCCCAATACCTTGTGGTTCTAGGCGGATTACAAAAAGAGGTGTTCTGGTCATATCCAGTAAAATTACAAAATGGCCATTTGGTTGGAATGTTTAGGGACTGGTGAAGGAAAGAGGTAATCGATTATATCATGAGTCTGCCTTGATAAATTTCCTAAATAGCATGGTTTTTATTTCTCTTCTGAAGGTTTGGTAGTTTGGTGCTGCGATCAGTAAGTTGGAGAGGAGAGGAGGCTGTCTAATTTTGCTGCTTGCAAGATGAGAGGAGAGAGATTGAGGAGCTGCAGTGTGAATGCATTAGTAACAAACAAAAACAAACTGCAGATGTGTACAAGATGCAGGCGAAATTTATTGTGACAAATATAAATATATAAAAACCTTTTTACCAAACAGTGGACCCGACACGGTCCGTGTTTCGGACAAACCTTCGTCGCATTAGTAAGCCAATAAGAGGAGTTTGAACTGTATGGAGAAATGGATGCATGCTGGAATTTTGGCACTCAAATTCTGGTGCCATTTACAGAATCAGAGGATAATGCATATTACCAGCAAATGAAAAAGCATGAAATATGGTGGGTTTTTTCTGCTCTCTGTTATTTTAAATAATGACATGCAAAAAAATAGGATAGGTCATCTCCTATGTCATTGCAAACGACAGCCCAACCCTAGAAAATGTCAGAATGTGCACTTTGTAGCAAAGTCAGCGAATTATTTTTACCCACGGACTTTGACCCCTTGTTTCAAAACAACAGCATGCATTTCACTTTAACTTTCAACCTCTCTGGAAAGAAAAGGTATACGAGGACATTTCAACTGGCTCTCTCTGTCAGTACTATTTTCATTGTGAACAGCAAGCACACAAATGTATGGATTATTTTTCTCTTCTGATCTATAGATGCCTCCAGGAATACCTCCACTTAATGCGGATAATTGAGTGCAAGTTGTGGAACACTGGGGATATATTTAGCTGCACCGTGGGAGGACATTTTTCAAACAGCGGATTCACATCTATAAAAAGAATTACACCCATATGTGTGGCAATGAACATTTTTCTCTGTACTACCTGTAAATGAGTTGGTAATGTGAACTTGAATAATCCTTTTATCTAATGTCTGCTTTATGACATAGTACTGTTAAATAGGGGCATTTAAATTAACTAATTTATTGTGCATGATTAGTGTAGGGGTAGGCAATTCCAGTCCTCGAGAGCCGAAGCCAGGTCAGGTTTTCAGGATATCCACAATAAATATGCATGAGATAGATTTGCATCTCAAGGAGGCAGTGCATGCAAATCCATCTCATACATATTCATTGTGGATATCCTGAAAACCTGACCTGGCTTCAGCTCTCGAAGACTGGAATTGCCTACCCCTGGACTGTAGACTGTCTAATGTTTATACAATAGAATACAGTACAATACAGTGTCATATATACCGCAATTTTCTGTGAGGAATCTATGCAGTTTACAATAAGATTTAAATCAAGTTCTGAAGTTACATTGTTTGCAGGAGCATTGGTTTAGTAAGGAGGGGTGAAGGGTAAGGAAGTGACTTCGGTTTCTTCTGGAACTCAAGGTAGCTCACGGATTGTCTTAGGTGTATTGGTAGTTTATCACACTCAAGTCCCGCTCCTCTTTCGTGCGCAAAAGTTCATTACCCGCTAAACCAGTGTATCGCAAACTGTGTGCCGTGGCAAGAGGCACGTCCTGTATGCAATTAGTGAGTGCCAGTGCTTCTCCTCTCTGGCCCTCTTCCCTGCTGGCACCCCCCCCCCCCCCTGACATCTCAGGGCCCGCAATTCCAGGTGCCTCGAGCAACGGCCACTACCTTTAGTGTGCCTCAGCTCGAGAAACTTTGCGGGACAATGTACTAAACTGTACCATTCCCACGGGTTTTGAAACCCAAATGCATGACCTTACATTTCTTAGCATTAAATCTTAGCTGCCAAATTTCAGACCATTCCTCAAGCTTCACTAGATCCTTCCCCATGCTTGTGAGTGTAATTCACGAGGTTCCGCAGGGATACTTTACCTCAAAGTGAGTTCCCTCATCAGGCCCAAGGAGAAGGGGCTGCAGCCGGTACATCGCTCCAAGACCTATGAAGTCCAAGGGTATGACAACGCAGCCAACATGTCAGGAAAATATAAAGGTGCACAAGCAAGAATGCTTGAGCAATGTCCAACAGCTATATTTTCTCCACGTAGATGCCACACACTCAATTTGTGTGGAAATGATGCTGCAGAATGTATTCCTGAAACCATAACATACTTTGGAAAATTTTGCATAATCATATTGACTGCTCTCTTCATGGCATATCTAGCACACGGTAGTCAGACCGTGTTGAAAGTGTGAAGCCCTTTGTAGCCCATCTGCCTGGCATCAAATTAGCATTAGAAGACCTCTTGAAGCTGAACCTAACTGCCAAAACAAGAATAGAGATTAATGGAGCTTTGTATGATAATGTCTGTTGTACGGTACAAAATATTAGTTCCAGTTGATATCTGTAACAAAGTTATCCAAACCAGAAATGCAACACTGGATATTGAAGTGTCCAACATAAAAACCTTGATTACAGAACTGAAAGATCTCCGCAACAGCTGGAAAAGAACGTGGAGTGAAGCTAAGCATGTTGCTTCCAATTTACACATAGCAATTAAAACTATCTGGAAGTTGTGGTGATGCAAAACAAAAAGGAGGTTCCATGGTGAAGATGCCCCGCCAGGGTTTCAAGACTAAGCTGGACAAGTTCCTGCTAAACTGGAATGTATGCAGATGAAGCTAGACTCATTTAGAGCACTGGTCTTTGACCTGGGGGCCGCCACGTGAGCGGACTGCAGGGCAGGATGGACCACTGGTCTCACCAAGCAGCGGCGATTCTTATGTTCTTATGATTCCCCTGAAGAAGTGTATTTTAGAAAGTCTGTTTTTAATGTAATGTTGGATAATGTTATTGGTGGACTCAGTTTGTTTCAATGCTGCAGTGAACATTTCTGAGAAGTTCAGCTTCCTCTGGAAGTACCTAACAATTCCTGCAGTTGAGCTGAAAGAAAAATCAAAATTACTGGCAAATCAATATCCTGCTGATATCAGTGAAGATCTTGTAATGGAGATGAGTCATATGTCAGCTGTTCTTAGATCAAATTATGGAGAGAACCAGCTGAGCCCATTGGAGCTGCTGAATTGCTTGAAAAGTACAAACTGGAAGCACTCTTTCCAAATATATGCGTCGGTCCAAGTATTCTGTTGACAATTCCTGCCACTATCGCCTCTGCAGCTTCAGCAAGCTAAATCTGGTAAAAAAAAATGTTCTAAGATCCACTATGTCACAAGCGCGACTAGTAGATTTGACCCAAACACCTTTTTTGTACCGGGGCCCAGATTTTCTCTCGGCGGCCCTGTCCCTCAAACTGAAATTCTCTGAAATTTAGTACTAACGGTCTTAAATTTCTTCCAAACCATCATCTATTTTTTTAACAATTGCTATTTAAGAATTGCTCTTTTTCTGATATCCATCTACAAAGACCACAAGGAATTTGGGTGAATTGAGCTTTTCATGTGTTTTTTTTTTTTCTTGTTTTTTTAGTTAATGTTACTCTGCCTAGCCTTCAGGAACCAAAGGGTATCTGTTTATTCTCAGCATAACCTTTAAGATTAGACTGCAGTTCGGGAATTCCTTGCTATCACTGTATTTGCCAGGTAACTTCTGTACCTCTTTACCATTGATCAAAATGTTAATCGACAATGGCCCATTTCCACAGCTCATGGTAGAGAATGTTTTCCATTAGATTTCAGAATGTCAAACAATATTTCCTTATGTCAAGTGTAATACAGTAGGCGAGGAAAAGTAACAGTGTTAAAAAAATTTGAATGACAAATGGAAATTCTGAGTCAGAAGAGTGGTTGCTCTCAGCGATCCATTAGGGTAATACTTTTTGTCAACCAAACTAGTTACACACTTCCCTTTGAAGAGAAATATGAATTGGCCGATCTCATAAAAGTTTAGCAGTTTCCTAATTGTGTTCTGGGGACTAGAGACGCAGACAAACCCATGATAAATCACAAATTATAATCAGTTCAATATCAGAGCTCTTTGACATTGCTCATAGGATAACCCCATAGGATAAGTAGTCACAAGACTACTTTTTAACTGATATTTCATCAGTTGGCTCTTATAGATTGCTTCATTAAAAAAAAAAAAATAGTTTAGTTTGGATTCCAGTGGAAGTTGTTTTTTTTTTTTTTTTTTCATTCAAGAAATGAAACAGAGTTATGTCTTTAGACTAATACCGTGGAAAGAAAATATAATAAATAATGTTACATAGGGCTCCTTTTACTAAGGTGCACTAGTGTTTTTAGTGCACGCAGGATATTACTGCGCGCTACGTGGCTAGAACTAACGCCAGCTCAATGCTGGCGTTAAGGTCTAGCGTGCGCTATTCCGTGCGTTAATGCCCTAACGCAGCTTAGTAAAAGGAGCCCATACTCTCACTGTTCTCTAAGAAGAACAGAGATCAAGAGCCATCAACTATACAGCATTCTCATTATGTACGACAATTAAAAGGGCTAATCCTGATATCAAAATCCACTCCAACGTCCAAAAGAAGAGACCTGTGGGAGTTACATTCACATTCAGTTAAGTGAATATTATTCAGTTAAGTGAATGTAATAACATTCACTTAACTGAATGTGAATGTTTTTACCTTTTAACTCCCATTGGCAATAATTGAATAAATTAAGGAGTTTGATATGAGTTTTGTGGTATAACTGGAAGAGGGGTTGTTTTTTTGTTTGTTTTTTTAAAGAAATGAAAAGGTGACACAAGGATGAGTTGAGACTTTGTCTTTTGGTTTAGCTATTTTCTCAAGTTCCTTTGGACATCTAACTCAATCCCAGCTCCCTCCCCTGTCAGGCTCTGCACCCAGCACCCTTCCTTCCCTCCCTCACATCAAGCTTTGCACCCAGCAACCTTCTTTCCTTTCCCTGTCAAACTCTACCCCTCCCTCCCTCCCAGGCTCTGCCCTCTGTCCTCCCTCCCTGCCCTATCCTCATACTTCTGCCGATCCCTGGTGGAGGTACAGCGGGCAGAAGCAAGCTTTCTGAACACCTACCCCATTAACAGGCTGCGCAGACTGAGTTTCTTCGGCCGCTGAGTGGCATGAGCAGGAGCCTGATTTGGTGTTGCTGCTTGGCGCTGTGTAACTTTCTTACTGGCTACTGTGAATACTCATGAGAATTTGCGGAATCCAGTAAGGAAGCCACTCAGCACCGAGCATCAGCTCCAAATTGCGCTCCTGCTGTGCCACTCAGTGGCCGAAGAAACTCAATCTGCGGCAGCCGGTTAGCTCCTGCCCGCTGCACCTCCTAGGAATTGGCAGAGGTGTGAGGATAGGGCAGGGAGGAAGGCATAGCCTGGCAGCAGCCTGCAAAATTCTGGGAGGGGGGTGTTGGCTCGAATATAAACCGGGACCCTCATTTTTGGGCCAATTTTTGGCCCAAAAATCTCAGTTTATATTTGAGTATATACGGTACATACACACATTTAAGTATTCTTTGGTGCAGGTATAAATTTGTGCGAGAGAATCTGTGTGACAGCAGCTATGGATGCCACTCCATCAACAATTAGCCACTTGACTGAAGACCAAATACAATTTAAGGCAGTGGTCTCCAATGCATGGCACCAGGGCCATATGCGGTCTCCAAAGTTCTCCATTGCTGGTCCTTGCCATCCAGAAACTAGAAGATATTTATCCTGATTTCAGTCAGAAGATACTATGGATGAGCACTGGCTAGCACCTTTCTAATCAGAGGCTGCCATTGGTACTGCTTCCATAAATCCCTAATTCTGGTCAACCCAGAGAATGAAAGTTGGGCTTTGGAATTGCACCTGGTCTTTAAACAAGTCTAAGTTTGAAACAAACTGGAAATTTATACCGTAATCTGTAATAGGAGCACCTCTGTATTATATAAACTAATGTGCATTTTGGCTGATGAGATCTTGTCTCAAATAATATATATTGCCTTTAATATCCCCCAACAAAAAACATTCTAGTTAAATGGCCTCAGCTACTCAGTGCAAAGCAAGAAAGAAGCAAAGGGAAAGTAAATACCATAATATTAAGACAGACAAAAATGGAATACAGTTAAGTTCCCACATCAAACAATGTTCATGAAGAACACAAGCCTTCCATATTTGTCTAACCAAAAAATACCACATGGTTACTGTTTCAGAGAAGTCAGGAACCACATATAACTCTGCAATCATCACATTAAACTACTGGGAATTAAATTCAGAGACTTTGTTGTATGCTTGCAAAATCTAATGAATAAAACCCCCATAAACAAATGTGCTGGCACCTCTCTCTCCTTTAGAATCTTTGAAACATAGAAACATGATGGCAGATAAAGGTCAAATGACCCATCCAGTCTGTCCATCCTCTCTCTCTTATAGATCCCACATATCTGTCCCTACACATTCTTGAACTCAGACAGTCTTTGTCTCCACCACCTCTATCAGGAGACTATTCCACGTATCTACTACCCTTTCTGGAAAAAAGTATTTCCTTAGATTACTCCTGAGCCTATCACCTCTTAACTTCATCCTATGCCCTCCAGAGCGAGAAGGCAGAATGAAAGAGACTTACCTCATGCGCATTTATGCCACATAGGTATTTAAATATCATTATCATATCTCCCCCTCTTCCACCTTACCTTTGAAGTATACATTCTTCTCTAAGTACTGTCTCTGTGCAGTGCTAAATGCCATTTTGAATTTAAAACACAGGAAAGCAAATAAAACATGGTTTTTTGCCATACCATGATTATTTTAAAAGTTTTAAATTGAAAAGAGTACAGTATGATGGTTTCAAGATATAATTAATATTCTTGTTATCATTATTTACATAGAAACATGATGGTAGATAAAGGCCAAATGGCCCATCTAATCTGCCCATCCGCAGTAACCATTATCTCTTCCTCTCTCTAAGAGATCCCACGTGCCTATCCCATGCTTTCTTGAATTCAGACACATTCTCTGTCTCCACCACCCTCTTCCAAGAAACTGTTCCATGCATCTACCACCCATTCTGTATAAAAGTATTTCCTTAGATTACTCCAGAGCCTATCACCTCTTAACTTCATCCTATGCCCTCTCATTGCAGAGCTTCCTTTAAAATGAAAGAGACTTGCCCCATGTATATTTATGCCATGTAGGTATTTAAACGTGTCTATAATATCTCCCCTCTCCCACAGTTCTTCCAAAGTATTCAGACTGAGATCTTTAAGTCTGTCCCCATACACTTTACGATGAAGACCACGCACCATTTTAGTAGCCTTCCTCTGGACTGACTCAATCCTTTATTTGCATGGCACATACCAGAATGCCCGCAGCATTCTACAGTCACAAAGCAATGTTGCTCACCTCTTATAAGCATTTTCCATTGACAGCAGGATCAATAAGGCATACAAGTGATGTCATCTGATGGTAACAGGACAGATTTGCTTGCCCAAAGCTTAGAACTTGAGTGAGCATGCACAGCCCTTCTTGTAAGCAGTGGTCTTTCTCAGCTTCTCAGTGGGCTTCAAAACTCAAAAACTGTGAAATAGTCTCAGGGAGTTGGGAAGAATTGTATACCGGTTCATAGACAGTGGAGCGCAAGACATCAGCGTGCTGACAATCCAGTGCCGACAATTCGGCGCAAGACAGAAGCACGTGGGGGAAAAAGTAATTTTTAAAGAGCTCCGACGGGGGGTTTGGGGTGGAAACCCCCCCCTACTTTATTGGTTAGTGTTCGCGCTGCTGTTGGAGGGGGGTTCGGGGGGTTGGAAACCTCCATTATAGCGAAAACAGAACTTTTTCTGATTTTTTTCAGAAAAAGTTCTATTTTCTCTATAATGTGGGGGGGTTTCACCCCCCACAACCCCACGCAATGGCAGCGCGAACACTAACAAATAAAGTGTGGGGGGGTTGCCACTCCAAACCCTCAGAGCTCTTTAAAAATTATTTTTCCCCTGAACGCTTCTGTCTTCTGCTGAATTGTCGTCTGGCGCACGATTATCCCGTCACCCTGTATACCTCATCAATCTAGCTGTCTATGCAAAACACATGTCATATGTAAGCATCATTGCTTTTTCAATCAACATGCAGGACTGAGATAAGCGCATGTGGGCGACTCCCAAGCGCCTAGCCCTGAATTGCCTTAGTCTCTGGATGTAGTCTACCAGTCAAATATTCGTACCTTTTTTCCCTTGTAGCTACAAAACACTGTTCGCGGACTTCACCTCCTTTCTGTCTGTCATTACTTCTAATCTGAGCCATCAATGTTAAATTTGCTTATCTCTAAACCTTGAGTCATTAATGTAAAATCATCTTGTTGTGAGCCGCATTGATTCCATGTAGAAAATTGTTGGACACAAGAAGTTGTATTGCATTGTAGTATTGTATTGTAGTCAAGTGCAAGAGTTGTAATTGGCAAGGGCAGATTGACCGGAAATGCTTGAACAAGGCACTGCCTTGTACTGAAGCCTAGTTACTTTGCAGATGTATTCAGTGAAACAAGCCAGGAAGACCACTGTGGCTACTCTACCTCTAATCTAATGAGACTTGACCTTGGGGCTGAGAAGATTATTTGCTTGTTTATAACTATAGGTGCCAGTGGATGCCCAACTGGCTCATCAGTCCTCCGTGTATTGAACGAAACAAACTGTTGAGTTCTTTTTAAGTAATAAGTGACAACCCATTAATAATCTAGAGAATAAAGGACCTTCTCTTGACAATTTGCATGAGGCATCAGACAGAAAATGGGAAGCACCTTTTATTCATTCATTCAGGCGGAAAGGTGTTACTACCTAAGGTAGCAACTTGGAATATGTCAGGATGATTTTGTTATGATGAAACTGGGTGTAGGTTTCATGTATTATCAGTCTTAGAAGTTCACTAAGAGACTCATAATCAAAACTTTGAAATGTCCAAAAACTAGCCCAAGTCGGAACTTGGATGTCATAATAGCTGGGAAGTCCAAGTACCGATAATCGGACGTCCAGCAGCACTTCCAGGCCGCTGTGTGTCCAGAGCTCAAAGGAGTGTGTTGGGAGGTGTGTTATGGGTAGACATCGGGTGGGCTTAGCCCTGGACGAACTGCAGTGATAATCAAAGCTTTCCCATGTCATCCTAGACCAGGGGTGGGCAAACTTTTTGGGCACTTAAATTTGACAGAGCAACCGTTCCTACGCCTCCGTGTATCCCTCTCACAGACTACCCAGCAACCAGTAACTACCAACACACACCCCTCACATCATGCTTGCCCTTCCCTCTCTCACAAATACCCCACAATCCCACCTGCCTTGCCCTCTCTCACACACATGCACCCCCACCTGCCCCTTCTCTCTCTCTCACACACATGCACCCCACCTGCCCCTTCTCTCTCTCTCACACACACGCACCACACCTGCCCCTTCTCTCTCTCTCTCTCTCTCTCTCACACACACGCACCCCACCTTCCCCTTCTCTCTCTTTTTCACACACGCACCCCACCTGCTCCTTCTATCTCTCTCTTTCACACATGCACCCCATCTGCCCCTTCTCTCTCTCTCTCAGCAATCTCCTCTGCTGATTCACCACTCTGCTCCCGGCTCCAGTCACACATTCAGACTTAAAACTGCTTCACCCGACAAAGAAATCTTTGTTTTGCATCCTTGCTGCATCAGGGATGACTCAAAAATCCACAAACACCACCTGTTGAAAAACTCTCATCAGACTGCTTGCAAAACTTCCAAGGAACAGCAGTAAAGCTCCCAGAAGTCAGATAACTTAGAAGTATAATTCTACCAGTCTCACCCTAACACTGCCTGTAGCTAATGCTGGACATGCACGAGGCCTCTCACGAGCTCCAACATGGGAGAAGAGAACAGTAGGCAGCTTATGGACAACTCTAACGTAAGCATCTCAGCCCGACGTATCAAGGGTCTCCGAGTGTGAGCAAACTACAGGTAGCAGACGCCCAATAACCAACTAACCCTTCCCTAGCCAGCTCCACATCTCTCACCCCCCACCCTCTCCAATCTACCTTTAAAAAAAGTCTCATTGATGTCCCCGGCATCGGCAATTCCTACAGGTCACGAGTGAGCAGCTCCGGAGTGGACAGTTCCTTCTTGCGTCCCGCCCCTCCCTTTGACACAACTTTGTTCTATGTCACATCCGGCCATTTCTGACCGGAAATGACGCTCCGGTCAGAAATGGCCAAATGTGACGTAGAACACCGTTAAAAGTAGACTGTTTTTTTCCTGTCAGTTTTTATACTTTAAGTTCGAGCTTTACTGGCGAATATATGCCGCTGCTCAGGCAATTGACGGACTAACAGTAGTTCCAGATGATAAAGTACTAATTTCTTGAAGAAGCCCGATGTAATGTCTCTTGGGCGAAACGGAGATCTTCCGTCGATTGAGTTGGTTGGGTAGAGAATCTTCACCCAAGCTAAGTATTGCTTCAATTTAATATCAATGGACGATGAATAACAAATTTGAATAGGGCAACAGTTAAAATTGCTTATTAAAACAGTCCCCCTATGATAAATACGATCAATGATAGTCTGCATATGGGTTATTCCTTATGACTAGCTCTGAGGTCTGACTGCAGACACTGGAGATCGGTTGTCTTCGTGAAGGGATTCTTGACTGTTACCACTCTTAAACAAAGTGTGTCAACATTAGGTGGTTTAGTGTGATTCACATAGTATTTGAAGGGCTTTTAAAATAGTTTCAAACATCTATATCTACCTTCAACTATTTCATCAATCTTCTGATCTCTAATCTGGCTGAGTTTCACTGTCGCTTCATCAGGAGGAAATACAACTACAAAGCCCAAAAACTTCTTCTCTGCAGGAATGCTGAAGTTAGTTGAATGATAGAACAAAATCCCCATGCAGCACGGCACATATGTAGAAAAGTGATATGTTCACTTTCTCACAGTTACTTCTATTAAAGCCGTTAAATGTATTTTGCCTTTACTTTATTTACCTTCATATAACACATCAAGATCAGCCTTTTAAAAGAATCACTATAATAGTTGGCTTTCCCCCCATCTGGGACTCCACGCTGCTGCAAACCGACAACAAGCACCCCGCAAAAAGCGCCCTTGTAAAGAAGTACACGTCCTGGCCAGACAAGCAGCCTCTAGTACTGGCTCTGACGCTATAGCTATGGAGGACCTGGCGGGTGGTTAAGTAGCTGATCTTGATGCAGTCTTTATTTGAACAAGGTGCAAATCAAAGAAACCAAAATAAAAAATACAGAGTAAACGTTTTGTGGTATAGACCCAACATGGGCCGTGTTTCGGTCATGAAAGATCTTCTTCCAGGGTCTGGTACTGCTATAAGCCACAAGTAAGGGATTGCCAAATAAGCAAAAGAAAATACTGTGCGAGAGTAATCGTAGCCGTGTGAGATGATGCCGGGCCTCGGAAGAATGTCTTTCATGACCGAAACACGGCCCATGTCGGGTCTATACCACAAACCTTTTACTATATATTTTTATTTTTTAGTTTGGTTTCTTTGATCGGCACCTTGTTCAAATAAAGACTGCATCAAAATCATCAGTTCCACATTTTTTCTTCTTGTTTTGGTTTTGCTGTTTTTTTTGTGTGGAACTCCTGTGGCGGACTGTTTTGTTTATTTTCTGCTCTGGGTAAGTAGCTGAGCACAGGGGGGTGGAGAGGTGCAGGATCTCGGCATGTGGAAGGGTGGGTTCAGCTACTGGCAGCTCTGGGCATTTTGCCGGGTTCACTCAATGGCAGCCACGCCCCTGAATTGAAGGATAAATTGTCAATTGGTCCTCTAACATCAAAAGTATGCATATAGTACCAGGAGCAGGATACAAAACTTACTGAGGCCAGAGCAGAGGACTAACCTTTATGCATTAGGAAAAGGAACTGTGCTACACACCAAGATATTTCAGAGCGCCCCTTATGCTTCTGGCAGGACTGATATTCAGGGATGCACCTAGGTTAACTGCTTTGGGCTCTCATGCCACAGGAGACACAGTCGGCTGGCAGAGTGGGGGGCTCCTTCCCAAATTCCTGCCCAGGACCCAAACATATTTAACAATTGCCCTCTGGTACACTTGACTCTGCCACAGACAGTCTGGTTCTACCCTGGTAGAGGGGGTGGAGAAAAGACAGTGTCTGAATTCAAGAAAGCATGGGACAGGCACGTAGGATCTCTTAGGGAGAGAGGGAGAGGAAGAGAAAGTGGAAGCTGTGGATGGGCCATTTGACCTTTATCTTCCATCATGTTTCTATGCTTCTGTTGGTGGGCATATCAGAAAATTTTCAAAGCAAAATGATGTGCATACTTCCACTTTGAAAATTATCCAAGGAATCTATGGAGATCTGTGCCTTAGCATATACACATTTCTTGACTATTTGTTGCGGAGGGTAACTTTATAAGGGAGTCTAAGGAAAGTCCATTTACAGGTGCCTAAGTTAAGAAAGAACTGAATATTTCATGGGATGTCCTAATTTTTCCACATGAGTTTCAAGTTTTTATTAAAATTTGATACTATTCTTATTTGGTTACCTAAGCGATGTACAATTTAATTAAAGTTGGGTTCCATACATAGTTAAATACAATAACAATAGGAAAAGAAACACTGACTAACTTGCACAAGAGGAAAGGAAGGGAGGAAGTACAATCTTTAAACAATAGTTAACATTTAAGGGAAGAACAATCGAGGGGGGGATTGGATGAGGAGAAATGAAGTATCTGTCAGCAGCGAATTATAGATTATAGGCATCCTTAAATAAAAAAACACTTCACAAAGCCGCTGTGCTAACGGACCCGACGCCCATAGAGATTTAAAGGGCTTCGGGGCTGTTGCTGCGCAGCAGTCGTTAGTGCGGCTTTGTAAAAGAGGCCTTTCAAGAGGCTTTTGAAATGGTCAAGGCTTTTTTTTCTTCTCTTAAGTGCAAAAGGCAGTGCAAAACACTGCAATTAGATTATTAGGACGTGCACATACCAGTGATCATGTGAC
Organism: Geotrypetes seraphini; assembly: GCF_902459505.1. Classification (NCBI taxonomy): domain Eukaryota; kingdom Metazoa; phylum Chordata; class Amphibia; order Gymnophiona; family Dermophiidae; genus Geotrypetes; species Geotrypetes seraphini. The sequence goes on from NC_047086.1 coordinate 316,634,461, forward strand.
ACCTTTGTATTTAAAATTCCATTGGTTACCAATGGAATTTAGGATTAAATTTAACCTTTTCCTATCGTAATAAATTTTACGTTACGCTTGTTCCAATCGTAATTATTTTAGCAAAGTTTTGTATTATTCACCGTTATCATTTACGGCTATTGTAAACAGAATGTAAATAAGTCATAAATCTGTAAATTCAAATATTTTGTGTTCTTGGCTCTTTATTAGTCCATACAGACTGTTTATCCACGATGGCAACGACATTTTTGAAATGTCCCGTCATCCAGGACACACGATAGGAAAAGGTTAAGATCTTGATGTTGGCACATAGAGCATTATTTCAGCTACATTCTTCATATCTCTCAAACTTGGTGTTATTTTATGCCCCAAGACGTTTATTAAGATCTTTGAATGACAACAGGGTAGTTGTTCCCCATATTTCGAAGGCACATCTTGCGCATCAACTAGAGATTGTGCGTTCTTTTGTTTAGTTCCACGGTTATGGAATAATCTGCCCATAGATTTGAGAAAAGAAGAATTCATATATAAACTTTAAAAGACACCTAAAAGCACATTTTTTTCAATTGGCTTTCTCAATTTGAATATCTGAGTTTGGGACTGTAATCTGTAATTTGTATTAATTTAATGATTAATTTTTGATATGGATAAACACATTTTTTAATTGTATATATTAATTATGGTTTATTAAGATTTGACTGTTTTTCTAGAATTGTTATTAGAATTATTATGATGGAGATGTTGATTGCTTAGCATTTTTAGAAGGGAAAAAATTTTTGTACTTTTGCTTTTACTCTTTTCTATCCTATTTTAAAATGGAGTTCCTTTCTTGATGAATATGTATTATGTTGTACACTGCTTGGATCCTTTTTTTAGGCTGTTATGCGGTATAGAAAGTTTTTAATAAACAAACAAGGCATTCCAAAGTTGAGGCGCAACAACAGAGAAGATGTTTTGACGTCATGTACTTATTATGAAAATGCCTTTAACAAATTACCCTCTTTTTTTTTTTATAATTCTTTATTCATTTTCACAAATTACATTAAGTGTTAATATTTTCGTTCACAGTAACAATAAATACATCACTTATAAACAATCATTGGTATATTACATATATTCTTATCCCTATCCCTCGCCCATCCCCCCAACCATATACTCCATTATTGTATGATATATGTAATAATAAAATACCCCCCTCCCTACCTCATAAACTAATAAACATAAGGGAAATAATTTTACTTAATCCTGACAATATTTTGTTAATGGTTTCCATATACAAATTACCCTCTTTATATACATGTATGCTCAGTCTTAATCTCGTTCCCCTTATTAATACCTTGGGCTCCAGTCTGGCGCTCAGTCTGAGCACGTGCAGGCTCTAAAAGCCAATTTATAAGTATAAAGCATTGTTTTCGAAGCAGAAATGCTTTTGAAAATTATTCTCTTGACGATCAGTCTAAAACTTTATGGTTTCCATTAGGAAAACAGCAAAGCAGGTTATTAAATTCTCTTCAAATAAAAAGGGAACGGCCTCAAGCAAAGTCATAGCTGCTGTGGGAGATTTTTAACTCCAAATTTATAAGCAATTTTGTGAATGAAATGGTAGAAGCTGTGCAACAATAATTATACTGATTCATCGACCAACTAATTCCTTAGGGGGGAAGTTATCAAACTGCGTTAGGACAACAACCCACATTATTTGCTCCTTCGTGTGACTTAAAGAGCACTAAAGCAGATAGTTTTACCCTAGAAACATAGAAACATGATGGCAGATAAACGCTAAATGGCCCATCCAGTCTGAAACATACGCAGTAACCATTATCTCTTCCTCTCTCTAAGAGATCTCTCACATGCCTATCCCACGCTTTCTTGAATTCAGAAACAGTCTCTGTCTCCATCATCTCTTCTGTAAAAAAGTATTTCCTTAGATTATTTCTGAGCCTATCACCTCTTAATTTCATCCTTTGTGCTCTCATTGCAGAGCTTCCTTTCAAATGAAAGAGACTCAACTCATGTGCATTTATGCCACCTAGGTATTTAAATATCTCTATCATATCCCCTCTTTCCTCCAAAGTATACATATTGAGATCTTTTAAGTCTGTCCCCATACGCCTTATGACAAAGACCACGCACCATTTTAGTAGCTTTCCTCTGGACCGACTCCATCCTTTTTGTATCTTTTTAAAGGTGCGGTCTCCAGAATTGTATACAATATTCTAACTGAGATCTCACCAGAGTCTTCTACAGGGGCATAAATGCCTCCTTTTTCCTACTGGCTGTACCTCTCCCTATGCACTCTAGCATCCTTCTAGCTTTCACCATAACCTTCTCAACCTGTTTGGCCACCTTAAGGTCATCACATTCAATCACACCCAAATCCCGTTCTTCTGTCGTGCACATAAGTTCTTCACCCCTAAACTGTACCATTCCCTCGGGTTTTTGCAGTCCAAATGCAAGACCTTGAACTTCTTAGCATTAAATTTTAGCTACCAAATTTCAGACCATTCTTGAAACTTCGCCAGGTCTTTCTTCATGTTATTCATCATCCTGGATGTCTACTCAATTGCAGATTTTGGTGGTATCCGCAAAAAAGAGGCAAATCTTACCCAACAACCCTTCAGCAATATCGTTTATAAAAATGTTAAACAGAAAAGGCCCAAGATCAGAACCTTGAGGCACACCACTGGTAACATCCCTTTCCTCAGAGCGATCTCCAACTACCCTCTGTTGCCTTCCCCTCAACCAGTTTTTGACCCAGCCCATCACTTTGGTATCCATCACGAGGGCACTCAGTTTATTTATTAGACATCTGTGTGGAACACTGTTAAAGGCTTTGCCAAAATCTAAATACACCACATCTAGCGGACATCCTCTATCCAATTCTCTGGTTACCCAATCAAAGAAATTGATCAGATTTGTCTGACAAGACCTACCTCTAGTGAATCCATGTTGCCTCCAGTCCTGTAATCCACCAGATTCCAAAAACTTCAACATTCTCTGTTTAAAAGTGTTTCCATTAATCTGACTTACTGGCCTGTAATTATCTACTTCTTCCTTACTTCCACTTTTATGGAGAGGGACCACATCTGCCTTTCTCCAGTCACTGCAGGTTTAAAAGTAATGAGATGCAAAACTACCCTAGTTTGCCTTACCTTTTATTTTTTCTTATTAAGGGGACCTTTTACTAAGCCATGGTAAGCACTAATGCAGCAAAAAAATCCCTTACCGCAAGCTGCAGTCGGGCATCCCATGGTAATTTTGGGATTGGCACGCACTATCCATTCACTAAAAAATATTATGTACATTTTGGTGCTGGGGCAGGTCTGTGAGCAGAGTGGGCATGTTCTGTGCTAATTGGTTAGTGCAGCTACATTGCTGCGTGCTAACCGATGTGTGTGGTTAGCAAGTTAGCCCTTAGAGGGAAATTCTATAAAAGGTGCCTAAAGATAGGTACCAATTAGGTACCTAAATTAGGCACCTAACTTACCCCCTCTTTTATTAAACCGCTATAGCTCCACGGAGCATTCAGCATGGCTCCCTGCGCTAATAACCGCTATCAAGGTTTAATAACAGGGGGATTAATTTGTATATTGGCTTCAATTATGAGCTTTAATTGAAAAAAAATTAAAATTAATTGGGTAATAGGCACTTATCTTGTTAGGCACAGTGCTACATAAGATAGGTGCCTAACGATGCTTAACTCCAAAGTAGGCACGTTTAGGGATGGAGAAGGACTTAGGTACCATTAGGTGTGATTCTCTAAATTACTTAGGTGCCTATAATGTAGGCTTTTAAAACCCCGGCCTACATTTTAGGCACCTAATAGGTGTCTAAGTTTTAGTTTGGCACGATTCTGTAATGGTTGCCATGAAAATGCGGTTGCCATGGTTGCCATGAAAAATGCCATGGTTGCCATGAAAATGTGATTGCCATGAAATAGGCACCATAACTGTAGGTGCCTATCTTTTTAGGCATCCAATTACAGAATCTTTTCTTTACCACCTACAAAATAGGTAGCATGGCCATTAATACTGTCTTTTTCCATGTCAAGTGGTCCAGAGCTTCCTGTTCAACCATCTCAGAAATTTGAAGAATTTTTTCCAAGGGATTTGTTGGAATCTCTAATGAAGATATCTAAAGTTTTGGGGTATGGTCTCAATTAGGTCAAGAGGTAGGAGCCCCTTTATTTGGGCTACTTTTTTCTATACATAGAAGATATCGAAATTGAAATTGGATCAGTTGATATGGAATTACCCTATTGTAAATAGAAAAAGTGGCCATTTTACCCCTATGGAAAAATGGCCTTAGAACATGGGAATGACCCTTATTTTCGGCAATGACCATTAAATCTTTTTTTTTATTATTATTTTTTCTTTTCTCTCTCTCTTAGGTTCTCTTCCCTCTCCCCTCATTCTTAAAAAATTTATGTCATCACTTATTCTATTCCTTCAAATTTTGAATGTAATTCTTGTTTTAGTTTGGATGTAATCCGCCTTGAACCGCAAGGTAATGGCGGAATAGAAATCACTAATGTAATGTAATGTAATTCTTCCCTTTTTGTGTTTCTTTCCTATACAAATTGTGGTTCACCATTTTCCCTAATGTTCTAGTTTATAGATCAGTCTTTGGCCCTGATCATGTTTTAGACAATTACTTATATTCCCCTCATTTTAGGAACTCTATGAGTGTCGGGAGAATGCGGGCCATTCAACACGGCTCATCGCGCTAAAACTGCTAGCGCAGTTTCGTTGAAGAGGGGGGGTATGTTTAACTGGACAGTGCTGAATATCAACACTGTCTGGTTAAAGTCATAATCAGGGCTTAATTTCTGGGGAAACATCCTGGAAGGTAGTTTCACTACTCCTTTTCAGACTCGTCTAGAGCAAGGGGTGTCAAACTTCAGGTCGGGTTTTCAGGATTTCCACAATGAATATGCATGAGATCTATCTGAATATAATGGAGGCAATATATGAAAACAGATCTCCTAACTGGATTGTGGCCCTTGAGGACTGAAGTTTATTTAAATCTTGATATACTGCAAATCAGATATCTGTGCGGTTTACAATTTAAAAATATAATTAAATTAAAAACAATTGGGGGTAACAAGATAAGGGCAGATGAGGGAAATACAGAAAGCCCCTTTGGAATATAGGGAAATAAGTACATTATCATAATAGAAAAGTAAACAAAGGTAAATTACATGGTGAAAATTGTTTTAAAAAAAATGTTATAATAAAAGCCTCTTATTAAATATCATAAGCTTCTTTAAAAAGAAATGTTTTTAAGGCCAGATTTGAATCTGGCTAAAGATGTTTCATGATGAGGAAGAGCATTTCGTAAAGTAGGATCTGTTACAGAGAATATGAAATTACCAGTAGTGTCATAGCTAATGTGGCATACTGAGAGAACAATGAAAAGATTTTGTTGGCCAGAACAAAGGGCTCATGAAGAAGGTATATGGAAGAAGTAATCAAGCTGTGAATGCTGGAGAATGACTTTCAATCTTACATCGATTGACATATAATATTCTTCTCCTTACATTCAAATCCAGGCAAGAACAATGTGCAGCAATTAAGTAGAGTTACGTGATCATATTTATTAGCTTTTGTCAAATGTTTAGCAGCCTTATTTCGTATTATCTGCAACCATCAAATCCCTTGATATAAGCATTACAATAAACAAGATACATAGTGACCAGAGAATGGATTAAAATATTAATAGAGGAGGGCTCTAAAAGAGAAAAATGGTTGAACGTATCATTCTTAATTTGTAAAAACATTTTTGAACAACTTTGCTTATTTGTTGGTGATAAGATAGTTTGTTATCCGAGATTACACCTAATCTTTTTATAATGGATTCTATTTTAATTGCAGTAGATTGAAGCTGTATTGGAGAAATTAATTTTTCTTTTTCATTACAAGATAACAATATCATTCAGGTAGACTACAGGGGGAAGGGAAGGGGGTGAGCCCAGAAAAGAGCAGAGAATAGTCACTCTACAGTGTTCCCCCGTGAATTTGCAGTTCGTGAATCACGGACTCCCTCATTCGCAGTCTGCTCCAGCCGCCTCTTCCTGTAGTAAAGTCGGGCTACGCCAATCAGGAGCTGCGTGTCAAAGCAGCTCTTGATTGGTGTAGCCCGACTTTACTACAGGAAAAAGCGGTTGGAGCAGATTGAGAGTGATTTTCTTCACCCGCTGGCGCTCCAGCTGCCTTCTCCTGCCTCCCCTGCCTTTTGACAGGCGAAAAACTGCATTTGTGGTTTTTCAAAATTCACGGGGGCTCCTGGAACGGAACCCCCTTGAATTCTGGGGAGTACTGTACTCCCTAATTCAAACCCTCTTCTGTAGCTCCTACCCCCTGGCCTTTCCCTATGCTCCTTCCCCCATTTCTACAATCCCACTTCATTTTTGTCTGCATACAAATTAAGCTCTAACCATGGCTGTGTATTTTAGCATACGTTCTTGCATACTTTCTTGCTCTTCCAATAGCTCAAGGGTTTTTGACCCAGTCCTCAGGACACACCCACCCAGTCAGATTTTCAGGATGCCCACAATGAATATGCATGAGATATATTTGCATACAATGGAGGAAGTGCATGCAAATTTATCTCATGCATATTCATTGTGGATATCTTGAAAACCAGATTGACTTGGTGTGCTCCGAGGACTGAATTGAGAACTTCTGCTATAGCTAATGAATTAAAATGTAACCAGTCAGCAGTCCGGAAAATTTGAAGATGACTTATCCAGTTGGCTCCCTTGACGTCACATAGGCTACAAGTGCAGACTAATCCACTATAACAATTGACAACATGAAGTCTAATTTTGCACAGGGGCTCTACATGGGAAATGGGATGACCAGGTCAGGATGTTCACATCTTCCTAGCATTTTACAAAAGGATCTGCTGAAAACGGGGCCTTCTATAAAATATGTATAAGAAAACCAGCAAAACCACATCTATGTATTTGCAAGAACATGGTTGCCCTGCACTGCGTAGGAGCTCTCAGTTTGTTCGGCTGGTTACCGCCGATTCCAGTTGTTATCCATCAGGTTTCCTGCATATTTAGGACCCCTGAGGAAGGAGTGTTTCTTCGAAACATGGAACGTGTCGGGTCCGGGTTCATCAATTCTTTTGGATACAAACTGTTTTAGGACTATATTTATCTTTTTACGATTGTTCATTAAAGACTTGGTATCTTGTACATCACCACTGCAGTTTTTTTCTTTGTCTTTTGGAAGAACATGCAGCAGGAGCAGGACTTTATTAAAACAGACATCAACACAAAGAACAGAATCGCTCGATAGCGATTATACATGGAAGTGGGTGCATTTTAAGAAATGGAGCCAATTAAGCACAGAAACCAGTAAAAGGAAGATAATTAAAGGCAATACCGTGCTAACCCCTCATTTTATGCCCTGGCTGAAACAAACACTTTTATGAAATTTGTGCTCAATCGGGAGAAGGTGCAAAATCCAATGGGGAGATTAGTTTTAATACATGTATAATATTTTAGCCTACTTAAACTGTAGGCTAAAACACACACTGATTGAAATCTCTGCATCCTAGGCACCTGCATGTGTAAATGTCATTGTTTACCCCATACAGATGCTTCTAAAATGATCCATAATACAGCATTGTGCTTCCAGAGATTAATTAAAATTTAGGACAACAACAGTTGCCTAACAAATCCATCTACTCAATTAACAAAAGGGACAATGTGAGCATTACAGAACTTTCTTTGGGAGGCAGCAACATCAACTCGTATTACAGTAGGTTAATTATGTTTCTTTCAGATATAGCTAACCAAATAAAACTAATTCCACAACTGGAAGGAACGAATCACAGTCACATCAGAACAACTAGGGAAAATAAAAGATGATGTAACATAGAACAATTTATGAAATGAATTAGCACTGTGCATGAATCATATTAGTGTTTAACAGACATGTTCTGTTATGTAACAAAGGGGCAATATATTTGTTATGGCTTAAACATGTAATAAAAGGGTAAGGGGTCATGGATTTGATATACTGCCTTTTTGTGGTACAACTACAGTGGCTTGCAGTTTTATTATAGGCAAACACTTTCTCTTTCCCTAGTAGACTCACAATCTGAGCTTTTGTGCCTGAGGCAATGAAGACTTAGGTGCAGTCGTGTAAATAAGGGGGTAGCGGACTGCCCTGGGCGCCATCCTGGCGGGAGCACCAGCACCTCTCCGCCCCACCCTCGTCAAGCTTGTACCCTTCCTTCCCCCCTACTTCTTTAAATCTTCACCAGTGCGAGCAGCTACTCCGGCCTGCTAGTCACGCCAGCCTGCCTCCTCTCTGAAATCACTTCCAGGTCATGAGGCCAGGAAGTGACGTCAGAGGGAACGCCAACGCCGATGCAAGCAGCGGGCCAGAGAAGCTGCTCCTACTGGTGAAGATTTAAAGAGGTATGGGGGGAGGAGGGCACGTCATTGCTCTGGGTGCCTCCTACCCTTGTTATGCCACTGGTTAGGTGATCTGTCCAGGATCTCACGGATCCACAGTGGGAATCCTACCTATTTCCCAGGCTCTACCTGAAGTTCTTTCTTTTCTCTTTTCTCTCTTTTAATTAAGATATTTGGTGCAAATTCTGTACTTTTGACTGCAGCTCTGGCTAGGATCTGGTGCCATATGGCAGTGCTTCTCAGCGCAGTACTTGGGGCATACTAAGCCAGTTAGGTTTTCAGGATAACCACAAGAAATGTGCATGAGATAAATTTGCACGCACTGCTTCCTTGATATGCAGATCTCTCTCATTCATATTCATTCCGGATATCCTGAAAACCTGACTGGCTGAGTGGGCCCTGAAGGCTGGGTTAAGAAGTCTACAAAATCCTGACTGAACGGGTTCAAGTGGATCAATATTTTTATTCAGTGAAAAATTACAAAGATTAAGGGACAGTCTATGAAGTCACAGGAAAATACTTTTAAAACCAAGATGAGGAATTTTTTTTTTTTTTTTCCACTCAAGAGAATAGTCAAGCTCTGGAACACATTGCCAGAGGTTGTGGTAAGAGTGGTTAACATAGCTGGTTTTAAGAAAGGTTTGGGCAATTTTCTGAAGGAAAAATCCATTGTTTTTGAGACAGACATGGGGGAAGCCATTGCTTGCCCTGAATTAGTAGCATGGAATGTTGCTACTATTTGGGTTTTTGCTAGGTGCTGGTGATCTTGATTGGTCATTGTGAGGACGGGCTACTGGGCTGGACCCAGTAAGGCTATTCTTATGTTCTTATATCACAGGCCTTATCTCCTCCTAACTCACCTAGCCCGGCCACTGCAGTACCAAATTGTGGCAAGAGACAACATCATGGACCTTGAATTTGGAAATTAATTTTCACCAATATACAGTGACTAGATCCCCTTCCCATTCAGGTGCTGTGAACTGTACTTCTACAAAAAAATACAGAAGATCTGACCTGGGGATTGAAACCAGGTCTTCCATGTGATGAACCACTGGAGAAGCTCATCTCACTTTTATTTCAAGTACATATAACTATAAATTTAAGATTTGAATTACACATGTTTCTTCAGTCTCCAGATCTCTATAGCTTTGCTCCTTTTTCTCAGTTAATCTTAGTCTCTTCATCTATCTACCAAACAAATTTATTTTGGAGTTATATTTGAATCATTGTTCCCCCTTACATCTTTCAATCCTCCCAGAGTCCATCATCTTCCATGTTTTAGCTCCATACTCTTCTTGGCTAAAACTTTATTACTATGCTATCCTCCTTAACTGACTTCACTCTTTTCTGCACAAATACTCTTTAATTTGGGGTAAAGTCTGAAAAGATTGCCAAAAATTAAGGCCCCCCCAGAATGATGTGCACTAAGCACAAATTCCACAACAGCTCTGCACACAACTGCCATTACAGAATACTAGCTTAAGTCTGTACTTATGCACCCAACTTTAGGCATAAAGACGCCAGCTCAATGAGTGGCATAAATGCCCATGGCTAACTGTAGGCAGTTAGACACATAAATGATTAACGCCCATGAAAAGGATCTGGGTGTCATCGTAAACAATACAATGAAACCTTCCACTCAATGAGTGGCGGCGGCCAAAAAAGCAAACAGGATGCTAGGAATTATTTAAAAAAAGGGATGGTTAACAAGACTAAGAATGTTATATTTTATGTATGGTACTACTTGTAAAGCCGCCTAGGAATAGGCGGTTGATAAATTTTTTAAATAAATAATGCCACTGTATCGCTCCATGGTGCGACCTCATCTGGAGTATTCCATTCAGTTCTGGTCTCTTATCTCAAGAAAGATATAGTGACGCTAGAAAAGGTTCAACGAAGAGCGACCAAGATGATAAAGGGGATGGAACTCCTCTCGTTTGAGGAAAGACTAAAAAGGTTAGGGCTCCTCAGCTTGGAAATGAGACGGCTGAGGGGAGATATGATTGAAGTCTACAAAATCCTGAGTGGAGTAAAACGGGTACAAGTGGATCGATTTTTCACTCCGTTAAAAATTACAAAGACTAGGGGCCACTCGATGAATTACAGGGAAATACTTTTAAAACCAATAGGAGGAAAAAAAATTTCACTCAGAGAATAGTTAAAGCTCTGGAATGCGTTGCCAGAGGTTGTGGTAAGAGCGGATAGCGTAGCTGTTTTTAAGAAAGGTTTGGACAATTTCCTGGAGGAAAAGTCCATAGTCTGTTATTGAGAAAGACATGGGGGAAGCCACTGCTTGTCCTGGATTGGTAACATGGAATATTGCTACTCCTTGGGTTTTGGCCAGGTACTAGTGACCTGGATTGGCCACTGTGAGAACAGGCTACTGGGCTTGATGACCATTGGTCTGACTCAATAAGGCTATTCTTATGTTCTATTAAAAAAACAATTTTAAAAAACTCATTAAAAGCAATTAATTAGCTGTTGTTGCATAACTTGGTAGGTGCCTACCAGTTTGAGGAAGATATCCATACTGAGGCACCTATCAGCAAGTAGGCATGGTTAGGGGTGGATTCTTATGTTCTTAAGTACCTAACTGCTTGACATGTCCTGGACTCTAAATGCTTATCCAAACAAGTGACCAAAAAATAATAAGGGCAAACGAGGCTGTGTTCAAGAAATATGTTTATGTTTATTATTGCTTATAGACCGCACTTCACTTTAACATCAGTTCGGTTTACACAAAAAAATAATTATTATATAAATAAAGGAACTCAACTGTTATATTCACAGGACAAAACTTATTATAATCAAATACAGCATCAAAGTTAAATAATATGATGTGAAGTGCTCAGCCCACCAACCAAAGTGCTTACATTTTGGTGGGCTGAGCATTTCACATCATATTACTTAACTTTGATGTTATATTTGATTATAATAACTTTTATATTCACAGGACAGAAATTAAGTAGAATTCACACAGGGTTTTATATATATATATATACATATACACTCTTCGTGTTTGCAAAATCAGCATAAAAAAGGAACACCATATTTAAAGGAAAGAAAGAAAATAGCTATGGGTTTAATAAAAGCTTCAACATTAAAACTGCCCTAGGCATAAAAAGGCATTCCTCCTAACCTATTTAGGAGAAAGCTAAACCAAAAAGATAAGTTTTCAGAAGACTTCTAAACTTAGGGCTCCTTTTAATAAGCTGCGTTAGGGCATTAACACGTGGAATAGCGCACGCTAAATTGCCCCGCCGCGCTAGCCGCTACCGCCTCCTTTTAAGCAGGCGGTAATTTTTCAGCTAGTATGCGCTATAGCGCGCGCTAATCTTGTGCGTGCACTAAAAACATTAGCACACCTTAGGAAAAGGAGCCCTTAGAGTAGGAGAGTTCACATCATAATTCAATTGGAAGGGAATTCCATACTGATGGAACAGAGGCAAAGAAAGTAGAATTACGAGTAGAAGTTAACTTCACTAAATGAACTGAGGGCAAATTCAGTTGATGGGCATTAGAAAAATGTAAATTTCGAATTGGTCTATATGGGACCAGGAGTTTTGCCAAATACACTTCTCCCTCCAAATCCGCTGTTTCAGCATCCGCGGATTTGGTTATTCACAATTTTTTTTTTTTAACTCTCTTATTAAAGCTGTATTCTGGACCTTCCCCGCCTTCCTCCCACTTTCCCCCAGAATCCCTTAAGCCTTACCTGTGGCCTAGTGGGTTTTCAGGGTAGGAGCAATCTTCCTCCGCTCCTGCACCGTGCAGATCACTCATAGGAAATGGCTGCTGTGAGCTCCTGTCGTAGTCTTGAGAGACTGCGGGAGCTCACGGCAGCCATTTCCTATGAGTGATCTGCACGGGGCAGGAGCGGGGGAAGATAGTTCCTGCCCCGAAAACCCGCTAGGCCACCAGGTAATGCTTAAGGGATTCCGGGGGAAAGTGGGAGGGAGGCGGGGAAGGTCCAGAATACATCTTTAATTCCGGGGGAAAGCAGAGGGGGAGTCAGAACCAGCCCAACTATAATTCGCAGTTTTTTAATATTCGCCGGCTGGCTCTGCCCCTAACCCCCATGAATATTGAGGGAGAAGTATAATCAGGTTGACCCAAACATAATATACAGAAGAGTGCAACAAGGGGATCACAGAATAGATTACCAAATTAAATTCAAAAAAGTGAAAAGAGGGAAATATGGCTAGAAAAAATGGATAAAGATGTAAAAAGGTGACAAGATCTTTGTCAGATATATTGGGTAAAGGAAAAAGGTTGGGAACAGAATTGTAAGACTGAAAGATGCTGAGAACAGCTACTTAGAGAGTGATGAGGACAAAGGCCTAGATTCACTAAACCCTCTGATCCTGTATACAAATATCTGCATATGTTACAGAATACTTGCACACACATGGGCAATAAGGGAAAAGGGAAAGAGGGAAGGGGAATGGGGGCTTGTATACTGCCTTTTTGTTGATTCGGCATTTTAAAGCTGACATTCAAAGTGGTGGGCACTGGAGGATTAAGTGACTTGCACAAGGTCACTGGGTGAAGAGGCAGCAGCTCAACCAGTGAGCCATAACCTTTCCGCTCGACCAGTGAGCCACCAACTGGCACTTACCCCCTCCCCCCATGTATGATAACTGCTATTCTATAATATTCTCAGCCATTATCGTTTGCATGTATGTGCAAGAGGGCATCATACATAGGCAGGTGGCTTTACCAAATTTTGCGTTAATAAAGTGCCCCATAGTCATGAACATTTACATCTGCCATTGACATTGTAAATGTATTCAGAACCACATAGTGGTGCATAAGTCATGCCCTAGGCCAGTGGTAGGCAATTCCGGTCCTCGAGAGCCAGGACAGGTTTTCAGGATCTCCACAATGAATATGTATGAGATGGATTTGCATGCACTGCCTCCTTGAGATGCAAATCTATCTCATGCATATTTATTGTGGATATCCTGAAAACCTGACCTGGCTCTGGCTCTCCAGGACCGGAATTGCCTACCCCTGCCCTAGGCACATACCTTCATATGTGCCCTTACAGAATAGAACTTATCACTATCATTTCTGAAGCACATTTCCTGGTGCTCCTTTGGGTGCCCTTTCCAGAATTGTCCCCATACCGAGGAGAAGAGAATGAATAGCAAAGAGGGAAGGGAATATGAAATGAGACCATGCAATCAGGCACATACCATAATAGTGTTGAGATTTATCACCCCTGGCCACTATTTTTCAATACAAGACCAATTGCCCCAAATATCGCTCTGTGTATTATCTGCCTACTTCAGAACTTAGCGGAATCAAGTGGAGTTTGACGTTTCTGGAAAAACTTGCTCCATTTTGCGTGAAGCACTACATTTCAGTTTTAAAGCTGTTGTAATGAATGTCAGCAGCTGTTTAATAGACTGTAAAACAACTGCCTAATACACACCAGTGATTCATCAGTAATGTATTTGACAACAAAACCTTCCAGGCAGTTTTCATTAGCCAGAAGTGACAAAGTGCAATTGTATAACTGGAAGATGTTTGCAATGTCCTGGTTCAATACAACCGCTGTCAGTGCTGCAGCAATACAGGGCCGAAAGTGACAGGATATTTCATCCTCTTCATTTCACCATGTTCTTTTATATTTCTGCAGGTTCCTTCATGTAACAGGGATGGGAAAAAAATGGATACTGCAACTTTAAAAATAGGAAAATCATTGAATAGGGTGTTGAGACCAGTAGAGAAACCCATCGACTCAAATATTCTTAAATCGCCCCTCCCCCCTAAAAAAAAAGCTATTGCATGGGCCGAGGGTATGGGTTGGGGAAAGCAGGAAGAAGAATTTGGAGAACAGTATGTAGTTAGGGGAAAATTTGTTCTGTTTGCCTTGTTTATGTGATATATTCTGTTATAGAGTTTATAATGAAAGATAAAAAAATAAAGTTTACCAAAAAACAAAAATTCATTAACACAGGAAGAAAGAAACAAGGCTATTATATGTAATGTGTTTTTTCACACAGAAATTGGCTCCTATATGATTGTCGTTGGATATATATGACACCTACTGTTATGCAATCTGAACATGGGTAATCCCAGAAGCATAATTTGGGTGAAGCTGGAGTAGAGTTGCAATGTATTTTCTAAAATGCACATTTGTCAGAGTAGGTGTAGATTTATACAATAGATTTTTAAGAACCTACTGTATAAAGGCCCATACACTGGATTTTTCTAACCATGGTAGAGGTATCTGCCGTGACCCGGCAAGGTTACTGCTCCGACGCTCATAGAATTCCTAGGAGCGTTAAAGCAGTTACCTCGCCAGACCACGGAGAGACCTATACCGCAAGGAGTCCATAGTGGGGTAGTTAGCTACTATCAAATATCACATTTTACCACCGCTCAACTTGTTAAATAGGTCAGTAGCGCAGTACTGGCACAAGAAATATATTCTTTACATGCTACAGCCAGGAATTTTGTCTGCTCCTAGTCACAACAATGAAATTATGGCGTGAAAGTGGCATAGCAAGTATTAGAGGCACCTGGGGCGGTGGTGCCCTCCCCACCCTCTTTGCCGCCCCCCACCCACTCCCCACTGTCACGCATGCGAGCCACTTCCCTTCTCCCATACCTCTGTAACGTTCCTGGCGCAAGCAGCAACCCCCACCTGCGTGAGTTTTTCCTCTGGTGTCACTTCCTAGGCATGGGTCCAGAGGTGCGACAGCAAGTTAACGGTTGCTGCTCGCTGCTAGAAACGTTACAGAGGTATGAGGTATGGAAACGGTGTGCACCCGGCAGTGAGGGGCGTGGAATTAGTTGGGTGGCAGAGAGACGGACAGGTGCTGCAGGAAGATGGTGTCTGGGAAGGACTGCCCCCCCCCCCATATACACACACCCCTCTTACTATGCCACTGATGGCAGGCCCTATGTTGGATTCCCTATACTCTGGGCCAGTGATCTACTAATGGTCATACTCCTCCCATCTGAACAGATTAGACACCACTCCCCAGACTCCCACCCTGATGTAGACCCCTTCATCAGATCATCTGCCCCAATCAGAAATCCCCCATCCTCACATTTCTTCTCAGGACCTACCAGGGTATTCCTGGTGTTTGGGGATTACTTCTGCCTTTCCTTATCCCCTCCTGCTAGTCACTCCTGGTTTTAGGCTGCCACCTTCAAAACTGTGCCTCTCGACCCCCCTACCAGTGCAACTGGGATAAATAGAGTTCCAGTATAAAACTTTGAAGCCAAGACTGCACAGACCCCCCACACACACACACACACAGAACACCAGGGAAATCCCTAGTAGGTGCTAAGAAGGAATGGGGTGGGGAGCCTGATCAGGTAGGTCTGGATTGGGGTTGGGGGGTCTAACTGAGAAAGAGGCTAGACAAGGTGGGGGATGTAATGAGGGGAGCCTGTTCAGAGGGTGGACAGGGTCATTTGTAGACCACTGGCCCCTTTAAGATGGCCTAATCACAAATTGGTGTTTCAACAATTCTGGGGAGGAAATATGCCAACTCAGAACTGGCTTCCATAAATAACACAGCTTGCAATCAATAAAGTGTTTTACATGTATTTGAATGCTGTGCATGTTATTATTTTTTACTTTCCATTGCAGTAAAATAATGTGTTAAGGGTAAATAATACGTAGGTTTTCTGTTTAATGCATGTTATTTGGAAAAATTAGTGCCTTATTCCTCTAATACATGTTAGTAACTACACTTGTCATGAATTTATGACAAAGGAGATCATTTTATAACTGCCTACATTGGTGAGAACATATTCCCTTTTCATTCCATGGATTTTGCAGGGTTTTCAAAATAAAAGTGCACATGTTCTTTCATGTTGAAAATTATCCCAGAAAAAAATGATCTGCATACACTTGCATTGATAATTTATGTTGACAGGATTTCAGATTAAGCGGTCCTTTTACTAAACACAGAAGAGCTTCTTACTACGGGGCAGCGAGGTAAATGCTCCAACGCTCATTCAATTCCTATCAGCGTCACAGCATTTACTTTGCTGGCCCATAGTAAGAAGCTCTTCTGCTGTTTAGTAGAGCATAATGTAAGAATCAAAAAGCATGTGCACGGGTGCAAACCCTATCCCAACCACAATCCTACAAACACCTCCCCCTACTGCTGGTGAAAGAACAGGCCCGATTCTATAAACAGCACCTAGCTCCTAGGTGCCTTTGAGCATGAGTGTCAATTACCCATTAGATGTCGTTTATAGAATCATGCCCAAAGGAGCCTAAGTTTTCTTAGGCACCGGTAGCCGTTAAAACTTTAGGCACACTGCCATTTAAGCTAGGATTTTCTTGGCCTAATGAGGGTGCCTAAGTGAAACCACATCCAAAATCTGCCCCAAATCTGCTCTGAATCTGCCGCTAATCTTGCCTACTTGCCTACTTGCAGATGCCTACCAGCTAATTATTATTTTAGTTTTGGGTTTGTTTTTTTTATTGGTTTTTAATGGCATTTTCAATTATCAGCACTGATTAAGCCAATTAAAAAAATAATTTCCCATTTTACAAAGCTGTGCTAATGGCTGCTGCTGTGGTAACTAACCCGTAGCCCATAGAGATTTAAAGGGCTTAAGGACTTTTGCCATGAAGCAGCCGCTAGCGCAACTTTGTAAAAAAAAAAAAAAAAAATAGGGGGTGGGGGGTTAAGTTAGGCACCTAGATTGGCTAGTCACGCCAATCTAGGCACCTAACATCTGGTGGTGTTAGAAAATCTGGATCTATATGTGTACTTTTATTTACATGTCACATGAACAGATTTACAAAAAGATCCAAGAAAAAGAGCAGAGTGTGCCTGGTCTTCAAAACCTTTCTTTATTGGTAGCAATTAAAATATGTGCAAACAGACTTTAAAAAAAATATATATATCACATAAATATGGTAGATAATAATTTCAAATCAGGTACTCAACACAGCCCGCGTTTTGGCTATACAGTGCTCCCCCAGTCATTCGCAGTCAGCGAGTCACGGTCCTGGTCATTCGCGGTATTTTCCGATCGCGAATGACCCGGCAGGAGAGGGCAGCCGAAGAGGCAGGAGAGCGCATCCGGAGCGCTGACGAGTGAAGGAAAAGACTCGCGGTATGCTCCGAACGCCTCTTCTTGCACTAAAGTCGGGCCTCACCAATCAGGAGCTGTGTGTCAAAGCAGCTCCTAAACTAAACTAAACTAAACCTTAAGTTTATATACCGCATCATCTCTACGGATGTGGAGCTCGGCACAATTTACAAAAACTTAAAATATAGGAAGAGAAGGAAAACAAAAGGTTTACATGAACTTATATATAGAAGAGAAGAGTAAGGGGGGATAGAATTACATTTTAGTGAAAAGCCAGGTTTTCAGTTGCTTGCGGAATAATTGGAGGGAGCCCAGGTTCCGCAGCGAGGTAGTAAGGTCGTTCCAAAGACCTGTGATTCTGAAGAGAAGGGATTTTCCCAGTTTGCCTGCATAGCGAATACCGTGTAGAGAGGGGAAGGATATTTTATACCTTTGGGCGGGTCTGGTAGAGTCAAGACTCGAGGAGTTATAAGATAGTGGGATTAAGGGAGGAAGGATGCCGTGAATGATCTTAAAAGCCAGGCAGGAGCATTTGAAATGGATTCTGGAAATCACTGGGAGCCAGTGAAGTTTGGCTAGGAGTGGGGAGACATGGTCAGACTTACGTTTTGCAAAGATCAACTTGGCTGCAGTATTCTGGATTAGCTGGAGTCTTTGAAGACTTTTTTTTGATAGGCTTAAGTAGATGGCATTGCAGTAGTCTAGTTTGGAGAGGTTGATGGATTGGACAAGGACGGCGAAATGTTGTTGGCAAAAATAGGATCTTACTTTCCTCAGCATGTGGAGGCTGATTGGTGAGGCCCAACTTTAGTACAGGAAGAGGCGGTCAGAGCATACCGCGAGTGATTTCCTTCACTCGCCGGCGCTCCGGCTGCCCTCTCCTGTCTCCCCCACTAGAAACACCTTCGAAAGTGACTTCAACCACTGGATTTCGGGCTGCCTATCCCCGTGTCTGCCAGGCTCATGAAACTGAAAGTCACAGCACCAGTGGTTTGGGGCACGTCGCTATTTGCTTGCCGAAGAGTGCTCAGAGTGCAGGGGGGCAAAAGGGGATCCTAGCTTTGCTGGCGGTGGCCTGGCACCGCTCCTTGTCGGTGAGACGTTAATACAGCGCTGTATTCTACGACGACTGATAGGGCCTCAGTTCTGCAGAATTCCTGCACTGTAAACAGCTGATGTGGCCGCTCCGGCTGCTCTCTCCTGTCTAAAAAAACGTATTCGCAGTTTTTCAAGATTCGCGGGGGTTCCTGCATCAAGAGTCCCAGGTATTAAAAGCAAACCACTAATGATATCCAAATTCCACCAAAAGATATAACCAACCATAAATGAAATCGAAATGCAGAATGACAGCTGCAACCTTACATAGAGTGAAGCTGAAGACAAGGCACACTCTGTTCCTTTTCTTGAATCTTGCTGCTGCGTGTGCAGAGGGGACTATCTCCTTCGAGGTTGCCAGTTTTGCAAAAATCCATTTCTCTGGGAAAAGCAGTGTTTGACCCAGGGAAATGACTTTGAATATTACACTCCAGTGGTTCAAAACATTTCTTTACTCAGATGTGTTACTTTGATGTTGCTTGGATATGTTCCGGACTAATGCACATTGCACTTGTTCAGTTTCGGCCTTTTTAAATTACTGAAGCAGTCTGGCTAGTAGCAGAGGTTATAATCTTGTGGGTCAGTGACAGAGATTCAGTCAAAGATTTTCAGTTATGTTACTGGATAGATTTTAAATTTCAACAACAAAAACTGCTAAGATTTCAGGTCTTTATTCAGCTGTGGTGGTGATCCAATGTTTTTAAAGGCCAGCTGCAGTATTTTTTTAAATGTGTATATTCAGCACTGCCACATTCAGCACTGAATATACATGAAAACTGCCTAGATATAAATCAGCTGCTATATATCTACGTCTATGTCCTAAATTAAACCACTTAGCTAAATGGATAGGGGATGAAGATTATCACTATATCAGGGGTCTCAAAGTCCCTCCTCGAGGGCCTCAATCCAGCCAGGTTTTCAGGATTTTCCCCATGAATATGCATGAGCTCTATTAGCATATTCATTGGGGAAAATCCTGAAAACCCAACTGGATTGCGGCCCTCGAGGAGGGGCTTTGAGACCCCTGCACTATATGGAGTTAAGCAGAAAGGTCTTGTTCTACCCCAGCACAATCCAGACAGGGCCAGATTGAGTAAACCGCGCCCAAAGATGGTGCAGTTTTGATCTGCGCCGATAGCATTCTGTACCGGGTGCGTCACTGGCATTTAAAACAAACACCAAGGGGCAGATTCTACAGACGGCGCCATAATCAGCCAGTGCCTCTACAAATGGCAATCACGCAACTGCGCCGTTTGTAGAGTCGTGGCCATCCTGAAAGGTAGGTGCCGGAAATGTAGGTCAGGGTTTTAAAGGCCCACATTTCCAGTGCCTACCTTTCAAGTGAATCATGGCTAGAGAGGCGCCTAAGAGCGCCTAAAGGGCATTTACGGCACAAAACTACAGCTACAACGCTCTTAAGCGCTTTTAGGCGCCTCTCTAGCTGCGCCATTTGGGCAGGCACCTCTTTTTTTTTTAACAGTTTTAATTGGTTTTTGATCAGAGCAGCCAATTAAGACAATTAAACAAATTTAGTTAGGCGGCGGTAGGAGCCCTACCAGCCCCTAACAGCTCTGTTTTGAGAATCAGGCCCTAACTGCAATATTTGAATATTTACCTGATGGTTATTCTATTCTTACAGGGAAAGAGAAGAAGGTGGTAAGACTCAAAGCAATGCCAAATTAACAGAAAAAGAGGCACTGGAAATGTCAAATCCAACCTGTAGTGGCAAATGCTTTATTGACAGTTTCTACCAAGGTTAGTCTATTTAAATGAGAAAACATACAAAGTCCCGACTAGGATCCAAGTTTCGGCGACTTCGTCACCTTCCTCAGGGGACAATCGTGTACTAAAAAATATAACAAATAAATATATGGACCAATGAACATTTCAACAAATAATCATTAAACAAATGAATATTTCAAAGCACGTACATTTGCATACATACAATTAAAACATTAGAATAATAAAACACTGGAATAATTAGATTAATAAGAGAATAATGAAAAGAGGAACCAGATGACAAGGCTTAAGACAGACAATTGGAAAAGAACTAAAGAAACTTCAATACATGAAGATTGCTCTTGTCAATGAAACCTTTCTTGCAAGGGAAGGCTTTTCTATTGAGAAAAAGTAATAAAAATGATCAAAATGAACTGGATAGATAGATGGAACATAGATTAGCTACATGGAGATCTGATCAATTATATGAAGATTACATAAAAATAACAAAAATAATTAAGTTAGCAACATTAGCCCCTTTGTACTAATGGCATTGTCATCAAAGACAATAGCCTAAAAGACAGGCATAACTTTAAACCACTTTTATACTGCGAGGTATTCAGAGGCCACAGGATGTGGTATGTTAGAGCAATCTCATAAGCTATGGCAGGAATAAGACATGCTTAGCATGTGGAGAGGTTTTATATGTTGTTTGCATGTGGTTGTTTACTTTTATTTTTAACAGTTTGCTTTTATTGCTATTTACTTTGATAATTGTATTTGTACTTTATATGGAATTGAATTTTATAAATATTATGCAAACACATTTAGAGTCTTTAATATTAAAGAGGTAACTGTATAAAGAGGATGTCAATGTTTAGGCACCAAGAATATACACTACATAAATGACAAGAATACTGGTGTATGTTGTAAGTAGATAATTAATTATAAAATAAATAATTATGTATAAGTACAGATTATATTTAAACTGTGCTCTCCCTGGCAGGAAATCTGAAATTGATAAAGTGCACCGATTAAATCACCAATTTTGCATGCATAATTTTACATGGTAGAAATGCAGCTGAAAAATTACTATTAATTTAAATGGAAGTAAACAGGTTCTCCCTTTCTATACATTGAGGCCCGGTGCTGTAGTATCCTTCATTCCAATTCTTTGTGGAGAGTTTGGCAGTAATTGTTATGGGTGGAGACTGAAGCGTGTTCTTGTGAGTAGGAGAGCAGCGTTTGCCCAAACTATAATTTTCTATTTCAACATGAGTATACGGCAAGGTGAAACTCATTATGCTGCATCAAAAATGATTAGAGAAAAAAAATAATATGCTCTCTAAGGGCATTGGCATACCTATGTTGCAAGTTATTAGATCTGTATAACTAGCCTGTACATGCTCCACAGATAAGTATATATGCACACCCAGTTGGCTCATCTTTGGACTACACAGGGCCAGATACCCAAAGGTTATTTTTTTATTTTTCATTTAGGGCTCCTTTTACGAAGGCGCGGTAGGGGTTAAACGCGCGCTAAACCACCGGCCGCGCTAGCCGCTACCGCCTCCTCTTGAGCAGGCGGTAGTTTTTTTGGCTAGCGCGGGGGTTAGCACGTGATTAAAAGTCACGTGCATTAAAGCCGCTACCGCGGCTTCGTAAAAGGAGCCCTTAATGTGGTGTCTTATATACCATTAAATCTCCCAAAGAATGCGAGGCGGTTTACACAACAATTAAATTGATTTAAGTAATGGCCAAAAATCTAATCAGGTATTTTGAATTTCCCTCTCTGTCCCAATGGGCTCACAATCTAACTATAGTACTTATGAAAGAAATAATTACTTACATTTATGTGTAGTTTTTCTTGCTGTTGTTGTGGAAGTTGCAGTTGGGCTATTCTTGGGGCCTGTATGAACCCCACAGGCACAGTTCAGCAAACATGGTAACTGCCTCTTGGTTCATAATTCAGGCCTTGCATCAAGAGTCTAGGCCCCTTCATTTTATTTCGGAAAGCTCTGAAAACTTTCTTGTTTACTATACACTTTGGAAACTAGGCCATTCTAGGTTAAATTCTTCTATATTTATGCACTATATTTACAATATTGCAAACCGAGTCGAGCACCTTTTGGTTGAACACCCGGTCTATAAAATTAAGGCCCTCTTTTACTAAGGTGCGCTAACCGATTTGCACGCGCTAAATGCTAACGCGTGCATGTTAGTCTATGGACGCGTTAGCATTTAGCGCAGGCTAATTTGATTAGCGTGCACTAATCAGTTAGCGCACCTTAGTAAAAGAGGGGATAAGTTTTAGTTTAGTTAGTTTAGTTTAATGTATCCAACGAATGATAAATGACAAAATGTGAAATAAAATGTATTTGAAGTATCTCCACAGCATGAGCTAAAATGCCTGACAGGGGCAGCATCTGTCATTTTGGATGCATCAGAAACATTTGGACTCCTGATGCAGCCGACTTTTTAGCCGAAACACAGTCCGTGTCGGGTCTGTTTCAGTCCTACACTGCATAATCTTCTATTAAAGGTTACTCTTCAGCTTCACGACATAGTCCTCCCTGCTGCTGTTTTGCAGAGAAGTTTTTCCTGTTTTGCTGTGCCCGACTTAACCATGGCCACACCCACTTTTTGGTTGCACTCTAAGGAATTTGGGTGCAAAGTTATGAAATACCATGTAGCAAGATACGCATGCAAATTTAAATAGGTGCCAATGGGCAATTTTCATCACTAATTGGCTCATTAGACAATTTAGTTGGACACACATCTTGAATCAGAATCCAATTTTAGGTGTCATATATGAAATCCAGGGGTACTTGTATAAATATTTAGAATGCTAGCATTTATGCACAGAAGTGCACACATACAGTATCTCCCAAATTCTATACATGTCGCCGAAACATTGATACCAAAATTTAGGTGCACAACTAAATTGGTAAATAAGCTATAGGAAGTATAAATTAATGAGCATTATCAAATTTGTACTTAATTGGCATAAATTAGAATATTTGCATGCATCTTTTTGTGCACTATTCTATAACAATAGAATGTTAGGAATTATCAGGAAAGGAATGGAAAGCAAAGATGAAACTGTTATAATGGTACGGCTGTAACTTGAATACAGTGTGCAGTTCTGGTCGCCGTATCTCAAAAAAGATATAGTGGAATTAGAAAAAGTACAGAGAAGGGCGACAAAAATTATAAGAAGTTTAGGACGACTTCCCTATGAAGAAAGGCTAAAGTGGCTAGGGTTCTTCAGTTTGGAGAAGAGACGGCTCAGAGGTGATATGATTGAGGTCTATAAAATAATAATGACTTGAGTGGAAAGGGAAGATGTGAATCGCTGTTTTTGGAACCTTAACCGACTTTGCCCCATCCTACTGTTATTACCTTGCATGTTTCAGTGGAGTTCCTCCCCCCTTTCCCCTTGTCTCCATGAGTTTGTCAATTGGTTGTCTTGTTACATCTTTAACTTTTTAAACATACTGTATGACCTTCCCCTTTTTTTTTAAGAATTGTACACCGCTTAGAAAATATGATATGCGGTCAAATCAAATTTTAAATAAACTTGAAACTTGTTCACTCTTTCCAAAAACACTAGAACTAGGGGGCATGCGATAATGCTATTAAGCAGTACATTTAAAATAAACTGGAGAAAATATTTCCTCATACGTGTAATTAAATTCTGGAATTTGTTGCTGGAGAATATTACATTACATTAGTGATTTCTATTCCACCAATGCCTTGCGGTTCAAGGCAGATTACATCAAAGCTACCAAGAATTACATTAAAAGTTTGAAGGAATAGCATAAGCGATGTCATAATATTTACTTAAGAAGTACCGAGGAGTTGTCGAGGGGGGGGGTTTCCAAAAAAGGCTTGGATAATTTCCTGAAAGAGAAGTCTGTAGGCCATTATTAAAATGGCTTGTGGAAATCCATTGCTTATTCCTAGTATAAGCAGCATAAAATCTGTTTTATTACTTGGAATCTAGCTAGGTACTTGGGAACTGGGTTGGCCACTGTTGGAAACAGGATACTGGGCTTGATGGACTTTTGGTCTGTCCCAGTATGACAATTCTTAAGTTCTTCAGTTACATATGCTTTATTAATAGTATATCCAATATGCAAAAACAAGTCCTTGACATACAATGTAAATGTGGTCCTGACTAAGATCCAAGTTTCGGCAACTACGTCACCTTCCTCAGGGGACAGTAAGGAACTTGTATAATTTCACAAATATTGTGCTGAAAGTGCTCCGGCGTCTCTACTATGGAAAGAAGCACCAAGGAAACCATGGTACAAATGATTGCGCCTATATTTAGGTGTGGATGCCCATATTCTATAATTACACACATACCTGAAAGTAATGCCCCGCCAATCATCCCATGAATCACCCATTTCCATGCCCCCTTTTGGACAGACACCTAAATTTACACTAATAACATGTAACTTAACTGTCAACGTGTGTGTTTGTAATAGATTATTCAATTACAGGAAAAAAAGGAAACCACGCTATTGGGAGCGATACTGGATATGGAATTGACAATGGGAATGCAAGTTGTATGAGTAATACAGAAGGCATATTTTGCTTTGAGAATGTTAGCACAATTTAAAATAGTGTTTACTAGTTGGGATTTGACAGGTTTTACAAAGTACATGGTGTAAATGAAATTGGACTACTGCAATAGCTTGTACCTGGTTATTGCGGCTACTTGGGTAACGGCGCTTCGGATTGTTCAAAATTTTGCTGCTCATATGCTGATAGGAGTATCACGTTTTGATCACATTACCCCTATATTGAAGAAATTGCATTGGCTTCCAGTGCAATTTCGTATTCATTATAAGATTTTGAAACTGGTTCAGCAGGGTATTTTTGGTAAACTCCCCAGTTATTTTAATGAAATTTTACAGATTTACAAGCCAGAACATATATCTGGATCTGAGAAATGTATGCTGTTGTATGTTAGAATAAGGGGTAATTGCATCATATGTATACAGCAAAATCCTCTCTCTATTTTATGGAATGGTATTCCTGGTAACTTGCGTTCAATTGAGAATGTGCTTAGTTCCAGGAAATTATTGAAGACATATCTTTATGCCCAGGTATGTCACTGAAGTAAGGGTTGATTGAATCTAGGAATTTTAAAGATGTTCTATTAACTTTATTGATGTAACTAATGTTTTTTTAATTTTGTATATTTCTGGTGGCGATTATGGATGTTTTTTTTTTTATTGTAAGCCACCAAGTTTATAGGTGGATAGTAATTAAATAGCATTAATTGCTTGTTAAGAAGCCAATAATTTATACTAATGTTAGGAATGATTAAGAAAGGGATCATGAACAGATCGGAGAAGGTTATCATGCCGCTGTACCAGGCCATGGTACACCCCCACCTGGAATACTGCGTCCAGCACTGGTTGCCATATATGAAGGACACAGTACTACTTGAAAGAGTCCAGAGAAGAGCGACTAAAATGGTTAAGGGGCTGGAGGAGTTGCCGTACAGTGATAGGTTAGAGAAACTAGGTCTTTTCTCCCTTGAAAAGAGGAGACAGAGGGGACATGATTGAAACATTCAAGATAATGAAGGGAATAGACTTAGTAGATAAAGACAGGTTGTTCACCCTCTCCAAGGTAGAGAGAACAAGAGGGCACTCTCTAAAGTTACAAACGTAAGGAAGTTCTTCTTCACCCAGAGAATGGTGGAAAACTGGAACACTCTTCCGGAGGTTGCTATAGGGGAAAACACCCTCCAGGGATTCAAGACAAAGTTAGACAAGTTCCTGCTGAACCGGAACATACGCAGGTAAGGCTAGTCTGTTAGGGCACTGGTCTTTGACCTAAGGGCCGCCACGTGAGCGGACTGCTGGGCACGATGGACCACTGGTCTGACCCAGCAGTGGCAATTCTTATGTTCACTGCATATGCAATTTGAGTATGAGACCAAAACTGTGTGTGTAATATTTAGTACTTTTTATAGAAAGTGGGGGGCATGTGCTTAAGTGCAAGCATGACACCTACGTGCTATTCTGCAAAATAGCCACTTAAACTTACCTAGTGTGCGTTTGCAAGGGGGTGGGCAAAGCATGGACAGGACCTAGGAGGGGCTCCCACTTAAAGGTGCAACTTAAAGTAATACTGTAAGCTCGGCGCGTACCTGCTCCATTTAGGCATTTATGCCAGTTCTGTGTCTTGTGTTCCTATCAGCTCCTATCTGTTAGGAAGGTTTATGCCCTGTTGTGCTAGTATTCAATAAAGAAATGTGGGGACATAGTTTCCTTTGTAAAATAGGCCCAGTGGTGTAGCAAGTGTAGGGGGCACTCAGGGCCCTGGTGCCCCACTGCACCCTTCTCTCCATCTCTGCTCCCTGCTCCTTTTGCGCCAACCCCCCACCCCACCCCTCCTCACCACCTCCTCTCTGCCCCCCATGCCACCTTCCCTTCCTACCCCGTACCCCTTTAAATCTTCAACCGCGTGAGCAGCTTCTCCAACCTGCTGCTCGTGCCGGTTTTCCCTCCGACGTCACTTCCTGGCACTTCGACCCAGAAGTGATTTCAGAGGGAGCCAGGCTGGTGCCGGTGCCCCCACCAAGGGGGCGCCCTGAAGCGTTCCTTCCCCCCCCTTTACTGTGCCAGGCCCCTACCATGTGCTTTCTGGGCACCTTATTACAAGCGCCAAGTTATAGAATTTCCCCCTCTGGCTACAAGGTTTCCCCAGATGCTCTCCCTAAAATCCATCCAGAACAAAACTACTAAATTAAATTCAATAGGTCAAAGTCACATATTCAAATGGCAGCAAGACAGAAGGGAACCATTTATAGACCAGAGAGTAATAAACTTCCACAGACAAAGGGAAGCTTCCCTAAGGGCTGAAAACCTTGTTTTAGGAAAGCCAAGATGTTTTCAATGAGGAATCAAATAGTGCTCCTGGCTTAACCTAAGTTGTATGCAAGATACTGCAAAGACACCTTTTCTGCCAGATTACCTAGGTGACATAGGAGAAAAACAGTTTTTGGACCCAGTTTCATCATATGTTAAATATATGTAAGAATAGTGGCATAGTAAAAGGCGGGGGGAGGTGGTCCGCACCAGGACCAGTCTTCTTAAGGACGTGTCATCCCTCCTCCTCTCCGATCCCCCTCCCCCACCGCTTCTTTTCTTGCCGCGCACAAGCCCCCCCCTTGCCTTCCTTGTACCTTTTTTACTTCCCCCGTGCTCTGATTTCGCTTCCGGGACCCACGCCTAGGAAGTGATGTCAAAGGGCAAGCTGACACCGATGTGGGCCTGCTGCTCACGCCATAGAAAGTTAAAAAGGTATGGGGAAAGGGAAGGGGGTGTGGCAGGAGGGCGGGGAAGAGGCACCACTGCCCCCGGCGCTGCCCACCCTTACTACGCCGCTGTGTAAGAAAATGCCAAACTGGGTCATGCCAAAAAGTCCAACAAACCCAGTATCCTCTTCCTAATATTTGATAGATCACAAGTACCTGGAGGGATACAAAAAGGAGAGATTTTGCATAGAGAATGATACGGGGGCAAATTTTTCCCCATCCCCACAGGAACTCAATTTCCCCACCCCGTCCCCCTGAGTTTTGTCACTGTCCCTGTCCTATTCCTATAAGCTCTGTCTTAACCACACAAGCCTCGAACACTTATGATTTTAAAAGTGTTTGAGGCTCATGCAGATGAGAACAGAGTTTAAGCACTGGTGGAATGAGGCATTATGACATCACAATCTGAGTTCTAGAATGTTGCTACTTAGGATTTTAAAGTGTTTGAGGCTTGTGCAGATGAGGACAGAGATCACATGAATGGGACAGGGCCCGGAAAAGAACTCGCAGGGACAGGACAGGAAAATGAGTTCCCACAGGGACGGGGAAAAATTTGTCCCCGGGTCATTCTCTAATTTTTGCATGCTAATGGTCCCCAGGGATAAATGCAGGCCTTCTTCAAGTCTATCTAATAATGATTTGTGGATTTTTCTTTCAGGAACATACCAAAACCTTTTTATAAACCCAGCTATGTTAACAGAGGGATCCCATATCAGACGTGTCTGCTAGTGGTAAGTGGTGGCATTCTGTAGTACCTGTAAATTGTGAAAATAGTCTTTTGAGAAAAACATTTATAAAGGGAGCAGATTAATATTACCATCTGCATCTCTATTTCAAAGTCAGCCGGCTGAAAAAAGGTTGCCGCTGTTTCATAATTGAAGTTACAAGAAAGCCTTTTGTCATTAAACTTACTTGATGCTCCATTGTCATTGATGTCTAAATCATTACAAGGCTTTTTGTTCAGTCAGTGGGCGAGATAAAAGTAGAAGGTTTTCCGATTGTGGCGAGCTTGTGATCCAAAATACATACTTTTGATCTGTATTTAAATATAATCTGTTTCTAGTTATCTCCTTCATTACAGCAGTGCGAGATTCCTGGCCGGGTTTTCCAGGAACCCTTCACATTCACCCAATCAGCACACATGAACCACTTTAGAAGGTGCAACAAAATGTTTTATTGAGACATCTGCCTGGGCCTATTCCCTCATAGGCTCAGGAAAGGCAAAGATATGCTTTTAACTTTTGAAACTCGTGCAGCAGCCTGTACTCTTTAGGCAGCCATATCACGTTCAGTCCAGCAACCTCAACTTTTGGTCAATTTCCCCAGTTCTCTCAGGTTTAAAGCACTGTAAGTCTGGTTCCTACTTCACTTGTTAAATAGTCCAAACAGAAGAACATTTAGAACAGGTGTAGGGAACTCCGGTCCTCGAGAGCCGTACTCCAGTCGGGTTTTCAGGATTTCCCCAATGAAAATGCATGAGATCTATTTGCATGCACTGCTTTCAATGCAAATTCATTAGGGAAATCCTGAAAACCCGACTGGAATATGGCTCTCGAGGACCGGAGTTTCCTACCCCTGATTTAGAAGAAAGAAACCCCTTTTCTCCAACAACAGTCTCAACACGCTTCAGCTCAGCTGCCACACCCAAAATACAGGACAGTCACCTTTACACAAGCAGGTTCAGTTTACAGAGGTCTTAGTTTAGAGGCTCACCTCTCTAGTGTTTTCCTGAATGGGTTCTCATCTAGCTTTCTTACTCCCCAGAGCTTGAATGCAGCCACAGCTAGGGAAAGTTTCTATCCTGGCACTTTGGGACCTCCTTGAATGATTCTCCTCTATGGCAGACAAACACCTCCCTGCTGTGTCCTTCCCCCCTGGCTCAGAAGGGTTAACTTGTTAAGGTGGCTCAGCACGGAGCTGTAAAGCCTAGTGTAGTCTGGGACATGTAGTCGGCTCATTCTTGAGCTAGCAAGCCCTGCTGTATGGAGGTGGAATGGTAGCATTAGTGGAAGATAACCCCTTACTCTTCCACAAGCAGAAAGCCACTGGTTAAAAAGCAACACCATTCTTTGCCATGTGCCCATCCTAATATAATGATCCCCTAGAAATTGAAATACAGGCTGAGTAGAAAAGGGGGGGAGAGGAATGGAAAGCAATAAGATAGACCTCGAGCAAAGAGCCAGGGCTATGAAGATACAGCATCTATAGTTACTTTCTGGTACCTCCCTAACACAAAGAATTCAGACCATTTGACCACACTGCCCCTAATGACTAAGGCTGCCAACTGGATCCAGATTTGATGGACAGGGTTTACTCAGTCCTGGGTTTGATCTGTTGCATGCAGGAACTCGAAGTTCTGATTTCCTCATTGCATTCCCTAAGAAAAGCAAGACTACAAATCATTGCATGCAATGGACACTGGATTGATCCTGAACTGAGAATCTGGATCCAGCTGGCAGCCTTACTAATGACAATATTTTCAGTAGAATTTGACGGTCAAAAAGACCAAGACAGTAAATCAGAGCAGAAATCCAAAATTCTTACACAAATAATTTATTCATCACATAAAACATAGTTCGGGTTTATAAAAGTTCTTCGAATGATCATTTTAAAAAAGTCTCTACAAATAAAATTGTCTTCAAGACCTTCTTAAATGTCTGTAGCAAATATTCCTGCCACTGAGATAATGGAAGTCCTAATTTTCTCATAGTGTAGAGTTGTCAGTTCCTCACTAACTAACCGTAACATCCCTTCTGATCTCAAGGATCTTGATGGCTGGTACACTTTTAACGCCTGTGTCAAGTACCATGGGATCTCAAAATGCCAACACCAGGACTTTATAAGTGACACAATATTTTACTGATAGCCAGTGCAGTGTTTCCTCCAATACATTTCTTAGTTGAGTTGTCAAGAGTAAGTAATTTTAAACCAGAGAAAAATAAAGGCAGATAAAGACCATACTGCCTATCCAGCCTGCCCATCCATTCCATCTACTATCTCATTCTCCCCCCTAGAAATCCTATGTACCTGTCCCAAGCTTTCTCGAATTCAGTCGCAATTGTCATCTCCTTCACTTCCAGCAGGAGGCCGTTCCACAAATTTACCATCTTTTCCATGAAGTACGAGGGCAAATAAAACATTAAAGGCAATTGTTAAATTATGCAATAACTGGAACAGAGCTAGCAAAATGCAACATATGTACTTGTACACTGCCTGTTGGATAGTTCGTCCACTCACACTGCAGTGCTCCGCCTTTAGTCATGTGGCAGCCACGAGGTCGGAAACATGGACGCTCCATTGCAAGATTGCACCATCAAAGAACTTTGGTTAGAGGGAGTTAAACTTGTGGAAATTCACCATCAAATTTCGACTCAGTTAGGGCATAGCACGGGCAAACAGTGAACAGTGAAAATTACTGTGCATTGCTGTGAAATGAACTTAAACCTGCAATTTGCAGCAAAAGAAGAAAACTTTTGTCCAAAAAGAGTCTTGCTGCACCACGGCAATACACATCCACATACAGCAGCAGCAACAGAAGAGACAGTGTAACAGCTTGGGTTCGAATGTCTTCCACATCCTCCTTACAGCCCAGATCTGGCATCTAGCGATGATCATATCTTTGGTCCACTGAAGGAAATGTTGCGAGGTTGCAGATTTACCTCTAATGATGAAGTAAAGGAAATGGTGTTCACCTGGCTTCAGAAGCAGCCGAAAAACTTCTCTGCAGGCATGCAAGAAGCTAGTTGAGCAATACAACAAATATGTCTTCTTGCATGGGGACTATGTGGAAAAGTGATATGTGCAATTGCCATAGTTACTTCTATTAAAGCCGTTAAATGTGTTTTTCTTTTACTTTTTGATTTACCCTCATACTTTCTCAGGTTACTTCTGAGTCTGTCTCCTTTCACCTCTATCCTATACCCCCTTTTTCCTGAAATTCTTTTCAAATGAAAGAAACTTACCTCTTACACTACCCTAAACTAAACTAAACCTTAAGTTTGTATACCGCATCATCTCCACAGAAGTAGAGCTCGGCACGGTTTACAGTAATTGGTATGAAAAGAAACTACAATGAAAAGTAGAAGGGCTTAGACAGAGAGGTTTAGAGGGAATTAGTAAATCGATGAGGGAGAGATCATTGCATTTTGGAGAAGAGCCAAGTTTTCAGGTGTTTTCGGAAGAGTATTTTTTTCAGCATCATATTTTAACTTCCAAATTCTGGACCATTCTTCAAGCTTTGCTAGGTCCTTTTTCATGCTAGGTGTACCATCAGGGGGGCCACCCTATTTCAGGTTTTGGCATAATTTGCAAAGAGGCAAAGTTTACCAGACAGTCCTTCAGCAATATCACTTACAAAAAGGTTAAAAACAATTGGCCCAAGAATCAAACCTTGCTGCACATCACTGGTAACATCCCCTTCTCAAAGTGAGCTCTATTTAACACTACCTTTTGTTGCCTTTCACCCAACCAGTTTCCTACCCAGTAAGATTAGGATCCATACCGATGGCACTCAGTTTATTTATAAGTTGTCTATGTGGAACTGAATCAAAGACTTTGCTAAAATCTAAGTACTTTGCATCTAACACTGTCCCTCGATCCAGTCAAAGAAATTAGTCAGATTTGTCTGATAAGACCTGTTTCTAATGAAACCATGTTGCCTGGGTCCTGTAATCCTGGATTCCAGAAAGTTCACTACACTTCTCCCTCGTCATTCGTGGGGGATACAGGCAGAGCCGGACCGCAAATGCCGAAAAACCGCGATTATCTGGCTCTGACCCACCCCCACCTCCCTGCCGCCTACCCAGCCTTACCTGGTGGTCTAGAGGGTTTTCGGGGCAGGAGCGATCTTCCTACGCTCCTGCCCCGTGCAGATCGCCATCAGGAAATGTCTGTAGGGAGTTCCCGACGAAGTCTCGAGAGACTACGGGAACTCCCAGCAGCCATTTCCTCATGGCGATCTGCACGGGGCAGGAGCATAGGAAGATCGCTCCTGCCCCCAAAACCCTCTAGAACGCCAGGTAAGGTCGGGAAGGCGGCAGGGAGGAAAAAGACAGTTTTTTTAATTTTCCCCTTCCCAGAAAAAAATCATGATTATATGAAACCGCAAGTGCAGGCGTTCAACAAGGTCCCGCATGAACGTCTACTTCAAAAAAATTGCAAGCCATGGAATCGAGGGTGATATACTCACATGGATTAAAAACTGGTTGGCGGATAAGAAACAGAGTGGGGGTAAATGGACAATACTCGGACTGGAAAAGTGTTACAAGTGGAGTGCCCCAGGTTCGGTGCTCGGGCTCGTGCTCTTCAACATATTTATAAATAACCTACAAATTGGCACGACAAGCGAGGTGATTAAATTTGTGGACGGTACAAAGTTATTCAGAGTAGTGAGGACACTGAAGGATTGCGAAGAGCTAGAAGACATAAACACACTCAAGGAATGGGCCGCGAAAGGCAAATGAGGTTCAACGTGGATAAGTGCAAGGTGATGCATGTCGGTAAAAATATGCATGAATGCTGGATGTCCAATGCTATACTTGGAGACAGCTCCCCCCCCCCCAGGAAAGAGACTTGGGAGTGCTTGTAGATAAGTTAATGAAACCGTCTGCACAATGCGAGGCAATGGAGAAAAGGGCAAGCAGAATGCTAGGAATGATTAAGAAGGGGATCACAAACAGATCTGAGAAGGTTATCATTCCGCTGTACCGGGCCATGGTACGCCCCCCACCTGGAATACTTTGTCCAACACTGGTCACCGTACATGAAAAAGGACATAGTACTACTCGAAAGGGTCCAGAGAAGAGTGACAAAAATGATTAAGGAACTGGAGGAGTTGCCGTACAATGAGAGGCTAGAGAAACTGGGCCTCTTCTCCCTTGAAAAGAGGAGACAGAGGGGACATGATCAAAACATTCAAGATATTGAAGGGAATTTACTTGGTAGAGAAAGAGAGATTGTTCACCCTCTCCAAGGTGGAGAGAAAGAGAGGGTACTTGCTAAAGTTAAAAGGGGATAGATTCTGTACAAACGTAAGGAAGTTCATCTTCACCCAGAGAGTGGTAGAAATCTGGAACACTCTTCCAGAGGTTGTTATAGGGGAAAGCACCCTTCAAGGTTTCAAGAAAAGGTTAGATAAGTTCCTGCTGGATCAGAACTTTTGCAGGTAAGGCTAGACTCAAATAGGGCACTGGTCTTTGACCTAAGGGCCGCTACGTGAACTGACTGCTGGGCACGATGGATCACTGGTCTGACCCAGCAGCGGCAAATCTTATGTTCTTAACTGTCCAAAATTCTACAAATTGCCATCTAATCTAAATCTTGGATTTATATACTTTGTCATCTCCCCACAAGGAGCTCGACTCATCCCTTTTACGAAGCTGCGATAGCAGTTTCTATTGCGGGGAGCCACACTGAATTGCCAGCGCTGCTCCCGACGCTCATAGGAACTCAATGAGCATCGGGAGCAGCGCAGGCCATTCAGCGCAGCTCCCCGCGATAGAAACTGCTATCGCAATTTCATAAAAGGAGGCCTCAGTTCACATAAAAACCGATAATCAATGTGAAAGATCGATAATTTTCCTTAGAACAATTTTCTAAGAACTGTTGAAATAACTGTGTTTTCATAGATTTACAGAAAATCTGGAAGGAGAGAAGAGTTCTAACACAAGAGGGAATCCCGTTCCAAATCATTGTATAAGTTTATGAGAAAGATCGAGTAATATTACCAATAGATTTTATTCCTTTTAAAGATGGAAAGGACAGTTTAAATTTCTGAAAGTTTCTTGAATCAGAAGATCTCTGATTATGCAAAGATAGAGGAATCAAAGACGAAAATAGTCCGTGTATGATTTTTTTAAAACCACAGAAACACAACTGTACTCTAAGAAAGAAAGGAGTCAATGAAGATTTCTCAAAAGAGGAGATACATGATCAAATTTTCTCTTATCAAATATTAGCCACAAAGGAGCGCAATAATTGCCAATTCTATAATGGCTTGACGCACCTAAGCCATTATAGAATACTAGTGCAAAGCTGCATTGTATGTCTAAAGGCAAGCATATCTACTTACAACAGGCTGGTATGAGTGGGCATGCCTAACAGCACCATGCAATGTGCATACAACTGAGAATATTCTATAAACGGCATGCATAATTTGGTGACAAGCCCAAGACACATTCATGCTCTACCCATGTGCAAATCCCCAGACAGTTGTGCACCAAGGCCCAGATTCTAAAAAAGATACCTAAAGTTAGGCACCCAGCCGATCTAGATACCTAACTTACCCCCCTTTTACTAAGATGCGATAGAGGTTTCTACCACCCCCTGGGATGCTAAATGCTCTGACGCTGCTCCAACGCTGATAGAATTCCTATGAGCATTGGAGCATTTAGCACCCTGGGCCGCGGTAGAAACCTACCTGTACCACGGCTTAGTAAGAGGGCCTTAATTATTTTAAAAGCTTAATCAGCAACGATAACAAGCAATTGGCACCTCATAACTAGCTTGAATTAAAATTAACTGGGTAGGTGCCTACCAGAAAGTGAGTGTGGTTAGGGGTGTATTATGGATGTATTTTGTGTGTAGGTACCTAAAGTGCACTTAGGCACCACTGTTTACGCCAAGAAAACCCTGACATAAATAGGGAGTGCCTAAGGTTAGGGTGCCTACAAGTGGCTAAGTCCACTTTAGGCACCGTAAGGCACAATTCTATAAATGGTGCCAAGCACTATGCACCGCATTCCTCAGCGACTATGTTTTTAGGCGCCATTTATAAAATCAGGGTTTAAGTGATTTAGAAGCAATTTATAGAAAGCACCTATCTCTTACACATATAAATGCCAATTATTGATGCAAATCATCTGCATAAAAGTTGTTATGCTATAGACTGGGTACACTATTGGTGCTAAAGTGACCTTTAGAATACTGTGGGGCATTAAAAATATATATATATACATATCTTAAATTTAACGGAATTACGCATGATATTTGAACTAAATAGTATGGACCTGCAGGGACTGAATGATTGGATGACATTAGCAGTGTAGGTCAGTAGGGGTGGGTGTATAAGCCACTGGCTCCTCATTGAGATCACGGGGGTTCGTTTTTAGCACAATCGGGGATGCCATGGCCATATTGTCAGCAGTACCAGCTATAGGAAAGGAGCAGCTAAAAGCTTAATACATTCTGGTAAGCTGTTACTTCATTGGATTTTCTTAAAATTTTGTATTTTAGTAGTTGTCTAATGGGTGTTCTTTATATTGCAGCACATTTAGTATCCCCGACCCCGAGGAAGTATGAAACGCATCGGTGGGGGACTGGTGCAGCAACATAAGAACAAAAGAAGTTGCCTCCGCTGAGGCAGACCAGAGGTCCATCTCGCCCAGCGGTCCGTTCCCGTGGCGGCCCATCAGGCCCATTGCCTGAGCAATGGTCCCAGACTATCCCTATAACCTACCACTACTCCTATCTGTACCCCTCAATTCCTTTATCCTCTAGGAACCTATCCAAACCTTCTTTGAAGCCTTGTAACGTGCTCCGGCCTATCACAGCCTCCGGAAGCGCGTTCCATGTATCCACCACCCTCTGGGTGAAAAATAACTTTCTGGCATTTGTTCTAAACCTGTCCCCTTTCAGTTTCTCCGAGTGCCCCCTTGTACTTGTGGTTCCCCATAATCTGAAAAATCTGTCCCTGTCTACCTTTTCTATACCCTTCAGGATCTTGAAGGTTTCTATCATGTCTCCTCTAAGTCTCCGCTTTTCCAGGGAGAACAGCCCCAGCTTTTTCAGTCTGTCAGTATGTGAGAGACTTATCAGTTTAGTTGCTCTTCTCTGGACTCCCTCAAGTACCGCCATGTCCTTCTTGAGGTACGGCGACCAGTACTGGACACAGTACTCCAGATGCGGTCGCACCATTGCACGATACAGTGGCAGGATGACCTCCTTTGTCTTGGTCGTGATACCCTTCTTAATGATACCCAACATTTTGTTTGCTTTTCTTGAGGCTGTGGCGCACTGTGCCGACGCCTTCAAAGATGTGTCTACCATCACTCCCAGGTCTCTTTCAAGGTTACTTACCCCTAGCAGTGATCCCCCCCATTTTGTAGCTGAACATCGGGTTCTTTTTCCCTACATGCATGACCTTGCATTTCCCTACGTTAAAGTTCATTTGCCATTTTTTGGCCCATTCTTCTAGCGTCATTAGGTCCCTTTGCAGATCTTCGCAGTCTTCCATGGTTTCAACCCTGCGGTAGAGTTTGGTGTCATCCACAAATTTAATAACTTCGCAATTTGTTCCCGCCTCCAGGTCATTAATAAATATATTGAACAGGAGCGGTCCCAGCACCGACCCCTGCGGAACTCCGCTTGTGACCCAATGCCTGTCTGAATAATGGCCCTTTACTCCAACCCTCTGTTTCCTGTCTGCCAGCCAGTTTTTGATCCATCGGTGGACCTCCCCTTGCACCCCGTGTTTCCACAGCTTTTTAAGCAGTCTTTCGTGCGGTACCTTGTCGAAGGCTTTTTGAAAGTCAAGGTAGATGATGTCAATGGATTCTCCTTTATCCACCTGGCTGTTTACCCCCTCAAAGAAGTACAATAAGTTTGTGAGGCATGACCTACCCTTGCATAAGCCGTGCTGGCTCAACTTTAGCTGTCCATTGTTTTCTATGTGTTCACAGATACTGTCCTTAATCAGTGCTTCCATCATCTTTCCCGGGACCGAGGTCAAGCTCACCGGCCTGTAGTTTCCCGGGTCCCCCCTTGAACCCTTCTTGAAGATGGGCGTGACATTTGCAATTTTCCAATCCTCTGGGATCTCTCCAGTTTTTAAGAATAGGTTACATATTTGGCGAAGTGGCTCTGCTATTTCGTTCCTTAGTTCCTTGAGTACCCTTGGGTGAATGCCGTCCGGACCTGGCGATTTGTCGCTCTTTAGCCTGTCTATCTGCCTGAGGACATCCCCTTGGCTTACCTCTAGTTGGACCAGCTTTTCATCCCGATCCCCATTTACGATGTCCTCCAGTTCCGGAATATTGGATGTGTCCTCCCTCGTGAAGACTGACGTGAAGAACTTATTTAACCTGTCAGCTATCTCTTTTTCCTCCTTTACCACTCTTTTTTTGTCTCCATCATCCAATGGCCCCACTTCTTCCCTTGCCGGTTGCTTCCCCTTCACATATCTGAAGAACGATTTGAAGTTTGTTGCTTCCCCCGCCAGTCTCTCCTCATATTCTCTTTTGGCTTTCCTAATCACACGGTGACACTCCCTTTGGTGTTCTTTGTGCTCCTTTTGGTTGTCCTTTGTTTGGTCCTTTTTCCATTTTTTGAACAATGCTTTCTTGTCACTTATCGCCTTTTTCACTGCAGTTGTTATCCACGCTGGGTTTTTTGTTCGGTTTTTTTTGCACCCCTTCCTGAATCTGGGGATGTACAGGTTCTGTGCCTCTTGCACCGTGCCCTTGAGTAGGGACCAGGCTTTTTCTACAGACTCCATCTTCCTTGCGCTGCCGTTGAGTTTCTTTCCCACCATTTTCCTCATGCCATCATAATTCCCTTTTTTGAAGTTGAGTGCTGTCGCTGTGGTTCTTTTCACCTTTGATGATCCAATTTCCAGCTTGCACTGGATCATGTTGTGATCGCTGTTTCCTAGGGGTCCTAGCACCGCCACCTCCTTTGCAGGTCCCCCTAGCCCGTTGAGGATTAGGTCAAGAGTGGCATCCCCCCGTGTTGGTTCCATGAAACAGTCCCTCGTGATTTCCAGTAATTTGGTCTCCCTTATGCAGTTTGAGTGTCCAATACTCCAGTCTATCCCAGGGTAGTTGAAATCCCCCATCACCATCACACTTCCGCTTTTGCATACCTGCCTCAGCTCAGCCTCCAGGTCCTGGTCGAGTGCTTCCGGTTGTCCAGGTGGGCGATAGTACAGACCCAATTTTATGTCTGCTCCAGTTCCTCCAGGTAGCTTAATCCATAGTGATTCCAAGTCGTCCGCCCTTACTATTGTTTCCATCCTGGTTGAAGGTATGGAGTCCTTTATATAAAGCGCTATTCCTCCACCCTTCTTGTGTGTCCTGTCCCTCCTGTAGAGTTTGTACCCTGGTATGGCCACATCCCATTTGTTGTCATCAGTCCACCACGTTTCTGTGACTCCAATTATGTCCAGGTCCTTTGTACTGGCTATGACTTCTAGTTCTCCCATTTTGGCTCTTAGGCTCCTAGCATTTGTGTATAGGCAATTTAAGTCCTGGTTGTTTGCTTCTTCCGCTGGTTCTCCTCGTGGTTTGGCGCCCCTGCCAACCTCCTCATGGGTTGCCAGCCCTCGAGCATTGTTGTGTTCATCCCCATCCTGTGATGTGTCTGTGTCGTCCTCAGCCTGCTTCCCCATGTTTGGTTGACCCTCTGGCTCCTGTTGTTCTCTCTACATGAAGAGCTAAGTTCTCTATTTAATCTAATTTAATGAATTAGTTTAAGTAAAAGTATTTGATATGCAGTTTTTGCTATGAAGGATTCAATGAAAAATATTTAATAGAAAAACTTTTTAAAGAAGTAAAAATAAAAAAATATCTTGGATAAAATTAGGAAGCCTGTGAGGAGTGCCGCCACGCCAATCATACTGATTTGGATGGCGTTCTGAGGTCCCTCAGTGTGAAAGAAAGAAGTGCATGCCAGAAGTATCAAGTGCTAATGAGTGTTGTGAGATTTAAATCCCACCTTGGACATTTCCAGTTCAACGTCTAAAGCTGGAGGTACAAAAATGGCCATTTTCGAATGGCAAACTGCTGGACGTCCAAATAAGCATAAGTTCGACCATGTGACACCATTGTTTCATAGTCTTCACTGGCTCCCTGTATATTTCAGTCCAGTTCAAATGTGCCTGTGTCATCTTTAAAATTCTTCATGCTATTTTCACTCCCCTAGTTCCTTTATCTTGGAATCTTTATAGATTCTTTTTTGCAAGGGGTGACCAACAATTCAAACTATCCTGTTCTTCTAGCAAAGGTATCAAAGGAGTCAAGATCTTTCAGTTCCCTCAACTTTGGAACAATCTTCTACTTCTTGAGCTTTCCTCAACTGAAGTCTCGGTATACAAAGCCAAGCATTAGATTAGATTAGATAGATAGATAGATATTTTTTATTTTTTTTTTAATTGTCTACTTAGACATCTTGGCCACTGCTAAAACATATAACTTTATACCTCGTTTTCGATCAGAAAAACATCCATGTTGAAAACGTCCTAATCCTGACCATTTGGACGTGGGTGGGGCCAGCATAATGGACTGGCTACATAGAAATCCCGACAGAGCAATGCGACACCTTAGAGGACACTGCTGTGGACTTCACATAAAGGGTGCTAGCTGTATAACTAACCATAACCCCATTATAGGGTGAGCCAGCCAACCCCCCTCCCCAAACCTACTATACCTTCCAATAGCACTTATGACTGCAGGTGGCACCTATATGGCAGTATAATAAGGTTTCGGTGGGCTCACATATTCTACCATAAATTTAGTGGTTAGAGTGGCTTATGGGCCTGGGTCCTCCTTTCTATGGTTCACTAGCCCACCCACCAGGCAACTTAAGGCACCTGTGTGCAGCTCTATTAGGCTTCCCCATACCACATGCTGCTGTTTTAGAGGCAGGTATGTACCTTTTTGTTCTCATTTTTGTGTGGTAGAAGGGGGGTCAGTGAACACTGGGAGAGTGTGGAGGTATCTTACCTTGATGCATGGAGTGGTCATCTGGTCAGTTTGGGAGCCCTTGTGGCAATTAGACCCTTCTAAAACAGGTCTAGTTCCAAATGTATAAGTTCCGTCCAGGATGTCTTGCAAAATGTTTGATTATCACTGCAAGATGTCCATGTCTAATCCGCTCTTGAGACTCCCCGCCATCCCCTTCACCGCCCTGTCCCCGAACCCGCCGTCCCTTTCACCGCCCCATCCCCGCAGCATCCAACCTTCCCTCTCGCCACCCCACCGCCCTTTAGAGGCCCGAGAATCTCCCTCCCTCCCCCTTACCTTCGCAGCGTAAAGAAACTTAAGGGAGGGGAAGGCGCGTGGTCACCGATCGCGCGTGCGACCCCTTCCCTTCCTCCGGTGAAATCTATCTCCCTCCCTCCCCCCTCACCTTTGCGGCACTTTAGAAAATAAATTGATGCCAGCGAAGCCTGCCTGTGCCGCGTGTGTATGTGCAGAAGTTTCTCCTCTGATGCAACCGGAAGTTGCATCAGAGGAGAAGCTTCCGCCCACACAAATGTGACTGCAGGGTGGCACAGGCAGGCTTCGCTGGCTTCAGTTTATTTTTCAAAGCATCGCAAAGGTAAGGGGGAGGGAGGGCGATAGATTTTGCCGGAGGTAGGGAGGGGGCCGTGCACAATCATTCACGCGCCTTCAGACCCTTAACTGCAGAGACAAAGCCATTAACTGTTTTCGGAGGGTTACCCGCAGCTACTCGTGGCTAGCCAAGGGTAACTATCACCATGTCATTCTCTACTGTGTTTGTCCCTAATAAATACCACGTTCCAGTATTGATAGAGAAAAGGAAGAGGAAGAGGAACAACCAAGAAAGGATCTGAACAAGGAGCAAATGGCTGATGTAACAAAGAACAAAAGAGACAATGCTCTGCCTCTTCTAAAGCTAAGAACCACTGAAGCAAAATAGGAAGCTTATAAGAAGTGAAAATAGCAGCATAACAGAGCAACAATCCGTAATCTTCTCAAGTTCTCAAGGCAACAATCTAAGGCCATCATATTGCTACTGGCAGTAGATCAAGGAATAAACATTTGTCTTGCTGCCAAAAACATCATTGTCCTAAACCCAAGGGTATTTATAATAATTATTTTTAGGACAATTTTAGTACTGCAGAGAATGATGGCAAGAGCTAATGCCATAGTTTTGCATACATGTAATTAGAACCAAGAAGTAATCATGACTTGAATTCCCCAGATTTTGAGACCCCAGTTGTATTCACCTCCTCAATCACAAATTTTGGTGAA
This sequence comes from Geotrypetes seraphini, assembly GCF_902459505.1. Classification (NCBI taxonomy): domain Eukaryota; kingdom Metazoa; phylum Chordata; class Amphibia; order Gymnophiona; family Dermophiidae; genus Geotrypetes; species Geotrypetes seraphini. Next base: position 316,676,126 of record NC_047086.1, read on the forward strand.
ATTTCACTATCAGGAGTGACTGAAAGAGAATGTAGATGACAAGGTTATTTCTGATTTCTAGAAATATTAACCTCCTTTGACCAAAGAAATCAAATTTGCTTAGTATAAATTTGGGGTCTATATTCAGTTGGCGACACTTAATGTTTTGCTGACCACCACCGGTGTTATGCCCTGAAATTCAATGTCAGATCAATGGCTGGTCTCCAGTTTTGAATTTTTGGATTTCTAGAGCTGGCTACGCCATAAAAGGGACATTCAATAATTTATCTACTTCAGTAGAACAGAAAAGAGGTTTTGTTTGTTTGGTTTGTTTTTGTTTTAAAAGTGTTCCCTGATATCTCCATACCCTTCATCCACTTCTCCTGCAATTACTTTAACCCCTTTGAAAATAATTCTTCTGTTCAACCTTCAAACCAGGATGTCACAGCTTCCTCAACATCTTCATCACTTGAAAACCGCTATCCATGGAGAGATTTCTTCAAAACTCGGAACAGGAAATAATCCGAGGGAGTCAGGTCAGGACTGTAGGGTGGATGGATCAGCTGCTGAAACCCACATTCTCAGATGGCAGCCTGTGATTGTCATGACATGCGTACCAGTGCATTGTCGTGAAGAAACAGCACACCGGCTGTGAGTTTTCCTTGTCTATTCTCCTTGACTGACTCCAACAAAGTGATCATTGTGTTAGCATAAATCTCCCAGGTTATGGCTATTTTGTGTGGCATGAGCTATAGAAGCAATAGTCCTTCATCAGCCCAGCAGATAGTTGCCATGTCTTTGCCTGCACATTTTTCTGTCTTGAACTTTTTTTGGGGTGGGAGATGACTTGTGCTTCCACTGCATTGACTCCATTTTGGACTCAGGATCTCTGTGATAGACCCAAGTCACATCTCCAGTAACCATATGATGAAAAAATTAATTTGGTCTTCACAGAGCATCTCCAAGTAGAGAATGACGCAGGGAAAAATGAAGAATGCTTTTATCTAAACCTGTTTCAGTCACGTCTAATTTACAAAATCTTGTTCTAATTAAGCAACTGACTACTGGAGGGATTAAGACATGACTCGTCTTTAATCCCCCAGTAGTTGATGTCCTCCTCCCTCTACCCTGAATTGAAACTGGAACGGAAAACCAGGATTTATATCGGCTACAGGTATTATGGCCATTACAGGAGGAACTGAATCTTCTTCCCTTAGTTTATAATCCACAGAACTAACTACTAGGCTATTCCTCTGTTCTGTGGCCATAGTTTTGAAAATGATGCCAGACATTCATTCATGTCCTTGTTTTTTTTGTCATTTAAAAGTTGAATATTTCACTTCAGAAAATTGCTATTCATTCTGGATGTTTTTCAGTGCAAAAATGTCCATCTCACAGCCATAATTCAACAAGAAATCTAGACATTGTTCGTGTTACTTAATAACATTGAGAAGTAAAAATTTATTGAGACATTTCACACTTGTGTGGCTATTGAATTCAATATATGTAACACTTTGATTCTCTAATGTTTAAATTTCTATAAAAAAATAACTAAATTACGGTATATTCTTCCATTTGTAGCTTTGCCTATGAGGGAGAAGGTTTGACTTCTGCAACCTTCTTTCTTGAGAAAGTGAAACCAGCCTTAATCGTTCGGTCTACTCACGACTATGCACTTTTGGGGAAGACAGGGTATCTCTCCCATGAGGGTGACTTACATCTAATTTTGCATGCAACTCAATTTTTAATTGGTTAAATGGCATGGTAATTGACCACACCAGAGACACAGGGTGAAAGCAAATCAATCCACTACACTATATAAATAAATAAATAAACCTCAGGGGGGGAGAACATCGTACACATTTTATCAGATCATAGGATCTCTTATAACACACAGTTATTCCAGATCCCCAACTTGAGACTCACTGATGTAATCATATGTCAAACCCCGCCTCTAACTAATACATAAGTAACTGAAACAAAATTCATTTCAAAGTAAAGTTCCTTGAGGCTACAAGTTCATAGCTTAATGCAATATCCATATCCCATTATTTGTTAAACCAGTGTCTCTCAAACTGTGTGCCCCGAAGAGATTCTGGGTGTGCCACGAGAAATTCCAGAATTTTACTTTATTTTTAAAAATTCCCTTCATAGGTATACACTTGAATAGATGTCAACGTTATAAGCATCTATGGCACCTACATACCTGCTATCTCATTTCATGCTATATAATCCTGCGAGGATAACCAAGAATTGCAACCTATTTGCTTACCCGAAGATTTTAGGCTGCAAACTTAGGTCTTATTTAGACAGGATGCTTGCTTTTCAAGCAAGCAAACAAAGTCCTTATTGGGTAATTATATCAGGAAATCAAGACAATATTATTTGACAAATTTATCTCTTAATTTGTGCTTTCATTTTTAACATAATTATTTTATTCTAATAATTTAAAATTTTTAATGTGTTTAATATAATAGATTCTATTCATTTATTACTATTTTGTATTTCACCGATTGTCCAGTTTTTTACTCTTTTGTGGAAACCGCCTAGAATTCTTCTGATCAAGGCGGTATAGAAAAATAAAGTTATGTTATAAGGATACAACTGCCCAGACAAGCATCACTCTTTGATATGATTGGTCCTTGAAAACTAACAACAAGTCAATTTTAGCTCTATTATTTAGGCAGTAGTTATCCTAACTTGAACAACAAAGCAATCAAGGCTTTCTTATCATTTGTAAACTTGGATTTTCAGTGTGTCTCACTTCCGGCTCACCACACCATTGTTTCCCACGTACTCACCTTTATAGGACCCCCAGGGACCCCTGAAGAAGACTTTTTGTCGAAACGCGGACCATGTTGGGTCCTGTATCCCTAGCGGACTAGGTCCTTTAAGGCTCTTATGTGGATGATTTACTTTTATGTGGATGGAATTATTTTATGTGGATAATTTCAGTGTACCTTTGGAACTTTGACACCTTCAAATAAAGTCAATTTAGGAACATCGTCACTCCACAGAGTTTTTTTTTTTTTTTTTTGTTTTCTCTGGATTTTCAGCTCTGACAGAAATTAAATCGAAAATAAATAGAACGACTGTAGATGGTGGATGATGAAATGCATGTTTGAATGCTGACTATCAAAGCTACGTTTTGAACTAATTTGCACATCCATAGCATTTATTGGCAATTCTATCCTACCTACCGGTACTTTACCCCCTCTTTTACTAAGGTGCGCTAACCGATTAGTGCGCGCTAAACGCTAACACATCCACAGACTAACATACACGCATAACGTTTAGCATGCGCTAAACCGATTAGCGCTCACTAATCGGTTAGCACACCTTAGTAAAAGAGGGCCTTAATTTCACCATTGTTACAACTGTGGGGCAATCCATCGGCTTCACCATAGTTGCTTACGCTGATGATGTGCAATTAATCCACCCCATCGATCTTAATAACATAGAGGAATTGCTTCCATCAACCACAAACTAGAAAAAAAATCAAATTGTGGTTAGATTCAAATAGGTTGTCCCTCAACATCAATAGGTTGTCAACATCAATAAATCAAAACTAATGATCTTTCCCTTTAAAGATGGAATAACTCTTCAGGCCCCCTTGAAATTTGAATCTCTCTCAATTAAAGTCGTACCCACTTTAAAGCTGCTACGAGTCACCTAGAAATTTGATTAAGCGGTATAAATTTTTTTTAATAAACTTGAAACATTACCCCTACGAAGCTTAAAGAACTTTAAATAAATAAGTTTCAAGTTTTATTTTGATTTGATAATTCGCTTATTCAAATTTACTAAGTGAGTTACAATAAAATAAAACATACATTTAGACATACTATTTAAAATTTAAAAATAATGGGTTGGACCGACAAACTTACAAACTAGTTGATACACAAGGAATGGAGGAATAAAGTTACAATTCAGTGCTTTAGAGTAGAAAAAAAAGAACCATAAATGGAAAAAAACATTAGGGAGGGAGTAGTATAATCCTAGAGGGTAACTACTTTACAATTTGAATATAATTTAAAGATTTCAATTATAATGTACCATGAACAACATTTGCTCCATTTAATGTGCCAGAGCTAAAAACGTTTGAGAGACACTGGGTTAGACCAACAAAGTAGCAGCGACAAAACTTAACGGTACGTACATCTTTTCCAGCACTGGTCCCAACTAATCACTATGATCTGATAAAATTTTGTATGATGCTCTCACTCCTAAAGCTTTATTTATTTATTCATATACTGCTAATAGGATTGATTTGCTTTCACCCTGTGTCTCTGATGTGATTAGTTATTGTGTGAATAAAGCATATCATTGCTGCCTTTCTGTGTTCTATGGTAATTGACCACGCCATTAAATGCCAATTAAAAAACTATTGCTAATTAAGGTTGCTTGCGGATATCGATGTAGTGCATAGCAATGCCTAATGACACCCACCTGAAAAGTAAGCATGGCAAACTTAGGCATGGTTAGGTAGACGTTAGACATGCAAGTTAAGCACTGATAAGCTAGGCCAGGTAAAATATACCTGCGCTGATCTCAATGGCGCCTAGTGATGCATAAGTCTACCTAGGCGCTTCTAGGCATGATTCTATAAAGGACGCCTACTGTGCAGTCCAGCACCTAGAAGTTAAGGCAAGGTTAGGTTCCATTTATAGAATAGGGCATCGTTTATAGAATTTCCCTGAATGTCCTACCAAGTTACGATCTGGTTCAGAACTTTGTTTTTTGATGGTGTTTGGTAATAAGTTTTTTATTCTTTTTGTAAGTCTGACCTTTTACTCTGACATAAGGCAGCCTGATAATGGAATATGGCAATTGCATTATCTGTGCTTGGTAAGAGGACACGCTACTGCTCTATAGAAGTGTTGTTTGTAAGTTTCTCATTGGAGTTCCTTTTTCTTTATAACGTTAACTATAATGCTGTTTTATATAACAGGTGTTTTTGGGCACATACAGTAGGTGCTTATTTTAGGAAGAATCTGCTGTTAAGGGAAAGTGTGCTTGAGCCCCTTTTAGGTATTTGCTCCTCATTGGTGTTCTTATGGGGAGGAATTTGAGACTGTGTTTTTTACAAAGCACTAAATTAATGTCTGCACTCAGTGGCTTAGTAAGGGGAGGGGATGCGATCCGCCCCAAGCACTGTCATAGGCAACCGTACTCCTCTCTGCCTCCCCCCACTCCTTTCCCGCTTCCCCACGAGCATGCCGCTTCCATTCCCCCGTACCTCTGTAACTTTCGTGACACGAGCAGCAACCTCCCAAGCTGCTGTCGTGCCAGCGTCAGCTCTTCCTCCAACATCATTTCCTGGACCCACATCTAGGAAGTGATGTCACAGGAAGAGCCAATTCTAGCGTGACAACAGCTTGGGGGTTGCTGCTACAGAGGTACAAGGGAAGGGAAGTGGCGCGAATGCAGGAGGGGCCATAGAAGGAGCGTGTGGAGGTGGGGGGGGTAGGAGAAGAAGGCGGGGAAGGGTGCCAACGCCTCAGGCACCTCTCACCCTCCTTACGTCACTACACATAGGTGCTTATTTTAGGAAGAATCTGCTATTAAGGGAAAGTGTGCTTGATCCCCCTTTTAGGTATGTGCTCCTCATTGGTGTTCTTAAGGCTTGTGGGAATTTGAGATTGTGTTTTTGCAGAGCACTAAATTAATGTCTGCACTGATTTAGGATTAATGAACAGCCGCCTTTCATTCTCCTGAAGAAGTGGTGGGTGAAACGGACATGCTCCATAGAGATTCTTTAAGATAAGTGCCGTGATTTTTCTTGTTGAGAGAACAGATTATTTAAAAGCACTGACTGAAGAATATTTTTTTGACCGATAATTTATTTTAAGTTGGGTTCAAAGGCACAGCAGAGTGATTTTTCACTGGTATAGACTGTCCCATTCTGAGGTCTTTTTCCTCCTTGTATTATCAAGATGGGTATTTGGGGTCACATTTGATGTTTGTTCTTACAGTATAAGACGTTGCCCGCACCCACATGTTTGCTAGCTGCATTTAAATATCAGTCACTTGATTTTAATTTCACTGCATATTTAATATTGTGACTGTTAAATATGACCTCTGTCTGTGTATGTTTTTCGTTTGGAGTTTTATAATTGGTTTTAAGAAATGGTTGTCCTTTTATTCCTGCACTATCTACATTTTTATGCATTTTATGCGTGCTCCAAGAATTATTTAAATATAACGTTTAATGTTATTTTATTATATTTTTAGTATAAATGTTTGATATGTTGTTATGGATGAGCTAATGTTTTAATTGTTATTTGCATTTAACTGGTTGTATCACAGCTCGAACCCCTGATGCAGTTTTAGGGCAAAACTTGGCCACATCAGGTGACTGAAGTTAATAGATTGCTTAACTTTCATACTGGTTGGTCTGCTTCATATTCTTAGGGATGCCAGACATCCGGATTGCCCCAAACATGTCCTCTTTTAGACGACATGTCAGGCCGTCCAGATGGCTTTTCAAAACCCAGCACTGGGGCTGGAGTGCATCCGCACATACACAGATGCACTCCAGCCCTGGCCCGAAAAGACGAAGTTGGGGGAGGAGCGGACCCGGGGGAAGAATGGGGCGGGGTCATGCATCCTCTTTTACCACATGGAAAATCTGGTAACCCTACATATTCTGCTACCGGTGTGTATTTGCAGACCTCTGTCTCATGGTGTATGTATCACACCTTTTGTCAGTGCACGTATTTTTATGCCTAAGGTGACCATATAAGACACCTTCTACAAAGTACTTTTCAAAGAGAGGGGAACTTTTCAAAGCAATTCACAGAGACAAAAAACATGTTACCCATAAAAACATAAGAAGTTGCCTCCGCTGAGGCAGACCAGAGGTCCATCTCGCCCAGCGGTCTGCTCCCGCAGCAGCCCATCAGGCCTATTGCCTGAGCAGTGGTCCCTGACTTTTTCTATAACTACCTCTTGCTTCTATCCCTGTAACCTACCTCTACTCCTATCTGTACCCCTCAATCCCTTTGTCCTCTAGGAACCTATCCAAACCTTCTTTGAAGCCCTGTAACATGCTCCTGCCTATCACAGCCTCTGGAGGCGTGTTCCATGTATCCACAACCCTCTGGGTAAAAAAGAACTTCCTAGCGTTTGTTCTAAACCTGTCCCCTTTCAGTTTCTCCGAGTGCTCCCTTGTACTTGTGGTTCCCCATAATTTGAAAAATCTGTCCCTGTCTACTTTTTCTATGCCCTTCAGGATCTTGAAGGTTTCTATCATGTCTCCTCTAAGTCTCCGCTTCTCCAGGGAGAACAACCCCAACTTTTTCAGTCTGTCAGTATATGAGAGGTTTTCCATACCCTTTACTGCTAATTATTTCTCTGAAAGCTGCTCATGATTAAGGTGGTTAAAATTTCATGCATTGCCCCAGGATCATCTTAAGGCTGGGGAGTAAAAGAACTGACACAGAATGTATTTCAGAATCCGTGTGCAGAATTTTCCTGTAAAACCCTACCTAAGGAAATCAGATAACCCATGGCAAGTTTCACATAAAAAGTACTCCTGAAAAGCCCGCAGCTACAAAGTATAGTGTTTGAACTGATGCTGACAGTTTGAAAATTGCCTCCACAGAATAAAACCAGTTAAAAAGTGTGATTTTCTGAAGGAAACATAACTATTAAAATAGCCAGAAGGTGATATTAGGGAGCATTCAACCCCCCCTAATCTGTCCATATTCTGACACTGTTGGCAGTGCATTTGTGTATGTGTGTGTCACCATTTTCAGGCAATATATAAGTGAAGATATTAAATTTAAGACTTAGGGAGAGTGAGGGCTATAAATATGCCATCCTAAGAATACATTGGCATGATAATATGTACATTGGAAAAGTGGGAACAGGAAAAAAAAAAAAAAAAAAAACCCAACACCCTTTATGTTTCTTTAAACAAATACACCTTAAGGATAAAGGCATCGCTTAGCTGTCATGAATTATTAACCAAAATCCTTGTCTTGCCCTTTACTGAGGGTTTAGTAATCTCTTGTACAAAAATCAAACCACAATGAAATGCTCTAGGCTTTATAAACATATATTGTGCACAAATATGACAAAATTCAATCTATAAATAATTATAAGAAATTGTTATGAGATGATATAGTCAGCGTGACGGTAGGATCAATGGCATAGCGAGGCAGGCCACGAGCGTGACATGGGGGAGGTGGAGAGATGCCGGTTCCCCCATCAAAACAGCACCCGGGGCAGTCCCCCCACTCCCACCCTACAACGTCACTGGGTAGGATACTAATAACTTAATGACAAAAGTGTTGAAAAACAGAATGAGATCAGCCTCTAAAATGAATGCTTTTATTTTGGCCTACTGAACATGGATGCAGTGGCATAGTAAAGGGGGGAGGGGATGAGGGCAGGTCCGCCCTGGGTGCCGACACCCTCTCCTCCTCTCCACCCCCCTTCCCACTTCTCCTCCTGCCGCGCGTGCGCCCCTTCCCTTCCCCTGTACCTTTTTGACTTCGGCGCGAGCAGCTCGCGTCGGCTTCAGCGCTCTCTCCGACGTCACTTCCAGGACCCACACCTACGAGGTGACGTCGGAGAGCGCGCTGAAGCCGACGTGGGCAGCAAGTTGGGGGCTGCTCTCGCTGAAGTTAAAAAAAGGGTACAGGGGAAAGGGGCAAGTGTGCACAGCAGGGGGCGTTGGGGGGAGGGGCGCCACTCGCCCTCGCTACGCCACTGCTTGGATGATGCAAGGAGCGGTTAAGATGGGAAACCACTTGTGCTTTTACATGAAGCAGTCATGCTATTATACTGTTTGATTCTCCAAGGTAGCTTGAGCTATATGACCCCACAGTTTAGCTAGAATTACTATTTCTAGCCAAATTAGCAACCTATAACAACCTTTCATAGACCCTCAGCGCCACCACTTAGAACTCAATATTTCTCTTAGTTCTAAGCTTTACGTGTCTCTTCGTCACTGGGTCTCTTGTTTTACTATCTCTTATAAAGAGCTTAAGTTTAATTTTTAATTTCTTCAATTTTTTGATTTGTTAGTAAACTAGTACTTAGCTTGTAATCTAGTGGTCTGTTAGGGATATCAATGCCGCTAGGGATCTCGGAGAGAGCGAGATCAGAAGGCTTTGAGCATGCGTAAATGCTCAAAGCCTAGTCCAGCCCGGCGCAGGAAGAAGGAGGATCTCTCTCGCACCGCACTGCCCAGCCCAGCCCAACCCAACGAGGGAGGATCTTCGGGCACTGGCACTATAGGATTAGGTAACACATTGACGAAATGGGTTGGGAGCTGGCTTGGAGGTAGGCTCCAAAGGGTGGTGGTGAACGGCACCCCCTCCGAAATGATGGAGGTGATTAGTGGAGTATCACAGGGCTCAGTCTTGGGCCCAATCCTATTCAACATCTTTATAAGAGACTTGGCAGAAGGGCTTCGAGGTAAAATAACATCATTCGCCGATGACGCCAAACTGAGTAATGTAGTGGGCAAATGCACAACAGACGAAGATTCAGTGCCTGACAACATGATGCACGACCTATTCCTACTGGAGCGATGGTCTAGGACATGGCAACTCAACTTCAATGCCAAAAAATGCAAAGTTATGCACCTGGGCAGCCAGAATCCATGCAAGTCTTATACCCTTAATGGCGAGATCCTAGCAAAAACGGTAGCAGAACGAGACTTGGGGGTAATCGTCAGTGAGGACATGAAGTCTGCCAATCAAGTGGAGCAGGCTTCGTCCAAGGCAAGACAAATCATGGGCTGCATACGAAGGGGTTTCGTCAGTCGTAAGGCGGAAGTCATTATGCCATTGTATAGATCCATGGTGAGGCCCCACCTGGAATACTGTGTGCAATTCTGGAGGCCGCATTATCGCAAGGATGTGCTGAGACTGGAGTCGGTGCAAAGAATGGCCACCCGGATGGTCTCGGGACTCAAGGATCTACCATATGAAAAACGGCTTGACAAATTACAGCTATACTCGCTCGAGGAGCGCAGAGAGAGGGGAGACATGATCGAGACGTTCAAGTATCTTACGGGCCGCATCGAGGCGGAGGAAGATATCTTCTTTTTCAAGGGTCCCACGACAACAAGAGGGCATCCGTTGAAAATCAGGGGCGGGAAACTACGAGGTGACACCAGGAAATTCTTTTTCACTGAAAGAGTGGTTGATCGCTGGAATAGTCTTCCACTACAGGTGATTGAGGCCAGCAGCGTGCCTGATTTTAAGGCAAAATGGGATCGGCACATGGGATCTATTCACAGGGCAAAGGTAGGGGAGGGACATTAAGGTGGGCAGACTGGATGGGCCGTGGGCCCTTATCTGCCGTCTATTTCTATGTTTCTATGTTTCTATGTACATCCTGTGCATTGGTGCTGTTGCCGGTGCCGGTGCCCAATCGGGTAAGAGATGTTTTGCGGTGCTGGGGGGGATGTAGGATCGCGGGGGAGGGGGGGTGACGCGAGCGGGGAGGGGGAGGATGCCGGTTCGCAGGGGGGATGCCGGATCGGATTGAAAAAAAAAAGTTGTAAAACGCGCTCACACGTATAATGCGCACGGTTATGCATGGTTTGTAAAATCGTGTATAACGCACGCGTTATATGCATGAAAATACGGTAGTTTACTAACAAATCAAAAAATTGAAGAAATTAAATGAGAAATTAAAAATGAAACTTAAGCTCTTTATAAGAGATAGTAAAACAACAGACCCAGTGACGAAGAGACACGTAAAGTTTACATGAAGTAGAACACTCTCCATTCCACTGCAGCCCCTCACTGCAGTGGTACTTGCTGTAATCTTCCATGCGGTGCCTTATATACCGCTTAATCTCCCATAGGATTCAAAGCGGTTCACAAAACAATTAAATTGACTTAAGCAATGACCAAAAATCTAATCAAGTACTTTGAATTTCCCTCTCTGTCCCAATGCTCATAGAATTACCTCACCGGCCCGTGCTAAAAATCTCTAGCACAGCTTCATAGAAAGGGGGGGGGGGGGGAGGTTGTTAATTAATAAATTTGCTTCAATAATGAGCTTTAACAAGCTTGTAATTGGAAAAAAATGAAAATTTAATTGGGAGATAGGCACCTATGTTCTTAGGTGCGATTCTACAAAAGATAGACGCCTATCGCACAGACTCTATCGGCGCCTAACACCGAAGTAGGCGTGTTTAGGGGGGGGGAAGATTTAGGCACTGCTGTTCATGATTCTCTAAAGAACTTAGGTGTCTATAATGTACGAGAAGGCTTTTAGTGATCAAACAATTTTTATTGATGACAACAGATGACCTCAAAACAGCAAACATAACATCCACAAGAAAAGACATCTAAAGTTCAGCTACATAGCAAACAATAATAAATGTCCCATCACCAAACAAAAGGTGAACAATTGAATGCCCCACTTCCCCACCTCCCACCTCCCCCAACCTTCCCCCTACATTCTGTCTAACAGGAAAAGTACAATCAGCAACACAGCTTCACAAACAAGTAATCTAGGGACCGTGTTTCTTATAGTCCCTGGACTCTGAGCAAAATAGAATAGCAGGGGTTGATCAATGAACATGAATCCACAGAATAAACAAACAAACAAAAAAAATCTATCAAAGGATCAGTCAGCAATACAGAATGAATCCCCACCCCCACCCCCAAAAACCAATTCCCCAAGGTGCCATCTCGAAATACTAGAACATCCCAGTATGAATAGGCTTTTAAAACTGTGGCCTAGATTACAGATGCCTAAGTTTTAAGTTAGGCTCCGCTAAGTGGAGTTTTGTAATGGGTGCCTTAGTGTGACTGACATGCAATAGGCACCTATCTTTATTACGTGCCAGTTACAGGATCTGGCCCAGTGGGAATGACCAAATATAAAAAGCTGATGATCCAATAATTTTTTTTATTGTAAAATACCTAACGATGTACAGTTTGGGATGTATGGACTGCACATGGGCCATGTTTTGGTTCAGTGGCCTTCATCAGGAGTCCAACAATAAACCAATGAAGGTGAGAAATCCGCCATAACAGCTTGGTTCTATTATAGAATATTAGCATAACTCAATATTAATGTGCCTGACATTAAGGCACTTAGGGCTGGATTCTATAATCAGCACCGTTAGCGATGGCTGAGTAGAATAGCAGCGCTGATCGCAGGTCAATCATGCCACGGTGCCATTTAGAGAACTGCAGCCACATCAAAAGTAGACCCCAGCTTTTGAGATTTATACTTCCTTCATCAGGTCCGTACATAATGAGCTACAAATGACAGCATCTGAATATGCAAGTATATACAATATTTGCAATTGTGAGGTTGCTCATATCTGGAAAATTAAAAAAGGTATGGGAGAAGAGAAGGGGAGTAGGGGGCATCACCGCCACAGGCGACCCTCACCCTCGCTACACCACTGTGAGTGCATCTGCTTTGCTCAAGCTGTTTTGCAGAGTTAAATAATTCTATGCAGATTGCTGTAGTTGACTGTGACATTGAATAAAGTTTCTAAGACATAAATTCTGCAAAGTAGAAAATTTGAACATCTGATCATACCTTCAAGTTCCCAGTCATTAACGGTACAGTGAAAGTCTCCAAGGGTATATGGCTGATAAGCATAAGAAAGCAATATTCCATGGATGACAAGATGCAGTGGAAAGTTGCCAAATGTGAAATGAATGAACAATTTCTGGCATTTGCTTTATCAGTTAGGGGGGGGAAAAAAACAAAAAAAAAACCATGTTTTGAATTTTGCACAATAGAGGCCTTAGTGACTGACAGTGTCATATTAAAAATATCACATCACAGACTCCAAACAATTCTTGTATTCAGCTTATCTTTGCCAAGCAGAAGCAATATAACAAGTTCTTTCCAAGGTATCAAAAGTATTCTTTCCTTACCTTACTCTGATCTGTCCAATATAAGAAAAATCCCTGTGGATCCATTCTGAGAAAAATGGGGGATACAACAGTGGAATCCTTAAAACAAACAAAAAAGCACACAACATTAATATCACACTCACATATCATATAATAAAGTAGATTGCAGGTATCATTAGGTAGAACACTAATGATACCTGCAACCCCCTATCTCTAAAATTGTTATTTGTAACATTTAGAGAATCACACCTCCAGCAAAAATAGACACCAGAAATGTAGGCTAGGGTTTTCAAGGCCTACATTTCGGCCACCTACTTTTGACTGAATCATGTCTCTCGGAAGTGCCTACCAGCGGCCAGTGCCACTACTGCCATTATCCATGCCTAGAGTGGTATTAGGCACCAGTAGGTGCCTCCAGAGCAGTGGCATGGCGAAAGTGAGAGGCACCCCTGGGAGGTGGCGCTCCTCTTCCACCCTCTTCTCCGCTCCCCCATCCGCTCCTTACCCACCCCCTCCTGCCGCGTGCCGGCGCCCCTTTCCTCCCCAATACCTTTTTAGCATTCACGGCGTGGGCAGCAACCCCCACCTGCTGCTTGCACCAGCGTTGGCTCTTCCTCTTGACGTCACTTCCTAGGTGTGGGTCCAGGAAGTGATGTCATAAGAAGAGCTGACTAACGCTGGCATGAGCAGCAGACTGGGGTTGTTGCTCACGCTGCAAAAGATAAAAAGGTACAGGGGAAGGGAAGTGGCGTGCGGTAGTGAGAGGAAGTGGTGAAGTAGGGGGTAGAGAGAACAGGTGCTGGCGCCCTAAACCGGACTGCCCCCTCCCCCCCACCACCCCACCTTTACTATGCCACAATTCTGGCATCTTTTTTTAGGCATTGGTAGGTGCCTGGAAAATCATTTTAAAACATCATTGAAATGACATTTTTTCACTTAGACACTAGTAGGGTGTCTACCGGCACCTAAGTTAAGGCTCTATTTACAGAATATGGGCCCAAACGTTTTAAGGCACACTAATGAACCAAATGTATTCATTTAAGATAATTGATATCCTGCATCATCTACAGTTCTGAGTGGCTTACATCATAATATTCATAATAAAATTAAGGCCACCTTTTTTTTTTTTTGTAATATTTTTATTGAGTCAGAGAAAACCAGTTACACATTAGGCTTTTTTTTTAATCACCGGCCACAATGGTCTTAGCTCTGACGCTCACAGGAATTCTATGAGCGTTGGAACTTTTACCACTGCAGCGGGCGATTAAAAAAAGCCTAAAGCGGCTTCGGGGAGTTGGGGGGGTAAAAGACAAAACCCAATGCTCTCCAATAACAAAAATTACATAATAAAGAAACATATTTAAATCAATTAATAGACTGCTGAATAAGAAATGATTTTAGCTGTTTCCTAAAGGCAAATATGGATTCAGCCTGGTGAAATTACTATGAAAGAGAAATCTACATTTTAGGAGCTGTCTTAATGAAAATCGATTCTCTATATTCTACCAATCTCACTTGTCCAAATGATGGAGTTTCAAAGGTGCATTAACACACCACAAGTCATGGCACACCATTTGGGAAATAGTGCACTGTAAAAAGACTGTAGTACCTCTAAATCAGGAGCTCTCAACCCAGCCCTTGGGACACTCAGCCAGCGAGGATATCCACAATTAATATGCATAGAAACATGACAAATCGATAAAGGCCAAATGGTGTATCCAGAGTGCCCATCTGCAGCATCCACCATCACCTCCTCTCCCTAAGAGATCCCACATGCCTGTCCCACTACCTCCATTCTCTGCAAATCTGTCTCATTCATGTTGATTGTGGATATCCTGAAAATCTGACTGAGTAGATGTGTTCTGAGTGGGTAGAAAACCCCTGCTGTAAACAAAGATGGTCTTGTGTGAAGAAAATCCAGCGCTGCGTGCTGCCCACTGGCTGCCGATCGACAAACAATGCATATGGCAAAGTAATGGCCTACAAACTCTTCCATGACATGGTACCAACCTATATGGCTAACAAACTACTACCCTACACCCCAAATCGACCGCTACACTTGCAAGAAGAAAATTGACAATGCGCGCCCTCCGCTTTGAGGCTGCACAAAAAGACCATACTCCCATTACCTACCACACCTCTGGAACGAACTACAGTACTTACCCGCATATGGTCATTAGATGGTCTACTGAACTTTAGGAAGGCAATAAAAACCCACCTCTTCCCTTGGATCTCTGAGAGTACACCTACCCAAATTCCCAAACCCCAAACCTTAAGAAGAGTACCAGCTCTTTGCTGTCAAGAATCTCAAACGCTGATGAGCTTTGAGCACCATACCATGAACTGTCACACTTGATACTGTTCATCATATAATGCTTTACCAGACCAAGTCACCATGTTTTTGTCATGCAATGCTTCCCCACATTTTGTCATACTGCCACCTTTTTCTCCCATGCATTCAGACTCATTCCCCACCTGTGAACGTGTCTCCACAAGCCAGTAAAGAGGACTAATACGAACCTTTGGCGCTGTATGCAAGTCTCATCTCCTGCTTTCAAGCTGCGGGTTTTTGTTTTTTTTTCTACCAGTGGTTTTTGTGGTTGAGCTTTCAACATGTAATCCCCTGAAGAAGCTAACAAGTGAAACGGTTATGGCCACTGTAGGGATTTCAGATAAGTGCCTTCTTTTACATCTTGCTGGTTGAAGTTTGCATTTTGCTGGACTATATAGAAATTGCCTATCTTTGAATTTTCTTGCACGCTTTTTGGCTGCTTTTGAAATTTTTAAAGCACAGCTCTTTTGAATTATGTGGCTGTTTGGTTAATGCGGTTGTGCATTAGGTGAATATTATTAATCACAGAATTTTTTTTTCACTATTTACATGTTAGACAAAAAAGGAGGGGTTTTTGACCCATAATACCCTTGCCCCCATAGGTGCCTTTGAACCAAGCCATGAGCTTTGGGCATGGGGACATTTGAGGAATTTTCCCCTCCATAGTTAATATCTATTTCTATTCCATTTTTGTGTTCATTTTTATTGCGTATACTTTTTTGAGCACATTACTGTCTTCACTTTTCTGAAGTCATTACCATGCTATGTTTGCCATGCTACATTTATGAAAGAGTTACGTCTAAAGCTGTTCTTAAGTCGGTTTGTATGTAACTCAGAACTTGTAGATTTTAAGATTTTTGCTGCTTACTTCTGTTCCCAGTTGACAAAAGGGCCAACTGTCCAGTGATCCCTCTAAGGTACAGCAAGCACAACCACACACTGTTATTAATGTGGCAATGCATCATTCCTGAATCTGCTACAGAAGTGTAGGAGTCTATGCCACTGGAAATACTGCTCAGTGAAATCAAATGAAGCCGTAACTGCGTTCTTGTGTGTGGCCGGGCAGGTGCCTAACTGGGTTGACCCAGTCACTGCTTCTGGACTGAGCGGTGGAGTTGGTGGAATTAGGACTTCAACTGAATAAGCAAAATAGTTTATTCACCTTCTCTTTTGCAGCATAACCCAAAAGGTTCAACGCAAAAATACAGGACCCCTTTAAGCAAACTTGTGCATTCAATTTTAAACAAAATAGTTCATAGCAAAAATATCACTGGTTTTACAATTCCCCCCTCCCCACCCAAACAGGAACATATTCTCTCCCAAAAGTTTATGGATTTTAGCTACCACAAGTCCTGGCCAGAATTTGACCTCCTGCCTCAGCTCTGCCTTTTTATTTTTTATGTGGTATTCAATTTTCTATACCATTCTCACAGGGGAGCTCAGAACGGTTTACATTAATTTATTTAGGTACTCAAGCACTTTTCTCTGTCTGTCCCTGTGGGCTCACAATCTACCTAATGTACCTGGGGCAATGGGGGGATTAAGTGACTTGCCCAGTGTCACAAGGAGCAGCGTGGGTTTGAACCCACAACCCCAGGGTGCTGAGGCTGAAGCTTTAACCACTGCGCCACACACTCACTGGAATCTTGCTTTAGCATATAAATGCTGCCGGCTCTCTCAATTGCCACTGCTCACCGAAGTACTGCACTGGTTTTAAAAACCAGCTTATGGGTTTGTCTGCCCTTTGATCTGCTTTTGATCCCACCCGAAGATATAATTTTATCCCATAGATCTTCTTTACGTGAGTAACTTCCAACAGTATACTCCTTAATTGCCAACCAGCTTCCACCTGTTTGCACAGCCCTGCTTGTCTTGACTAGCAGTTCTGCCAGAGCTGGCTTCTAGGTAAACTTTAAGCAGTTTTCTTCCCCAACCTTCAAAACTCTATTTTGGCTAGCACAAGTTCTGCACATAACTTTTGTTTCAGTTTTCAAGAGCAGTACTTTAAACCCTCTCAAACTGTGTCCATTTCAAACATTTCATAACCGTTTCTTTCACTACCCCTGCACTTCCATATATTCAGCAGGTTCAGACCCCTGGAACTCTCTCCCATAAAATTTCCTCACTCTCTGGGTGCTTTGGCATTTTTCTTTGGGAAGTTTTGCCTGAGCACCGACAGGCTTATTTGTGAACCTTGGGAAGTGACGAACAGGTACCCGCCGGTTTAACCCTGGATTGTGCAGTGGATTCTGGCACTAATCCCCTTTTAGGCACAGCTTTAGGTGTACTTCTGAGCTGTGGTTGTACAAAACTGTGGGTTAAATCTTCTGCTACTGTGTGTCCTGTTGGCCTCCCATCCCCCACAGAGTCTTCCCTGCCACTATATATATATTGCAAGACCCCGCTCATTTAGAACAGTCACTACACTCCTTCAGCGTCAGAGAGAGAAGAACCATCGGCTCAACTGTGATGATGTGACGCGTGTATATTGTATGTACTTGTATTGCTTGTTTAAAACAGTTCACTACCCTCTTGTAGTGTCAAAGAGAGAACCATTGGCTCAGTTGGGATGTGTGTATACTGTATGTATTTGTATTACAAAACAATTCTTGTATATCAAGTTAAAATTTAATAAAATGTTTTGCTTGTCTTGCAAAACATTTGCAAACCAAGTGGATAGATAGATAGATATAAAGAAAGAGATTATATATATATCTATATATATAAAATCGGAGGTATGTATGTATGTGTGTGTGTATGTGCCGCGATCACGCAAAAACGGCTTGACCGATTTGAACGAAACTTGGTATGCAGATCCCTCACTACCTGGGGTGATATGTTCTGGGGGTCTCACGGCCCACAACTCTATGTTGCTTGCTCAAGGGTGGGTTCACCCAAGAATTTATATGTTCTTGCTCCTGGAGGTGAAACTAAAAATGTTGTTTATAATCAAGTTTTGCGTTAGTTGTATTGTATTCATTTTGTCAAATATTTCACATTATAATCTGAATATATGTGTGTGTGTGTATGTATGTATGTATGTTCCAGCATAACTCTTCAATGCATGGACAGATTTCAACCAAACTTGACATACACTTTACTTACTATCTGAGGACAAACACTGTGGGGGTGGGAAGGGGGGGATATGTAAAAATGATTGAAAATGACAGATTTTAGTATCTACCCCATAGTGTTTTCGGGCTCACAGATGAATACTCAGCATAACTCTGAAACACATGGAGAGATTTCAACCAAACTTGGTACACATATGACTTACTATCTGGGGAAAAATATTGTGCAGGTGGGACGGGGTAAAATACTGTGGGGGTGGGAATGGGGTGATATGTTAAAATTATCAAAAGCGACAGATATTAATGTCCTACCCATAGTTTTCGGGCTCGCAGAGATGAATACCGACACTCCCAATGCCGTTTAAGTCTAAGTTCAGCCCCAAAGAGAGGGACATTCCTTTGGGACATGTGGAGGGTAGGGGGTTGGGACATGTGGGGATGGGACATGTAGGGGGTTGGACATTTTGGGATAAATAAATATCCGGGCAACGCCGGGTAATCAGCTAGTATATATATATACTAGTCTTATAGCCCGTTACATTAACAGGTGCTAGAATATATGTGTGTGTGTCTGTCTTTATTTCTTTTTCTCTCTGTATTTCTGTCTTTTTTTTTTCCTTGGCTGTCCACCACCACCACTTGCCTGCTCCCCCTGGCCATTCTCCCTTCCTTTTACCTCCCCTGTGTCCACCTCCACCCCTTCACTGCTCCCCTTATCCAGCAGCTGCCCTTCTCCCTTTGTTTTACCTCCCCCTATCCATGCCTCCCTTCCTTTTTCTGCCCCTCCCTGTCCATCAGCACCTCTTCCCCTTTCCATCAACCCTTCTTTCCTGCTCCCCCTGTCCAGCAGTACGCCTCCCTTTTACTGCCCCCTCTGTCTGCGTAAATGGCATTAACAGGCCCTCCCTTTGAATTAGCGCTGCAAGGCACTTTTGGAGGGGGGTCTCACTTATTTCCTCTGGGTCCTGTCATGTCTGCAGTTTGCTTTTAGACTCGGATGAGGCACGCAAACTGACCTTTCAAAATAAATGAGGGCGCTAAACACAATACAAATGACTCCTTCCTAGGCACAGTGTGTGTGTGTGGGGGGGGGGAACCCCACTTGCGCGTTAGTCGGGTGCTCAGCATGCACAGCCTGGCTCCTATTTGCAACATCCTTCACTCAAAAAAAAAAACCACAGCACACTACGATCGCGCCTGTGAGCCTGCTGCTCATTCTCTTTAGTGTTTGCCCTGTCCGCGTCTCTCATTCAACTCCCCGTTAGCAGAAGTCCCTGGCCGGCCCTCCCCCACCCCTCCCGTACACGCCAACCAACCTGCCCGGTCAAACCACGGAGTGTCGCTCCCTTCGCAACCCATGGACTAAAGTACTTCCCTTCCCATCCGACCGTACCATTCGCTCCCCCACCCTCCTTCCACACGGCCGCACTGCGGCCCTCTCGGAGTCAACGAAAGAGAGGTGAGCGGAGAGCAAAGAGGCGCTGGAGACAAACCGTGAAGAGAGGGAAGGGAAGAGGGGGGTCATAGGCTTTTTTCTCCCTCCACTGCGGTGGGAGCCTGAGCCGGCATAGGTGGTTGAGGGGGGAAGGTTGTGGTCTGAGTTGCTAGGCTGCAGCGGATGGGGCGAGCGCCTCTCCCCCCCCTTGTCCGTCTTCCATTGTTCCGAGGCCTTTTGGGCGTCTGCCCTCTGCCGAATCCCGGGCCTGCTCTCCTTCCAAAGTGCCGGTCCCTCACGCCGCGCCATCTAGCGCATGCGCACTCGTGCTGCCACAGCGTGACAGATCAGGGAACACGTGGCACGAGTGCGCATGCGCGCTTACCATTTTATTATATATGATATATATTTTCACCATATATAATACAATGTTTGCCATGCTATGCTTGTGTATATAATACTTTGTTTGCCATGCTATGCTTGTGTATATAATACTTTGTATTACATATCATGTTTGTCATGTTATGTTTTACCATGCTTTGTTATATATGTAAACCTGTAACTCGTTCAGAGCTCCCCCTAGGAGGATACGATATAAAACCAAATAAATAAATAAATAAATAAAATATAGATCATTGAGGTCACAGTCAGCAATATGATTATCAACTGAGGCACTTGGGGGAAAACATATTAAAAGAGAATACAAGCAACAGCTATTTCAGTAGAGGTTCACATTTGTGGAATGGATTGCCAGGCTATTTGAGATTGTGTAAGAACCTGAGGTCTTTCAAGAAACAATTGAAAACTTAGGGCTCCTTTTACTAAGCTGCGCTAGTGGTTTTAGCGTGACGCACGCTAGACGCAAACGCCAGCATTGAGATGGCATTAGTTCTTGGCACGTAGCGCGGGGTTAGTCGTTTGATGGTTTTCTTAAAGGAACCCAAGTATATGATATTGCAATAATCTAAGGTGTTTAAGATTAGAGATTGAACCAGCAATCGAAAAGAGAGGAAGTCAACATAGAGTTTCCAGAGGGTACCAAAGCATTTTTTAACTTGAGCATTAGTATGGTCTTCAAAAGTCATGAAGGGGTCTAGGATGACTCCAAGGATTTTATGGTAGAGTTGACTGGGTAAGTTAACCCGTTTAATTTCAAGGAGGTGTTCGTTAGTTTGTGGTTGGGACTCGCCAGGAAAAGCTTGGTTATTTCTGGGTTCAATTTTAGTTTGAATTGTGTAGTCCATTGTACTACCTTAGTGAGAATAGATGAGGTGACTTGTTCTGTCTCTTGTATCAGTGAGGTTATGGGAATGATAATTGTAATGTCATCTGCATATATATACGATTTCAATTTTAAATCGGATAACATGTGCCCCAATGGTGCCATGTAGACATTGAACAGAGAAGGAGAGAGAGGGGAGCCCTGTGGAACTCCGCAGGGATTACACCAGGAATGGGAAAAGGTTCCGTTGCTGTGGACTTGGTAAGTGCGGTTTTTTTTAGGAAGCCTGTAACCCAGGTTAGTACTTGTCCAGAAATGCCAATAGAATCGAGACATCTGAGCAGAATGTCATGGTCGACAAGGCCAAAGGCAAGACAAGGTCAAAGGCAGCTAATCCTCAAATCAAGATACAAGAGGGGCAACTGGATTGCATATCGCTTTATTCTACATTATTAAACTGTAAAGGTGCAGCTGCCCAATAGTATAAACGTTTGAATATACAGTATGTAAGGCTTCTAAAAGGGACACAGGGAACTTGGGAGTTTGAGTCTCAGTGGAAATTAGTTTGGAAAATAACTACTTCATTGCACTCAGCAAGTTTAATGCAATCTTCCTTCTTAATGCATAAGGCCCTATGGACTCTGATTAAGGAGTCCTTTTATTAAGGTGCACTAATCGATTTAGTGCGTGCTAAATGCTAAGACATCCATTATATTCCTATGGGCATCTTAGCATTTAGCGAGTACTAATCTTTAGCATGCACTAAATCGATTAGCGCACCTTAATAAAAGGACCCCTAAAATGATCAAAACTAGAGACATCCTAAGGAAAATTCTGTTGGTCATGTAAGGATACAATTGGAACATATGCTGTTTAAATGTCCTTATGTGGCTTCTTATTGGGGTAAAATTTGGACAACAATTTCAACCTTGCTTTCTATATCAGAGCGTGTGGGAATTGCTGCCAATACCGTGACGAGATTCAATGATGATTTGCACCCCTAACCCTCGATTCAATGCCGATTTGGCTCTCCTCTGACTCTAACCTAAAGTAGCAGCGGTAAACAGGCTGCTCCTGGCCTGCCCGTCAGGGTTTCCCTCTGCCATGTCATCAGTAATGTCATCAGCGATAAGACAGAGAGAAGGCCCCAGCGGGCAGGTCAGCAGCAGCCT